>NC_063335.1:93420518-93469257 GCF_021869965.1 Rhincodon typus
TGTGTTCCTCCAGCTCTACACTGTGTTGTCTCTGACACCAGCATCCGCAGTTATTACTATTGCTTTTGAAGTGTAGTCATTGTAATGTGGAGAAAAGCAGCAGCCATTTTGTGAAAACCATGTCCTGAAAACAATAGGAAGAAAAATTATGAAATAATTTGCTTTTGGTGGAGGAGTTGAAGGATGTATGGTAGACTGTATATTTGTAAAAAATGCCTTGTATTTTTTTCAATTCATTGGTGGGACTGGGTGTCACTGGCTGGGCCAGCATTTACTGCCCGTCCCCAGATGTCTCGAAGGTGGTGGTCAGCTGCCTTCTTGAACCACTGCATTTCATGTGTGTAGGTAGAACCGTGATGCCCTTAGGGAGGGAATTCCAGAATTGTAAACCAAAGATACTGAAGGAACAGTGTAATATTTGCAAGTCAGGATGGTGAGTGGCTTGGAGGGGAACATGCAGGTGGTGGTGTACTCATGTATCTGTTGTCCTTGGCCTTCTAGATGGTAGTGGTCATAAATTTGAAAGATGCTATCTAAGGATCTTTGGTGAATTTCTGTGGTCCATCTTGTAGATAGTATACACTGCTGCTACTGAGTGACGGTAGTGGACCAATTGAATATTTGTGAATGTGGTTCCATTCAAGCAGGCTGCTTTGTCCTGGATAGGTTAAACTTCTTGAGTATTGTTGGGATCTGATTGAGATATACAAAGTTCTGAGGGGTATAGATGGAATAGATAGAGGGAAACACATTTCCTTAGTAGAGAGGTCGATAACCGGGGACAAAGTATTAAAGTAACGAGCAAAAGAGTTGGAGAGGATTTGAGGCAAAATAAAACCACCAAAGAATTGGTTCTAGAACTCACTGCCTGAAAGTGTCATAGAGATAGGAATCCTCAAGACATTTACGAATTATTTAGATGAGCTCTTGAAATACCATAGTTTATAACACAATGGGCAAAATGTTGGAAAATGCAATTAGAAAGATGAATGTTTGATGGCTAGCACAGGAATGACGCACTGAAAGGCCTCTTTCCTCGCTGTAAAAACTCTTAAGTCTCTGATTTTTCAGAAGAGCCAGTAGGAAAGGAAATGCATCTCTGTGAATCACTACAGCTCTGATGTGAAGATGCTGGTGTTGGACTGGGGTGGATAAAGTCAAAAATCACATGACACCAGGTTATAATCCAGCAGGTTTGTTTGAAATCACAAGCTTTCACAGTGCAGCCCCTTCTTCTCTCTCTCTCTGTCTCTCACACACACACACACAGACACATATACAAACACACACACATATAAAACTATGGGTGAATCATTTCATCCAAGATGCTTGTTTATTTGGAGATACATTCTATTTTGTTCAAGAAACACACAATTTGTAGTCACAGTCAGTCAGTGTGGCATTTTGTAAATTCCTGCTTCTCAAACAAAACCAGCCTGATTCCAGGTTAAAACTCTGAAACAGACTCTGGACAAGTGTCTGACCTGAGATGTCACCTATTGTATATTCTTATTGCTCTGTCTGTTTGAAGTTTGGAAAGTTAGGCAGACACTGATGAAACCTTTAATTATCTTGAGCCAGTAACTTGAAACAGATTCTGGAATTTGCATCTTAATCAATCGAAACTAACAAGAGTTCTCCACAGATAGTAGGAACTGCAGATGCTGGAGAATCTGAGATAACAAGGTGTAGAGCTGGATGAACACAGCAGGCCAAGCAGCATCAGAGGAGCAGGAAAGCTGACGTTTCGGGTCTAGACCCTTCTTTCCTGAAGGGTCAGATTTTCAGATTTTCTGAAGAAGGGTCTAGGCCCGAAACGTCAGCCTTCCTGCTCCTCTGATGCTGCTTGGCCTGCTGCATTCATAGAGTTCTCCACATCCTGCCTCTGCAATTTCTAGAAAGCAGGAATGTATGAATGACTAAAGATTCAATGGGAGGCAGTCAGTCAGCCATTTTAGGCATGTTCACTCCACTCGCAACAGTTGTATGATCCTTTGATCTTTCTGCCCTTCATCTCTCTGCCTGTAAGCTCTGTGTTTGTGTGTGTTCTCCTCTCACTGCATCTGATGGAGGGGCAGCGCTATGAAAGTTTGTGATTTCAAATAAACCTGTTGGACTATAACCTGGTGTCGTGTGACACTTTATTCACTACAGCTCCACAGTCATTTAACACAACATAGATAACTAATTATCTGCAGATAGGACTTTTGCTATTCACTTGGTTGAAAGACCTGCCTAGAGAGCAGCCAACCAATCAGATTAGTCCTGGCTGCAGAGCCCTGGACTGAGACTACAACCAGATTCTAATCACTGGAATAAAGGACCAGGGAGTGGGATGGCAGAGTACAGAGGAGAGCTTGGCAGTGCAATGAAGGGAGGTTGGGGACTTATGGAGAGACTGTAAGGAAGAGACAATTCTTACAGGGGGCAGACCTTCAGGCATGGAGTCATTCAATGTGGGTCCTTTCGCTCACTTCTTGCGTGTCGTCAGAGCAGGGTGAGCTTCCAGGATCATTCTCTGCCTCTGTCTCTGGTCTCATCCTGCCAAGTGAACTGCAAACATGGTGTGGACTTTGCTTTCAGCAGGTTTATTTGTACCTGATGTGGCCATGCTTAATAGCTCCCATAACATAAGAATGAGATGTGAATAATGAGGTATTGAAGAATCCACAGATGTTTATTACAGCTCCTGATATTTGCAAATAATACAGTCACAGGTAGCTCAGTGTTTGGATTAATACTAAGTTATTTGATTATTAAGAGTAACACACTTTTAACATTGCATCATGCTTCAAGTAGCCCAGGTATATTTGGAATATGAGACCTTTATTCTTTCAGGTCACATGCTATGATACAGTGATGATATCATGAGCATGTCTCTTAAACTATTCTGCACATGACTTGTGAGGCATAATACAATATTCCCTTAATTCCAGCATAAAATATTATTCCGAACAGAGATGCATGGTTGTGGCATAGGCACATGTTGAAAATTTGATACTTATACAAGGAGGTACAATAAATGTTACAAGATTAACAATTTAAATTTCAATGTAATGCTTTGGAGATTTGCCAACTCATCTTGCTCTGATGATTGTATATCCAGCTGGGACAATATGTGTTGTTTACAGTTGTTTGATAACTTAGTTGTTTTGCTGCTGATTGCTGTCACTCAAGATCATCACACAATTCTCATCATCAGAATTTACCTCCTCACTGTCTCTGTGCTTGATTGGTACATTGTACATTGATCTGAGCTGTGTAGCACCATGATTAGAAATGACTTCATACTATTTGGGCTGCGTTGCGATTTTTAAAGAAAACTTTGTTGGCATCTAAATGTCTGTATATGTATTGCTGACTTATATTCTCTAGCCATGTGTAGTTATGGTCATTCTCTACCTGCTCACTCATCATTTAAATGTCTTTTATTCTCCTCTGTCTTTGAAGAAGAATATCTTGTGTCTCAGAGTGATTAGGCTGCTGGGCAAGGTTATTTGTACTTGTTTTCTGAGTGTAAGCTGTACTGGAGATAATAATCCCACCTCCATTGGTATTGCATTAAAGTATGTCGACGTAATGTGTAAACTTTATTTTGTTGCTTAACCTTTGATGACCATCGAATAGATGGTGTACACCACATACTAGGATAGACCATTTGTATGAGGATACAGAGGTGAAGATCACTCTGCATTTAACACACTTTGTCTCAAAGTTTGCCAGTGAATTGTAGTCCATTGTCAGACAACATTCTGGTTCTTTGAACAAAATGAAAATAGTGATCATCACATCTACGATGGTTGCGGTTGCCGTGTTGTCAAACAATGGGAAATTTGGTAAGTCATCTGTCACAAAGATGTCATTTTCCCTGTTAACTGTGAAGAACTCTATTGCTATTTTCATTCAACAATTGAATAATACATTCTGTGGATATAGAGGCTTCCTCCACTGTTGGGGTTAACAAATTTTGCACAGCTCAATAGCATTCGCAAGTCACTGAATATCTTGATTCAGCCCTAGCCAGTACATAGATTCATTTGCTACCCTGTTTGTACGATCAGTACCCATGTCTCCCTGCTGTATCATGGACATGATATTTTGGCATAATACCTCATTATTAGGACCTGTTTGCTCTTGAAAGTGACTTGCAGTGAAATGCTAAGTTTGTCTCTGAATTGGTATTTTGCAACTTTTGTAGTTGGTCATCTTCAGCAGTTGCCGATTGCAACTTGTCACACTGGTTCTTGATAAAAGTATAACAGGTCTGTCTTAAGAACATGTTCAACTTTGAGTGATTTGATTGTGTCATGCCTGGTCTGTTCAACTACAGTGGGTGCAATTTGAATCTCATGAATTGTGACTACACTGCGATCTGTGTGTGATAGTAGTTCAACCATGGCTGGATCTTTGGTTCTACCAGGGTAAAGGTTTCAGCAAACCAAGATCAGCTTGTGTATTCGATTCCACCAAAACACAGAACTGATGATTTGTTTTATGCTGAGAAACATTTTGTATGAGGGGAGATCTACAAATTGAAAGCCAGAAGACACAGCTACTTCTTTCTGTTTATGATTGAAGAGGAGGCAGTGGCATAGCAATGTAGAACCCAAGGGCAATGTTCTGGGACATGGGCTTGAATTTCAGATGGTGAAATTTGAACACACAGAAATCTGGAATGAAAAGTCGACCCAATGGGTCCATGTAAATATTGCCAATTGCTGTAAAACCCCATTTAGTTCATTAATGAGATTTGCCATTCTTGCCTAGTTTGGCCCACTTGTGGTTGACTCCTCACTGTCCTCTGGCTAATTAGGCATGGTCAATAAATCAGTCTGGTGAACGTCCCATGCAATCCCTCTACAGCAAGCATTTTCTTCTTCAGGAAGGAGGATCAGAACTGTATACAATATTCCCAGTACAGACTCATCTGTGTTTTAGACAAATGAAGCAAAAGTGTTTTGCTTGTATACTCAAATTCTCTTATGGTAAAGGCTAACATATCATTCACTTACCAAGTTGTTTGCTGTACCTGCTTTCCATATTTCAGTGCCCTATGAACACAAACACCCAAGTCCCTTTGGAAATCACCATTCTTTGCTTATTTACTCTGTTATACTGTCGAGGTGAACCTGCCCAGTCAAAATTATTATCAACTTAAAACATCAACTAAGAAAAATTTCAGGTCTTCAAGTGAACCAAGCTTTACCAGCTATAAACTGTATCCTGTAATAAACTGCTGTCCCCCCAGACATTTTCAAACCAGCAAAAGCATTATTTTTTTTAAGTTTAACAATATCAGCACTTGGATTTCTAACATAACTATTCCAGGATGTTGTCATAGACCAAAGTTCATAAGATATGGGAAAATGTGACTTATACACTTCAGCAGGTAGAAGAGAGGAATAGAAAAGAAGGGCTGAATATTATTTAAATGAGTGGATAGTCAGATCATAGAGGTAGTGTGTAGTCTACAGGTTGGGTGTAGATGGTTCCAATCTCTGGTCAATGGTGTACTTGCTTGGTCATGGGAACATGTAGGATAGCTGCAGTAATCTGACCTGGTTGGGTGGTGAAGCTGTGTACAGCCAGGAGAGGGTAATCAGATTGTTTGAGAGAGGACTGATTTGACCTGGAAGTTGGTCAAGCATTTGATAGTTTTGTCAGAGGGCTGACTGTGTGGATTCTGTTGTGGTGCAGTTGAGTTACACTGGCGATCCACTGAGTTAAACCAGGCATTAAATCTATCAAGTAAAAACCAAAAGAACAGCGGATGCTGTGAATTGGAAACAAAAACTGACGTTGCTGGAAAAGCTCAGCAGGTCTGGCAGCATCTGTGAAGAGAAATCAGAGTTAATGTTTCAGGTTCGGTGAAGAAAGGTCACCAGACCCAAAACATTAGCTCTGATTTCTCTTTGCAGATGCTGCAATACTTGCTGAGCTTTTACAGCAACTCCCGGTTTTGTATTAAATCTATCGAACATTTTTGGGTTAAGTGTGTAGATTAATACCAGATATCTGGGCCAAGTCTCCACCTTGAGATTAGTGTCAGGGATGTTTGCGGAGGTCCTGGGGAGTGAAATGAAAATTGGCCCACTGGAAGTTTAAACTTCCTGGGTAATTTTAGTGCAAGCTTGTGCATTGCAATCTTTGCCAGATTCAGCACAGATTTCCCATCCTGGATCCCATCGCTGACTATCGGGATACTGGAAAATTTGGACCAAGGTTTCAGTTTGATCATCATTTTCATGCCTTCATTGGCTTAGTTAACTTAGTTAGGTCAGTGCTGGGCATGTTACATTTCCTGATAAAGCCTGGTGCTTGGAGATAGGAAAACATTAACATTACTCGGGATTCCTGCTCATTGTTATCATCCAGTGATCCCTGGAGACTCAGTGTTTATTCACTGCATGAGAACAAAATGAAGCTCAGCTTTTGAGGCACTCATATGATAAAGCAGCCTGCTAGCACTCAATGCCTGGATTCATACATGATTGAGTAATTTGTTAATGGAAATGTACTGATAGATTTGTCTTCAACTACAGGTGAGAAAACAATGCACCTTCCAGCCAAAACTGTGATTTATTGTCATCATTGATCTTAATGAGAAAATGCCCAGTAAAATCAACCTTTTTGTTTTCTATAGAAATATGACAGCTAGCCAAGATGACATTTCTAAATCATATCCTTAAAGTTCACTGTTTTAGGATATCGAATACATTGGGCACCAGCCAAGACCTAATTCTCACAGATTAGTTTGCATATCAGGTATCCTGTTTCGGATTTCATGCCTATTCTTAGATGTTGAACAATATTTGCCTTTATTTTTGCTTCTTAAAGCTTATGTCACCCAAGCATTTAAAGAATGACTGTCCAAATCAATTAACCATTACAGATATTTAATAATTATAGCTTGCAATTCATTTTTGTTTCCTAATTGCATCACTTGCTTTTCAAGTCCAGACTAAAGGAACAATTGCAGTACAGTGATCTCCCCAATATCTATTATTCAACAGAAAAACAAATGATACCTTTCTCGTGTGTCATTTAACAATCAGCCTAAACAGTGACTATCAGGATGACATTCAAACATGTCAGTAACATTAAAGGAAACAGGCCTGTGTCAATGGAAGGGATTCAAGAGTTGAGGGATGGATGTGTAGCAATGGGTTGGATAGCAGCAAATGAGAGATGGGAAGTGATACTCCTGGAAGAGGATTGAAATGCCCGAGAGTGACTCATAGGAAAAGGAAATATAACTAATGCATATTGAATTCAGTACTAATGGTCTTCCAATTAACCATGATCCCTATCCTGCAGCTGTGGCTTTGGCCACCTCCCTTTACCCACCTCTGAGACTCTCTTACATACTACTGAGCCAACATTTCCCTTGAATTCCTCTCCCTTCTCTCTCTACTTAGACATACTCACCTTGCCCATAAGATGTGCCTCCTATTCCCTTGAACTTTTCATGACCAACCCATCGAGCAGTCACATTTCCGAGCCGCAAGCTAGTTAACACTGTAAATACTTCCCTGCCTCTGTCCATTTCCCTTATCACACCGTCTATTGAAGAATCCATCTCCAACTCCCTCCTTAAGCCATTATACTCAGTCCTCGTTATCCACTGATTTGCTAACTGTGGATCCAGGTACTTAGAGTCTGAGGCTGACCTCATATCTTTTTTATCCCATTACCTAATCTCTGTCGGTACACCAATCACAGTTGTTGATATATAGGAGAGCAGCATAGGAGTGGTATCATTTTCTTTTGTTATCTGCAGGAAGTACATGCCCTAACCCTCATGGATAATGGGGCCCGAGTGCTCAATCTACAAATTCTTGTTCCTTTCCAAAGTTCTTGACTTTGCTGTTATCTCTGAAATCTGTATCCATCTTACCTGTCAAGTTTTAATTTTTCCACCAGCTTGTGTTCCTGCATGGAAACACATATATTCTAATTCCATCCTCCAAGACCATGATGGTGCTGCAGTACCTCTCCTCATGCTTCTGCTGCTTTTGGCATTGTTATCTGCATCATCCTCATTGAGCATCATCCCATCATTGTGAAATTACTCATACCAATCTAAGATCATCTCCTAGTATTGTTTTCTCTTCTCATTCCACAGCATTGCAATGGGCAGCATGGCAGCTCAGTGGTTAGCACTGCTGCCTCACAGTGCCAGGGACCTGGGTTCGATTCCAGCCTCAGGTGACTGTCTTTGTGGAGTTTGCACATTCTCCCTGTGTCTGTGTGGGTTTCCTCCCAGAAAGATTCACTGGCTAGGTGGATCGGCCATGCTAAATTGCCTATAGTGCTCAGGGATGTGTAGATTAGGGGGATGGGTCTGGGTGGGATGCTCTGAGGGTCAGTGTGGACTTGTTGGGCCAAAGGGCCTCTTTCCACACTGTAGGGATTCTATTAAAAAAAAAGTGTCTATTTGCTTACTGTTTCTCATCATGGTATTTAAATCCCTTTCATGATGTCTACTTCTATCTATCTCTATAATTCCCTCCACTTTTCAAACCATCCTCCTTTAAAGTAGAGACAACATCAGAGGAGCAGCAAAGTTGATGTTTTGGGTCAGGACCCTGACATGTTAACTTTCATGTTCCTCTGATGCTGCCTGGCCTGCTGTGTTCCTCTATCTCCACACTGTGTTGTCTCTGACTCCAGCATCTGCAGTTCTTGCATCTCCTTTAAAGTAGGTTTTGGCACATTTTCATCATTGACTTAGCTTATAAGTATATCATGCTGCATGTTTTCATCACATGTTAATCTGAGCCACAGAAAGGTTTTCTTTATAGTCAAATCTTATTTTAACTTTAATAAATCTGTCTGAGACTTATCAGGAATGCCAGTAATAATCCAGTTTGTTATGAATTCTGACCTTAAATCACTGCAGTTGCCTTTTCTCACTAATCTGTCATGATCATGAATGAAATTACCTATGTTTTTCTGGGAATGCTGAACACTCCTGCTAAAGGTTCATCTTTCAAAAGTTGCATTTGTTCTAAGATTAAGATAATTATCAAAGCCTTTCAATACTGCTTCAAAGATATCTGTTGCTTCATTTACAGCTTGGTGACCTATCATCAGCTATACTCCCAAATATATTGAATTGTGTATTAATGTGTGCAGCTTTGGGTTCAATATCTAGTATGGAAATTGGTCTTTATTATAAAAATTGTTTTCTCCGAAGTATCCAACTCTGTGCTTTAATTGACCTATCTCTGAAATTAAATCTTCTGAGCATTATTATTTCTGATCCATGCTTTCTTAAAGTGATTTAAGATTAAAGGCATTTTAAAGGCCACTCTGTTACCCCATGTTTTGAGGTCAAAATGGAGGACACAACACTTCTGCACCTAAAATAAAAGATTTCCTTCTTTCATAGTTAAACAGTGGATTCCTGGAATTAACCCCCTAGATTCTCCGGGTCAGTCACTCAATTTTCAGCTTGAAGATGCAATTCCCATTTCCTTAGCACTTGGTGTGAGCTGTAAACATGTTGTAAACATTTTTAAATGCTTCAGCCTGCATTTTGTGTTTTTTGTTTTGCAAAGATTCCCCTTGTTCATCAGGGATTTTAATTTTACCCATGGAGCCTCAAATAACCATTCACTGTCCTCTTTAGTTGATCACTGACATGTGTCTTTTAAAGTTCATTTACCGGATGTAAGTGCCACAGGCCGGGCTGGTATTCATTGCCCATTCCTAGCTGTGCAGTAATCAGTCCCTCCAGTGTTGTCACACACAGATGCATCAGCTACATGTAGAATGGTGAGGATAAAGTCAAACATTGGTAATATTGGTAACCTTACCACTTGTCATGAACCCAGTCTAGCGGCTATATGTCTTAGGAGTTGGCCAGGTTGTAAATGGTATTGCCAAGCCACTTTTGGCGATGGACATTAAAATCCCCAAACAGTACAGTAATACTCAATGCGATCTGTAACTATCTGAGAATTGCTGTTACTCCAGCTCCAGGGATTTCCTAACTCTCCTGCTGCAATATGCCTCTTACTAGGTTTGCGATAGTTTTACCTTTGCTTGTTGATTCTGCCTTGTTGAATAGTGCCAAGGGGTTTTCTTCTATAGAGTTTTTTGACTGTCCAGCTCTTTCTGCTGCTGATTGTCTGAGAAGAATTCTTAAAACTATATCTGACTAAATCTTCAATCCTCCATCTCCAGCCAGCGTGTGGTATGAGACAACTAAGTGGAATCACCACCACTCACCAGGTTTAATGAGAAATCTTCAATCTTTTGCCAACAGAGTACTATAATGAAGATGCTGTGACTGAGACTACGAGAAGGACCCAGATAATAGGTTCTACTTACTAAGCTGTTCTCCCACCAATTCCATATGATATCATCTTTGTGGCTGGTTAAGACACCCGTTAGCATTAACCCTTTCAGATATACCCTTCAATAACAGCTCTGTACCAGCCCTCGGCCAATTACACCAGTCTGTCATTGCTCCAATAATATCATTCCTTCTCAAATCGTTGCACCCAAACAACTGTTATGGTATTCAATTGCACCATACTTTCATCAAAACACTATCTGTTCCCCAAATATACGATCCAACTGACAACCGTGGCTTACTGCATTGCCAAATGTATCAGTGCCTCCGCAATCACACATTAATGTTTCAGTAGTTTTCCATGAGTCCAAAGATATTGCCAACATCATCTTTATCAAATCCATGATAGATGTTGAGACCAATAATCAGGAACTCTTCATTGTGTTCAGTGATCCAACCAAAGTATTTGACTAAGTACATGATGAAGTTCTGTGAATTGTGCTCCAAAGATTTGAATACCAACTAAATTTCATTGCAATGCTATAATTACTTCATTATGATGTGACTAGAACCATCTTCAGTGAAGGATCTGAAACAGAAGCTTCAAAATTCAGACCAAAATCAAACTGGTGTGACAGTCCCCATATGATTTAAGAACAATTTGACATTGGCTGTTCATCTCATCAAAGAAGAACTGCCCTCTTGTGTCAGCACAAAATATTATCCAGAGGAAAATTCTTTATTATCTCTGTCGCCTCTGTGCCAAAATTAAACTGACCTTCCGTAGGTATATATGATTGATAGTTTGTGGGTGAAAGCAGTGTCATTGCCCAATCTGGACCAGGTTGACATTCCAAACTTGACTTCTCCAACTCTACAAAACGTTGAACTAGAGATGCTGGAATGTGTTTAGCACTTCAGATACCTTGGCAGGTACCTTTTGCAGCAGGCTACCTTTGACGAAGAGAACCTTCACTGTGTCAGTTAAGCATTCTGCACATTGTGACAGCAAATATTTGAAAACAAAAACCTCTAGATTTCAACAGAAGTCCTGGTGTACAGAGCAGTAACAGGCACTTTACTCTTGTACTGCAGTTATGCAACAGCATAACATAACAGTGCAAGAGAAGTTCTACCAACAAAGCATCTGCTCCATCCTTCTGATTCAAATATTGAGCAGATGCTGATGTTCACCACCTTCACAACCATCCCGGCCAATTCCTGCTAAATGAGTTTTGACAGATTGGATGCACATGTCTGAATGGTCAAAACATATCATCCTATTCTGTTCATTCAATTCTCAAAAATTCTCCTTACAGAAGAAAATGTTGAGAGGAAGATCTGGTAGATGTGTGAAAAAGGGGAGAGATCTGGATAGAATAAATAGGGAGGAACTGTTCCCATCAGTGAACATGTTGAGAAACAGAAAACACTGATATAAGGGGAGTGGCAAAAGAAACAGGGGAAACATGAGGGGAAGAAAACCTCTTTATATGATAATTGCACTGCCTGAGAATGTGGTAGAGCCAGATTCAACCATGGCTTTCAGAAGGATATTGGATATTTATTTAATTATAAATCTTTTTCAAGCATTAAGGTAAAATGCAAGGGACTAGAATTAACTGATTTGTTCTTATAGAAAATATGATGAGCTGAATGGACACATTCAGTCCTGTATCCAAACTATATTCTATGATTCCATGATCTGATTACCTAACAAAAGGTAATTATACATTCTAATAAATGTTCTGAATGAATTTTATTGTAATTAAATAATGAGTTTTGATTGGACAGTATGTGGTAAATCTGCACATGCATCAGATTAAGGATTTGTGCAATTATGGAGAATTGTTCCTAAATCAAGTGCCCAGTTTAAATCAGTAGATATTAGAATTTTTAAATAAATATGTTTGCTGTGAATTCTGTGCACCAGGTTAAGGCATGCAAGTACTATCCAATAGCAACACAAGTAGTATTCTTTGTAAACACGATGCTGAGATTAAGCCAAAAGGATGTGCTGCCTACCACACAAATGAGAAATGTAGCATACGAGTTTCAGTATCAATGCAATGACAGGTATGTAGACCAATATACCATGATTGGCAGATCATACCAAATGCTTTGCCTCTTCAGCTGTTTCAACAACCACAGTTCTGATGTTACTCAACTAAGCCATGCTGTCAAAACTGAAAACATAGAGTTCAACATTCATTGTGATTCAATAGTTCAACAACAGTTCTTTAGCAATACCAGTTGTGCTTATGAATTCCAATTTTAATAGGGTTCACCTGGGTTGTTAACAGAACTTAGTCCATACTCATGCCAGTGAACATCAACAACCCTTAATATTTACTGTACACAGTGTTGGTAAGAATGGACACCCCTAAAACCCTACACACTCAAGTCCCACATCCATATGAGCTAACATTATGATGGTGCCACCATCATTGATGTCACTCAGTAATGGGTCTGATTGTCCACCAAGGAAATTCCATGTCACTGGTCATGGGTTCTGTGGGTCCTTATGTGCCATCTAGGTAGATTGATGCTACTAGGTCTGAAGAAGGGTCACTGGACTCACAACGTAAATGTTGTTCAGTCTCCATAGATGCTGCCAGACCTGTTGAATTTCTCCAGTGATTTCTGTTTTTGTTCCATCTTAACTTGGGTCACTTGAACAATGATAATCTAATGGAACTGAATATTAGCCTACACATGGTTGTGGCTGTGAGTGTAATTGGTGAGCTGAAATAAACATCTGTTGGATCTTTCAATACCAAGTTACCATCTCCTAATTCCTTATGTTGTGATGGGTAACATGAACATTGCCACATCAGATAAAGATACTCTGCTAGAAGCAAAATGTGCTTCAATGCAGTCAACATTCCATTCCATTAGGATTAGGATGTTGGATTGATGAAGAGCTCACCAGAGAAAGTGAAGCTTGAAATGCTTAATAGCTTCCTTTCTCCTAATCAAAATTCATGGTAATCAGCCTTAGATGAATGAACCATTCAGGAATTAATTGGCTCGATAAAAGACCTTCATTTTGTTTAAAGATGACTGTGCAGATATGAACTAATCAAAGCTACCTTTGGAATATCTAATGGATTTTCAATTTCTGATTGCAGTTAGAGATGTCATGTGATCAACCAAGTTTTGCACATATTTACTAAGAAAACATTTTAACGGATGATCACCAGAATTGAGGGAAGAAGATAATGGTCCCTTTATCTTTTGATATTTATCTAACCCATTCCCAGATTAAGGTGAAGACATCAACTACAAACTTCACCTGCTGAATCTGGAAAGCTACAATCAGACTAACAGCCAGCAATAATCAGCCATCACCTTCCGATTTTAGGTTTTTTTTCCCATTGAACATTTTTTGGCCAAAGCTAACTTCCTTTACTTTGTAATATATATTTTTTGCACGCTCGGTTCATGTGTATTTGCTTGCATGCATTTTGCAGAAGTCGGGATCTTTTTAAAATTCTTTAAATGTTTTAAATGTGTTTTTTATATGGTTTGGTTTTAGAACTAACCTTTTGTGCATTTAACTCAAGAATTCCTGTCCCATTAATTCTTTACTATTACAGCAAACTGGGAGCCAAAGCATTGAATTGGCCATGGATTAAGGACTCCGCAGATCTGCATCCTATAATGTGCACATATTTGTGTGTAATATCAGTTCCATTTAAAGGAAGGGACCTGAGCATGCTTTGAAATGTTATATTATACATATGTTCTTAAAATAGGCACATTTATAATTAGCTCTTCATATGGAAATTATTGGAACTCTGAGAACCAAGCTAATCCTTTACATTGTACCTTAAAAGATTCATAGTGAGGTCAATCTGAATGGAAGTAGCAAGCAAGTGGTTTCTGTCATCAATGGCAAATCACTATGAATTTTGACCTGGTAATAAGTTGAACATCTACCTAGTTTCCTGATTCTGTTTTGACTCTGAATGGAGAAGCACATTGGCAATCTGGCCCCACTTCTACAGGAGCCATCCTAAAGTATATATGTTTTATTTAATCACCAATTGGTCAATTTGTTTCTCCTTATTAACGTGGGGGTCAGTTAGCTCAGTTGATTAGATAGCTAGTTTGCAATATAGGGCTAACAATGGCTGAGGTTACTATTAAGGATTCTCCTTTTCAACCTCCCCCCTGTCTGAGGTGTAGTGACTATCAGGTTAAAGCATCACCAGTTGTCTCTCTAGTGAGCGTGCAACCCATGGCCCTCTGGGAATATGATGACTTTTATTACAGGCCTCTAGAACATTTCAGACCAGGTTTCTTCAGTAAATTCAAAAATAACTTGTTAACTAAGTGACAAAGCAGCTACTGTTCAGACTTAAACAATATCCTCTTGATCCCACATACACACAGACAAGACAAGACAGCCCTGAAGAGATATCATGAGTTTCAAAAAATAGGCAAAGCAAAGAACAACACCCTTGAGAGTCAAGCGTTTGAGTATAGAAGTTATTGAAATGGGGTGACTTCTCTTAGTTCCACTGATTTCCTGTGAGTGAAATTTGATTGCTGTTTGTTATAAAATGATAGAAGATCTTCAGACCAAATCTTAGGTTCAGGCAGCAAATAAGTATGTACTGCTAACTGAAACATTATCACATGTTTTCGAACAACAATTATGTTGGTTTTGCTTTGAAGATTATTTTCTTGCTGACAAAGAAAGAGAAAGAGAGAACATTGTTTTTCCTCTCAAACCTCTCCACAACTGCCAGCTCTAGGTGTGTACTGAAAAATCAACTTTCATTCAAAAGTTATTGTTAGGCAAAACTAAGGACAGGCCCAAAGTGTTTTCCAAATTTGTTTGTACAATTATTAAGTAATAACCCTATTTCTTTTTTCTAAAAGCTTGGAACTCCTTCTGCAAAGCCAGTTGATTTTTGTAAACAGTGAGTAAATGACCTTCTCTTTGACTTTTAACCTTTTGTTTCATTCCTCTTCAGCACATTAATGTCCAAACAGTTCCATATTACAGTTACTCATAGTCTGTACGTATGGATATGAATTTCTAATAATCTCCATTGCGACTATTTGGACAATGTAACCTTTCACCCTTTTACTTCTGTTATGTATTCCTTTCTCCCTAACCAAAAAATTCAAAGCATCCCCAGCTCCCCCCACTTTTATTGACAGGTCCTTTGACTGTAATAAACTGATTTCTTGTACTTCTGCTCTCCTTTTCCTTACACCCAGAACAACAATAGTGTTCCACTTGTTCTCACTTTCCACTCCACTAGCTTCTGTATTCATCAAATCTTCCTCCATCATTTCCATCTCCTCCAGTTTGATCCAACCAGCAAACAGATTTTGCCTGTGCCCTGCTTTCTGCATTCCAAAGGAACCATTTCCTCAAGGACACCATAGTTCATTCTTAAGTTGCCCCCAGTGTTCCCTCCCTTTTCCTATCGGCATCTTTTCATTCAAGGGCATCATTTGCAACTCTTGCCATTTTATCTTCTCCCTTCTAACTGCCCTGGGTCCCGAACACTCCTTCAATATGAAACAGTAATTTTGTATGCATATTTTTCAATGTTGTATATCATAAACGCTGGTCACAATGTGGTCTTATCAACCTGGACAGTCCAAACACGCAAGGGTAATCACATTACAGAGCACCTCCATTTAGAATAAAAGAGTGACTCTAAGTTTTTAATTGTCTGTCATTTTAATTCTTCGCCTCAATGAAGCTCAATGGAAACCTGACAAACAGCACTACATCTTCTGATTAGGTACTATGTGGCTTTCTGGACTCAAAATTGAGTTTAATCATTTCAGGCCATAATCTCTGCCCCCATTTTGTTTTCTTTTCTTTGCACAATTGCGCTTTGTTTTTCACTGGCTTTGCTTTTGGGTAGCAATTGTTTTGCCAATCACACCACCTCTGGATATTTTTTTCTTTCATTACTTAACTGATTATAATTTCCTTTGGATCTCCATGACCAGCTCTATTGTCATTCAAGTTGCTCATCTTTGAACCTATTGCAGAGGTTTTCTCTCTTTGCTTCTACACCTTTCTCATTTTTCACTTGTTTTTAAGCTTTCCCAGTTCTAATGAAAGGTTATTGACAAGAAATATCAAACCTGTTTCTCCCTCCACAGCCGCTGTCTCAGGTATTTTTCTGTCATTGTTGCAGATTTCCAGCATCAGTAACATCTTGGTTTTGAAAAATCTACCAAAATTCCTTCTCCTTAAGTCCATATCAAATAGTCAATTGTTTTCAGATTTGTCTTTCACAGGACATAGGCTTCATTTGCAGGGCCACCTTTTGCATTTCTTTACATTTTCACAGCTACAGATGTCAGATATACTTCTGAGATTTCACAGCATACTGGAAGCTACAAAATCACTATGACTGACATCAGCTTTTTAAACCAGATTTATTTAATAACCTGATTTTATACATCCCAGCCGCATTGGTGGGATTTGACCATAAATCTTTTGGTCTATGGGCTGGAAGTCCTGACAGATTGCCACAATGTATTAGGCATGCCAGTGCAACCACATGTGTTTGTAAATATTGGTAATTAATCTCCAATGTATAAACAGACTCAAAATTAAGTGCAGCTTTAACGTGAAATTAAATTGGAGAGCGGGATGCAATTGAGACCATATTTTAAAGTCATATGTTCTGTCTTTATTTTTATATTTCAATTATAATTTCTTATTGGAATATTATTAATGACAACATGTTTGTACCCTGCTATCATGAGTATCATTGCAGAGTCATCGTTGAGAGGAGGATGTAATTTCTATTTAAATCCATTTACATATCATGTATGGACAGCGAAAACAAAACAACCACAGAACAGTCTCCTGTGGAATTACACCAGTCACCAAACTGTAGTTAAGGATTAAACCAACTAAGACAAATAATGTTGTGAAGACCTTTGGAGTCATTCTCAGTAATAGACTTACATTGTCTGAACTACATGGGGTCAGCCTTTCTTCATCACAAGTAAATGTCAAGGAAACTAAGTTGAATGCCTTATTTTAATTCTGTTTTGAGTAAGATGATCTCCAAGAAGTCATAAAACACAAGTGAGTTATAGATGGGAGCTTTTAATTCTTTGAATCTGCTTCACCAGTTAATAAGATCAAGGCTGATTTTATGTTCAACTCCACATTCCCTTCCATTCCTTTAATCCTTCAATTCCCTGAGAAATCAAAAGTCCAATCTATTCAATTAAGGAACAACCGTCATTGTAAGGAGTCCCAAGATACGTAACCTTCTGAGAGAAGAAATTCCTCCTCATCTCTGTTCTAAATGATTGACTTCTTCTGAGGCTTAGCCAATGTTTTAGATTTCAGACCAGGGGAAATAACTTATGATTGTCTACCTTGTCAGGACGTTGGCTGTTTCAATGAGATCAATTCTAATTCTTCTAAACTCAAGAGTCCGTAAACCCGTTACTCAACTGCTCAACAGAGGATCAGCTTCTAATGTGAAGAAAGATAGGAAAATATGCCAGAGATCTTATTTCTGATCGTTGTTATGCTGAAAGATTTGCATATGGATAGAGGGAAATTGACTTCTGCTATCTCATTTATCACCATCCGCCTCAGCACCTATACCTACAATTTAATGTCCTAGCATTTTCCAGTCAATGTTCACGCAGAACTATTTGAATGGTGCCAGTCAGCAATTACGATTTTTACCTGGAAGTGCAATGGAACTGCTATGCAATGTGTTCCCCTTTTTCACCTGCACATGAAGAGACGTCAGCTTTTGAACTGGGAGGCAGTAGAAGTAATGCTTTTCTTTTTACATAAAATATACAGCATAGAAGCAGGCCATTTGGCCAACCTAGTAAATGCAGTTGTTTTCACTTCACCTTTCATCATATATTTCAATTCCCTTTTCTTTGATGTACTTATGTGGTTTTCTTTGCTAAAATCTTCCAAGCTCTGAATCTTCAGAGACCAAAGGTATGAACAGAGATGTACTTTGGGATCCTGTGGATGCCCTAACTTGTTGACCTCTGTTAGAATTTCCTGGCAAGTTTCCACTTTTGATGAGCAATTGATCTCACACACTGACCCACTCCCTCATTCATCCCATTAGTAATATTCACAATGGAGCATCAAGCTTACCATACCACAGCTAGTGCCACAAAAAAGGCATGTGCCCAATCTTCCCCCGACTCTACAATTCTGCAATAGCTTACTGGTGGATGCTTCTCTCTGCATTTCTGGAAAACCTGTGTTCCCAGACAAGAAATAAAGGGAAACATCAAGCTGAGGTAAACCATGAGTTGAACAGCAATCTGATGAAATTGCCACTTCACAGAAGATACAGCTCAGTGAATTCTGTATTCTATCTAATCTCATAGTAAAGAATGTGCTTCCTTTTATATCATATTTTCCTACTGGAATTTATAATAAGCAGGATTATATAAGGCTATTAGTTTAAGATTCTGCAACAAGTGGAAATATTTTCTCTACCCTATCAACCTTTCAGAATTATTATTATGGAGAAACAATGGCATTGTGCTATTGTTGCTGGAACAATATTTCATCGACGCAGGAAAAGCCCTGAGAACCTGGGTTCAGATCCCATTATAGCAAAAGAGAGAATTTGAATTATAAAGGGAAAAAAAGTGGAATTGACAGTCTAATGATAACCGTCAAACTATTGTCAATTGGTGCAAAAACATATTCATTCATTAATGCCCTTTAGGGAAGGAAATCTACCTACATGTGACTTCAACAACATGGTTGACTCATAGCAGCCTTCCGAAATGCCCTAGCAAGCCGTTCAGCAGTATGAAACTGCTTAAAAAAAGCCCCAAAGAAGCAAATGAAACTGGACAGACCACCTCGCATTGACCTAGGCATTGGGAACAACAAGGGAAAAAAACTAATATCTGGGGCTTATGTCAAAAGTTGGAGAGCTGCCTCACAGACTAGTTAAACAACAGCCTGGCATAGTCATGCTCATGGAAAAGTTCTTATAGATCATGTCCCAGACAACACCATCTCTATCCGTGCATATGTCCTGTCTCACTGGCAGGATGGACCCAGCAGATACATTAATGCAATGTTATATGGTCAGAAGTAAGTTATCTGGGAGTACTCAACATTGACCCCATAAAGTCTCATGGTATCATGTCAAACATGGACAATGAAACTTCCAGCTGATTCCAACAACCCACCTCACTAGCTGATAGAATCAGTGCTCCTTCAGGTTGAACATCACTTGGAAAAAGCACTGAGAAGTGGCAAGGGCACAGAATAAATTCTGTGTTGAGGAATTCAATTCACATCCCCCAGAGATGCTTCGTAGCACCATTACTGTTTGAAGTGGTCGAATCAGAAATATCTGCTAAATTGGGTCTCTAGCAAGTGATGAGAAAACTAATCAAAGGGAAACGAAAACGTACTTGACCTGCTGCAGTCCATGACAGTATTAGCAGGAGTCACCACTGTCCCGTCCTTGTAGAGTGCATATCCTCAGGCCTTATCACCCTGCTAAATGGGGTAATTTTGAATAAATATCATAGCTTAAGACTGGACATTCGTGAGTGCTGTCGGCCATCAACAGCAGCAGAATCTCACTTAAAACAATTTGCAACCTCATGGTCCAGAGTAGCTCCACTCTGCAATTACCATCAATGCAGGGGCTTGACCTTGATTAAATCATGAGTTCAGAACTGCATATCAGGAGGAATACCAGGCATAACTAAAATGAGAACACAGTCTGGTGAAGCTATACAACAGGACCACTTGTGTGCCAAACAGCTGTTTTGCATGTGATAGAGCCAAATAATCCCCAGCAAACTGATCAAGTCTAAACTCTGCAGTCCTGCCACATCCAGTTGTGAACAGTGGTGGATAATTAATCAATTCACTGGAGAAAGAGGCTGCACAAATATCCCCATCCCCAGTGCAAAAAATAAAACTGAAGAATTTGCAACAATGTTCAGCCAAAAGTAATGAGTGGATGATTCGTTTCAACCTCCTTCAGTGGTTCTAGGATGACAGATGCCAGTATTCAGCCAATTTGATTCACTCCACATGATATCAAGAAACAGTTGGAGGCATTGGATACTGCAAAGGCCTTGACAACATTCTGGCAATAATACTGAAGACTCGTGCTCCAGAACTTGCTGTACCGCTAGCCAAGCTGTCCAGTGCAGTTACATCTCTGAGATGTGAATAGTATCTGTGAGTGGTGCGGTATGTGTGAATGTTAGATGATGGATGAAATGACTTGACATTTGATGCTAGTACTGGTATTAATACTCTTTTTCAGAATCATGTTTATGAAATGAAATCTGATATTAAATATTAGAATTTTTTTGCTGCACTGAAACCATGTCCTGAGGCTAGGTTTCATGGCTGGGACCTCCTCGATGATCTTCCCTAAGTGGTATTATTTTTCTCTCCCTCCTTTCCTCTTCGGGTACTGGAATGTCTTTTCTTTTTGTAGCTCCTCTACCATATCCTTTGGTACTGTGTCCATGAATCTTTGAGGACTCTTCTTCAGACCCTAAGCCATCCAGACAAATGCTGTTGCTTGCGAGCCAAAATATTCCTCACTTTCAGAGGAAGTGTAAGTGTGTGCACAGCTATATTTACAACTTCACAAAAATTGCTCCTAATCAGCCTCAGTGACAGATGAGCAGGTCTCCAGCTTTGCACCTCCTAGCAGGTTTAAATCATGTAATGTGCAATTAGTCCCACAACTGTAGTCTAAGGCCAGGCTATTAAACAGCCAGGTCTTGAGTGCACTGCCATGGTCACAGCCTGTTTCCACCCTTTCCCCAGCTTAACCCATGTTTCTGTATCTCGTTAAGAGAATCTCTGGTTCGTAGCTGAAGGAAATTGAAAGTTAGCAACATAAATACTTTTCTGAGTTTTTAATTCCCTACACCAAAATGTAATATTATCACATTCACATCTTCTGAGCTTTAGACTCTTGCATCCAATTAAAAAATATGAATTTAAATGCCTTAAATTTATGAAGTGATTAACAGCAAAATATAGAAATGCACAACATGATGGAAAATTGCCTCAGTTCTTACACCTTTGTGACATTGGAAATATGGCCGAAAAAATGAGCTCCTGATGTTCTCAGGTGAATGCTTCAGGTTGGAAATCTCATGATTTCTATGAATACACCTCTGGTTATTCATCGTGTATTTGAAGGTTATTATATTTCCACTAAACTGAATAGTTGAATATACTTCCCATGTAACCCCTAAATACTCCTCCTCAAGGGGTCGTTACGAAGTCCCGATTAAGGGTTTCTCCCCGAAACATTGACTTTCCTGCTCCGTGGATGCTGTCTGACCTATTGGTCTTTTCCAGTTTCAAATCTATTGACTCTCCCCATCAAAGAGACCAAGTTCCTAAAAATCTCTGACGTGGAATGGCAATGGGTATATCTGGATAGTTCTTCTATAGACGTTTTCATAGTCCATTGTTTGAGAAACTTGCAAATGCTTAAGGACAGTGAGTTTCAGCCACCTCATCTGCAGAAACGGTCAGAGACTGTGCTGAAGCCTCCTCTCTGGTGCTGTGGTGTTCCATATTCTAGGTTGTTTGTTCTGTTTTGATGATCTTTTGAAGGTTTCGGCAATGGAAGGTAAAAATTACTTTGTTAGTATTGACTACTTGCGTGGTGTGCCAATTGGGGCTTGATTGTGTGATAGCTAGCAATTGGCACGTGTTGGAATTAATTGATATCAACTGGGCGAGAGGCTGCATTCAGGTCTGTGCTCAATATCTGCCTGACCCTACTTAAAGCTTCAATCTATTAAAGTTCTGTGATGGCCAGTCAACAAGAAAAAGTAATTGATCTCCCAGAGAAATGGGAAATGTTTGAGCCATTGAAAATATTATCATCTGTGGGTTTCTATTTTATTAATTACACCTTCCAGGTTCATGAATAATACATCTTTTTTAAATTATCTGTTGAAGTTTTGCACTCAAGATCTTAAATGCACTGCACTGCAGCAATGTGGGATCTTTTAATCCAGAACAAATTTCCAAATGGACAGTAATTTATTGAACTGAGTTGACTATGACTTTTTTTTAAAATTGTGAATCTTTAAAATTCTCTGACCACAATGTGGTGCAGAGATCGTGTCCCTAACCCTAGACTAGTGCGGGCCTGGGTTCAAGTCCCACCTGCTCCAGAGGTGTGCAATAACATCTCTGAATAGGTTGATCAAAAAACTGGGTGAAGATTTCACATTTGAAGACTTTGGGGTGGCACAGTGGCTCAGTGGTTAGTGCTGCTGCCTCAAAGCACCAGGTTTGATTCCACCCTCGGTTGACTACCAGTGAGGAGTTTATACATTCTCCTCATGTCTGTGTGAGTTTCCTCTGGGTGTTCTGGTTTCCTCTCACAGTCCTGAGATGTGCAGATTACATGGACTGGCCATGCTAAATTGCCCATAGTGTCCAGAGATGTGCAAGCTAGGTGGATTAGTCATGGGAAATGCAGGGTTACAGGGATAGGGTAAGGGGCTGGGTAATAGGCTCTTCAGAGGGTCAGTGTGGACTTGATAGACTGAATGGCCTGCTTCCACATAGTAGGGATTCTATTCTATGAAGCCAGAGGGTTGCAGATACTCCATCTTTGGACATATATATTAAAACTGAAACAAACAGTCAGAAATTTTTTGTCGCTGTGGAAAACAAGGGAGCAGACTTGAAAGTGGAGGAGAAGTTAAGGATATGCCACATTGTCCATTTCTGCTCCAACTTCTTATCTTACGTTCTTACATCTTAGCCTATATATCTTCTCATTTAAAGATATCTGGCATTAGAAAATTTGATGAAAAGCAAAGTGAACCTTGTCTCCGATATTTCAACATTGAATGAAATTCTACATCTGAAATCAAAACATAGTCTTCATCAAGGAACAGAATCCTCATAAATGAATCTTTAAGGAGGTAACAAGCAAGTTGAACAAAGGAGAGCCAGTGGACGTGATCTATTTGGATTTCCAAAAGGCTTTTGACAAGGTGCCACACTGGAGGCTGCTAAATAAGGCAAGACCCTATGGTGGTGTTAGGGGCAAGTATTGGCATGGATAGAGGATTGGATGACTGGCAGAAGGCAGAGAGTATGGATAAAAGGATATTTTTCAGGATAGCAGCTGGTGGCTAGTGCATTTTGCATGGGTCGGTGTTGGGATAACGACTATTCATGTTATACGTTAACAAGTTGGATAAAGAAACTGAGGGCATTGTTGCTAAGTTTGCAGATGACACAAGATTGGTGAAGGGACAGGAAGTGTTGAGGTGGTGGGGAGGCTGCAAAAGGACGTGGACAGGCTAGAAGAATGGGAAAAGAGATGTCAGATGGAATACAGGAAAGTGTGAGGTAATGCACTTTGGGAAGAAAAATAGAAACAGAGACTATTTTCTAAATAGGGAAAGGCTTCAGAGAGCTGAAGCACAAAGAGACTTGTGTCCTAGTTCAGCATTCTATTCAGCTTAACATGCAGACTCATTGCCAGTTAGGAAGATAAATGCAATGTTCACATTCATTTCAAGAGGGCTAGAATACAAGAACAGGGATGTACTGCTAAAGCTGTAGAAGGCTCTGGTCATACTGCATTTGGAATAGTGTGAGCAGTTTTGGGCTCCATGTCTAAAGAAGGATGTGCTAGCACTGGAGGGGCTCCAAAGGAGGTTTACAAGAATGAAGGGCTTGTCACACGAAGAGCAGTCAAGGACTCTCGGTCTGAACTTGATGGAGTTTAGAAGGATTAGGGGGGCATCTAATTGCAACTTACAGAATACTGAGAGGCCTGGATAGAATGAATGTGAAGAAGATGTTTCTACTAATAGGAGAGATTAGGGCCAAAGGGTACATCCTCGGTGTGGAGTGAGTCCTTTCAGAACTGAGATGAGGAGGAATTTCTTCAGCCAGTGGGCGGTGAATCTGTGGAACTCATTGTTGCAGAAGAGTGTGGAGGACAAATCACTAAGTGTATTTGAAACAGAGGTGGTTAGGTAGTTCAGGATGAGGCCCATACTCTCATGTGCCTCTGTAAAGTACATCCTCAGAGATTGCACACACACACAAACGTGCGCCCCACACACATGCGCCCCACACCCACACACACGCGCCCCACACACACACACACAGACACATGCCATACACATGCCCCACACACACAAACAGACACACACGCCACACACACACACACCCACATGTACACACACACACATATGCCCCACACACACACGCACACACGCACCCCCCCCCACTTGCACACACACACTCACACACACACACACACACATATGCCCCACACGCACACACGCCCCACACACACACAGAGGCATCATCTGCACACGACAGCTCAATGACACTGATAGGGGTGACTTTTTGGCTTGAAGGTGGCAGAGGTTGAATAATTTCCCACAGGTTCTGTAAGTCAGCTCCACTCCAGCAGGGAGCTTGATGGCGTTGAAGCATTGCAGTGAGATAGATCGAGAACAGTGTTGGGGCAATGATGCAACCCTGCTTGACACTGGTGTGAACAGGGAATGGGTTTGTGGTGGAGCCATTTGTCATTACCATGACTTCCATGTCATCATGGAGCAGGCAAAGGATGGTGACAAGAGAAGAACGCTCCATATATAAGCTCCTAATCCCGAGCCCAGTAATTTTATAACAGCCTCCCATTCCAGTGATTTTATTTTTATCAACAACACCTGAGGACAAACTAATAGAATTCTGAGAGTAAGGATGATGGGGCATTTTCAGAATGGCAATTTGTAACAGGTTGAGTGCCATAGGGATCAGTGCTGGGGGAATAATCATTAATGACTTGGATGAGGAAGGTGAATGTACTGTCGCCAATTTTGCAGATTATGCAAATTGGTCGGAAGGCAAGTGATAAGAATAAGACAGTGTGCAGAGTGATATGGTCAGACAGGTTAAGGAGTGGGCAACAATTTGCTGGGTGGAATATAATGTGGGGAAAATGTAAGATTATACACTTTGGCTCGAAGATTAGAGGAGGTTATATTATTTAATGGTGAAAGATTATGGAACGCTGTAGAAGAGGGATTTTTGGGAGTTCTTGACTATGTACAAGTGGGTAATAGGGAATGCAACTGGAATATTGGCCTTTATTTTAAAGGAAATGGAATATAAACGTAGGGATTTTCCTAAAATTGTACAAGGCACTAGTGAGACCACAGTTGGAACATTGTGTACAGTTTGGGCCCCTTTATTTAAGGAAAGTTATATTGGTATTGGAGACAGTACAGAGAAGGTTCATGGGGCTGATATCAAGTATGCAGGGACATTTTTTCAAGAGGTTGAATAGGTTGGGGCTGTTATGGGACTTGACAAGGTAGATGAGGAAAGGTTGTTTCCCCTTGTGGGACAGTCTAAGACCAGAGGGCAAGGAGTCTCCCTTGTAAGACAGATGGCAGGAATTTCTTCTCTGAGGATAATGAATGAATCTATGGCATTATTTATTGCAGTTAGCTGACAAAGTTGGGTTGTTAAATATGTTAAAAGCTGAGATTGACAGATTTTAAACCAGGAATCAAATCAAGTGTTATAGGGAAAATGCAGGAAAGTGGAGTTGAGAATTACCTGATCTAATTGAATGATGAAGACTCAATGGGCTGTGTAACCTGCTTCTTCTTCACATTATGGTCTTGAGGTCTGAAGTATTAATGTAAGTGTAAAATCTCATTTGGCCCACCTTAATTGAGTCAGATTATGAGAACCTAACAAAAAAGTAAAATACTATGGAAATCTGAAATGAAACCAGAAAATTCTATAACTACTGTGCTGGTTTCCCCGTAGTGGGAGAAACCGAGGTAATAATTCAAGATAACAAGGTGTAGAGCTGGATGAACACAGCAGGCCAAGCAGCATCATAGGAGCAGGAAGGCTAACGTTTTGGGCCTAGACCCTTCATCTGATGGGTCTTCCTGCTCCTATGATGCTGCTTGGCCTGCTGTGTTCATCCAGCTCTACACCTTGTTATTTCAGATTTTCCAGCATCTGCAGTTCCTACTATCTCTAACAATTCAGGATGACAGCTTTTCATCAGTGCAAATTGCTTGCTCAATTGCATTTTCTTGCTCTTTCCCTGCATTTTGTTTTTTTTCCTCAAGTGTTTCTCTAACTCACTGTTAAACACTGATTTATTTAGCTTTAGCAACTACTTGCGTTGCATACAGTAATATAATAAATTCATCTTTAAAAAAAGGTGCTTGTTACCTTTTGAATCTAATTTTTGATTTACAGTCTCTTATTACTAATTTACGAAACAGTGGAAATAATTATGGATTGTTTATCCTCTCGGGGCCTTTCAAAGCTTTTTGTTATATTTTTGTCAAGCTTTCAGCGGTCACTATTATTAGTAAGAATAATTAATTATTTGAAATAATTTGGTTTACTCATCCAATATCACTGCTAAGGATAGAAGAGGAAACTCTGAAATTATACGCTCAATGGAATAAAACTGATAATGTGGTTGATCATCAATTACTCAGTCTGAATACACATGAACTCTTGCGTACAATCATCAGCATTTAACCAAACATTACTCTGATCCTTAAACTGCTGTTTCAAAATGCAAAATTGCCCTGACTGAGTCATTATTTTAATGCCACTGGGTTTTTGCGATTTAAACTAGTCATTTAACGTATTTAAACTGAAAAATTAGCAACCATTTGCTTGTCATGTCTGTGTGTTGCTTATTAAATAATATAATTAACTACCTCGCCTGCATTTTGTTTTCTGCACAAGACATGTTTGATTATGCGGAGTAGTTGGTGTTTACAGATATTTTCACATAAGTATCATGTTCTTCTACTGACTAAAGGAATGGCTTTGTTTGGCCTCTTTGACGATTTGGCTCAGATCAGATAAGTGAGTGGTCTTTTGTCAAGGCAGAGCATACAACATTCACCATTGATGCTTCTTAAAGTTTTTATTCAAAAGTATATAATCATCATTTATCATGAAACATCGACAAGTCCGATGATTATTTTAGTCATCTTTCCCTTTTGCAATATTAAACCCTACATTCCAGCTTGTCATTTTGACCGAGATCATCTCCATGCCTCAACAGTTTTCTGAAGCCCATTGAATGTTAAGGTGGATAATGGCCTGTCTCAATACAAGCCTGTAAAGACTGACGTAGGCAGATCCTGAGGTAGACCTGTTGAAAGCTGCCCCTCGTGTTCTAACATAAGCAGCCTGATGTGTTTCTATTCATGACATTAGTTCGGAGGTCTGAGAGAGTTGCTTCTATCCTGAGAGTGCAGCATTGTATTAGCACATTCCGGCCTTATTACTGGAACAGTCATGTTCCTGCCTGACCATTGATTAGCAAGAATGCAAAATGATCACAATCGACAACAAGGACCTACATTTTTATAACCCCTTCAATGCAGCAAAACCTGCCATGAAGCTTCAAGGAAGGTTAAATCAGACACTGAGCCAAAACATTAGGACAGAAAACTAAAAGCTTGGTGAAAGAGGTGGATTTTAAGGACTATCTAAAAGGAGAAGAGGTTTTGAGAAACAATCCTATAGCTTAGGACCTAAAAGACTGAAGGCAAGGCTGGCTACTGTGGGACAAACTAAGTGGAGGATACACGAGAGGCCAGATTCCAAATTGTTGAACAAAGATAGCTGGAGGAGAAAAAATAAATTCCTTTTTATTAGGGTACCATGGGCCTCTATATCATGAATGGATAAAGGAGCCTTGTATTAGAAGCTATTGAAACTATTATTTATTAAAACTACTCCATGGGGATTATTTATCAGGAGCCTACTGCAGTAGCAAATTCACGTAGCAGTTTCCTTCATCACCTGTTTCACTTTCTGGGTGACTAAGTCCAGTGCTTCAATACACAAGATGCTGTGAAACCATTCCACTTTATATAACAAGACTAACAGGGGCTGAATCTTAAGTATCTTTAAGCCAGGGGTCAATGTCTTCTGATTTTCCAGTTGTTAATATTTTTATTCAATTCATTCATGGAAAGTGGATGTCACAGGCTGGACAAACATTTATTGCCCAATCCTAGTTGACCTTGAGAAGGTGGTGGTGCTGGCTTTTTGAACCATAGGAGTCCATGTGCTATAGGTAGACCAGTAGCATCGGACTTCCAGGATTTTGATCCAAGGACACTGAAGAAGCAGAGATATATTTACAGAAGGTGGCGTGGAGGGGAATTGCAGGAGATGTTGTTCCCATATACCTGCTGTCCTTGCCCTTCTAGAAGTTGAAGGACCCTCTAATTTCTGCAGTGCGTCTTGTAGATTTACATTCTGCTGCTACTGAACATTGGTGGTGGAGAGAGTAAATGTTCGTCAGTGGGGTGCCAATCAAGTGGGCTACTTTGTCCTAGACAGTGTCAAGCTTCTTGAGTCTAGTGGGAGCTGCACTCATCCAGGCAAGTGGGGAATATTCCATCACACTCCTGGCTTGAGCCATGTGTATAATGGACAGGATTTGGGGTGTCAAGAGGTGAGTCACTCATTGCTAGGTTTTCTTTTGTAGCCACTGTATTTAGATGGAAAGTCCAGTTCAGTTTCTCAAATGATAATGTTGATAGATAGGGATCCAATGATGACAATGCCATTGAATGTCAAAAGGCAATGGTATGATTCTTTCTTGTTGGAGATGGTCATTGCTGCATGTGTGTGCTGCAAATGGTACTTACCACTTTTCAGCTCAAGCCTAGATATTGTCCCAGTCTTACTGCATGTGCATATATACTGCTTCAGTATCTGAGGAGTCACCAGGATTACCAGAACAGACAAGAGATGGGGTTGGTGGGAGATGATTGAAAGAAAAGGCCGTGAGAATCTTTTACCCCAATGGGCTTCTTGTGTTCTATGCATCAATTTACACACTATCCTTTGATACTTTGTGTCCAGAATCATGGCATTCAGTTCCAGAACATGCAATGAAATGATGACAGCGCTTCATTCCTCTCTTCATACTATACGATATCTGGGGGAAAGCAAAACAAAAAATTAGAATGGTTTACAGACAAGTAAAGCTTTTTGCAGAACTTTTCAGTGGTATTTCAGTGCTTAGGAGTAATTCATATGTAGTTTGCTAAGTAGTTTTGGCAAGTTCAATAGCATGAGAAGGGAAAGAAAACTCAATGAACTACATCTATACCTGCCCTCCAAAGTTCTGGTCTCTGATGTACACTTTAAATTGCTACCTGGAAACTCTAAAACATCTTCTTTATAACAGGCGAGAAAGCAGTGTTTGGGTGGTCCCATACTTGTATCTTTATCTTCCAGCTGTTCTGGATTGCTTTCTCCTTTTAGGAATGCCAATAGTCAAAATGCCATCCCTTTCTATGAGATACAGTCAACCTCGGTTCAGTGGATGGACGATAATGGAACTGTTGATAAAGTCTTGAAACAATCAATTACATTTCACTTGAGGTATTTAGTGGGTTTTATCCAACCTTAGTTGCGTTTGATGGTGATGGGCTACCTTCTCGAACTGCTGCAGTCAATTTATCATTTGCCCGACAATGACGTCGGGAGGGGAATTCCAGGGTTTTGACGTAGCGATGCTGGAGGGGTGGCTATATATTTCCAAATCATGATCTTGAGTGCTTTGGAGGGGAACTTACAGGCGGTGGTGCCCCCATGTATTTGCCCCTGTATCCTTCTGGATGGTAGTGGTTGTGGTTTTGCAGGGTGCTGTCTGGGTAGCCCTGGTGAATTTCTGCAGTGCTTGTTGTTGATGGTACACACTGCTGTTGCTGAGCGGTGGTAGAGGAACTGAATGTTTGCAGATGTGCTGCCAGTCAATCAGGTTGTTTCCTGGATGTTTATAAAATCATGAGAGACATGGATAGGGTAAATAGACAATGTCTTTTCCCTGGGGAGGGGAGTCCAAAACTAGAGGGTGTAGGCTTAAGGTGAGAGGAGAAAGATCTAAAAGGGACCCAAGGGGTAACTTTTTCACGCAGAGTGTAGTGTCCATGTGGAATGAACTGCCAGAGGAAATGGTGGAGGCTAGTATAATTACAACATTTAAAAAGCCTCTGAATGGGCATATGAATAGGAAGGGTTTAGAGGGATAAGGGCCAAATGCTGGCAAATGGGACTAGATTAATTTAGGATATCTGGTCGGCATGGATGAGTTGGACCGAAGGGCCTGTTTCCACGCTGTACTTCTCTATGACTCTATTGTGAATGTGTGTCAGTAACTTAGGAAACGCTTGTAGGTGAAGACTGTTGATGTAACAAACCCTTGAGAAGCTTATGATCATTAATGACCAAGTTTTGAAGCACTTCAAAGTCAAGGGATAGGTTTAAATGGCAAACATACATAATGCAGAGCATTCTTGACATCTGTGAGGCCAAATTATCAAAAGTTAAGCCACTCAATTCTTTCAGCATCTCCAGAAGACATACATATGTAGATCTGCTTCTTCTTACGCCTGTGCAATTCCAAATGTTAGCCTTCTGTCTTCTTCCCCGAGCAGAAACTCTCTGATCATCTGAAACTGGGCCAACAGCAATTCCATCTCACAGGCAGCATTTATGGGTATACCTGCATGACATGGACTAGGTCAGTTCAGGAACAACCTCTCCATCACAATTAGAAGTGGGCAATAAATGCTGGTCTAGTAAGTGATGCCCAAGTCCCATGGCTGAATAAAAAATAATATCATGCTCTTTTTCTTCTGTCCAACTCTCTAACTTATCAAAACTGATAATCCTGTTTGACAGAGAGAAATAAAGATCTCTTTTTGATGTCCATCTCAATAAACATTGCATCAGCTAGCTGTTGCACAATACACTTCTCCAAAAATGACCTTCCAAATGGAGATGGAAATACTGTTGGGGAGTAGTGCACATTCCTAAATGTCTAAATTTAGCTGTCTCTGGAAGTTTTGTAGATTGGCAAACTTCCTGAAATTTCTTAAGGGTTATAGATTGTTACAATGTGACCCTGCAGCTATATTACACAATGACACTCCTCACATGAAAGGGGACAGATTCTACACTCTCAGTGTGCAGCTTGTCTGCAACTATCAGCACCAGATTATACATGTCATGCTCATTTTGCAGATTGCTGTCTTAATGCTATTAATTTAAGATAATCAACTCTCTTCCATTATTGACTTGTAAAGAAAAGAGGCAGGTTGACTCTTGGCATTAAAGATATAACATAAACATGGGTATCCAAGAATGCCAGCTGAGCACTGGTATAATGTTGCATTGACACTCACCAGAGTGATCATGAAGCAGCCTGGTTATTCAATTAACACCTGTGATTTGCTGCAAGATTTATGTTATGCAACAAAATTCAGTGATTGTTTCAAAACTTATTGTTGGATTCTGCACAACTTTGCCAAAGAGACACTAGAGGAGCCTGAAGTGGGTGCAGGACAGTACCCAAAGCAAAGTAAAAGTCCTTTGGAATCTCGCATGTAGGGCACCTTTTAACTTGCAAATGTGAACACTGACCTGCCTACCTCCTTTCTCCAATGTAGTTTGTGATGAGATGTGCCTTTAAGAGGGGTTTGTTCTGTCCTGTTTCTCTTGAAAACAAGTGTTGTAAATCTGGTAACAAGGTGTCTGTTCCATGGAAAGCAGAGTAAATAACTTTGCTTTTTTTAAGAAAAAAGATGTGTAAGTGGGTGGAGCCCGACTCACATGTTCCCAGAGTTTTAATTTTTGCTTTCAGTTGTTGAAGTTGGAGTCTTGGAGTTGAAGCTTTAGATACAGCTCTCTCTCTGCTGCTGCAAAAAGCTGGAGGTCTCCCTCTGTTGCTGTCTGCATTTCTTACAGTATTTCATTCTGCTGGATTAGAAGACCACATGTGAGAATAACACCGTTTGCTGAATTTGCCTTTGTCAAGGGTGTGTTTATGCAATGCTGCAATATTGAAACAGTTGATGTACAGTTCAGTAACATATTATTTTATTAAGTCTCTTTCTCAAGTTAGTTATGGTACTGGTATCTATCTCATCCTAGCTACACCATAACAGGCAGAATGATAGCCTTGAGTTCATTGAAGCTCTCCTGTTTTGATTGCAAAGCAATGATGATGTTGCACAGAATTGCCCTCTGGCATCCTGCTGCACAACTGCCTGGCATGATGATGCCCTATACAAGAATAATGTGTCCTGCAGAGAAAGAGAGATCATTTTTCTTTTGAAGACAGGCCAAATGGGGCTTTGACCTACACACTAAACAATTAGGGTAGGATATGGTGACCCCTCTAACTTTTGTTTGGTATGAGGTCCTACATATGTTAATGCAAGGACTTTTAATTTTTTTTATGTGACTATGTGCATGTCGTGTGCAGTCTGTACAATTGCTGCCTGGCATATGCATTTGGCTTAGAAATACATTAGTGAAAATACCCATCATCCCTCAGAATTGGGAGGGGAGAAAAAGAACATTCAAAGGTTCTTGTTGCAGGGGCTGCTGAAGATGAGTTCTCAAAAAGAAAAGGAGCTATCAATGGATGAGAGAAGGACACACTAAATATTTATTGTGGCTCAGCTGTAGCAGCTGATTTCTGGTTTCAGGGATTGTTGGTTCAAGTCTTACTCTAGAATCTCAGTTGGCAGTGTGATTGCGTTACGGAGGGGAAGTTGGTGTCAGAGTGGGAAAAGTATCATAACCTGCGTCTCACCCCAATCTGTTCTAAAGGAGAGGTTAAATGAAAGAAATCCCTGATACTCACTTTATAATCAACAAGTAACAATCTATTCATCTAACTCTAACAGTTAACAAATTAACAGAACTACTAACAACCCGAACAATTCCCCCTTAACAACTAACTATTCCTGAATAAAACAAAGTTCTAATGGTATACTGTTCTAATAGACATGAGTCCCACATATATAAACCAAATTAATTAAAAAAATTAAAACTTAATCTCTCGAAATTATAGCCAGGATAAGTCCTCTAGAATGGCCCTTGCCTCCTCTGCTGTCCTTCAGTCAGGAATGCCTTCTTCCGTCAAATTCATATTTGGAATTTTAGCCAAAAGTGCCATCGTACCTTTATTTACAAAGTGCTTACTCTGAGAGCTTAGATATTTCTGTGTGAGTCAATGATTCTTTCATTTATAGCTGAGAGCTGTTCTCTTGACAGATGACTGTTGACTCTTATCCCGATTTTCAAATGCCCTCTTCTTTTATACACTTGATAACCTATTAATTTCTTACAATAGGATTTGTCCAAGGTAGTCAAAACCATCAGATTTAAATTTACTTGGGCTTTGTTATCTAAGGCCTTGTTTAAATTGATTGGCTAAATTCAGAAACCCATTGTCTTGGTAAAAATTCTGGAATGTTGAGTATCAGCTGCCAGGGACTTATTAACCTTCAGTCCCATTTTTTTATCCAACTCAAAATTCCCACCAATACTAATTCCCTTCAGTTCCTCATTCCTCCTAATCTTTTGAATCTCTATTTCTTTGAGTTTGCTTGTACCTCCCTCAGGGAAAGTAGAGTAGGGGCATGGAAAGATTGTCAATTCCAAGGACCTCCATTTATAATAATTAAAGGTCAGAACTGGTGAAAGTTTGCCAATAGTGGGGCAACCTCCCACTTTGTGAGGAGTTTGTCTGCTTAATGGCAGTATTCTCCCTGCAGCAGCCTGGACAACCAGGGCTATGGGCAGGAAATGAATTTCTATCTCCCCAGAGCATTTTCTTCTCCAAAAGTCACCTCCTCTGTTTTATTTTCACACTTGTTGTAAAACGTACAATATCCAGGTCATGAAATGACCTGCATCCCTCAGCAGTGACCACCTTTCCCGGTGGTACTGCAGAGGTTTCAAAACTGTTTGCCTTCTGACTGTGATGGGAACATCAGGAGGCCATCTGCCATTCTTAATTGGATGATTGACAGTCTTCAGGCCTGTGTGGGAAGTCAGCCTGCAGTAAGATTAACAAGGTGTTCTCACTGCCAGTAAGTGAGAGCATGGCAACCAGTTTTTAACCATCATGTCTGATTCCCACTATAAAATGCAAGCTATAAAAGCAGCATTAGTATTCCACAGTAGCTTTTTAGTATTGGCACCAATCATCAACTTTTTGCGTTTTGGGTCAAATCAGTATCTGTCAGCGCTGTCCATTAATCTACTCCTCACCTATTAGTCACACTTGGGATTCTGACCAGGGGCAGGAAACCTGACTGATTTTTCTGCTTGCCTTTTTTACTGGTCTTCAGAGTGATTTAAAACAATTATTACAAATAACTATTAGCATTGGTAAATTCAATTTACTCTTCCAACTCCCAGGAGTTAAGCATTGTGCCTGTGAAACTGTGAGGAAGAAAATTGAAAATAGGAACCTGTTTATCAAGAGTTAACGATAGCTGGCTAAATTATAGATTTTTTTTCACCAGGGACAGTTTCTGTCACTATTTGATTAAGTATTTCACTTTCTCTTGCAGTGAACCTGCATTGATGGAGTTGACAGAATTGCCTGGATAAACAGATCAGTTCTGAGTTATTGATTTTTCATTGCTGCATCCACTATTCTATGTAACATTGTTGCTGGTTCCCTACATTACAGCTCATAACTCACACTGTTACAGCACCAAACACCAGTTGAAATCTCTTCACTGAGTTTCAAAACCACATTATCTAATGGATCCATCTTTCAGTTAACAATTATCACCTTGAGTTCATATAATAAACCCCAGGGCACTGTTTAACACAGAGCAGGGACATTCTCCCCTGTGTTCTGATCAATATTTATATCTCAACCAATATTTCTAAAAATCAAATTATTTCAGCACGACCCTATTACTATTTGTAGGATCTACCTTGTGGTCAAATTGGTTGTCAATAATTTCTACATCACTAGAGAAACTACATTCAAATATAATTAAATGGCTGTCTGGAAGATTCAGACATCCCAAGTTTGGGAAAGGCATTCTGCAATGCAAGTCCTACATTCTAATTACATTTCTGCACTATAGTTAATGTTCTGGGAAAGGAAAAGGTGCATTTTTTTCCTTCTATGCTGGCCACTCCATTAATTTTCTTTGCACCTTCTTTTAATACTTAACATTATTAAACAGATTTTCAGTCTGGAATATATTGAACAAGAAATACGAAATGAGCAGCAGCCATTACTTTGGCACATTGAGTGAACACTGGTTTCCTAACCATAATTACCTGGTGTGTGTTGATGAAGGCTAACACATTCTCAGCTGCAGGCACCTATTGTTAAAGTCACTTTATTTTACATCTCTTCAACAGAGAAGGCAGCACCGAGGACAATATAACAAAATGCTCAGATCTTGCATTACCCCAGAACTCGTTTTCACTCTTTTAAAATTAAAACAAACAACTTATTTTAAAATTTAAAACTCCACATGTAAACAAGTTCCCAGGTTAGAATATGACTCTGCCAACATTAACAACGTCTATCTGAAAAATTAACAGGTTGGTTTGCATACCTGTTATAGGTTTGGGAGGTGCTGCTAAAGTAAACTTGGCGAGTTGCTGCAGTGCTGCATGGAGATGGCACACAATGTTACTGAGGTACATTGGTTGTGAAGTGAGGGAATCGTAGAATCATACAGGAAAGAGTCTATACCAAGAAGCCACACTAAATCTACACAAGTCCCACTTTCTAGCACTTGCTCCATACCCTTGAATGTTGTGACATTTCAAGTGCTCACCCAAGCATTTTTTCAAGATTGCAAGACAACCAAAGTCAACTCGCCTCTGAGGCAGTGCATTCCAGACCCTTGACACCCTCTGGGTGAAAAGTTTCTCTTCAGCACCCCTCTAAACATAATCATGTTTATTGGAGGGAGGGGTTCAGTTGCATAGAAAATTATGGAATGATTCAATAACACAAGAAGACCATTTACACATGTTGTCAAAACAAATGGTCTTAACATTGACTCCTGCAGTTAAACACAGTTTACATTCCTCCAGTCAAAAGAGAGCAGCTATTTTGACTTTCCAAAAGCTGACTTGCTCCTTCTGCTGCAGTGAACATTAGCTTTATGAAAAATCTCTTCAATGGGCCAAACAGCTTACTTATGCTCTCACATCTTAAGGCCTCTGTGTGTGAACTGTCAAGGGATAGAAATTCCTAAGTACTGCTTTTAGTTCATTGGCTAATACGCTTACGACAAGAATCAACCTCTGCAATTTTTACTATCTTAAGTTGCTTAAGTAATGAAACAGCATTATTAAAATAAAGCTGTAGGAAAATTTTGCCTGAATCACTTTACATTATGCTAAAATTAGCACTCATTAGAATTTCAAAACACAGCTTGTTAAATATAATAGCACAAGTCAAATATGTGGTTTGTGTCTTCTTTAGTTTATAAACAGAGAGGGGGAGGCAGATAGAAGATGGATAGAGGAGAAGATAGGTGGAGAGGAAACAGACAGGTCGAAGAGGCGGGGATGGAGCCAGTAAAGGTGAGTGTAGGTGGGGAGTTAGGGAGGGGATAGGTCAGTCCAGGGAGGATGGGCAAGTCAAGGGGGCGGGATGAGGTTAGTTGGTAGGAGATGGGGGTGCGGCTTGAGGTGGGAGGAGGGGATAGGTGGGAGGAAGAACAGGTTAGGGAGGCGGGGACGAGCTGGGCTGGTTTTGGGATGCAGTAGGGGGAGGGGAGATTTTGAAGCTTTTGAAGCTTGTGAAATCCACATTGATACCATTGGGCTGCAGGGTTCCCAAGCGGAATATGAGGTGCTGTTCCTGCAACCTTCGGGTGGCATCGTTTTGTCACTGCAGGAGGCCCAGGATGGACATGTCGTCTGAGGAATGGGAGGGGGAGTTGAAATGGCTCGCGAATGGGAGGTGCAGTTGTTTATTGCGAACCGAGCGCAGGTGTTCTGCAAAGCGGTCCCCAAGCCTGTGTGGTCTGCTTGCCTTTTCTGACACAGCTAAGGAAATACAAAGGAAGACAGGTATACTGCATTCAATTCTGGTCTTCCTGCTACAGCAAAGATGTTATGAAACTTGAAAAGGTTCAGAAAAGGATTTGCTAGAGTTGCAGTTTTTGAGCTAAAGGGAGAGGCTGAATGGGCTAGGGCTATTTTCCCTGGAGCATCGGAGGCTGAGGGGTGACATTATAGAAGTTTATAAAATCATGAGGGGCATAGAAAGAGTGAAGAGCAAGGGTTTTTTCCCCTGGATGGGGGAGTCCAAAACTAGAGGGCATGGGTTTAAGGTGAGAGGGGAAAGATTTAAAAAGAACCTATGGGGCAACATGTTCACGTAGAAGGTGGTGCATGAATGGAATGAGCTGCCAGAGTAGCTAGTGGACGCTGGCACAATTGTAACATTTAAGAGGCATTTGGATGTGTACGTGAATAGGAAGGCTTTACAGGGATATAGGCCAAATGCTGGCAAATGGGACTAGATCAATTTAGGATATCTGGTCGGTATTGATAAATTGGACCAAAGGGTCAGTTTCTGTGGTGAAAATCTCTATTTCTCTATGGCTCAGTAATAGTTCCTGACTTAGACTCCATGGAGTAGTCGTTCAACATATGACTGTTGATAGTGAATGATTGAGAGAAAAGAGCAGGAAATCAGTTGCAGATCCACAGAGTCCTCCCCTTCCTCATGAGCACCATACACTTTGGCCTCCCTTCACAGGCTCTATAGGTTTAGCTACCATTACATGAGAATTGTTAAGGTATTTCCAACAGTATGTTCTTTTGTTATGCATGTCCAATTGTCAGATTGGTGTGATGACATGTGTGTGCAGCATGTGGCTGTGTTAAATGAAAGGGTTTTCTACAATACAGTTAAGGATAAGCATGAAGGAACACTCACTGGGGAAGGTTAGCAGTGTAAAATTTCCTTCCTTCATCTGTCCGTGGAATGTGACTGTCACTTGGTAGGCCTACTCTTATTGGTCATCCCTAATTGCCCTGGAGAAGGTGATGGTGGGCTGCCTTCTTGAATTACTGCTGTCCTTCAGGCGTAGGGAAACCATCAATGCTGTTAGGAAGGACATTCCAGTGCTGCATGAACAATAAGATGCTTTCAGACAAAGTGAATAGGAAATAATTGTGTCATACACACTGTGCAAGTGTAATAATAAAATTTAACGATAATGTCTTCTACATTTTCTGACCATAAAAGCTGCCTCCTGAATTACTCTCGGGTGCAGAATAGGGCTTACGATATCATAAAGAGTGCCATTTTCTAGAGCGTAACTTCCATCTGGAAATGCCAGACCTTTTCAAATATATGTTTTGAGTCATTCTTCACAAAGGAGGACACAAATAAATAATGTCTCAAAAATGTAAGGGAACACAAAGTCTAGTGAGAGGGAGAAACCAAAAGAAATCAGCATTAGTAGGGAAATGTTGTTGAGGAAATTGAGGAGATTAAAGATCAAAAAACCCCTAGGTCCTGATAATCTACACCCAGTATATTTAAGGAAGTGGCCTAGAAATAGTGGATGTATTGGTAGTCACATTTCAAGATTTTATGGAATCTGTTCTATTGACTTTGGAACAGTTCCTATGGATTGGAGGGGAGTTAATGTAACTTCACATTTTTTTAAAGGTAGAGGGCAAACATGGAATTATAGACTAGTTAACCTGACATTGCTATTGAGGAAAATGCTAGAGTCCATTTTATAAGATTTAATAGCAGAACACTTGGAAAAACGGTGACAGAATTAGACAGACTCCACTTGGATTTATGAAAGAGAGATCAAACTTGAAAATGTAATTAGCAGTGTTAATAAAGGGGAGCCAGTGGATGTGGTTTACTTGCACTTGCAGAAGATTTTGGTAAGGTCCCACATAAGACATTAGCATGTAAAATTAAACTGCATGGGATTGTGGTGATGTGTTGACATGGATAGACAACTGGTTGGCAAACTGGAAACAATATGTGAATGCTTTTCAGAGTACCATCCAGTGATTAGTGGGTTGCCACAGGGATCAGTGATTGGACCCCAGCTATTCGTTACAAAAATGTATGATTTAGATAAAGGAACTAAATGTACTATCTCCAATTTTGCAGATGACACAAAGCTGAATAGGAGGATGGATAGTAGGGAGGATGCAACAGAAGTTGAGTGATTGAGCAAATGCAAAATAGATTAAGCTCAATATGGTTAAAAGTGAAATTATACAAATGTGGCAGCAAAAAAACAGGAAAGCATATTTATCATCTGAATTGTGATAGATTGAAAGTGCAGTGAGACCAGAATGTCCTTGTACACCATTTGCTGAAAGTAAGCATACAGATGCAGCAAGTTGTGAAGTAGGCAAAATGGTATGTTGGCCTTCATAGAAACAGGATTCGAGTGCAGGAGCAGTGCTGTCTTGTTGCAATTGTCTTGTGGCCTTGGTGAGACCACACCTGGGTATTATGTGCAGTTTTGGTATCCCTTTACAGGAGGATAGATGTTTTGGCTATGGGAATGATGTGATGAAGGTTCAACCAGACTTATTCCTGGAATGTCAGTACTCTGACATATGAAGAGACAAAGGTTCGGTTAGGACCATATTCACTGGAGTTTAGACAAGTGAGGGGGGAGTTACTCATAAACCTATAAAAGTCTAACTGGATTAGACTGAGTAAACGCACGAAGGATGGTCCCCATGACCAGGGATTTCAGAACCATGGGCCATAGTCAAAGGATACAGGAAAGACCATTTAGAATGGAGGTGAGGAGAGATTTCTCCACCCAGAGAGTGGTGAGTCTGTGGAATCCTCTGCCACAGAATGAGGTTGAGGCCAAAACATTGATGTTTTTAGGGAGTTAGATATACTCCTTAGGGTAAAGCGATCAAAGAGTATGGGGAGAAAGCAGCAATAGGATACTGAGAAGCTCAGCCATGATCATATTGAATGGCAAGGGGGCTTGAGGACTGAATGGCCGCTCCTGCTCTTAGTTTTTATGTTTCTGTGATTTACACAAATCTCATATTAACACAGAAGCAGCCTCTCAATAGCAGGCTGGGTGTGGAGGGTGGGGCTTAGGGTGGAGTTATGTCCTTGATGACATGACTCTGATATCACTAAGAAAATAAATACTAGCTAAGAATGATCATGTGCACACTACATGAGACGCTACATGAGAGGTGCATTTGAGAACCTACTGTGTACAGGCTTAAATAGAGCAATACTGTATCTGAAGGCAAAACAAAGTCAAAGACAAAGGTGAGATAACAAGGTGTAGAGCTGGATGAACACAGCAGGCCAAGCAGCATCAGAGGAGCAGCAAAGCTGACGTTTCGGGCCAAGACCCTTCTTCAGGGTCTAGGCCCAAAATGTCAGCTTTCTTGCTCCTCTGATGCTACTTGGCCTGCTGTGTTCATCCAGTTCTACACCTTGTTATCTCAGATTCTCCAGCATCTGCAGTTCCTACTATGTCAAAGACAAAAGTGAATAGGGTAAGGCTCTGAAGACAGGATAAAGACTTCAGAAGTTTGCGTACAGGCTACTGAGTGAGAAGACCAAGAGGGGTGACAAGAAAAAGGTTCCTCAGAAAATTTGGAAGGCTGGTAATAAACCAACAATATTCTGTGGCGAAAATCACAGGATTGGAATGCTTTGATAATAATAAGAAAAATCCCAAGTACTCACCCAGTTTGTTCAGGAATGATAATTGTCTGCTTTCTTCACCACCTGCTGCACCTGCATGCCTACTTTCAGCGACTGATGTACAAAGAGACTCTGGAATCATAACGACACCTCTGGTACAGACTTTTCTGTGACCTCCACCATCTGATCATTTGGAAGGGTGACATTAGGCCAAGAGTGTGAGCTCTGGAAATAGCAGCTTCAGGTAATAGAATTGTTTCAGACTAATGTGAAACAGTAGGGCTAACCAAGCAGCAGATTTTTATATGCTGCAGATCCAGTCACTGATGCTCTGGGAAGACAAAGTATGGAAAATGTACTAAGAAATATGATGGAAACACCATCTCAACAGAAATTTAATGATAGAATGGACAAGATTTGATCACTGATCTCAGCATTTTGGAAAAGGGATGGAAGCTTCTTTAGCAGATTTATAGTATCTAGCCAGACCTTGCAGGTACTGAGCTTTGAAGCACAAATGTAATTAGAAACCATATGGTAGTCAATGTGAGGGATGGTAAGTTAATAGACTTCCATCAATTCAAGGAGAATTTAATTTTGGAACGAGTAACTCACTTCCCTATGCTGGCAGATGTAGGGAGTGAAAAATTGGTTGCTCTCTGAGGAAGCATCAAGGATTCTTCTGATATGGTCATATGAATAGGCCTAAGATGACAAAATGCCAATAGAGCAGGAATCAACATTATCATTCATGAGATTAGATTGTAAAAAATGTGGCTCCAAACAGAATCACAGGTGCAACAAATGTCTGACAGTGGGGCCTAAGTGCTATAAATGTGATCAATTGGTCACTTTAGAAAACATTATAAATTATCAGCACTTTTATCGCATCAAAAAACAAGGAAAAGGTGCTGCAAAACAGGATGATTGCCTTCATTAGCCATGGTGTAGAATATAGGAGCAAGGAAGACTTATTGCTACCTTATAGAGCATTGTTTAGGCCACAAGATGAACACCAGTGATGTTCCACAGGGATTGGTTCTGGGTGCTCTTTTGTTTGTCATTTACATAAATGATTTGGATGAGAATATAGAAGGTATGGTTAGTAAGTTTGCGGACGACACCAAAATTAGTGGCATAGTAGACAGTGAAGAAGGTTTTCTAATATTTCAAAAGGACCTTGATCAAATGGGTCAAGGGGCTGAAAAATGGCAGATGGATTTCAATCTGGATAAATGAGAAGTATTGCATTTTTGTACAACAAACAAGGATAGAGCTTATACAATTAATCGCAGGGCCTTGGGTAATGTTATGGAACAGAGGAACCTAGGGGTGTGAGTACATAATTTTTTGAAGTTTGCATCACATATAGACAGGATGGTTAAAAAGGCATTTGGCATGCTTGTCTTCCTTGCCTAGTCCTTTGAATATAGAAGTTGGGAAGTCATGTTGAGGTTGTATAGGACATTGGTGAGGCCTCTTCTGGAATATTGTGTCGAGTTCGGTTCGCCCAGTTACAGGAAAAATATTAAGCTGGAGAGGGTTCAGAAGAGATTTACCAGGATGTTGCCGGGTATAGAAGGTTTGAGTTATAAAGAAAGGCCGGATAGGCTGGGACATTTTTCACTGGAGCGTAGGAGATTGAGAGGCAATCTGAAAGAAGTTTATAAAATAATAAGAGGTATAGATTGAGTTAATGGTAGTTGCCTTTTCCCTAGGATGAAAACACATTTTTAAAGTGAGAGGATAAAAGTTAAAACAAAACATGATGGTCAAGTATTTTACACGGAGGGTGGCTTACATGTGGGATGAACTTCTTGAGGAAGTGGTGGATGTGGGTACAATTGCAATGTTTAAAAGACAATTGGTTAAGTACACAAATAGGAAAGGTTTGGAGGGATATGGGCCAGGAGCAGGCAGGTGGAATTAGTTGTTTTGGGATTATGTTCGACATGGGCTGGTTGGACTGAAGAGTCTGTTTCCGTGCTATATGACTTTTTGACTCTATGAAAGACTCTGTGTGCATTCTAGTTGCCACACTAGCAGAAGGCCATGATTGCATCGGAGAGGGTGCAGAGGAGATTTACCAGGATTTTGCCTGGGACAGAAAGTTTCAGTTATGAGGAGAGATTGGATTTGTTTCCCTGGAGCAGAGGATGCTGAAAGGGGGGGGAGGGATCTGATTAAGGTATAGAAAATGATAAGGGACATAGATAGTATAGATCATGAGGACATTTTCCCCACGGCAAAAATGTCTAAGATCAGAGGGAATAAGTTTAATTTAAGAAGTGGTTTAGAGGGGATCTCTGGAATTTTTTTCACATAGAGGGTGGTGGAACTATGGAAATCACTGCCTGAAAGGGTGGCGGAAGACTTTTAAAAAGCGTCTAGATGAGCACATAAAATTCCAGGGCATAGTAGCTAGGGACTGATTGCAGATAAGCAGGATTAGTGAAGTTTGGTGTTGTTGGTCGGCATAGACATGGTGGGCTGTAGGGCCTGTTTCTATGCTGTATGACACTATGACTCTAACTAAAATTTCCAGAGAAATAGAAATCATGCAACAAGGGAAAAGTTCAAGAATTTAAAGATACGGAACAAAACGTGAAGGCAATATTCCTATAGAAGTTCAAAAAGACACTGAACAGATTCTTAAACATTGGCTTGAAGGTACAAGGTTTTGAAACAGAATACAAACTCAACACAGGAGCAGCAGTTTCAAAACTACCAAACAGCTTGCCATGGCTAAAGACTTTGAGAGTCAGACTGGCAAACTTAGTAGACAATCACAGATCACAGAAGTGTTATGATTCAGAAGTCCATTCAGCCCACTGTGTCTGTACTAGCTCTCCAAATAACCATCATGACTTTCAGTAAGTATACAAGCCGCTGTTAGCTCTTGCACACCCTTTAGAGTAATACATTTGTTAAAAAAAGTCCTGTCTCTCCATGTTCTATCTACCAAATTCTATCACACATGTCTGCATTGAATATCATCTGCTGTCTATCTGTCCATTCCACCAATTTGTCATTGTCAGTTTGAAGTATTACACTGCCCACTTCATAGTTTACAATTCTTCCAATTCTTTGCATCATTTGAAAACTTTGAAATTGTCATTGCACGCCAAGATCTAGATAATTAACATTAAATCAGGAAAGGCAAAGATCTCAAGCCCAATCCATGACGAACTCCACTGTAAGGCTTCGTCCAGGCTAAAATATATCCGTTATCCATCAGTTCTGAGGAAGGGTCACCGGACCCGAAACGTTAACTCTGATTTTTTTCTTCACAGTGCTGCCGGACCTGCTGAGCTTTTCCAGCGACTTCTGTTTTTGTTCCTGATTTACAGCATCCGCAGTTCTTTCGGTTTCCATTGACCATTATTTCACTCCCTTTCTGGAGTCAGTATTGTACTGGGATTCTATCAGGAATGGAGTTTCAGGATTTTGATTCCACAATGTTGAAAGAATAGTGATACAGAGCCAAATCAGTAGAGTGTGAGACTTGGAAAGCAACTGGTAAATGGTAAAGTTCCATATATGTTACACACTGCTACCACTCTGCATCAGTGGTGAATGTTGATGGCTGTTAAAGGGGTAACAAACAAGTGGGCTACTTTCTCATAATTGGTGTTGAGCTTCTTGTAGCATTGTTGGAGCTGCACCAATCAACATAAATGGTGAGTGTTCCATCACACTTCTGACTTGTGCCTTTGTAGATGGTGGACAGGCTTTGTGGAGTCAGGAGGTGAGTTACGCACTGGGGTGTTCCTAGCCTCTGACCTGTACTTGTAGCCACTGTGTTTTTGTGGCGAGTCCAGTAGAGTTTCTGGTCAATGGTAACTCCAGGATGTTGATAGGGATTCAGTGATGGTAACACCATTGAATGTTAAGGGGTGGTAGTTAGATTGTCTCTTATTAGAGATAGTGATTGCCGGGCATTTGTGTAGTGCGAATGTTACTTATTCCAACAAAATTAAAAGGGTAAATGCTGCAAGGATGTTTCCCCTCATGGGAAAGACTAGAACCAAAGGGAATAGTGTCAAAATTAAGGAGTGCCAATTTCAGACCGAGATGAGGAAGAATTTCTTCTGCGAGTTGAGATCTTTGAAACTCCTTGCTGCATAGCCCTTGTGTATATTTAAGGCTGAGATAAATTCTAGAAGAATTAAGGGTTATGGGGAAACTGCAGAAAAGTAGATGTGAGGAATGTCAGTACAGCATGATCCCATTGAATGGCGGAGCAGGCTTGAGGGGCCATTCCCCATTTTATAAATGCATCATGGTTCAGTCTGACTCCATGTGAACTCTGCTAATACTTTTTAGTAGGCTTGCATTCACAACATTTGGTATAGGTGCAGATAACCTCACAACTGAGCCACAATTAATATTGTTCATTTTATTGTTTGGATTTCTACACAATCAGACCTAGAATGAACTGAATATAATGAATGCTGCCTTCAGTTATTAGCCAATCACTTGCAGTATTGATCATCCAATATTAAAGAGTGGAAATTGACTCAGACATAATATAGTGATACTTGGTTAATATTTAATCTGTTTTACACTCTGTTTTTCATTAAATGTCAACAGGGAAACATTCAAAGCTACAGTAGTTCAGAGCCAGCAAAAGCACAGAGGACTTTTTGTAAAAAATACCTTTTCAACAGAAAAATAGCTACATTTATGATTAACATGCTGCTATTAAACCAACATCACTATGTAAAATCTTACTTCAGATGTTACATGTTGCAATGGACACAACTAAATACTTTGACATCTTGGACATGGCGTTAGAGCCAGGTTGTTAATAATCCCAGATTGGATAGTTGCTGAAGAAGGGTCCCAACCCGAAATGTCAACTTTCCTGCTCCTCTGATGTTGCCTGGCCTGCTGTGTTCCTCCAGCTCCACGCTGTGTTATCTTGGAAAGTTTGATGCTATGTTTCTCTGTGAGTAGAAGTGAGCAACATGACTGGATTATAATTGAACAATCAAACTGGTTCAAAGTGACTGTTAATGTACTCAGTGTAGCCAGCATGTCATGAACTATGTGTCCTTTCATATTCCTAGCCTGAAATATGTCTCTTTTGTCACTTTTCGTGTCTTCCATTACTTTCAGTGTTGCTACAAATACTCTTGAGCAGAGCTGGAGATCCGAGATCCAAATCAGCCATCAAAAACAATTATACTTCACATTTTGTCTTCAAAACTCAGTTATAATATAGTGTCACTTGGTTATTATTTGGTATGCTTTTCATTTCTAGAAAGATATCTCAAGATTCTTAATGGAACAAAAATCAGAAATCAATGCGAAGAAGCAGGATGAAAGTTATGAAAAGAAACCCTTAAGATGTTGTGCAATGAATCAAAGAACTTTCTCTTAGCCTCTAAACTGTGAATACCTTTACCAGTTCCACATTTCTGTCCAGTTTATATGCATTTAAAATCCAAACTTCCAATCGTTGAACTTCACTTACCTTCTATTATTTCTCCTTCTTCTTCCAACTGTCCTTAATTTGAAGACCATAATAAATAGAGTGACCACATGGATTCCAGTGTCTGCTAGTTAAAATATACTCATTGCCATAAAAGGGAATGTTGAGTAGGCAAAAACAAACCCTACCCTCATGATGGCTAATGTACTATGACTAGCCAATTTCTATCACCACATCACTGAATATGGTAAAATTTTCCAATTTACAACCCTTATATAGCTAAACTTTTGGAAGAGAAGCCAATTTACTTGGCTGTTGTTAAAGACACTCTACGCTTAATACAAACACCATCCCACCCACTAATCTACATATTTTTCATTTGCATCTTTATTCCCATATTTCTACTGTGTTCGCCTTATCAACACAGTTTATATCTCTGAGTAAGGTCCCCTCTCAACTAATCTCATTACTCTTTTGAGCTTAGGCCTTTCTCTAACTTTCTTGATCGCTTTTTTCTATCCTCCTGATTAGAGTTGTACATTTTACACCGAGTGAGGCCTATCAGTCCATTATAAATGCATAGTGATTGCAGACTTATGGGCTGAATTTAGATAATCATTCTCCCAAACATCCACCAACTTCAGCGTTATATTTCCAGAAAATTTGGAGGAATCATATAAACGGTGTTTATGGCCTTTCACTGAAGCTTCAGAGACCTTCTGGCAAAATTATGGCAGTCATATGTGAGAAACATTTAGGAATTTCACCCTAAATGTGCTGGCTAGGTTTTTATACATGCTTTCATAATACTGCAGGTGTCTATTGCCATCCAAATATCTTTTCTAAGCCACCCTTTGTTAATTCTAATCCTTTCGTTCCACCTGTGTGCTATTGTATAATAATTTATTAAGTAAACAGATTGGGGTTTGGTATGAGCACATTGGAGTGCACTCTAAAAATAGGGAAAAGAGAAGATTTCTGTCCTTCAGCAATCTAGTCATTTCGAGACATTGTGGCGCTGTTGGCTGCAGTTTTACTTCTACATCTGATCATTTGATTCCTTTCAGTTTTGTCAAGTGAAATTTATAAAACGGAATGTAATGCAGTGATTGATTCAGGTACCATCCAAGTGATCAGTGGAACAGTTACAGCACAAGGTTAGCTATTCCTTATGGTTCCAGGGATCTCATTTCATGCATTTTTTTCCAATTAAAAATTGCAATGCAAAAGTTTATTAAATGATTGCTTAAATATTTCTAAACTATTCTGTCATTTTTTGTTTGTTGTTTTGGCATCCTCCACTGCACATTTCAGGGCAACTTCAAACAGGATGTTTAACTCTAGTCAATGCCATTCTATAGTTTCAGCTGTGGTTAATTATGAAGCATTGGGTAATAAGATGTAGAAAACTAAGTACATACCAAGCAGCTTATCCAACTTAAAATGAAAACAGGAAATGCTGGGAAGGCACAGCAGGTCTAACAGCATCTGACAAAGAAAGTTAATTATTGAGTGCAAGTCTGTTCTGGTGCAGGGTCTATACTTGAAATAAATTGCTTTCATTTTTGGGTGTAATTTCAGTTATTGATGAATGGCTGTGTAATTTAAACATTTTGTTAACAGATTTGTGGTATTTTTATCTTTTATTTAGGGCATCAGTGGAATATGTGGAATGAACTTCCATAGGAAGTAGCGGATAAGTACATGAATAAGAAATGAAACGGGCCAAGCGCAGGCAATTGGGACTAGTTTAGTTTGGGATATGGTCAGCATGAACTGGTTGGATCGAAGGGTCTGTTTCTGTGCTGTATGACTCTATGACTCTACACAGAAATGCATTTACAGCACCAGCTCAGTGTCCCAGTTTAATGACAGTTTAGATTACATGTGCAAACCACAGGGCGTAACCTGAAACCGCAACCTTCTGGTAGGAAAGCAGCAGAAGCTACCAACTGGACAAAACAAGCACTTCATTGGAATAACAATAGCTAAGTAATGGAAGCTAAGGTAGCTGACTGCTTACATTTCACAAATAGCGAATGCCTTTACTGGACGCAAGAAAATTAAATCTAAAAGTAAGCCATGCAGTCATAAAATTTAAGGTGAGCTTTTTCAGATTTTACACTTCTAGTTGAGGACCTTGTGTGGGAAAATGTCTATTGAAGCTACACATGAATTTCCAGCCACTTGAAATGAAATATTGCAAAATTGAGCTTGGTACGTGTTTCAACTAACATGTTTAGTGGCTACCCCAAAGTAATTTGAAAGCAAATTACAGCAGAGGTAGAAGTCACATAATTACAGCAAGAGACAGTAAGGACTGCTAAGGTGGGAGCTAGAGACAATAAATGTGAAACTGGAAAAGCACAACTGATCAGACAACATCCAAGGAGCAGGAAAGTCAACGTTTCAGGCCAAAACCCTCCGTCAGGACTGAGGAGGGGAGGGGAGCCTAGA
>NC_063335.1:93469657-93511821 GCF_021869965.1 Rhincodon typus
CAGAACACTAGGCCCGAAACGTCAGCCTTCCTGCTCCTCTGATGCTGCTTGGCCTGCTGTGTTCATCCAGCTCTGCACCTTGTTATCTCAGATTCTCCAGCATCTGCAGTTCCTACTATCTCAGGGCATTATTATTGTTGGTTACCTGCATCACCAGCTTCAAAGTCTCTCCACCCCCAACCTGTCCATCTTCCTACTCACCTGTCCGCTCCACCCTTCTCACTGACCAACCACAATAACCCCCTACCTGCATCCACATATCTTAGGGAAACTGGAGGAGCAACGCCTCAGGAGCCTACAGTCCAATGGCCTAACTGTGGGTTTTATCAGTTTCAAAATCTCACCAATCCCGACCTCATCCCATGACCAAACCTCCCTCTCATCCCCGCCTCCTTGACCTGACATAACCTGTCCATCTTCTCTCCCACCTCACTGACCAATCCCCACCACTCCCTACCTGCACTCACCTATCACCATCCCACCTATCTTCCCCAGCTCCACCCCTCCTCTCTATTTATTTCTGAGCGCCCTTCTCCCTCCCCCATTTCTGAAGAAGAGTCCTGACCGGAAACATTAAGTTTCCTGCTCCTCTGATGCTGCGTGGCCTGCTGTGTTCCTCCAGCTCCGTACTGTGTTATCTCTGACTTCCAGCATCAGCAGTTCTTACTATCCCCAACAAATTATTACACTGTTTCCACATCAGTTGATCACTGCATCTCTGCTACAGTTCTTACCTTCAAAAGATCTGGGCAAAGTCCTCTTTCTGTTGGTATGTGTCCTAATTACAGGATTCAGGCAGGCTTGATTGGCTGAATGGCCCACTCCTGGTCTTATGTTCCTAAGGTTAAGAAGGAAATCCAGAAGGTAAAAGGTACATACAAAAATAAACTTGCATTATTGTTTTTGGACAATTAATCTGAGAGACAGAAGGAAGTTTCTAAGTAAAATGTCAGGCTTCAGATTGGAAAAGGAAAATGACCTCTAGTTATCCAGAGACCATCCTTTTGATGATGCAAATGAATTGAACAGACTATTTTTTAAACAGGTCTGAACGTGAAGAATTTGTGGAACATATAGTCTGGCAGCAAGCTTCACTGTGTGAGTAAGAAGGATATTATATTATGGTCAATGTCATTATTGGGCAATAAAGTAGTATTCACTCACTTGAATTACATGGAAAGCATATGGCCCAGATCAGATGAGCAAAGAGTGTGCCCATCAGTTGGCAGTTTCCTTTTCTGTGGTCTTTCAGAAAACATTTCACACTCATACTGTTCCTCACTGTTAGAAATCAGCCATCATTGTTCCATTTGCCAAGAAGTTGTAGCCTGTTGATATGAATGATTACTAAACAGTTTCTCCTACAGTGATAGTCAGAAAATGTTTCAAGTGCATTGTTACAAAACATCCTTCAGATCTTTTTAATTCCACATATGGTTCATTTGCTGACAACACAAAGATAATAGGAAAGTAGTTTATGAATAAGACAAAGAAGCAACAAAAAGTATTAAAGTTTAGCGATTTGGCAAAAACCTGGCAAATGGAGTATAATGTGGGAAGTTGTGATATTCCACATTTGGTTCAAAGTAGTTGTTGATCAACTTCTTAAGTCAGCGAACGATGCCGCTCTGATTTGCACTGTTCAATCAAATTGACCACAGATTAGACAACTTTTTATGCCATATTCATTGATTCCTCTTCACCTTTTAATATCATGAAACCAGTCCAGCAATACGTCTACTTCTGCCTTAAAACACTACTTCCACTACCTTTTGATAAGAGACTTCCAAAGATTCATGAACTTAAGAGAAAAGAAATCTCCTTATTTTTGTTTTAAGTGGGCAACTCCTTAATTTTAAGAAACTAGACTAGGGACCACTGTTTAAAGAGAAAGGATCCTTTTTACGTCTACTTTTTCAAGATCCCCAGGATCTTATGTCAGTCAAATCACCATTTATCCTTCTAAACTCAAGCAAATAGAAGCCTAGCCAGTCCAACTTTTTCCCATGGGACAACTTGCCTATTCCAGGTATTAGTCTGGTAAAACTTCTCTGAACTGCTTCCAATACATTTATATAGTTCCTTAAATAAAGTGACCGGGAATGTACAGAGTACTTCAGATGTAGTCTCACCAACGTCCCATATAACTGAAACATTACCTCTGTACTTTTACATTCAATTTTAATTACTTGCTGTGCCTCCTTACTAACCTTTTGTGATTCAAGCACTAGACCACCCAGATCTCTCTACATCTCAGAGCTCCACAAATTTATATATTTAGATGACATGCAGTCTTTTTATTCTTCCTGCAGAAATGGATAATATCACAACCTCTCACATTATACTCCATTTGCCAGGTTTTTGCCAAATCGCTAAACTTTAATACTTTTTGTAGCTTCTTTGTCTTATTCATAAACTACGTTCCTATTATCTTTGTGTTGTCAGTAAATTTAGCAACTGTCCTTCTGGCTCCTTCAGCCATATCATGGAGTCATAGAGTCATACAGCACAGAAATAGACTCTTTGGTCCAACCAGTTCATAATTGCAAACTAAACTGGTCCCACGTACCTGTGCTTGGCCCACATCCTTCCAAACATACTTATCCAAATGTTTTCTAAATGTTATAACTGTATCCACATCCACCACTTTCTCTGCAAGTTCATTGCACACACTAACTTTATTTGAATCATTTGTTTGAATCATTCAATGATTCAAATGATTCAATGAACAATGTGTACCTTCGCTGTACATAAATGGCAACACTCACATTAACTTAGAATAAGAGAAGAAAAAAAACTTAAGAGAATCCAACTTTCCTTTCCATGCCGCAGTCCTACTCATAGCTTTCCAGCCCATGCCATGCCTCCGCCCGAGTCCCACTCCAGGATTTCCAGCCCAAATTATGCAGCTGCCAGTGTCCCACTCTGAGCTGCCTACTGTCCCAATCTTGCCACCACTGCATCACCGGCCTGCTCTCGGCTGCCTCACCGTCCCGCTCTCACCGCCGCTGCCTCACCGTCCCGCTCTCACGTTGCTCTCTGTGTAAAAAAATACCCTTCATGTCATTTTTTAAATCTTTCTCCTCTAGCCTGTAAAAAATATCCCTTAGTCTTGAAATCCCTCACCCTAGGAAAACATCACCTGCTATTCACCTTATCACCCTTCATGATCTTACAAACCCCTATAAGGTCACCACTCAGCCTCCCACGCTCCAATTAAAAAAGTCCCAGCCTATGCAGCCTCTCCTTGTAACTCAAACCCTCCATTCCCAGCAACAAGTGATCCTTATGGCCCACCACTTGTACATTTTGCCAATCAGAAAATGACTCATCAATGCTTCCTCTGTTTTATGTTAACCAACTGATCTTTCATGTATGCCAATATCTTATCCCATACATCATGGCCTTTTATTTTCTGCAATAACTTTTGATATGGCACCTTATGAAGTGCCTATAGAAATCTAAATACAATACATCCATGAGTTTCCCTATTTCTGTAGCTCATGTTACTACAAATAATTCCAATAAATTGGTTAAACATTACTTCCCTTTCATAAAGCCGTGGTGATCTTTATAAGTGCTAGTCTATAACGTCTTTAATAACATCTTTTAGCCATCTTACGAGTCACTTCTTTCAACACCCAAGGATGAAGTCCACAGCCCACAGCTGAGCAAAATTTGCTTAATATCATTTCCCTCATGACTGTAATTTTGTACACATTCTCACTGCATTCAATTTCCTGATTTATTTCTGGGAAATTATTTGTATCCTGCACAGTCAAGATCAATGTAAATTACCTCTTTAATTCATCTGCCATCTACTTATTTTCTCTCATTTATTCCCCAGACTCATTTTGTAGAACCATTGCTTACTTTGTTTGTTCCTTTTTGATAATCTATGTAACTTCTAGCAAGCTACCTCTGACTCAAATTTTCCCTCCTTTTAAAGATTTTAGTCATTCTGTGTTTATCTTTATACATGACAAGTACAAAATGTCCCTTTCTCCAACTAAGTTTAAGATGGAGAGTGAGCGGGGACAGACCTATTTGTATGGATTATCACTCATTAACAGCCTCATTATCACTATGAGGCCTCATCCCATGACCAACCCTCCCTCTCATCCCCACCTCCTTGACCTGTCCGTCTTCTGTCCCACCTATCCACCCTTCCCACCTCACTGACCAATTCACACCACTACCTACCTGTACTCACTTATCACCACTTCCCCAGCCCCAGCCCTCCTCTCTCTATTTATTTCAGAGCTCCCTTCCCCCTCCCCCATTTCTGAAGAAGGGTTCCAATCTGAAACGTCAGCTTTCTTGCTCCTCTAATGCTGCCTGGCCTGCTGTGTTCATCCAGCTCCACACTGTGTTATCTCATTATCGCTATGCAATTTTCCATTCTCCCATCTGCCGGAGAGAAATGAGATACTGAAAATTCCCAGCATGAAAGTCAGTGCTCTTTTCTTACACATCCAGCTTGCTCCTCCAGAACTCCAACTTGGAAAACGGTCTTCAACTTAAGGTACACTCCATGGGCAGCTGTGATCACTCTACATCCACGGACATTGACATCTGGCAGGTACTAGCCTTACAAAATCATCATGGCACAACTTCACTTAAAACATACTTCTGCACTGGAATGCCGCACTTTGAAGCACTCCAGTGCCTCTCTTTTCAAAGCTACTGTGAGGAAACTTTGCACACAGAGAGAGGTCCCCAATTCATGGATTGGACAAGGTACATCTCACAACTCCTTGTTCACTCTCTATGTTCACTCACTTTGTGCCCACTTTGCTCACATGTATCCCTGCCTTTGACTTGCCTTTTTGTGCTTTGCCCCTTTAGCTACTGCATAAAGACTTATATAGTGCAGGAGCTGCTCTCTTCATATCCCAGAAGCATAAACTATCACGTAGAATTAAGATTCTCAAGGTGCTATTCCAACAATATTGCAGTTGTGCTAGATAGACATTTGCTCACACAGCTGATGAAGAAATGTGAACATATATTTACAAATTTAAGAATATTTTTACAATGAGGTGTCAACTACGTGCCATGACAAGGTCATCTTCTTCCTTTCCATCCCATAAGACATAAGAAAAGAAGCAGGCAATTCTGTCCATCAGTTCTGCTCTGCTATTCAATGAAATCATGTCTGATCTGATAATTCTCAACTCCACTTTCCTACCTTTTCCCCATAAGCCTTAATTCTCTCATGGATTAAAAATCTCTCAGTCTCTCTCAGTTTTGAACATAATTAACAATCCAGCCTCAACCGTACTCTGTGATAAAGAATTCCACAGATTCACCAACCTCATAGAGAAGAAATTCCTCCTCTGGTGTCCTCTGGGCCAAGACTCTTCGACAAGGGGAAACCACCTTTTCATGTCGACCCTGTCAATTTCCCCTCAGAATCTTGTATGTTTCAATGAGGGCACTTCTCATTCTTGTAAACTCCAAGAAGTATAGGCCCAACCTACTTCCTCATAAATTCCCTCCATATCTGGAATCAACCAAGAGAACTTTCTCTGGACTGCCTCCAATGCCAGCTTATCTTTCCTTCAGTAAGGGGACCAAAACTGTTCACAATAGAATAGAATGGCCTTTATTATCCATATATTCAATGAATATAATGAAAAGTTTATACGTCGCCAATTACAGTACCAACTTCGTCTGCATGACCAACACGAGACTCCCCAAGCAGTTGCTTTACACCCAGCTTCGAAATGGCAAGTAAGCCCCAGGTGGACAGAGGAAGTGCTACAGTGATATCCTCAAGGTCTCACTGGCAAAGTACAGCATTCCCACAGACACCTGGGAATCAATGGCCCAAGACCATCCAAAATGGAGGAGGAGAATCTGGGAAGGCTTTCAGTACCTCGAGATGTACCGTCGGAAAAAAAGCAGAAGTCAGGTGAAAACAGCATAAGGAGCACGTTGCCACACCAATACCCCACCCACCCCTTCCTGTGACCACCTTCTGCCTCAAGTGTAAGAGAGCCCACAGAAGCTGCATTAGCCTGTATAGCCACTTATGGACTCATCCAGAGAGTGGAAGAGAGTCATCCACGTCTGTAAGAGACCACCAATGACAATGATGATAATCTATAGAATTTGGTCTGCTTTGGGATGCAAAACGTATTGAGCTAGGCAGGAAGGGCTCTCGGACAAAATCTGCTGAGAGAATTTTGATGAAGCAGTCTCACGACCAATATGAGAATCACTGCTTGTGTTAGTAATAATGTGGGATGTGTTCAGGAAAAGGCTGCAATCTCTCAAATGCAGGATAAATTATTTCTTGAACTTCTTCATGCACCTTGCTACAACAACTTTGAACAGGTATAACAAATTGACGAGGCCACTCAGTGGGATTAACTAAGAGACTAATAACATTGTAATTGTTTTTAAGTAATGTTGGACCTCTGTGATATGGCATTTTTCGGTGTTATTCTTTATTTGTACATTTTAAATGAGCAATGTAAGTATCCAAACTGAATTTCCGCAATAAAGTGAAATTAGAATTGAATTGAATCAAATGCCCTTTAAGCACCGAAGAGACAATTTGCTATCTCATGTCTTCAGTCTTCTCAATTTTTCATGTTTCCCCATTATTAACAGAAGCTGTGGCCTCTTGACTGAAACTGGGATTGGCATATTAGATTACACCGAGCTGTGGGATAAAAAATATGAGAGCCTTCTATGGAGTACAGAAGAAACTGATGTGGACTAAAAAGATAGAGACTATAACCCAAATATGCATTCAGTTTTAAATTTGGATATTTGAGAAATGGCATAGGATCGGAAAGCATTATAATCTGGGATCATCCTTATACAACCACATGCTGATCTGGTATGCACATGGATCCAGCCAAGTCATGCCCAGTTGAGATTGAATTCCAATGTTAGAAATCTCTGTAGCTATAGAAATTACAACATATATCAAATATCAATAGAGAGAGAGAAAGTAAGACAGCAGTCTACACAATTTGTTTATTTTAAATGTCGAAAAGACTTTACATCGAACTGAAGCAATGATAATTTGCATTTTTGTTGTACTTAGTAATTTTATTCAATCTCACGCTAACCAACTTTAGTGCTGATTGTCTGTTGCTATTGTTACGATTATAACATTAAAAATAAACTACTTGCCACATTCCATCTTAATATGGTATTTAATAGGTGCAGAAACAGAGTAGCTATGTTGTTAAAGGTACATGCTGTGAATATTCAACAGTTCTGGCTGCAGCTGTTGAGAGAGAAGCCGATTAACAGGCTCAATTTGAACCTATTCAAAACACACCCAATTGCACTGCTATAGTGAAGCTCAAGATTACATTTTGAAGAGCTTTCATCAAGATTTGATAAAGTTTATAATGTAACAGGTTTTAAGCAAATATAGAGGAAATGAAAGGTTGGGGAGGAGGGATGAAAAACAATAGGGGACGTCTTCTGATATAATGGAGGCCAGCAGTAATTGAAAGAAGAAAAGGAATAAAGGTGCAAGGCATTTCAGTTTCTTCCTTATTTTCACTTTCCATCTCCCTAAATTCTGTTCAATTTCAGTTTCTTTTCAGTCATCATTTGGGCAGTTGCTAGTTGCCATGTGCATTTCTCGATACTGAACTTTGATGCCTCAAATACTTTGTCACGTGAAGCAGAGCTCCACAAGATTGCTAACAACAAGCTGCCCAGCTGATCTCTTCTATTTCTGAAAGGAAACCCTCACAAGTTCAGAGTGAAAGCTGTTTGTCCTTTTGAAATATTGTAATTCCTGAGCAGGTGGTGGCTGTGAGACTTTAGCCAAGATCATGCATAATTGGTGACTGGACCATATGTGCCAGAACATCAGAGTAAGAGTGAGGATGAGTGAGAGAGAGATTAACATTTATGTATCTGTATTACTGACTATATGTTAATCAATATTTACATCTTATCAAATAAGTTTTGTTTGATAATAAAACGGTGTTCATTCAGAAACATGCTGATGAAATTTGTTATTTAAAAACCTGATATAAACGTTTAATTGGTCATTTTGGTAACCAATAGTTTTATTTGATGTTGTGATCCAAATGCAGTGGGATCAGAGTGACAATGCATTCCTCCAGCCTCCGAAATAATAGGCTGATGCCAAACTTGGAGAAGAGTGCTGTACTGAGGGCATATCACACTGTTATGGGTGCAAGTCTTTCAGATAAGGCTCCATCTTCCTTCTCGAGGTAACAGAAATATCCAACACATTAATGGAAGAAGGTTAGGTGAAGGTCTCTCTGGTGTCATAGCCTATATATATCCCTTAATCCATGGTACTAAAATGAATGATCACATTTTATCTTTTCTGCTATTTGTGAAACCTTGGCTTCCATGTTTTCTTACATTACAATGGTCATTACAGCTGCTATGAAGCATTTAAGGTTGAGAGAGACACTTCAAAATTGTAAGTTCTTTGTTTTTCTCTCTCTCTTTTAATGGATCATGTGTACAGATTCACTTCTATGGACATGGCTCTTTATCAAAAACAATAATGTTACCAAACTAAGTTGTCAGAATGATATCCTTTTGGATAAAGATCAACATCAGTATGGTCGGAATGCCACATAAAAAATACAATTCAGGTTTTAAAGGTCAGCTGTTCAAACGTATCGCGATTAAAATTTCAAAATTTCTTCAATTGACATGTGAATCAATGAGTAATGATCTTCTGTCAGAGTTTTACGAACTAGTAAATGTCACAATCAGATTAACCAAAGATTGTTTCATCTGATCAATACGTTTAACTGTTCAAATTGTGGTAGAAGAGATTGTTGGTCGGGGAAATGTTTGGATGTTGTAGAGCCCTCAAATATGAACACAAGCTTCGAATCAAAGGAATGGTTACTCTTTTGTCAATTTTATTGGACATTTGGCCCTAACCAATTTCTGAAGAAGGGTCTAGGCCCGAAACGTCAGCCTTCCTGCTCCTCTGATGCTGCTTTGCCTGCTGTGTTCATCCAGCTCTATACCTTGTTTTCTCTTACTTTATTGTTTAATAGTTTTAAGGTATATATTTTAGTATATATGTAACCATCATTGATGTTTCTATCAGCTTTATTAATGTAATATTGGAGTACATGAATTGAATGATTGAACAAATGGCTGGAAAGTTTAAGAGTGAGAGATTTGATGCATTGGGACCAGTTCTAGTGTAGGTAAGACCTGCATAAGGATAGCAGGTTGCACCTTAACAGGGCTAGAATGAATGTTCTCACAGTGAGATTAGCAATATTGCAATGGGATGTTATTGAAGGATCAAGATGTAGAACCAGTTCGTTTGGAGCTAAGAAACAGCAATCATTTGTGGGAGCTGATTACAGGCCTTCAAATTGTAATATTGGGAGTGGTATAAAATCAGAAAATTAAAGCTGTATTGAACATATGTGGAACAGTACTACAAGTTCATTTTGATTGATTTTAAAAAGTAGATAAACCTATATTTAGCACTAATGCTATGAAGGATGAACTAGAGTGTGAACGAGATGGGCTTGGGCTATTTCTAGCTTTATTAATATTCAATGAGAAAGGATCATTAATAACCTTACTGTAAAAGAGCCATTGAGAAACAGAGTTTTACATTATCATATTGTGGTCACTAAGTTTGAAAGGGATAAAATTCATTCTGAGTCTTAGCCAGAAAAACTGCCAGTTTCATCTAGTTTCACACACACGGTTTTTCTCAGAGAGGCCGAGTGCAATGTCTCACCTCATTAATTACCTTATCCTGCCCCTATTGGCCACCATTCACAGAGAAACCACTCACTGGATAACCACGGAAAGACTGCCAATTCGGGGGGGCACACCATCTTCAAAAGGCCATTGTTCACCAGGAGAAGCTTTGACAAAGCTATGTTGCCTACTGGACATATAGCTGACACTCCCTCACATGTGCAATCACATTCTCTCACCCTGTTTAGATGTTTAACCACCATGCTGCAGGAGTTAACCTCTCCTTAGCTACATCACCTCTCACTACCAACTCTACATCATGCTACTCTGTCCTCAATCCCCACATTTGACCTACATCTTGTTATTGTTAGTTCATATGTGACATTACCCTGCTAGACAATCCAAAGATGAGCTTATATTTACAGTCATCAAACGCGTACTCAAAAAAAAGCTGCAGGTCATCCCCACAATGCAAACCAAATGCTGGCATGATGACTAACAATTATTGAACATTCCATGATGATATGCTGCATACAGTTCTCATCCACTGGAACTGGGGGCCAATCAGGATCTGTCTGTCTTGTTGCACCAGACACCTCTGAGCCTGTCACAGATAAGGCAAGGACCCTCCTCCCCAGTGTCCTTAACCTCTTTTCTGAAAGACTGCCCCCATACCGCCAGTTCATCAGCATTCAGCAGATCTCTTCAGTGACTGCTCCAATTATGCAAATCTTAGCATGCCAGGATAATGTGGATACTCTTTCAAGACTACACTGGAAAATATCCCTCAACACCAGAACAGTCCAAGCAGAGGAATAACATCTTCAGCAGCCCAATACTGTGCTGCCTGGACAGCATTAATGCAGAGTGGGGATACGATCAGGGGTTGCGCAATAGTGCCATGAGCCATGGTTGCAATGATATTCCTTGTCTCCCAGTAACCAGCCTTGTAAGGGCCCTGGACCCTCAAATGCAGCAGATAAATGAATGTGCCAGGATGGAAGTGTTGTAGCAGGTCTCAGGGTAATGAGTGCACACCTTTAGGAAGTGGTTACAGTGACTACAAAATGGTACGGAACAGCTTCCTGTTGATGAATTTGCAGTCAACAACACCCTACACCTGGGAGAAGCAGCTATGTTCTTGGATCCTACTGCCCAGAATGCCGCTCATCATGGAGGAATGAAATGAACTTGTGTAACCTTGCGCAGAAGGCATTGGCTATGCTGATGGATGGGTATATCTTTCTTGTTGGCAAATACCTGCATTTGGAACTTAAGGAGGTTATGATGTCTGAGAATAGCAGTGATGGCATACTCTGCAAATGGGGCCTACACACAGTCCTCCTTGCAGTGGCCCAATAATGAGGGTCCTGATTCCATCATCTATTCTGCTCCACCTCAGCATGTACAGCAACTTAAAGGTGACCAACTTCAAAAAAGAAGGTTCTGCTGCACTCTAGCTCTTCCCATTTCAGATACACAACAACAATTCAACTTAAAATTGAGTTCATAGAGTCCATTGCAGAAATTATGTGTCACCTTTGCCCAGCTTTCTCCTCTTTAGAATATATTGCTGGTAACTTACACTTTTTTGAGATGGTAATGTTCAATTTACAAGGACCAATGACATGGTCAAATTACCTTTGACCAGGTTTTCAACCTCAAGCATCTTCTACATGTGTTACAAATGGGTAATGAAATGACTGCAAATTAAATAAAGTTACAACTTGTAAGCATATGCTTCATGTATTTGCTTCTTCAATATCCTTGTGCCCAGAAGATGTGAAGCCCATGTTTGCCTGTCAAAATGATACTGATTCTGCCAACCTTGGGCATTCTCCCAGCCATTTTCCAGTCACAATTGGTATCTAGTGAAGTACAAGCGATGGCAGGGATCACAACATGTGATGGTCGTCTCTGGGCTCTGCCTAGTCACCTGGTACCTCCTCCAAGCCCCCATGTCTTCTTACCTAACTCTAATACCAATAGTCCCTTCCACTCATTCACCCCCACATGGATGCCCATCACATTGAACGTTGTCTCCAACATTCCTCCTTGCACTCAAGCCCTGACGTTATGCGTTACTGATACCACCATGCTCCTGTACACTCTAAGTGCCTCTATTGTGGTGATCATTGCTAAGTAGGGATAGCAATGGCCTAATGGTATTATCACTGAACTAGTTATCCAGAGACCAAGGTAATGTTCTGGGGACCTGGTTTGAATCCTGCCATAGCATATGGTGGAATTTGTATTCAATATTACTCTGGAAATAGAAGAGTCTAATGATGACGATGAAACCATTGCTGATTGTCAGGAAAAGCACATCTGGTTCATTAATGCCCTTTAGGGGAGGAAACTGCCTTCCATACCCGGTCTGGCCTACGTGTGATTCCAGACATACAGAAATATGTTTGACTCTTAACTGCCCTGTGTGCAATTAGGGATGGGCAATAAATGCTGGCCTAGCTAACATCATCCATCACCCATTAAGATGTTTTTAAAAAATCCTCCTCCCCTCGCCTACCATGCTATCTAATGCTTTACCACATACTGTGCATACTTTCAATTTATCCCTATCCCTGCCCCCAAATTGATAGACTCCACTTTCCTGCCAGACTTGACTGCTCTATTCCCTTTTGACAATGAGCTTGTCTTTGACCCTACAATTCCTCCCTGCATCCTCTCTGCTGCTCAATGAATGGGCCACAGAAGGGTATTTGTTCCAGACATCTGACCAACTTTGATGAACAGCCCATAAAAGTGACAGAGCAGACCCCTGATTGCTGATTTTGCAGCTCCCCAATGGACAATATGCAATTCCCCTGACTCCTTGTGATGACCCTTCACATTAGACCACTGACCACTCCCCGGTCTGCAGTTAAACATCTCCCTAACTGTTACCAATCCCAAGTGGGTGACAGATAGCGGCTAAGCCCCTGGACTCTGTGCCAACTATGTCTGTGACTGGAAGCAGCCCCATCTTGACTGGACTGAAGCCTAATCTCCACATATTTCCTGACATGGCCATTTGGTTAAATAAACATGAAATGTGTTTGCCACGTATGCAGCTGACACATGCTGTAGGAGTTAGACTGATTTTAGTGTGTCATACGGAAAATTACTTACGTCACCCACCCATAGATAGATTCCTGCTGACAAGCAGTCTGTCTGTATCTGCACAAAACAGCACATCAATATGATATACCAATAACCTTTACCCTCCGATTGAAGCCCCAACATGCTAACAAGCATTGCACCATATGACAACAATTCTGCGAGCATAACGGTAGACACTAGGTGCACAAGTGTTAAGAAAGCAAGCAAGCAGCTCTGAGGTGTAGCCTGGTTGAATCTGTGCAGGTAAAGTATCCGTGCAGCAGCCTTTCAAAGGTAGTTGCTGTTGCACCCTGAAATGCACATCTCATCTTGCAAGCATCTCAGAGAGAAGCCAGCGGGGTTGGTAACTTTCAGATGCCAATGTCCATGGATCGGCAGTGCATGTGGCTGGTGCCCTAAGATGCTGTTGCACAATAACTAACCTGGAGGCTCTGCGCAGCTAACAGTGAGCTGAAGTCACCACATATCTGCTCTGACTTCTACATGGAGAATTTTCAGCACCCAGTTTGGTTGCAGTGGGTGATACAATAGACAGTTGCATATCAATGAGACAAAATGTGCCGTTTAAGGTGGTTAACAAGGAATAGTCTCCCTTCACTTGCCACTGTCTAACAAGAATCTTGCCTTGATGCCTGGTTTTCTAACTTAGTTAAAAAAGAGTGAAGCAAGTTATTTCTGATGATATTGAGACACCTCACTGGACCTCTCATGTGATTCTGCCCTGTTTTTCTCACTGCATCCTGTGTCATTCAGGCCCTATTATATTCTGTTCTCGGATCCTTAATCTGAACAAAAAGAACTATGAAGGTACAAGGGCAAGTTGGTTATGGTTGAGTCATAAAATAACATTAAAAGATTTGTTGATGGAGAGGCAATGACTGGCATTTATGAAATATTACATGGTCAGCAACTAATATATATTTCTTTAAGGCACAACAACAAAACTGTGAATTACAAAAGAAGTTAAAGATTGCAATAAATCAAGGAAAGTGGTTCATAATATTGCCAGAGAAACTGATAACCTGAGAATTGGAAGTAATTTAGAATACAGCAAAGAATGATCATGAAACAGATAAAGGAAGGAAAGAGAGGGTATGAATGAAAATTAGCAAATAACAGAAATGTGTACTAAAAGTTGCAGTAGGTACATTAAAAGGAAACAATGATTAAGGACAAAAGTTGATCCATTACAAGCAGAGATAGGATTACATAACAGCAAATAGGGAAATGGCAGAGAACAAAACAATAATTTTGTGTTTGTCTTCACTAAGCACAATGCAGAAAACCTGTCACAAATATTAGGGGACTGAGGGATCTGTGACAATGAGGAAATGAAAAATTTATATGAATAAGGAGGTCATACTCAAAAAATTAATTGGGTTGAAGGTTGATAAATTCCTAGAAGGGAAATCCTTGTATTTTCATAGTTCCCTTTCTTCCAGATTTTGGGTCCTACAGCAGAATCTTTTAGGGGCCTGAATGATGGACACTATGGTGAGAAATGGGATAGAATAGCATGAGAAATCCAACCAGGTGTATGTCGACATAAAGGCTAGTTGGGTGACAGTTTAGTGGTATTATTCCACTATTAATCCAGAGACCCAGGTAATGTCCTGGGTACCTGGGTTTGAATCTTGCCATGACAGGTGAAATTTGAATTTAATGAAAATCTGGAATTAAGCATCTACCGATGACAATGAAACTGTTGTCAATGGTCAGAAAAATCCGTCCGGTTCACTAATGCCCTTTAGGAAAGGAAACTGGCATCCTTACAAAAACAAAGTTGCTGGAAAAGCTCAGCAGATCTGGCAGCATCTGTGGAGGAGAAAACAGAGTTAACGTTTCAGGTCCGGTGACCCTTCCTCAGAACTGATGGTGGCTGGGAAAACATCAGTTTATATGCAGAAAGTAGGGAGGTGGTTGGGGTAGGGATTAAACGATAGGATAGAGCCTGAAGAGAGAGAAAGACAGTTGGACAGACAAAGGAGTTGCTAACGATCAGTCTGGGAGGGTGAATAGTTGTTAATGGGGACTGTTAGTGACTAACAATTTGGAGTGTGTAGTGGCAGGCTATGTGGTAACAAGGCCTGGTGTGTGGGGTGGGGGTCTAGGACATGGGAGAGTTTAGGCCCTAAAATTATTGAACTCAATATTGAGTCCGGAGGGCTGTAGGGTCCCCAAGTGGAAAATGAGGTATTGCTTCTCCAGCTTGCGCTGGGCTTCACTGGAACACTGTAGCAAGCCGGAGACAGAGATATTCTTGGGGAGTTGAAGTCTTATCTTCAATCTGAGAATATCATTTTAAATAGGATAGGTTAAGTGACTGAAAATGATTCAATGATATATGTAAAGAGCATGCATAGACCATTACATCATCTAAAAATGATCTGCCTAGCAGGTGAAGTTATAACACAGAACTACTGTACCTAATGGTAAACAGAAGAAGCAACATCCTGCGGCAAATGCTACCAATGTGGTTTTGCTTTTGAGTGACATGATCACACAATTCTTCAACGCTGTTCTCATATATAGGAAAAAAATCAAGAAAAATGCTCCTAAATCATTTCTTCATTCATAGATACAATTTTAAATTGCCATCTTGTTATTGATGCCCAAACAAAATGTTTTTCTTTAATTTACATCATCAAGACTCTGCAATTTTATGGACTTTAAATTACTTATTACCCTTCAACACAACAGTGGAAATATCAATATTCCTGGCACGTCAGTTCTCATTATCATTGCTTTTTTTTCTTGACAATATCCTGGTGAATTTGCACTGAACACCACATGACTTAATTATTTTTTCTATATAGTGGCTCAGTGGTTAGCAGTGCTGCCTCACAGCGCCAGGGACACAGGTTCGATTCCACCCTTGGGCAACTGTTGGACTCTTCACAGTGCTGTCACTTCCACTTTCTCCTCACTGGTTCCTTAAGGTGTCAATTATCCATAGACCTATCCTCTTAAGGTCTGCTATTGTTACTTATATGAGTTTTTGCTAAGATACGAGGATATATTATGATATTTTCTTTACGCATTTACTTAGAATAGGGAGATGTACGCTGTCAGTTCCTCATGATTGACACTGAACTTGCTGTCTCAGTTTTCCCTTCATTGCTAAGAGTCCCCCATTAAATCAAATTCCCTGTGAGTGCTTGTTTTAAAGGCCAACTACTAAAGGCTGTTTATTTTTTATGTTGTTATGGGTGCTTAGAATGAGTTTCAGTTTTTTAATACAAGGGATATTTTGGAACTGTTGCTTATAACTTCAAAACTGAATGAAACTAATACAGAAGAGTTAATATGAACAAATTGTTGCATACAGTATGCATAAAGAGCAAAGTAGAGATGTCCTTATACATTCAGTCAATATGTGGTCTCAATTAACAAAATTCTAAAGGATTATAAAGTTACAAACCTAAACACACATTGTGACAAAGTTATCTCTGTTATGAAGATTACATTTAGTTAAATCCAATGGCCTCTGTTCCAAAATACTACCAATTAAAACAAAGCCAGTGAAGTCTGTCTCCTTTATCCACCTTCCATCTGCCTCCCCCCACCTCTCTATTTATTTCAGAGTCCCCTTCCCGTCCCCCATTTCTGAAGAAGGGTCCAGACCTGAAACGTCAGCTTTCCTGCTCCTCTGATGCTGCCTGGCCTGCTGTGTTCATCCAGCTCTACACCTTGTTATCTAGTGAAGAGCAAAGATTTGTTTCCTTTCCCAGAGGAAGCCCCTTCTCACTTTCCTCTGTGCCCAATAAAGCCTAACTGAACCAGGAAGGTGTAAATTCACCTTATTCAACCTTGAAGATTGCGCATCCTAGCGATCTAACTCTGTGAAATGAAAATGGCTTAAACAGGGGCCTCTGGCATTTGTCAAAATCCTGTGTGCATTTCTTTCTCAAATGAAACTAACCAGTTACATTCTATTAAAGTATTAAAATCTATATTGGCGTAATTAAGCAGAATAAAATAATGTTAGATTACTCAATGAATATATTTTGATTAGAACTGAATTAAATTAATCATAAAATGTCAATTTCCTGACCAGTCATACAACAATCCTCTTTGATATAACTGATGTTTTGTATGACATTATCAATACCTCTTTACATATTTTCCGTTGCCCTCTTTTAATAAAATTTGCTGATCATTTATATGACTGGCTGCATCCCAGAAGGAAAAAACAGCAAAATTTGCAAATGACGCTGTACAAAATAGACACTGGAAAACGTGCAAAATAGATTAACAAAAATGATATCAGAATTGAAAAAGGTTACAACTATCAGGACCATTATGTGGTTCTTCTCTTTACAATAGAACTGCATGACCATGTCACAATCTTTAAAATTTGAGAAGAGGTTCAGGGTGACACATATGGGCGAAGATTCCACAACAGTGGTAGCCCAAAACTAGGGGCTTAAATATTGTAAAATTAAGATAAATCCATTAAGCAATACAGGAGAAGTTTCTTTACGCAGATTTTGGCTAGAATAGCAGACATATAGAATAATAGAAAATAAGGAGCGCTTGCTGGAAGTCCCAAGGAAATTAATAATGGGTCAGTGACAGGTTTCTGAACAAAATTAACATAATTAAAGTATCGGTGATGAGGAAATTAATGGAATTAAACAGTGACTAATACCCAGGACCGCTTTCAATGCGAGGGTGTTACAAGAAGTCAGAGGGCACATTGTAGATGCTCTAACTATAATCTTTCATAGTTCCGTAGATACAGGAGTCATCTCTCTGGACTGGAAATTTGCACGTCACTCTGCTCTTATAGAAGGGCAAAAGAGGAAAACCAGTGAGTTACAGACTGGTTAGACTAACATCTGTGGTGAGAAAATTCTTGGAATGTATAGTCAAGGTAACTGACAACCTCAAAAATGTTCAGTTAATCAGGGAAAGCCAGCATAGATTCGCAACAGGTAGATCATGCCTAACCGGGATGGTATCCTAACCGGGATGGTAGGGGCCTTTGATTTTGTTGACTGCCTTCCTAAGACAGCGAGATGTACAGATGGAGTAAGTGGATGGTAGATGAAGTAGATGATAGCAAAAAAGTACAAGGGGGTATTGATAGACTAAGTGAATGGGCAAAACTGTGGCAGATGGAGTTCAATTTGACCACATGTGAGGTTATCCAATTTGAACCAAAAAAGAGTAGATCAGGATACTTTCTGGATGGTATGAAGTTGGATGTCCAAAGAAACTTGGGATGCAGAAAATAGTCAAGAAGTCTGATAGAATGCTGGCCTTTATATCTAGAGGATATAAAGAATGCCAAGGTTAGGCTGCAGTTATACAAAAACCTGCTTAGTCCCCCATTGGAGTACTGTGATTGGATGTATGCACCACACCTTAGGAGGGATTTATTGGCTTTGGAGGGAGTGCAACATAGGTTTTCGAGAATGATACTTGGACTTCAGAAGTTATGAGGAGCGATTGTACAAATTAGGCCTGTTTTGCCTAGAATTTAGAAGGTTACATGGTAATCTGATCAAAACCTTCAAGGTATTAACAGGAAAAGACAGGGTAGATAAAGAAAAATTATTTCTACCATTTGGAGATTCTAGAACATAGGCAGAAAATTAGGGGCAGACCATTCAGAAAACATGTTAGGAAGCACTTCTATACTCACAGGCTGGTATCTCTCTGCCATAAATGGCACTATATGCTAGATCAGTTGTTTATTTTAAATTTATGTTCAGCAAAGTTATTGAAGGATATGGGCCAAGGGCAGGTATATGTATTTAGGCTATAAATCATCCATGATCTCATTGAATGGTGGAACAGGCTCAAGGGGCTGAATGGCCTATTCCTGTTTCTATGTTCCTATATTCTGAATTTGCAAACCAGTACCTAATGGAGAAGTTAAATCAACCGAAATAGATGCTTTTAAGAGAAAGCTGACATAGACTTTTCAATGGTTGTCGCTAAATCATTTTCAGTGTCTTGTGGTCAAACTCTATAACAGAGTTTTCACTGCAAAAGTAGTTCTGAAAACTCAAGACTTCAAAAGCTAGAGTTAATATTTCCAATTCAATGTTTGAGTTGTTGGACCACGCTACAGGCCGAGCATCTGAAGCAAATACAATTGTTTTGCCTTTTAGTAATATGCGTGTTCCCAATTCTTTCTGTGAAGCATCTGTCTCCAGTGTAGTTCTCTCCCTAGAATTTTAAAATGGCAAGCTTGATGTTTCGGATACTGACTGTTTCAGCACTTTGATGTTTGTGTCATAAAAGAGGTGCATGCTTTCTCAATAATTCTCCTGGTGATGGAAGCGTTAGAGCAAAATTGGGAACGTATAGTGACAAGACATTAAAAAGACCATAAAATCTTCAAAGACCATCCTTTTCTTGAGGAGTTGGCATAGTTTTTACGCGTCTATCTTTCTGGGAATAGGATTTATGCTTGCACTGAAATAAATAGAACCGAAAATATTGATCTGTGACATGTTGATGTGACATTTGATTGTTGGACATTAATCCTAATTGTGGGCCACTTGCATTAATTAATGCAGATTCCAGTCATGTTTTTGCATTGTTCTTTGTACCACAGCAATGTTATTGACAACACAAAGGAATCTTGGTAGAGTAAATGTCTTGTGGTCCATGTAAGCTTGAAATAAATCCAAAACAGCATTATCTGAATAAGGTGCAGATTGTAGTGAACTCTTGGGACTCCTCTGCAAGATTTACTGACAAGCAATTATATTTGCTATCGAAATTCAAGAAGAATATTCTGTTACATTTATATTTAAGACCTCTAAGCTTCACTGATGTATGACATACACTTGCAGATTTATTTGGTGGTTTTCTACATGATTTTCCATTTAACAAATACCACTGTAAGTCAAGTCCATGTTATGACAGATATCTTTAAGTTTATTTTTAATATTTACATGGCTATAATATCACAGATTTACACACTATGGTCACTGATGTTTATGTAGATCACATAAACATAGCTGACTGACTGAAGGCATTACACTGACTCCATTACACAGAGTGGCTGAGGGTAAGGACAGGTACCACTTTACCAAAATATCCCATGTTGTGATGCCTTCAAAGTTTAGGCTTTTCTGTTCTGGAATCTAAGCCAAAAAACAACATTTAAATCCATCTTTCAATAGGTCTTCCATGCTGTAATTTGTGATATAACGAGCAAACTTTTCTGGAAAGTTTGAAAGGATTTTTACAATCACACATCCAAATCACTTGTCTCCTTCAAGAAAGTTAAACAGACCTCGCAATAGGGATTTGTCTGCTTACCAGTAAGCTGTATTGAAAATGTTCTGATGCCATTTGTATAATTTAAGACTGTGTTCTACCTGTAGATTATCTTCCTTGCTAACTGTTCAAGGGTGATAGGTGTCATCTGTGTGATGTCTTCCACCATTTTTCACCATATCACATTAATTGTAGACTAATAGTCTCTAGTCTAATAATCAATTACTTGCCAGGGCTGAATTAACTCTGTAGTTTAGTTACTTAAAAACTGGAAAATATATTACTATGAAGCTCTGAAACAGACATTAGAGCCAACTGTTTTGTATGTTGATGCAGACTCACGGCAGACTAACTGCTAGGCAGGGTCACACAATATTATATGCACACAGCATGTGGATTCCTTAAAGCCGAATGCTCCTGAAGACAAAGTACACATACTACATTTGATTTTCTGACAGAAATAAGTTCAAATTACATTGCCTAGATGGTCATTATTGCAAAGACTATCAGGAGTCTGAGATGATTATGTCTTTACCATCAGGATCTCATACTACATTTTCCTTTCCATTTTTCTCCATGCAAAGACTGTGTGATATCAACACGCTATAAAGTACAGCTTCAACATTAACAGTTTCAGAACCATTATCTTAGACAATACAAGCTCCCTAAGTTTCTGTTACAATCAAAAGGCTTTTCAAAACTAAGGCTACAATTTCAACTTTAATTAACCTCATTGGTTCTGAATGTAAGATCAGATAGAGTGCAAAACAGCAGTTGACCCAAATCCACCTCCTCTTTGCCAAGGGGGTTAGCTAAAAACTGGAGCTTTATTGTCATCATAATTCCAACTATTTTTATTTGCTGAGTCTCAGGTACTAAGCCTTAGATTTATCAGTTTAAAACCAGAAAAGCAAATCTAAAAGAATAACACGAATCTTCTTTTTTTAAAAAACAAAAATTGTTAGCAAGGATCTGATAATGAACTGCAGTTAAATTTTCTAAAGGAAAGGGGCACCATTTGACCTTTGTCAATAATTAGCTAGGAGTTTGAGCTACAGAATGAACTTTTAATTATCTTTAGCATGGAATCTAGGAATGAAAACTATGTCGATCCACAATGAAAAATATGTTTGCTGAAGATATCCGTGACAGATAACTATTGAACTTCTTCACTCTTGCAAAATATCAGTCTGCTTATTGTTATAAAGGATGCTTCCACTTAAGGACACAGTTTGATTAAGAAATGCTAATCAACAGACTAACCCTAACAAACATGCACCATTTCCCACCTCCCCGTGCAAAGAATCAATTACTTTTTAAACACATAATGACTCCATCTCAATTTCTTCTTACCTCTGCAATGTAACATAGTAAATACAAGTCCTACGTTCACGTTTACATATTGTATTAGAGAGAGTCCATTAACCAGTCTGGATGCTGAGCCTGCATTGGTAAGAACTGAATAAAAGAAAACAAATTTAAGACAGTTGGCAAAAGGGCCTGGGGTATGAGAAGTTTAATGCACTGGATTATTATGATCTGTTTAAAAGTATGGAGGAAGCAAATTGAATGATAACATTCAAAAGGAAATTGGATTTATTCTCCAATAATAAACTGGATTCATTCTCCACTGGAGAATGAGCAGGGGGTGGGATTAATTGAATAGCTCTTCCAACGAGGCAGCATGGATACAATTAACTGAAAGCGTTTTTTAAACCATTATATTACTGTGAGTGTCACCTGAAAGACGAATACTTAGTATCCATCTGACCACTTATAGTAGTGTTATTAGTTTTATGTAAATTATGATGATGTAACTGACCACATGACACATAACTGTAAGACAGAAGAAATCAGTCTGAAGTGATCATGTGAAGAAAGAGGTCTTAGACATTTCACTGGAGAGTTATATCTGAAAGCCTAGTAGATATGGGTAAAGCAAGTAACCTCAAGCACATTACATGTGAAGGCACATACAGCCTACTCTAGATCATTTGTTCAATAATAGTATTGGCTTAAAACACAAGATAAAGCATGTGTCAGAATTTGAAAATTAAAAGTGTCTAAGGGATACAGTTGAAAAAGGGAAGAGAAAGGCAATGACAGGGTCTCCAAAGACTTGAAGTACAAAAAAACACTGGTAAAAGGAGAAAAATCAAAGACAGGAAAGATAAATACTTCAGAAAACTTTTCTTACAGAGTGGCAAGATTCTAAAAGATGGGAAAGGAATTTGGAAGGCTTTGACATCTAGCCATGAAATAGTAATACTCTGGAGAAGGAAATCATTAGATCAGAACACTTCAACCATAAGAAGGAAAACCCATGTATTCACTCAGGTCAAATCAGGCATGGTGATAGAATCATAGAATTTTACAGCACAGAAGAAAACCATTTTGCCCAGCATGTCTGTACTGGCTCCTGAAAGAGCTACCCAGCTAGTCCCATGCTTATAATCTGCAATGATGGGAGCACCAGTAGTGAATTTGCCATTAGCTCAACTATTTGATAAAGTTGAAGGATCACAATAAGACCACAAGTGGCTCAGCCAGTGACACCTACATCCCATGAATGAATAAGTATATAGGTGGGAGTGCTGGAAGCAGTAATTTCAGCTGAACACAATAGTTTCAGACTTGCATGTAAAGGATGATGCTATAATGGCTGTTATGAGATCAAAGCTGAGTGGCTCTGGCAGAACTTAAACAATGAGCGTGATATTCCTGAGCAAGTGCTGCTTGTTAGCACCATAAATCATGTCTTCCATCCCTTTTTCTCATGATTGAGAGTAGACTGATAGGGCGGTTATTGGCCTGGTTGGATTTGACCTGCTTTTTTGTGTACCAGATGTACCTAGGCAATTTTCCACATTGTCAGGTAGATGCCAGTGTTGTAACTATTTTGGAGCAGCTTGGTTAGTGGTATGATAAGTTCCAGAGCATAAGGCGCTGGAATATTGTCAGGCCCTATAACGTCATCCAGTATCCAGCTGTTCCTTGGTATCACATGAAGTGAGTCAAATTGGCTGAAGACAATCATCTGTGATGCTGGGAACCTCTGGAAGAGCTGAGATGGATCATGCATTCAGGACCTCCAGCTGAATATAGCTGAGAGTGCTTCAGCCTCATCTTTTACACTGACATGCTGGGCTCCCCCATCATTGAGGACAGGGATATTTGTGCAGCTTCATCTACCCTGTGAGGTGTTTAAGTGTCCACCATCATTCATGAAAAAATGTGGCCAGCCTGCAGATCCCAGATTTACTTCTGTTGGTTTAGAATCACTTAGCTCTGTCTATCGCTTTCTGCAAATGCTTCTTGTTACACAAGTAGTGCTGTGTTGTAGCTTTACCAGGATGACAATCAGTTTTTCACTGTGGCTCGCATTGGTCCTGGCATGCATTCTTGCACTCTTCATTGAAGAGTCTCTAATAGAGGTTGAATACAATACTTCAAAATGAAATGACAAGAATTCAGCAAGAATTTCATAAGCCATTGAAAGATTCAGACAAATTAAAGTAAGGTTATTGCATTACTTTGCAGAATGCTGATAAACCCATCTATTTCTTCATTGCCAGAAAAATCTCAATGCATGATTGAAAGTGGGATCATATTGTTAGTGATTGAGTCAATACACCGGTGGTCACGACATGAAAGTGTTTCCAAGTAACATTATCATCAACATCAGCGGTCCCTTGAGATGAGGATGACTCTCTTCCACACTCAGGGCCATTCGTAGGTGGCTGTACAGTCCGATACAGCTACCGCAGGCTCTGTTTATGTGTGGACTTCACTCAGTTAAACAAAATACTTAGGAAGGAAAAAAAAGAACAGAACACTGGAGAAACCCAGAAGATCTGGCAGCATCTGTGGAGTGAGTAACAGTTTTGAGTCTGGTATGACTCTGCTTCAGAACTGGGTTCCAGTTCTCCAGTTCCAAAGAAGTGTCATACCGGGCTTAAAACATTTTCTCTGTTTCTGTCATCAAGGTTTCCAGAAAGGTCATGGGAAAGGGTAGAAATGAATTTGTCTGATTTTAGAGGGAAGATATATTTAGATCTAGTCGACTGTTAATCAAGATGGGTTGAAATGGCAAAACTTCAGTTAACTGCATCAGTCTCAGCGATCAGAGCATTGACAAAGATTTTTATGACATGCTCTTTTGCAGAATAATTAGTATCTGACAATGGACCTCAGGCTGTGAAAGACAAATTTCAGGAAGTTCTCTTTGGGGGTAATTATCAGCCAAGTTCTCCACACCTCTGTTGAACAGAGAGGCAGACAGAGTAGACAAGACTGTATTGTGTTTCCAATGCATAAGAATCCAGACTAGGAATCGGTCCTACCCAATCACAGAGCAATGCTTTTGAATAGTTAATGGAAATGAGATTAAAAATTGACATACCAGTTTCAGAAAACAACGTTCAAGGCAAACCCAATTTCAGAGGCCACAAGAAGCTAGAACAACTTGGGAAATGCTACACCAAAATAAATCCAGAAGTGGTACAACTCTAGACAAAGTGCAAGGGCTCTTTGCACCTTAAAAGCAGCGCAGGAAGTGTGGTTAAGGGGCAGGAAGTCAAAATCCAAAGATATCAGCAAAACAGATCAACCAAGATGCTAGATTGTTAGATGCCTGAAGGGACCGTCAGGGGGAACAGAAAGGTATTGATCTCATTTGAGCCAAATAGGAAGACTGACAGAATGCCTATACAATATCAGATGGTGCACTGAGTAGTATGACTATTCCAGCCATGATACAACACTATCATCCTAGCGTTGATCTCAAGTGAACCAAACCAGGATGGTCCAGTCAGAGTTTGAAATTGTCTCAAGCTCTGAGATTCACAGATTGAGGATTGTGGAAAGCAAATGTGCAGGGGCAAACTAAATGATGATAATGCCAACAACAGTGACAATAGTCATCATAATGTTAATGATTGCAAAAACAGCACAAGTGATTAGAAGTAAATTACTAGATTAATGGATATCAAATAGCGAGAAACTTGGGAGAGATATGGTATGTACAGTACTCAACATGGGGGCTTAGTTAGCACACTTGGCTGGATGGCTGGTTTGTGATGTGTACAGTAGTCTCACTTTTGCTGAGGTTACCATGCGGACTCTCTTTCTGAAAATCTTCCCTCACCTGAAGTGTAGTGACCCTAAGGTTAAACCACCACCAGCTGCCTCCCTCTAATGAGAGAGCAGCCCTACGGTCTGGTAAGACTACAGCGACTTTACCTTTTTAATCAGCATATGACAGTGTATTGCAGGCACCCACAGTCTGAAGGAGGAGTTCCCTGCCTCCATAGTGGCTAATTGAGAGGCTAGGACTAATATAGTCAAAGAAATATACAGTCACCAGTCACAGGTCTGGGCAGTTCTCATCTAGAGCTGTCTAGTTAGGTTGTCCAAGGAATGGGCTTAGGTCGCTGCTCTATCCATGTCAACTAAACAGAAAGAGGTTGGGAAGGGTAGGCAGGGGCACCTGTTGATACAAGAATGACACTCAGCAAGTTTGTCTTTGGAACAGGGGCCTGCAACTGGAGGCAAGGGTGGATGAGAATTACGAAGGGGCTGCAACAATCAGGGGAGCATACGGTAAGAGACAGAATGATATAAAATGTACTATTCTCAAACGTGTACAGGAGCAGATAGACCCTGATGTATAGTTATTAAAGGTGACAGGACTTACAGGTATTCCAGGATTCATAAATAAAGGCAGGGAGGTTATGACAAACATATATAAGACACTGGTTAGTTCTCAGCTGCAGCTTTGTGTTCTGGGTGCCACACTATAGGAATACATTGAATAGCGTCCAGAAAAGGTTTACAAAAGGACAGGGTTATGATAAAGAACTGCTTTCCTGAGGACGAAAAGGCAAACAGGAGATTTGATAGAAGTTTTCACAATCATGAGGGGTATGGGCAGAGGTGGATGCAGAGAAATTGTTCCCACCCGCAAACAGATCATGAACCAGAGGGCAAAGATTTATAATATATTGCAGAAGAAACAATTGCAATGTGGTAATTAACTTTGTTCATGCAGCAAATGTTTATGCTTGGAGTGTAGTGGAGGCTGGTTCAACTGAGGCAGTCAAAAGGGCAGTAGATGATTTAAATCAGACTTGGCCAACCTTTTTGCATGTTGTGGTGGGGTGGGGAGGTAACATTTTAATTTTTGCTTTCCTTGAGGAAAACAATGAAAAATTTCAGCAAGATAAGTGTTACTACAATTGAAAACATGAGCTGTGTCAAAAAATTTTCAAAATAAATAAATAAATAGAAATGACAATTAGAGTATGCCAAGCAGGGAACCTTAATAATTAAACTGAATTTTGTCTTAACTTTGTCCAAGTGTTGTTCAACTTGGAGGAATACTGATTCATTAGTTGAGGTCAAGAGAGGGTTGAGTCAATATGTGGTAATCAGTGGGAATTTTCCTTGTCTTTGCTTGGCCTGATACCACGAGATCTCATGAGTTCTCAGCCAATGTTAAGAACCTAGACCTCCTGAAATTACACTACTGTTCTACTACAGTGGGTGAGCCTGTCATGCAGTGGGAGAGGACATACCCAGGTGATGATGGCCTCAAAGGCACTGTCCATAGAAATGTCCCCTCAGGCTCTAGTCTGTCACTCTCTGTCTCTTGCACTCTCCAATTCCCACTATTCCTCAACCCACTCTCCCAATCTGCCTCTCATTATCTCTATCCTTTACTCCTCTCTCCTCCCTCCTTTGCAACTTAATCTTTCTCAAGCTCCTCTTTTCCCTTTCTATCCTTCTCTTCCTCTGCTCCATGTTGTCATTCTGCCTCTTGCTACCCCCATTTCCTCTCTCACACAATGTTCCCTCTCTCCTTTCCCTCCCTCTCACTCTTTCTGACTTACTCAACCCCTTTAACTTCAAGAAAATAATCTATGGGCCTTTACTCTCCAAAAATTTCCACCAGCTTCCCATGCTATAATGGTCAACTAGTTCAACCATCTTGCATCCCTCACTTGCATCCAAACAAGCAGAAGGTACTCCAAACCTGTTGGACAATTAGAAATGCTGAGGCTCTTACCCCACATAGTTTTCCATCACTGCTTCACTTTCAGTCATATCCTTCAGTCCCTGACCACTGACCAATCTGAGACCCTATGCTAAGCGGTGTGACCACCTCCTGTCTTAAAGTTTCCAGATAACATTCTCCCTCCCTGGTGCATCCTAGTGTTTGCAGCTCACCTTGCAGTTCAGTGAGATGGCATGGTAGCTCAGTGGTTAGCACTGCTGCCTCACAGTGCCAGGAACCTGGGTTTGATTCCACCCTCGGGTGACTGTCTGTATGGAGACTGTGTACATTCTCCCCATGTCTGCATGGGTTTCCTCCGGGTGCTCCGTTTCTTCCCACAGTCCAAAGATGTGCAGATTGGGTGGATTGGCCATGCTAAATTACCCAGAGTGACCAGAGATGTGAAGGTTAGGTAGATTAGCCATGGGAAATACAGGGTTACAGGGATGGGGGTAGGTTTAAGGGAGATGCTCTTCAGAAGGTTGGTATGGACACAGTGGGCTGAATGGCCTGCTCCACACTTGTAGGGATTCTATGATTCATAAACTCTGAGCTAGAGATACCCTCTGTAGATGTGTTCACCTTGTTTCATACTAGCATCAAAGATCTTCCTCAAATTGTGATATAAGGGGTGTGATTTATATATATTAATGTAATTTATTTTAGAGTTTGGATTTCAGACAAGTAGCATGTGGGTTTTGGACTAAATGTATGTTGGGGTTTAGTAATTACCTTGTCAGGAATTCTGCGGTCATGATTTTGTGCATAAATGTGTCAGAGAGCAGCTGACTGGGCCCCTCCTAGAGTGATAATGTGTAATTTGTTTTATTGTGAGAGTTCTGCAATTGGATACAATAAAACATTAAAAGACATTAGCTTGTTTTTTTTGGTTTAAAATTCAAGAATTGATTCTTGTTTCAGAAAATCAGAAAATCTTTTGAGGCAGTTTGTGGAAGACCTGGCCAGGGTCGGATGTAAGAATACTGATTCCTAGAGAAATGAGTTAGATCAGAATGAAAATTGCAGAGCAGAAGTGTCTATAAAAGTTAGTTGATGCTTGGAAAGTTTAAGCTCAGTTGTGTGGATCATCAAAGGAAAGGCTATCAAGTTCTCTCTCTTTCTGTGATCTGTGTGTTTTGCCTGTGTGTTTTGAAATCTTTCAAATTGTGTTCTATGTGCACTGTTTGGTCTCTTCTATTGTATCTTCATTTCTTTTATGAAATAAACTCCTGTTTTATTGATAAAGTCAAATCTGTAGCATTGCATGCATAAGTTTCAATGAAAGACCAACATATTAAAGTAAAGAAAAAAAGATCTGTCAAGACAGAAATTAGTCTGGATCTGACATACAATAAATAAAAATTCACAAATCCTATTACCTCTAATAAGATTTCTTTTGTTGCTTGTAAACTTTACACAGCTAAATTTCAGCTGGTTCTCTATCCCTTCCCATGTAATGATCCAGCTCCTGCTCTCCTGAAAGTTGACAAATTTAGAAAAAGAAGCTTTCTTCTTCATCAAACTCTCAGTTTTACACTCTATTTCAACTACATTCCCTTACTCATGAAACTCTTAGGTTTAAATTCTATTTCAGCAAAACTCATTTACTCACCAGGATCTTACAGTTAATCTGTGCTCAAACTGCATTCCTTGTTGACTGCAGTCTAGCCTATATTTATACTACAGAGACTTCAATGAGTGTACTTGTGAGCAGTCGCAGAATTGGATTAATCAAATTTCTTAATTAGCTCACCTCACCTGCCCTCTAGCAGAGAGCTTGCTTAGCCCTGCCCAAGCCTGGAAGAAAGGTAACACCTGAAACGAAATGTTATGCTAAATGCTAACTGCAAGCATTTTTAGACTAGATTTTACAAAAGAGAGTAATCCTTAAAATTCACTCCGTCAATTACACTCTATTTCAGCTCTATCAAAAGCTGATCAATATCCATATCATATCAAATCCATCAATATCCAAGCTAAATGTCCCTTTCATTTTAGTTGGAAAGGTTTGTTTCTAGTCCCCTCTCCCTCCAATCCCTGTTGTATTTTAATTATATTGCTACTTCTCACTCCTTACAGTAGAATGGAGACCAGAATTATACAAGGTATTTAAAGTGTTGTTGTAAGCAACCTTATTATCTTCTCCTGGGATTTAAATCAATCCTTCTGGTTATATATTCTAAGATCTAGATAACTTTCATTACTGCCAACACGGACTACTGTTATTTTTATTGAGCTAGTCCACATTATCCATCCTTTAAGAGAAACAGAGCACAACTTGTATGTAACTGAGTGTGGAAACCACCCCAAGGAGTTTGACTGAGGAGAAAACAGATGTTGAGCAGTAGTGCAAGAGCAAGTGATCAAAAGTTTGGAAGAAAAAAAGGCATGAGAAAAATGTCTCAGCAGAAGGTTTTTGTCCTTATTAGAAAAACATATGGGCAAAGACATGCAACACAACTCATAAATAGAACATACTGAGCCAGCCAGTGATATTTGTAATTCATTACTATTCCTGGTGTCTGAGAAGAATCATTTCATTAGGTACAATAATAAATGCAATAATGCCATACACCCAAAGATGTAGCACAGGGATACTGGAACAGACCATGTTGTTTACCCACTATATTGTTATATCTTTCATTTAGATCACAAATAACCTATATGTCAATCTATTTACCGTCCTTACTTCATTTTAATTGATAGCCTTTGTTTTATTCATTCATAAGATGTGAGTGTCCTTTATTGCCGATTCCTAACTTCCCAGATGGCAGTTAAGAATCAACAACATTGCTGGTCAGAGTCACACATAGGGCAGGCCAGGTAAGAAATGGAAGACCACCTTCACGAAAGGACATGAGTGAAACTCATGGGTATTTACTACAATCAACTGTAGATATATGGTCGTCATGAGAGTAGTTCTTTTTATTCCAGATATTTATTGAATTCAGATGCCACGATCTGCCATAGTGGGATTTGAACCCATAACCACAGAACATTAGCCTGGGATTCTGCATCTCTAGTTCAGTTACATTATCCTTATGCCCCAGCCCTGATCCCAGTAGCAAATGATTTGTTATATCTTGTCAACCCGAAAACATCTGCAGAATATGATCTGCCAATCTCAGCATCCACAGTCTTTTAGGTGGGAAAAGAAAACTTTTTTAGAGAGTGAATTCCATATTTCTATTTGATATTGTGTGAAATGTACTGCTGAAATTCCCTCTTAAATAACTTAGATCAGATGCTATGATTATACCGTCTCCTTTCTGACTCCATCATCAGAGAAAATAGAGGAGCAGATTCACTGATGCGTCAATATTTATCCTGTTTCCAACTCATGCCTTCACAAAGGAGAAAAACCAACTGGGAACTTTTGATGGCAGATTTATGCTTTGAAACTTGCGTCATCCATGGAAACTAATTTACAGTCTCCTGTGTCCTATTATCCATCTGTATGTATAGCATAATATATGGTAAAGAGAATATTTCAGTCAGTCTGATGGATCTAATGTGAAGTATTGCAAGTGGGTTGATAACATGAACATGGATGCAATTAGATCAACTGGAAAAGGCAATAACTTTCTGGCCGATGAAGGAGCCATCTGCAGCTAATTAGAAGAGGAAATTGCACTCCATCGGCAAAATGCTTCTTACTGATGTTCAGGTTATCTTCTTGAGCTAGTCCAAAACCCTATTCTTCAAATCTGGTGCCAATGAGTAAACACAACCCAGACAGTGTTAATGAATTCATATGTCATGAGCTTCTCATTGTGGAAGACCTTCAGACAATCAGATTACTTATTAACTTGTGTACTCAGCCCACAACAAACAACTTATTCTTTTTTCCATGAGGGCCAAAAGACAATTTGATTTAACACAACAAAGCGCAGCCTAGTTTATAATTTCATTTTATGGATTGTGTTCAAGCTCCACTCCAGAGACCTGAATATAAAATCTGGCTAATGCTTCTTTGTGATATTGAAGGAGAGATGTAATGTTGGAAAAACCATTCTTCAGATAAGACAATAAACGGAGGTCCGGTGAATCTGCACCAGAGAGGGACATTCATACAGGAAGTGCAAGGAACTCTCTCAGTGTCCTGGCCAAAAACCAACATCTCTGCAACTGCAAACCAACCTGCACCAGCTTTCTGTCTCATAATCTTGTCGTTGTCAACTGTATGTTAAGCACCACCTGATTTGGTTCAATTCTATTTACCCTCCTTAATTTTATTTGAAAGCTTCTTTTAAATTTGTTCATGATATGTGTGCTGTTGGCTAGGCCAGCATTTATTGCCCATCCCTAATTTCCCAGAAGGTAGTTAAGAGTCAATCGCATTGTTGTAGGTCTGGAGTCACGTGTAGGCCAGACTAAGGGAAGACAGCAGATTACCTTCACTAAAGAACACTAGTGAAACATGCGGATATTTACAACAATTGACCGTGATTACACAGGCACATTCCCTGCCACATTTTTGGCAAAGGAAGACAATGTATTGAGAAGGTGCACAATTTACTGGCCAGCTGAACTTTTCATATCTGCTCACTCAGAATACAAAGTCTATGGCCATCAGTGACCATTCTCCAGATATCAGTGTAAATCTCTGCCATATTCATATTTCATTTACAGGTTATTTTCATGAACTAATCCAAAATGTTTATAGATGTCCAAAATGTCATGACTCATTGCCAGTGCTGAATCAGTGCAGATATCATTGCCTTTGCAATGAGTAGATGCTAATGCAATTAGTACAATCCAGGACCTCTGAGTTAGTGACTGCATCCTGCCAATAGATGCCAAAGTTAAGTCTAATGAAGCAAAGGTGGTTACTGTTCAGCCTTTTCTCCTTTTTAGCAAATATTGTCCAGGTTTCACCATTCCAGAGAAGTGCATTGAGGATGCAAGTTTGATAGTCTCACAGTTTGGTGTTCTCAGTCAGGTAGCTGTTATTTCACACCCTCTTTGTCACAACAGTTATGACAACCTCAGCCTTTGCGTTTACTTCAGCATTAAGTCACAGTTTGCTGGTGATTGTGGAGACAAAGTATGTGAAGCTATCAACAATCTCCATTATATCATTAACAAATACTGGTAGATGACAGTATGGCAACAGCCTGGACCATTAAAATTGGCTCCCTGATGCAAATGGTCAACCTGAACTCTTTAAAGGTTCGAGAGAGTCCATTTGCCACTGAAGGTGTTCCTCAGTAAGGAATGTTAATGCACTTGTTGAACCTGTGTCCTGGATTTCAGGTTGGCAGAACAACTTTCCAACTTTTGGTACACACAAAGACATCCTCCAAAGTTGGCCTGAAGGTGTATGGAGGATGTAAGTGTGGCAATTTTCCAGTTCTGTAAACATCCTGGGATTCCAGATACACATTTTCAGATGGGCAGCACGGTGGCTCAGTGGTTAGCACTGCTGCCTCACAGCTTTTCTGATGAAGGGTCTAGGCCCGAAACGTCAGCCTTTCTGCTCCTATGATGCTGCTTGGCCTGCTGTGTTCATCCAGCTCTGCACCTTGTTGTCTCGGATTCTCCAGCATCTGCAGTTCCTACCATCCCCAGTACCTTTGTGGTGTTGCTTCCCACATGTTGAAGGTGCAGATTTACAGATGATGTCTTGGAAGATGTTTAATTTCTTGTTCCGATTTCATACTGTGTGTGGGAATACTGGAGAGTACCTGAGGGGAGATGATGGCATTGTCTTATTGTTGCGAGAGTATTAATCCAGAGATCCTGGTAATGTTTTGGGGACCCCAAGTTTGAATCCCACCACAACAGATACTGGAATTTGAATTAAATAAACAAAACCTGGAATTAAAAGTCTAACAATGACCAAGTAACCATTTCTGATCATCAGGGAAAACTTAACTGGTTCACTAATGTCCTTTAGGGAAGGGAAATGCTGTCCTTACTTAGACTGGCCTAAGTGTGACTCCAGACCCACGGCAACGTGGTTGAGCATGAAATGCCCTCTGAGTAATTAGAACGAGGCAATGAATGCTGGCCTAGCCAGTGATGCCCATATACTGTGAATGAACATAAAAATCTGTTCCACTGAGTCAAGGGACTGTTGGATTTTATTAGGGCAGGCAACGTATCTGGCATTGATACGAGGAATCATTTCTGTTGTGAATGAGATAGCTTCCACAGTTGCACCCCACCTATGTTCTTACCAATAAGTGTTCTCTGAGGAAGCGCTGTGGTAGCTGTGTGTTTTGAGAATTCTGTTCAGTCAGTCACAGTTGGTCATGGACCAGATTCAGTGACCGTGGTGCCTTGAGGTCTCCAGGATATCTTGTAGCATGGTTTGTTCTGAAGGAATGCATTAGTTACACAAATACCCTCGTAGCAGCAGCAGAGCTCATGTGGTCTCTTTCTGCCCTTATTTATCTTTCCAAGGTCAAGATCTGAGACAGGAAGGCCCTGTTTCATGGTCCACACCAATCATGTTAAAATTCCCCAAAGGTAAAAACTGTTCCGAATTTGCTATCAGTATAATATCCATGTCAACTTCCATGCAATATTGGTTCTTTCCTTGAAGCACAAAGAAATTCAGTCTTCTCAATGAGAGAACAGTTTTGAAGGGAGATATATTTGGCTTTTTCTCTTATTTCTTATGTTGTTTCTTATATTCCTATCAGTACAGAACAATCGACAGATATTTTTAAATTCCATAATCTATGTATGGAAATTCTTTCTTGCTGTTACTTGTTTCAAACTTTTTAAATATACTGCAGGAGATGCTTATTTATGACGTACTTTGGTAATCTAGAGGATAATGGCTCTGGGAAAAGAAATATTTTCTAACATCTACCATCTGTCTTTGAGAGTATCACTTCCACACTACATTTATGTGAAAGCAGGCTGGGGATGATAAGGAGCGAGTTACTATGAGGGTACAAGGGGGCATGGCCAAATTAAAAACCAACAGGGTAGCTCTCCTGGGCATTGCCTTTCTGATACCACATTCCTTAATTGGCTACAAATTGCCGTTGAGAACAGGGCTTTCTCGGAAGCTATTGCTAAGCCTGATGGAGTATTTTGAGCCACTTTCGGGAAGTTTAGTAAACCCATGTAAGTTCAGGAAAATCCCTGAGCCACCATGAAATCCCAGTGAGTTTGAGGATAAAGACTTTTAAATGGCTTGTTAATGAGCTTATTTAGATAGTGGACAGTTTCCCTGATTCCACCCATTTCTGTTACTGATTTAGTTTGCCCACTAGTGTGAAAAGGATGCATGAACTCCTCTGAGATTATGAAGCTAGCTCTTCGCTTTGCTCAATCTGCTGAATAAAATCCAACCGACGATGCTGTGGTTGGTTGGCTCGCTGAGCTGGTTTGTTAGTTCACAGACGTTTCATTACCCTGCTGGGTAACATCATCAGTGCAGCCTCCGATGAAGTACTGTTGTATTTTCCCACCTGTTATTTAAACTCTACGGTCTGTTGGAGTTGATTACCTCATTTCCGGTTTTCTTCACAGTGGTGTATATATAGGGTCTAATTCTACATGATCCAAAGTCTTTTAATTAACCAGGAATGTATGGAAGCAAGCCATTTGGCCCATCGAGTCCACACCAATCCTCCAAAGAGCATTCCATCCATATCCAACCCCTACCCCATCCCTGTAACCCTGCATTTCCCATTGCTAATGCACTTAGTCTACACATCACTGGACACTTTGGGCAATTTAGCATGGCCAATCTACCTAACCTCGATTCTTTGGTTACAGGTACTATGCTTGGAAAGTTAACTAACCATTTCTTGGTACAGATGGTGACTGGCCAACTGGAAACTGGTAAAAACACAAGAGGAAAAGTGAGATAGCTCCCACTTTGGAATTGTTTATACACAATCTTGTTTCCCTCCTATCTCCTTTGTGCTCCTCATGTGCCTTTTAAGTAACTATCGGTAGTTTTCAAAGATTCCATAATCAATTAAACACTGATCTGTGTAAATGATTCATGTTCCAGAAATTCTCGTTGTAACCAAGCTTCATCTGAATTCCAGCCTTTCTTATTTTATTTCAGGTTTCCTGAACTGTTTTCTGGTCATCTTAAAAACTAACAATTTTGTTGCCAAACAATTATATAGCACAAACATCAAACAGATCATTCTTCTGTGCGACAAGCCATTATGTTTTGTTTTCAGTGTGCCATGCAGTGACTCACTGCCAGGTTATTATTATTCAGCTGTAGTGCTGCAAGCTCTGAATAATATAATATATTCTAATTAATAATATAAGGACATTAGTCAAATAATATTAAGAAACTGCCTTAAAAATATACTTCAGCGTCAATTACACAATAATAAATATTGGCTTTGAACTCAGACATTGCTTTCATAGTCAATGAAGGCAAAGAGAAAAACTTCAGCGGTAAGACCTCTGTTTATCTAATGTAAACAATTATAAGGCTGGATACTGCTATGTGCTCACGGAAGCTCATGTGCTTTCAAATCAATGGTAAGGCCACTCCAATTGTAAACTTGCATTTGAATGAATGCAACATATATGAACTACTCTTGTGCATCTTCTCTTGGAGCAGCTCCAGCTTCACGCATTGAAACTATTTCTTGTCTATTACCTTGTTCAATTCATTTTGAACCATGTGGCCAAAAAAGATTCTTAGAGTTGTTTATTTTTTGAATGGCTGCAATCCACATGTTACAGCTGCAATGCATCACCAGCCCCACCATCCTCACTTTGTAAATATTTGACTAATTAGGTTTCAAGTTTAGAATCACCCTCAGCAGTTATCTGTTGTTATGCTCTTGAGTTATAATCTATAGGACAACTAGTTAACATGATACCCATAATCTCCCAAGCACCAGGTTGAATGATTACTTCAGTTTAGATGTGGAGAAAAGCTTAAAATGCACCAATTACCAAGCTGTACAGTTAATTAATGCCTCCAGACTTCAGCTGTCAGGGGTTACTGTCTCTGATTTCCTCTGTTAGACTGCTCCTTTTTTAGTAAAGGCAAGAACAGCACCTCTTTCCTTACAGCAATGAATTTGTTCTCTTAACAAATGTCTGCATTTAAATAAAAATCGAAAGAACTGCAGATGCTGTAAATCTGGAAAAAAACAGAAGTTGCTGGAAAAGCTCAGCAGGTCCGGCAGTTTCTGTGAAGTTAAAAATCAGAGTTAACGTTTCGAACCTGAAACGTTAACTCTGTATTTAAATGTTCAGTGAAATGTACAAAACTCTAACAAGGCTGTACAGACTGGATGCAGGAATGATATTTTCCCTCACTATAGGGTCCAGTTTAATAGGTCATGGTCTCAGGACACACAATAGGCCATTTTGGATTGAGATGAAGAGGAATTTCTTCACCAGGAGACTGATGAACCCATGGAAGTCTCTATCACAGAAGGCTGTCGAAATGAAGCCGCTGAATATATTCAAAAAAGACATAGATTTCCAGAAGATGAATTGTCAAGGGTTATGTGGCAAAAACAGGAGCAGGATGTTGAGGGAAAGGGTCAGCCATGATCATGGTGAACGGTGGAACTGACTAAATGGCCTGAAAGTTCCATGCCTACTCCTATTTTCCATGTCTCTACATCTCCCTTCACTCACTACAGTTCTTTAGGGAAGGAAATCTGGCCTGTTCTTACTTGTCTAGGCAACATGTGATTCCAAACCCACAGCAGTAAAGTGTTCTAGCAACGCAGTCAGTTATAACAGTGGACTCCAAAGTCTAAAGAAAGGGTTGCCATGCATGCCTAGGCACCATAAATAGCAATGGCAAGTCTTACCCTGCCAACCCTGCAAAGTCCCCCTCACTAACTTTCAGGCGCTTATGATAAAATATCGGGATATACATCCCATAGATTAATCAAGCAACAACCTGACATAACACAATTTATGAAATTAAGCAATCAAATCACAATTACATCCAATCCAAAGAGCAAGGCTGACCCACCAGATGTGGTGGCACAGCGGCATAGTGTTGGGAGAAGAGTTGCCGTGGGAATCATAAATATTGACTTTGACCCGCATGAAATTTCAAGGCATAAGACTATAAGACAATAAGATATAGTGGCAGAATTAGGCCTTTCACTCCATCAAGTCTGCTCCACAATTTGATCATGCTGTATCATTCTCAGCCTCCTTCTCTTTCTGTCTCCTCATAACACTTGATCCCCTTACTAATCAAGATCTCCATTATCAACATTTATCTCATATCTGCTTCTTTTAAAAACGGACACCTGAAAATAAGTATTTGATAGATATTTTCATAATTAGACAGTGGAGTAAATCATTTCACTCTGATGAGTACTTATAAATATATTGTATAAAATTGTAGATGGCGTTGGGATACCTTTGAATTTGTATAATGTTTTAAGTGATCCTTGAAACTTGTACACCTGATGTGCTAAGTGTAATTTTACCAAGATGTAGATTTTAAATTTAAACTATGTCTGTCTTAAATATACTTAATCATGTGGTCTCCTGTGATAATGAGTTCCACCATCCTGTGGCCAAGAAATTCCTCCTCATCTTAGTTCTAAAGGGTCATCTCTTCATTCTGAGACTGTGTCCTCAGGTCCGAGTCTCTCCTACTAATGGAAATATCTTCTCCACGTGCCTCTATCCAGGCCTCTTGGTGTTCTTCAACTTTCAATGAGATCTTCCTCATCTTTCTGAACTCCATTGGCAATAAAACCAGAGTCTTAACCAAATCCCCATATGACAAGACTTTCAAGCCAATGAACATTCTTGCAAACCTCCTCTGGACTGCCTCCAATGCCAGCACATCCTTCCTTAGATATGGGGCATAAAACTACTCACAATTTTCCAAATGCAGTCTGACCCTAACCCTTATACAGCCTCAGCAGTACATCCCTATTTTGTATTCTAGCCTTTTTGAAATCAATTTAGGGATGGGTAAGAAATGCTGGCTAGCCAGCAATGTCCACATCCCACAAATGAATAGAGCAAAAGACACATTGCATTTGCCTTCCTAATTGCCAACTGAACCTGCATGTTAACCTTAAGAAGATCCTGAACTAGGACTCTTAAGACTCTTTGTGCTTCAGATTTCTGAAGCCTTTCCCTATTTAGAAAACAGTGTACACATCTATTCTTTCTCCCAATGTGCATTTTCCCACATTGTATTCCACCTTTGACTTCTTTGCCCACTCTCCTTGCCTGTCCAAGTCCTTCTGCAGCCTTTCTGCCTCCTCAACACTATCTGTCCCTCCACCTACCTTGTGTCATCTGCAAACTTAACAACAATGGTCCTTCGACCACATTGTTAATGTATAACGTGAATAGTTGTGGTTCCAACACTGACCCTTGCAGAACTCCACTAGTAACCAGCTACCATCCTGAAAAAGACCCCTTTATCCCTACTCTCTACCTTCTGCCAGTCAGACAATCCTCGATCCTTGCTGGTGCCTTGCCCCTAACACCATGGGCTCTTGTCTTATTTAGCAGCCTCTTGTGCCGCACCTTGTCAAAGGCCTTCTGGAAATCCAAAGCGATCACGTCCACTGGATCTCCCTTGTCTAACTTGCTCATTACCTCCTCAAAGAATTCTAACAGGTTTATAAGGAATGACTTCCCCTTGACAAAGCCATGCTGACTCAGCCCTATTTTACCATGTACGTCCAAGTACTCTGCAATCTCATTATTAATAGTTGACTCTAAAACCTTACCAACAACCAAGGTCAGCCTAATTGCCTCATAGTTTCATGACTTCTGCCTCCCTCTTTTTTTAAACAGGCATGTTACATTCAACATTTTCTAGTTCTCTGAGATATTCCTTGACTCCGGTGATTCCTGAAAGATCACCATCAATGCCTCTACAATTTCTTCAGCCATCTCCTTCAGACTCTGCAGTGTAGTCCATCTGGTCCAGGATTATTTATCCACCTTCAGACTTTTCAGCTTCGTGAGCACCTTCTCCTCAGAGATGGCCACTACATTTGTCCCTGCCCCTTGACTGTCTTGAAATTCTGATATGCTGCTGGTGTCTTCCACTGTGAAAACTGATGCAAAGTACCTATTCAGTTCCTCCACCATTTCTTTGTTCCTCATTAATACTTCTCCTGCATCATTTTCCAGCAGGCCAATGTTCACTCTTGCCTCTCTCTTATCTTTTATATATCTAAAAATCTCTTGCATTCTTCTTTTAGATGACTAGCAAGTTTTTACTCATATTTCATCTTCCCTACCATTATTTTTTCTTTTAGTTACACTCTGCTGATTTTTAAAGGCTTCCCAATCCTCTCACTTCCACTAATTTTCACCACATTATATGCTTTCTCTTTTGCTTTAATTCTGTCCCTAAATTCCCTTATCAGCCATGGTTGCCTCATTCTCCCCTTACCATGTTTTTTCTTCCTTGGGGTGAATTTCTGTTGTACCTCCCAAAATACTCCTGCCTTGCTGCTCACAATCTTCCCCTCTAGGTTCCCTTTCCAATCAGTTCTGGCAGGTTCCTCCTTCACGTTTTAATAGTTACTTTTTCCAAATTGTAACACTGATTCCAGTCTCCCCCTCTAAAGCTGCAGGGTGAATTCTATCGCATTATGGCCAATGCCCCCTCAGGATTCCTTCACCTTCAATCCCTAATCAAGCGTGCCTCATTACATGTCTCCAAATCCAGAATTGCCTGTTCTCTAGTGATATATACTACAAGCTGCTCCAAAAAAAACCTCACAGATATTCCATGGATTCCTTTTCTTGGGATCCAATACGAACCTGATTTTCTTGAAGACCCCATGATTATTTTGTAATAGTGCCTTTTTTACATGCTTTTTCATCCCACATCCTGATTACTGCTAGGCGGCTTGTATGTAACTCCCATCAGTGTATTTTTTTACTTTGTGGTTCCTCAATTCTACCCACACAGATTCTACTCCTTCTGACTCTTAGTCACTTCTCATTGGTTTAATTTCATTTCTTACAAACAAGGCAACCCAGCCCTCTCTGTCCATCTGCCTGTCCTTTTGATAAGACGTATATCCTTGGATATTTGGTTGTCAGTCCTGATCATGTCTTGCAGCCGCTTCTCTGTCATTCCCAACATCGTACCTTCCGATTTCAATCTGCATTCCAAGCTCATTTACCTTGTTTCATTTGCTGCACGCATTTAAGTACAACACTCTCAATCCTGGATCCACTGTCTCCCCTTCTCATAGCTGTTCCCTTATCTGCTGTGCCTGAAGTTAGATTCCTGACCCTTTCCATATTCTCTGTCCTATGACTTGTTCTGGAAGCTTTAATAATCTCTGCTGAGCCTTTCGCCTCAACTTCTTCCATAATTTTCCATGCAAGTGAACACTCCCCGTGCCCCCCACTTAATCTTAAAGCCCTATCCACAGCCCTAGTTATGCAATTCACCAGGAATCTGGTCCCAACATAATTCAGGTGGATCTCATCCCATCAGAACAGCTCTCACCTTCCCCAGTGCTGGTGACAATGTTCCATGAATTCAATCCCGTTTCTCCTACACCAATTCTTCAGCCATGCATTTACCTTTTTAATCTTGTTGGTCTTGTGCCAATTGGCATCAAGTCAAACATGAGCGTGGAAGCACTTTGCTGGTTACCATCTACCCAAACTCCTCCTGCCTGATGAATATGTACCCCTCCTTGTTAAACTGGAAGAATCACTAAGGGTGGAAAAGGACACAGGATGTTCCTCTGGGTGAGAAAATTCAATGTTGGAAATGCAGTCCCACCTTCAGAGTGAGGAAACCCTGCATTCTGTTGCATGGTATGGAAAAGGGATGGATTTTGAATAGATCTAAGATCTCAAAACTGGGGTATGCATGAGATGCCATGAGCCATTGGTAGCAATACAATTATAATCAAACACAATCTGCAACCTCATGACCCACCACATCCCTTAGGTGCCAACCTGGCAAAACTACTACTTAGGACTACTTTCACTTCAACCAGCAGAAGAATGTTACAATAGACAAAGCTATGTGATACCACAAACAATGAATCAGATCAAAACACTGTAGTCCTGTCTAATCCAGTTGCAAATGATGGTGGATAATTAAACAACTCACTAGAGGAAAGGACTACACAAATCTCTTTATGCTTAATACTGGAGCAGCTCAGCATGGCATTGCAAAAAATATGAATGAAGCATTTTCAATAATCCTCAGTGTCGCTGATATTTCATTATTTTGTTTTATTCATTTCATCACTTTTGGTTTGGAGCTGTGAACTGTGAGCAGAGAGCTGAAAGGTAACTTTTGGATTGTGAGCAGCAGTTTATGTTTTAAAAAGGTAAGAACAAACAAACTGCTATTCGTTTTTGAGACCAGGCCTGAAAGTTAATTGCTGCCTAGACTCTTTGACTCCCAAGAAGCCTTATATTCAAACAGATGACAGATATTGAATGAGAACTGGAGCCTCATGGAGGATGGTCAGTCTGGCAGGGAAAAACCAGAGTTTGAATTAGTTTTAAGTCAGCAGGATAGGGTCTGAAAAAGCTGCAGGACTGAGGTTTGATTGTTCCCTGGTTGTCCTCTCATTATCAACCAATTGAAAATCCAGAAAATAGAATTTCAGAAGTACAGGGCTAAATGAATATTCCTTGGAGGCTACTGGAAGCTATTTGAAATATCAGTGCCATCAGAAATCATTCAATATATAATCCCATATGCTGATGATGTTACAAGCATGGAGACTGCTTAAATGAACTAGCCATTTACATCCCATTTATTTTTCTCTTCAATTTCCCTAGCCCTGCACACATCCCTGGAACATCTGGACAACAAGGACACCTATGTCAGACTCCTGTTTACTGACTACAGCTCCGCCTTCAACACCATTATCCCCTGCTGACTGATCAAAACTTCAAAACTTAGATCTCGGCTCCACCCTCTGCAATTGGATCCTCAGCTTTCAGACCCACAGGCCTCAATCAGTGAGTAAAAACCAAAAGAAGTGCAGATGCTGTAAATCAGGAACAAAAACAAAGTTGCTGGAAAATCTCAGCAGGTCTGGCAGCATCTGTGAAGGAGAAAACAGAGTTAACGTTTCGGGTCCGGTGACCCTTCCTCAGA
>NC_063335.1:93521821-93580479 GCF_021869965.1 Rhincodon typus
CAAAAATTTATCTAGCCCTGCCTTAAAAACATTCAGCGAGGTAGCTTCAACGGCTTCACTGGGCAGGGAATTCCACAGATTCACAACCCTTTGGGTGAAGAAGTTCCTCCTGACCTCAGTCCTACATCTGCTTCCCTTTATTTTGAGGCTATGCCCCCTAGTCCTATTTTCACCTGCTAGCGGAAACAACCTCCCTGCCTCCACCTTATCTATTCCCTTCATAATCTTACATGTTTCTATAAGATCTCCCCTCATTCTTCTGAATTCCAATGAGTATAATCCCAGCCTACTCAGTCTCTCCTCATAATCCAACCCTCTCAACTCTGGAATCAACCGAGTGAATCTCCTCTGCACCCCCTCCAGTGCTAGTATATCTCTTCTCAAGTAAGGAGACCAAAACTGCACACAGTACTCCAGGTGTGGCCTCACCAGGACCCTATACAGCTGCAGCATAGCCTCCCTGTTTTTAAACTCCATCCCTCTAGCAATGGCAGACAAAATTCCATTTGCCTTTTTAATCACCTGCTGCACTTGCAATCCTACTTTTAGCGATTCATGCACAAGGACATCCAAGTCCCTCTGCACAGCAGCGTGCTGCAATTTTTTACTGTTTAAAACATAGTCCATTTTGCTGTTATTCCTACCAAAATGGATGACCTCACACTTATCAACATTGTACTCCATCTGCCAGACCTTTGCCCACTCACTTAGACTATCTATATCCCTCTGCAGACTTTCAGTGTCTTCTGCACACTTTGATCTACCACTCACCTTACTGTCATCTGCAAATTTTGACACACCACACTTAGTCCCCAACTCCAAATCATCTATGTAAATTGTAAACAATTGCGGTCCCAACACTGATCCCTGAGGCACACCACTAGCCACTGACCGCCAACCAGAAAAACACCCATTTACCCCTACTCTTTGTTTTCTACTGGTCAACCAATCCTCTATCCATGCCAAAACATTACCTGTAATTCCGTGCAACTTTATCTTATGTAGCAGCCTTTGGTGTGGCACCTTGTCAAATGCCTTCTGGAAATCTAGATACACCACATCCACAGGTTCCCCATTGTCCACCATGCAAGTAATGTCCTCAAAGCATTCCACCAAATTAGCTAAACATGACCTACCCTTCATGAACCCATGCTGGGTGTTTCCAATGGGACAATTTATGTTCAGATGTCTTGCTATTTCTTCCTTAATGATAGATTCAAGCATTTTCCCCACTACCGAAGTTAAGCTAACTGGCCTATAGTTACCTGCTTTTTGTCTACTTCCTTTTTTAAACAGTGGCGTCACATTGGCTGTTTTCCAATCTGCGGGAACCACCCCAGAGTCCAGTGAATTTTGGTAAATAATTACTAGTGCATTTGCTAAATGATGTAAGGACTCTTAGAATTCTGTACTTGTAAATAACACCATCTCTATCTCTGTAAAACTATTTTTGCTTTTACCAAAGGTACTTTTGATGATGTCCTCAAAACCTTTGATAATTACTTCAATTTTAGAATAAGTAAAATCCTTGAAAAAGCGAAATTTATCAGAAGAGTTCAGCTTCCGTGGGAATTTCATTAAAGACATCTCCAGATTAGTGGAAAATTCTGACGACAGAGATTTGAAATCAAAATTCATAAGAGATAGAATTGTTATTGAAATTCTTCATAAAACATTGCCAGATTTCTTACAGCCCAAGGCAGATTTAACTTTGCTGGAAACTGAAACTAGAAAGACTCACAGACAGATCCTAATGGGAGAAGAACAGATGTAACTCAGAAAAGCAGTGGAACTTGTTCACTCAGTAAGGTCTGGACACTCTAATAAGGAATATGATGAGACACTAAGCCAAACAGCAGAAACTAAGAGTCCATGTCAGTGCTGTGGGACAATAAAGTCTCACAGCCACAGACTTCACCCCCATCCATGATAAGGGAATCCAATATTTATAAAATTGTAGATCACTTTCAGAAAATATGCAGAAGTAAGTCACAACTTAAGAATGAATAGATATTCTGGTGGTCACACATACAAAGAGGTCTACACAATGCAAGAATCATCAGCATTATACAGCTATCCCCATGAGATGATAAGCCTCTACAGAAAAGATACCAAAGATTGCCCAAGGAGAAATGACTGTTCTAATCAATTCAGCATTCACAAAACTTATTTACATCTAAGCACATCTTGTTAAATTTAAGCTTGATACATAAATGACTGTCGCCTTCCTGTCTGATTGGATATTAGTAATGTTGCAAGGCAAACAGTGTGTGAAAGTTGAAAATGTGTATGTGCTAAACAATTTGCACTCCTTACATTTGAGCCTCCAAGCATGCCTTTGCGTCAACACCCTTGAAATAGTAGAATGAGTTCAAGTAGCAACTGAGTTCACTGTTGACCAACTCATCAAGTGGCAACTGAATTTCATTGGGCTTCCCATACTAATGGCAGAACTCAGGCAGCAGAAGGAGTCTAGTGAGATTACCTATGTAGGCATAATAAAACTGTGCCATGCTGTCAACAGGAAAGAAGTCACAGACCTCACAGGACTAGTGAACTCATTCTGTTTTCTAAAATAGCACAGTCAATCCAAGTGAGAAAGATAGTGCCAAGTGAGCAATAATCTTCAGTAAATGATCTGAGGATGGGAAAAGTCTTGGTCACTCGTGTTGTTTGTTGCCTTCTCTGGGCCAACGCCAGTGAGTACAATGACTATAGTCTGTACTGTTACTGAAATCTACTTCTTTATTATCACTCAGTCAGTTTAACACTGCACCATAAAATTGCATCAAAAGCCAACACAAAGCTGCCTCAGGCTCATTACTGAGACTTAGGTATTACCTGCACCGGTGAAGTATAGTTGGCCAGGCTTCAGTCAGTTAGCTGGGTTTGTCCTTCTTCTCTGAGCTCCGAGCTCAGTGTCATGCCTTTGTAATGGTTGTTCTTAGGTTTTGATGTCTTTAAAACTCCTACTTGTATATACAAAAACAGAAGTTGCTGGAAAAGCTCAGCAGGTCTGTCAGCATCTGTGAAGAAAAGTCAGAGTTAATGTTTCGGGACTGGTGGCCCTTCCTCAGAACTCCTACTTTTATATGTTTTTTCTTGATCTTCCAGAAAGTTCAACTCCCACCTAGGACACTCATGACTCTGAAATCATCCATCCAAAGGTTGTATAGACAAGATACATCTATTTCATTGTTCTCCTTTCCATCTTTAATTTAGTGGTTTCAATAACCATGAAGGTCGAGCAGCACTTATTACCATATCCCTGCTCAACTAGTAGCACCTTGCTGTGCCTTGCTATTGTACCTGTGACATTGGCCACTTCTCCCATCATTCCTGTAGAGACTCAGCTGTTAAACCATTCTGGTACAGTGTATTCAAACACAGAAGGTGACTGAATACTTCCAAATGAATCAATAAGCTGAAATGAAAAATTAGTTATACTTCAGCTTAGAACTATCAGTAGATTGAAAATAAAGAAGCTTGAACAGAATGGAGATGAACTGCATACAGCTTCTTTGAAGCCAAATCAATATCCACAGATTCAGGACATAGTCAAAAAGAAGAAATATCCTGCTCTGAAAACTCAAATACTACAAAGAATAATGTACTTGTTTAAACAGAGCAGTTATCTCTTATGATGGAGATTCATGAGATTCCTGATAATGGACCAACAAGTAGGTTCAGCAGAAACAACATCCTTCATGATGAATATCCAAGAGAATAAAGATCTTCCAGCAAAGCAGACTGAAGGTCAATGGTTATCAATCAGAATACCTACCATTCTTCCAAATTTGAAGACAGTGAGTTCTGGAAAGATTGTGAAATGTTCACCTGCATTTGTGAATTCAAAAACTTTGGGGAAGATGGAGTCCAGGTTAATATAATGTAGTTATTTAATTTGATTTTATTTATTATTGTCACATGTACCGAGATACGGTGAAATGTATTGTTCTGAGTGCTATCCAGACAAATAGTACCTTACATAAATACATCAGGGTAGTAGAACAGAATGTAGAATATATTGTTACAGCTACAGGGAACATGCAGAGAAAGATCAATTCTAATATACGAGCAGTCCGTTCATAAATCTGATAACCTCGGGGAAGAAGCTGTTCTTGAATCTGTTGGTACGTGATTTTAAACTTATATATCTTCTGCTCGATGGAAGAGGGTTGGAAGAAAATATAACCAGCTTGGGAGGGTCTTTGATTATGTTGACTGCTTTCCCAAGGCAGCGGAAAGTGTAGACAGAGTCAATGGAAGCATGACTAGTTTTCATGATGGACTGGCCTGTGTTCACAACTTTCTGTAATTTCTTGCGATCATGGGCAGAGCAGTTCCAATGCCAAGCTGTGTGATGTGCCCACAGCTTTCTATGGTACATGTATAAAAATTGGTAACAGTCATTCCTAGCCTTAGCCTTCTGAGGAAGTAGATGCGTTGATGTACATTCTTGAATGGGAATTCTCAATGAATGTAAAATATTTAACAATATGGACAAAATTTTTGGGGAGATGTTGTATGAGATAACAGTTCTGAAGAAGTCAATGTTTGCTCTACATTCAGCTCCATCCAATCTGATGATAACTGACAGTTCTGCATGATTACCAAAGGGAACAGATTCATTCTATAAAACTCCCTAGAGTCCTCAGTCCTTATGCCTGACGAGTGAATCAAATGTTACTTATTGCTTATTGCAGTAAACTACTTTATTATGTAAAACAAATGCTTCTTCTGTTTAGGTTCACCAGTGGTCAATCTTCTCCAGCTGGTGATTACACAGACCCTGCACTCAGGAGAGGGAGAAGTAGATTGGTGGCGGTGAATACCAAAGTCAGAAAAACACATGCTGCTGCTGGTGGCATCTGAAAATATGGTTGGAAGCTGCACTGATATCCTCACAATCAATTTGCTGCCTTATGCCTAATGACTGCTTTTAAATACTAATGATCACTTCCACAAATTTAACAATGCTTATTGTGCCTCTTAAGCACTTTGGTGTTTCCTGATCTAGCATGATTGTGATGTAATTGAATGCTTAGTTGATAAAAGAGTGGTGTTTCTATGATTAAGACTCATCCCAAAAGACATTGTCTGATATCAAATGATGCACTATTTAAGTATAATTGAACATAGAATTGATGTCAAAATGTACTGCTAGGGAAGCCAGATACAGATGTGCCGTGCTTACTCCTGAGAGCCTTATACCACCGTCTGCAGCACCCCCACAATCTTCACCCAACCTTCACCTACTTTTTAACAATTCCCAAGAAATTAGGAATTTAAACTCCAGCTCAATTCTTTCAGTGAAGGTTGACCTGCAACACATCTGCCAAACCTTGCTTCAATCATTCGTAACTAATCATTTAAAAGGGCTCCTCAACATCCGTCCAAATGGACCTGAACGTTTTGCAGTGGGACAAACACTTGCATAGATTTGGCCATTTAATTGCTAAACTGGTACACGTCAAGCCCAAGTACTAATGTGAAGCAGATAACACACATACCAATTCCTATTCCTAAAAGCTTAGTGAACCAACTTGACACTCTGTTGCAGTTATCATCCACATCCTGAAAAATATCGAAATACTTCCACAGCTCTGAGTTTCTTCGTAAACGTTGCGTGAGGCACTAGGTCCACAGTCTTAGGAAATTCAATTAAAGGAATGTAAATGTATTTCCCCTGAGCCTCACAACATTTCCTAACCTCATAGAAAGCTCCTTGGACAGTCTTTTCTACTGAGGCAAGCTAATTGGTGATCACACCATATATAGTAATGCAAAACAATTAACAATCCTATCCATATATGACATTGTGAGACTGACAGCAAGATCTATTGTTTACCTTGGCAACTTTCATTTGAAAATTTCTTTTTTTGGAATGGACTGTTGCTTTTCCACAACATTTCAGACACAGGAGTTGGCAAGGACAATTTGAGTCCTGCACTTCATCCTTGCCAATTGCATAGGGTATTTCTCTATTTCCTCAGAGCATCAGAAGAACCTCATCAAGAAAGTAGACTCTCCAGTCACTATTCTCACATCTGCATTGCAAATGGTGCACTGCACAGCTGGATTTACGTACAAAAGATAAATTACTGTACTTATTGTAAGCTGTGGTTTATCAGATATTTCAAGCCAATACTGCAGTGCTTTACCTTCCTGACCACAGTGTTGTGTATTAATTAGGAAGTATACAAGTACCAAGACTGTACACTGAGTAAATCTGTTAAAAAAATAATATTATTAACTGTCATTTAATGCACTGAGTAAATTGGATCCAGAAGATTTTGAAATGCCGGAGGCAAAAGAGCAGTGTAGGGCAAAGAGAAACAACTCCTGCTGTGAAATTAAAATCAGCTGTTCCTTTTGAGAATTTAGTTACTGGTTCTGCAGGGTATAATTAATTATACTTTATGTTATGTATGCTCTCTAACAACCAGCGTCTTAAAAGAAGTGGCTAGAGATATAGGTGAAGTGTCAGTTTCAATTTTCTGAAAATCCCTAGATTCGGGGAACGTTGCATGAGATTGGTAAAAAGTGGATGTAACTCCTTTATTCAAAAAGGGACAGAGACATAAAGCAGAAAACCATAACCCGGTTAGCTTAAATCCGTTATAAGTAAAATGTTAGAAGCTACTAACAGAGACCTTATAGCATGGCACTCGAAAGAATTCGAGATAATCAGGCTGAAATAATGTGGCCAATTTAGTGGAGCTCATAGAAGAAGTATGTGCTGCAAGTAAAGAGGAACTGGTGGCTCGACCGCGCTTCAACTTTCAGAAGGCATTTGACAAGATGAAAGTTCATAGTTTAAGGGTAACGTATTGTCATGAATAAAAGATTCTCTAACGGGAAACAGAGAGTGGGACTAAATGGGTCATGTGCTGGTTGGCAAAATAGAATGAGTGGTGTGCCGTTCGATGCTGGGACCACAATGTTTGCAATTCAGGTAAATAACTTCAATGAAGGGACTAAAGGTATGATTACTAAACTAGCTGGTGATAGGAAGCAAAGTAAATTGTGAGGAAGACGTTAGGAGGCTAGAAAGGGATATAGATAGGTTCAATGAGTGGGCAAAGTTCAGACAAATGATGTACAATATGGGAAAATATGAAATTGTCAATTTTGGCATTAATATTTTAAAAAGCTAATTGGGTTATATTGTTTCTTGGAAGGGGAATTGAATATTTAAATAAAGCTTCAGATATATAGGACATTGATGAGACCACACTGAAGTAGTGTGTGCAACATTGGCCTCTTTAATGAAGGAAGTACGTAAATATGTTAAAAGTAGTTAAGTGAAGGTCTACAAGACAAATCCCCAGAAAGGGCAATTGTTTTACGAGGAAAGATTGGACAGGCTAGGCCTGTAACTGTTGGAGTTTAGCAGATTAAGAGGCGATCAATCGAACTATTTACAATCCTGAGGGTTTTAGCAGGGTGGATGCAGAAAGGATGTTTCACCTTGAGGGAGAGTATGGAAATAGGGGTCACTGTTTTAATAGAAAGTTCAAGCATTTATGACAAAGTTGAGGGGACTTTTTTTTCTCATGTGGATCATATGTGTTTGAATATCCTTCTTCAAACTGGAAGCAAAGATGTTGAATATTTTTGAGGCAGAGGTGAAGGATTCTGGATATACAAGGAAGTGAAAACTTACTGGAATATGTGAGAATATGGAATAATCAAATCATCTTACAAAACTTACAGTTAGAAACAGGGGAAATTATAATGGGAAACACAGATGGCAGACCAATTAAATTTATATTTTGGTTCTGTCTTCACAAAGTAGGATGTAATAAATTACCCAAAATGTTAAGGAACCCAAGATATAGTGAGAGGGAGGAATTGAAGTAAATCAACATGAGTCAGGAAATGGTGTTGGGGAAATTGATGGTGTTAAATATAAGATTAAAGTTAAATCTTCAGGGCCCAATAATCTACAACCCAGAGTACTTAAGAAAGTGGCCCTAGAAATAATAGATGCATTGATGGTCACCTTCCAAAATGCTATAGACTCTGGAACAGTTTCTGTGGATTAGAGGGCAGTTAATGTAACCCTCTATTTAAAAAAGGAAGCAGAGAGAAAACAGAGAATTACATACTGGTTAGCCTGGCATCAGTAGTGGGGAAAATGCTACAGTCCATTATAAAAGATTTAATAGCAAAGCACTTGGAGAACAATGACAGAATTGAATAGAGTCAACATGGATTTACGAAATGGAAATCATGCTTGATAAATCAACTGGAATTCTTCAAGGACGTAACCAGTAGAATTGATAAGGGACAGCCAGTGGATGTTCACACGAATATCCAGAATGCTTTTGTTCAGGTTCCACTTAAGAGATTAGCTGTAAAATTAAACCACATGGGATTGGGGATAAATTACTGGTAAGCAGAATATGAATAAACAGATCTTTTTCCAAATGGCAGCCAGTCACTAGTGGTGTATTGCACAGATCAATGCTTGGACCCAACTATTCACAACATGTGTTAATAATATAGATGAGGGAACTAAACGTAATATCTCCAAGTTTGCAAATGACACAAAGCTGGGTGGGAGTGTGAACTGTGAGGAGGATGCAAATATGCTTCAGCAAGATTTGAATAAGTTTAGTGAGTGGGCGAATGCATGGCAGATGGAATACATTGTAGATAAATGTGAGTTTATCCACTTTGGTAGCAAAAACACAAAGATATTATCATCTGAATGGTGATGGATTGGGAAAAGGAGCTGTGTAATGAAGCCTGAGTGTCTTTGTACACTAGCCATTGAAGGTAAGCATGTAGGTGCAGCAGGCAGTGAAGAAGTTGTATTGGCCTTCATACTAAGAGGATTCAAGTACAGGAACAGGGATGTCTTGCAGCAATAGTACAGGGCCTTGGTGAAACTAGGAGTATTTTGTGCAGTTTTGGTCTTCTTATCTGACAAAGGATGTCCTGGCTATGGAGAGAGTGCAACAAAGATTTACCACACTGATTCCTGGGATAGCAGGATTGACGTGTGAACACAAACTGGATCAGTTAAGAGTATATTCACTAGAGTTCAGAAGAATGGGGAGAAGGGTTCTAATAGAACCTATAAAATTCTAACAGGAATTGATAGGGTAAATGCAGACAGGTGGAACTGATGATTGGAGAGTTAAAACTCAGGAATCAAAATTTAAGGATACAGGTTAAGCCATTTAGGACTGAAAGGGGAGAGAAATTTCCTCACCTAGAGAGTGGTGAGTCTGTGGATTCTCTGCAAAAATATTGAACGTTTTCAAGAAAGAGTTAGATTTAGTTCTTAGCACTAAAAGGAACAATGAGTTTGGGGAGAAAGCAGGAATAGGATTCTGAGTTGGATGATCATCAATTAACATACGGAATGGTGGAGTAGGCCCAAATGGGCTGAATGGTTTCCCTGAAGAGAGCTACAAGATACTACTACTCTTTGTTTGTAAAAGTGTTTCTTAATTTTACTCCTGAAGGGATTGGCTCTGATATTTAGATTATAACTCTGGGCCCTAGATTTCCCAAGCCACATAAATATTTTCTGTATTTGTCCTGTCTTTTTACCCTCCAAATACTGAAAATTTAGATCAATGTACCTCCTCAGCTTTCAAATTTGAGAGAAGACCACCTTAGTATGGGAATTCTCTCCTGAAAGCTAACTCTTAGAGTCCAGGTATTCTAGTAAATCTACATTGCACTGTCTCCAAAGTTAACATGTCTATCCAAAGAGGAGTAGCAGATGGAGTTTAATTTTAAAAAATGCGAGGTGTTGCATTTTGGTAAGGCAAACCAACGCAGACATATACAGTTAATGGTAAGGCCCTAGGGAGTGTTTACTGAACAGAGACCGAGGTGTGTGGGTACATAGTTCCTTGAAAGTGGAGTCACAGATAGGGTGGTGAAGAAACCGTTTGGTACACTTGCCTTCATTGGTAATAACATTGAGTATAAGAGTTGGGAGGTCATGTTGCGGCTGAACAGGACATTGGTGAGGCCACTTTGAGAATACATGGTATATTTCTGGACTGCCTGGCAGAGGAAAGATGTTATTAAACTTGAAAGGGTTCAAAAAAGATGTACAAGGAAGTTGCCAGGAAGGTGGGTGCAATAACAACATTTGAGGCATCTGGATGGGTACATGAATAGGAAGGGTTTAGAGGGCTATGGGCAAAATGCTGGCAAATGGAACTAGATTCATTTAGGATATCTGCTCGGTATAGACAAGTTGGACCAAAGGGTCTGTTTCCATTCTGTATGACTATCCGACTCTATGTAATGACAAGAACTGCTTACATTACATCAAGTGGCCTAACAAGGATTTTGTAAAGCTGAAGCATGAATTCTCCTTCCTTTTATTTTAATGCTATACATAAAGGGCTAGTATTCCATCCCTTTTTTTGATTATTTTTAATACCTATTCATCACTGGGCCTCAAGTCCCTTTGGAGCACCCTGGTTTCTAGCTTTTCATGACTTAGAAGTACACTATTCACTATTTTTAGTTCAACATGGATGATCGCACTATAAGAAGTCATATGATTGTGCGGTGGAAATGAAGTTCTGAGCACATATCTCTGCTGTTATGAACATTCACATTCCAATCTCTCATTTTGTCTTCAATGAAAATGATGTCATCTAAGTCGCTCCTTCTATATCATAACTTTTGCCAAAATCTCCCACATTGCCTTCTGACCTGTGTTGTTTCCTTATTAAGGATCACTTTGATTTTTTGTTTCCCTTTTTTTCAAATTCCTCCATGACCTTGGCCCACTGTTTCTGCTATCATTATCACCAGTTGTACAACACCCTAACATATCTGTACTCATGTTAATCTGGCTCCTTAAGCATTTCCAAATGTAATTGCTCCACCATTTGTGACTACGCCTTCTGTGCTAAGGCCCTGAACATTGGAGTTTCCGTTTTAAATCTCTCCATGTCTCTTTCTACCTTTGTATGTTCCTTACAACCTTCTTTATTGGTCATCTGTCTCATATCTCCTACTGTGCTCTTGAAATGTGTTCACTTTGTAATACAGGGAACAATGAGGTCAATGTGCAGACTTCTAAGTCCTGTCTACTGCAATGTAACAATGTTCAGATGATTATGTTTTATTGTTTGAATGGTGTTGGTTGACTTTAATCAGGAAACGGGAGAATTTTCCAGCTCCCCTCCAAAATATTGTCGTCAGATATTTATTATCAACCTGAGACGGTAAGTGGGGCCTTAGTTTAATGTTGACATTTTGAGGAAGCAAGTGCATATCAAATAATGATATTGTCTAAGGGCATGGTTAGTATTATTTCAAAGTTTTTGAATCAGTGAGGGAGTTAGCAAGGAAAAGTTTAGGAAGAGAATTCCAGATTAAAGTACATTGCCTGAAGGTTCTCTAATGATGGTAGTCTAGCAGAAGCAAAGGAGATCAAAACAACCGGAAGTGGAGATACAGAGGCAGTGAAGTTTTTACTTAGAAACTTATGGTAGATACAAACAGGATGAAGAACTGAGACTATAAAAAAATGAGGATTTTATTGAAGTTGGTAAGGTTGTAGATTAGCTTTCACAATGGTTTACAAATCTAGAAAACAAATATAGACAATGCTTCCTTGAGTGGAAGCAAGGTCCCTGAAAGGTTAGGATCCTGTCTTACATTGCCCACACAACACTGATGCCATCAAACATTGTAGGAGAGTGCACAGGACCAAAGTTCAGCTATAAATGTGCTGCTTCAAGTGTATCATTGGCACTTCCTATACCATATGGCTAAGGACTGGCAACTACCCATGAGAGTCCTTCCACTCCCCTCTATCTTTCAGACCAAGGGTAGATCCTTGATTATTTAATTTACTGTAAATGCATATTTTGTCATTTGAGTACGATGCACATGACCATAGGTATGGGAATATTCCTTGGTTAGAGACTGACGGTATATATGACAGCATGTGGACAGAAGCAGAGACAGAAATCACAGGCTCCTGTACTGTTCCTGGTCTGGCCTCCTCATTCCATCTTTCCCAATTCTAGTATTGAGGCCTGATCCCTACCCAAGCACAGTGGCCTTGACCCTCACATAAGCACAAGGACCCAACCTCAATTTCAGCACAGCAGGCCCCCTCTAAAGCCTTGAACCCTGGTTAGTGAACCCTGATGTACCTCTCTGTCCTGGGCCCTGACAAGCTATACATAATGAAGACCTTTGGCCATTGTAACTGAAAATATGAGGAGCATATTGCATTATCGAAATTGTGGTGCATTTACCCTAACAATAACAATACAATTCCCTGAAAAGAGTTCTAAAGGGCTTCATTCAAAGCATTGTTTCACTTTGATGGAAAGGACAAAAATTTGAGAATTTTGGACAACAAATATTTAAGGTTGGTGAAAGGTTGAGTAGGATATCCAAGTGAACTGAGAAACACTCAGAATGGGTCGGAGAATAATCAGAAACAAAATGAAAGAGAGTAGGACAGGTAGTATTTATAAAGAAAGACCACATCTTAATACCTTTCTTATGTACCGTTACTCAACCCTCAATTGGCAGACAAGGAAGGGCTTGGGACAAATGAATGTCTACACCTTCAAATAATGGATCAGTTTCATTAAGTAGTTGAGGCTAAATAGGTGCTGGGGATTGTGGAAATCAGTGCTTGAAAAAACAATCGGCTGGAACTTCTAAAAAACGATAAACCAACATGACATTAGTAGAAGACTTAAAGAATTTCTGGATAAATAATATTAGTAGCAAATTCTCTCCAAGATCTCCAGGAGTTTCTGTTGAAGTTACAGCAGCTGTTTGGAAGAGTACCACTGGCAGTTCTAAATGTGCATCATTAAGTCCATTTGGTCATCTTAATTACTTGGAGTAAAACTATATGGACTTCATACTTTTATACAGGACTGGATTACAGGATCGAGAGTAGCATTCAGTATAGGGCAGAAGGAGTGCAACATTGTTGGCATTGGTAGTTTTCTGTTGATAAATTATCCATGAGATATCCATGAGATTTTGCTCCATGGGGATAATGCAATCACAGAGACAGTGACAACAATTGGTTAAACACTAGCTTCTGTGGCAAGTTTTTTTTTTCTTAATAGACCCAAATAACTGAAGCAAATTACAAATAAGGAATGTTTCTTTTCCCCACGGGCTTTTTCTCAATGATCAACTAATTCCACATGCACTGCCATTTTGCTTAATGTTCAATAGCTAGGAATATTTCACTTCCAACTGCTCCAAATATGGATATATTTGAATATCTAGACCACACTTTAGATATAGATCCAACTTTCCATGAAAAGCCTTATTTTTGAACAGCCTAAGAAACTGGCCAAGGTCCACAGTTGAAACAGCAAGGGTGAAAGCAGTGGAAATGGAGACCAGGTAAATCAGCAAGTAAAGGTGTGGTGATGCCTCGGATGGGTTTCATAAATCATAAAATTAACCGAGCAAAACCGAGTATTGGTTTGAACTTCTGTGGAACAAAAATCAGTAAAATTAAGATGTGGTGTTGTCCCTTGTTTTCAATATATTGAAGATTGAAGAAAAAGGATATACTTTGTAGGATAATGATTTCAAAGATCAAATGAATAGTATAGTGCACCTTATTCATACTTGATCCTGAGCCAGTTTTGTTTCAGATTATATTTGAGTATTACTGAAACAAAAAGTACTCACTTGGAACTTGTTCTTAGACCACAAGAGAAAACGTTCAGCTATAGTTGGAATATGTACCACATGTAAAATTCTAGATATTTTGGCAAGTGCAGTATGCCTGTGACTAAAGCACATTGGCTATGTATATTTGTCTTCTTTTTGCCAAGAATTTGAACTTACATGAGAAGATATAGATAAAAGATTTGATTATAGTTTGAATTGTAAATGACATGCGTGACAGTAGGATAGTTAAAATATTAGATTTTTACACCAATAACCATGTCTAAATTACAAGCTGTCAAACTGAATTCAGTAAATCTAGTAATTTATGGATTCACGCCAAGGAGAAAAACTGAGCATGGGATTATTGCAAAGACCTGACTGGTTCACTCACTGATGTCCTTTATTAATGGGATCCTACCTTTTTACATGACTCCAGTTCTACACTATAGCAGGCTACTCAGTTTTAAACAACTGCTAATACTTCAAGGAAAAACACATCGATGGTTTCTTGGGTCCAGGCAATGAATGTTAGTCCTGAAGAATTAAAACAAAATGATCCCATCAAAAATAGAATTAGATGAGATAACAATATTTGGTTTCTATCTTAGAACATTTTAGACATCTTACTGAATACGCAAGAAGAGCTGGTGAATAAGGTAGTCCCACACTGAGCTTTGAAAGCTAAGCTTCGAAAGTGTAATGTTTTCCACTGAAAGTAACATTGAAATAAGTAAAATAACAGCACTGAAATAAACATACTGACTAATTCAGTTACCAATGTCTGTATTGGAAAAGAGAAAGAACAATTTATAGTATGATAGGAGCTCAGTGTGCAATGACGTACCACAGGGATCAACGCTGGCTCTCTTATTCATAAATGATGTAGATGGGAATATGGGGTGGATGAAAAGTAACTTTACAAATGGCACAACTATTGGCCGGTAATTGACTATGAGGAGCAAGGTCTTCGATTATAAGAAGATATAATCAGATTTGTCAGAAGGAGAGTGTTCATTGGAGGTGGCTGTTTGAGGGTAATTCCACATTGGACATGAGGGAGTATGTCAAACAGCAGTTGATAAAAGTTCAGGAGCCCCATGTTCCTGCAAGAATGAAGGATAAGTATGGCCAGTTACATGAATTTTGGATGGCCAACGATGTTATGACCTTAGTCAAAAAAAAGGAAGCACACATAAGGTCAAGGAGGATGGGAACTGACAAAGCCCTTGAAGTATATAAGGAAAGCAGGAAAGAACTTAAACAAGGAACTAGAACGGCTAAAAGGGGTCATGAAAAATTGTTAGCAAACAGGATTAAGGAGAATCCCAAGGCATTTTATACATACATAAAAAGCAAGAGAATAGCCAAGGAAAGGGTTGGCCCATTCAAGGACAAAGGAGGGAATCTATGCGTGGAGGCCAGAAGAGGTAGGTAAGGTCCTAAACAAATACTTTGCACTAAAGAGAAGGAATTGTTCAAGGATGATCTCAGGGAATGGAGTGTCGAATCTCTAAGCCAAGTTGCTATTAGAAAGGAAGAGATGTAGTGCACCTTAAAGACAATCAAATAGATAAGTCCCTGGGTCCTGATGGGATCTATCCCAGAGTTTTGAGGGAGGTAAGAGAACAAATTGCTGGAGCATTGACAGACATCTTTGTATCCTCTTTGGCCATAGGTCAGGTCCCAGAGGACTGGAGGATAGCTAATGTAACAGGGATAATCCAGGAGATTGCAGGCCTGTCAGCCTCACGTCACTGGTAGGGAAATTATTAGAAAAGATTCTCAGAGACATGATCCAAAAGGATTTAGAAGCAAATGGACATAATAGCGATAAACAGCATGTTGTTTTTTGCAGGGAGGTCGTGCCTCACTAACTTGATTAAGTTTTTTGAGGAGTTGATGAAGATGATTGATGAGGGAAAAGCAGTTGATGTTGTCTACATAGACTTCAGTAAAGCCTTTGAAAAGGTCCCTCATAGCAGACTGGTACGAAAGGTGAAATCACATGGTATGAGGGGTGAGCTGGCAAGAAGGATACAAAAGTGACATAGCCATAGGAGACAGAGGGTAACAGTGGAAGGATGCTTTTTGGAATGGAGGGCTGTGACTAGTGGTGCTCCACAGGGATCAGTGCTGGGACTTCTGCTGTTCATGATCTACATAAATGATTTGGAGGAAAACGTAGCTGGTCTAATTAGTAAGTTTGCACACAACACAAAGATTAGTGGAGTTGCGTATAATGAAGAGGATTGTCAGAGGATAGAGCAGGATATAGATCAGTTGGAGGCATAGACAGAAAAATGGCAGATGGAGATTACTCCGGACAAATGTGAGGTGATGCATTGGAAGGTCAAGTACAGGTGGAAACTATATGGGGAATGGCAGAACCCTGAGGAATATTGATATGCAGAGGGATTTGGCTGTGCAAGTCCACGGTTCTTTGAAGGTACCAGCGCAGGTAGATAATGTTGTTAAAAAGGGCCTATGGCATGCTTTCCTTCATTGGAAGGAGCATTCAGTATAAGGATAGACAAGTTATGCCACACCTTTATGGAACTTTAGTTAGACCACAATTGGAATATTGCGTACAGTTCTGGTCACCACATTACCAGAAGGATGTGGATGCTTTGGAGGGGATACAGAAAAGGTTTACCAGAATGTTGCTTGATACAGGTGATTTTTAGCTATGAAGAAAACTTGAATAGACTGGTTTGTTTTCACTGGAACGCAGAAGGTTGAGGGACGATCTGATAGAAGTTTATAAGTTTGTGAATGGCATGGGTAGGGTAGAAAGTATGAGGCTTTTTTCCCAGGGTGAAGGGGTCAATCACTAGGATACACAGGTTCAAGGTGCAAGGGGTAGTTTAAAAGAGGTATGTAAGGCATGTTTTTCACACAAAGGGTGGTGAGAGCCTGGAACATAGGAGGTGGTGGAAGCAGGCACAATTGCAGCATTCAAGAAGCACCTGGATGAATACATGAATAGGAGGGGAATAGAGGGAAACAGATCCTGTAAGTGAAGACAGTTTTAATATGGAAGGGCAAAATGTGTCGGTGCAGGCTTGGAGGGCCAAAGGGCCAGTTCCTGTGCTGTATTGTTCTTTGTTCTTTAGATGGGCAAATCAGTCATAGGTGGAATTTGACCCTGATAAATGTGATATGATGCACTTTGGAAGAAGAAGCAAGACAAAGGAGGACTCAGTGAATGGCAAGACACTAGGAAACTTAATGGAAGAGAGGGATTTGGATGGTTTGTCCACAGAAACCTGAAGGTGGCGGGACAGGTTAATAGGGTAGTTAAGAAGGCAAATGGGTCACATGCCTTTATCAGTTGAGACATAGATCATAAAAGTAGGGAGATAATGTTGGACCTGTACAGTACCTTGGTTAGGCCGCTGCTGGAATACATTCTACAGTTCTGGTCACTACACTTTATGAAGGATATGATTGCATAGTATGGCGTATAGAGGACATTTGCCAGAATGTTGCCTGGGACAGAGCATTTTAGCTATAAAGAGAGGTTGGATAAGCATGGATAAGCAGAAAAGGTTGAGAGGGAGAATCTGATAGAGGTGAAGAAGATTATGAGGGGCATGGTCAGGGTGGATAGAAATCAGCTGTTTCTCTGAGCTAAAGGGTCAATAATAAGAGGGCACAATTTTAAAGTGAAAGGCAGGAGCTTTAGAGGGGATTTGAGGAAAGATTTGTTTTACCCAGAGGCTGGCAGGGTTCTGAAATGCACGGCTTTGGAGGTTAGTTGAGGCAGGTATTCTCACAATCTTTAATAAGCATTTGGATGAACACTTGAAGTGTCATAACATTCAAGGCTATTGGCTTAAAGTAGGGAAGTGAACCTAATGTAGGTAGTAGTGTATTTTTAGAAGTTTAAATGCAATGGGCCGAAGGGCCTCTTCTGCACTGTATCATGTTATGATTCTATAATTGTGTTACCAGACTTTATTCTTGATATTAACAGATTCTGTACAGCTAATTGAAAACAGAATTGTGATTGACTTGAGAGCCAACACTGAAACGTCATAATTTAATATAAATTACCACACAGCTATTCTGTACTTCCCAAGGACAGTTGATTGCAATTAGTAGTCTTTACAAATGCATGAATAATTAACTGATATTCTTCATTTAGAAGCCGGCTGAAGATAGGACTATCTATAAGAAAGAAGCTGCGAATGAGTTATCAGGTATGTTTGACTATCGAGATCCACTTTATTTCAAACTACCTAAAGCACCTTCTGTGCATTTTTTTTCCATGTTTGGTTAAAATCTCTCTCTGCTCCAGTTTCTTTCTTTTTTTTCTGGGTCATGTGTAATGGAGCAGAAGCCATTTGTGCATTCCTGTACAAAACTACCCATGTCCACATAGATAACCAGCATTGAATTTCTGTAGTTGTTATTATCGCCGTTTTTTTAAAGCACACTGGTAATCTTTTCTTCTTTTTTATCACAAAATTAGACTTGGGAGCCAAATTTGCAGAGATAAACAATTCCTTTTCAACCACTTCTACAGTTCCATCAAAGCCGGGAAAACATGGATAGCTGCAACATGAAAGAAGTGGCTTGTTTTGAAAAAAGAAACCAGAAATCATAGTTGTGAGAAAGAACGATTATGAAAATGATTAGTATATGAGGTTGTTATGTACATATGTTTTATATGAACTAACTTGATAATCATATAAAAATTTCAATTTACCCGACCTGCACTATAAAAACTAATCCATGTTGATGAGGTTACAGGTCCCTTTTTAAGTGAGTTCATCTTTGAAATTGGTAAGTAGCTTTCATGATTAGACCTCTGCCATTTTATATGATTGAACATTCTTCTTCAAAGCCTGTCCTCCATTGTTCATATCAAGCTGTCGTTGAATGCTTTTAGTTTCTACCTGCAGGATTCACAGGATCCAAACTCTTCCTTTACTATTTTCTCTTAATAACATGATTGATAGACACAAAGGGAAAATCTGCATTTAAAATAATGACATTCTGCTCCACCCCATCTGCAATTTCCATATATATTGAAAGAAATGCATTTCCTTTTTATTATGATTATCTGTTATCCCTTCACTCTCAAAATAGCCATCTTCAGTCTTATTTTAAATAGCTTTGAAAATCCCTTTACATTGGGGTTGTTAATCTCTTTTCATAGTTCTGCTTAATATTCAACATCTCCTTTTAACCTTCCAGTGGTGTTATTGTATTTCTTGTTTTATTCAGGACCTCACTCCAGTGGATCTATATTTAACATGCAGCTTTTTAAAAAAATTTTGTTCTAAAATCTCTGCCCATTCACTGACCTTCTTACTGTAGCCAGAATCACTTGAAATTTGTACAGTTCTCCAGTGGGAGGTGAATTTCTAGTCAAATATTATGAATGTTTTATACAGTTTCTGCAGATTTCTGTCAATCTTTCACTGAAACCATAGCAGGAATTTAGGAGGATACTACAAAATTGCTACCATGGTAAATGTAAAAATATGACTTTCATTAAAAAAAATCTGGAATTAAAAGATGTACTAATGGCTCAGCAGCACCACTGCTGACCAAATGGTTGGGTCCTAAAGTACATGATACTAAACTGTTTCTGCGTATGAGTGTTGAGTGAACCAACAATAAAGAAAAATATGCTAAACCTCATTGCCACCACTATGCCGACTCCCGATCCCACTGTCCATGGTGTATCAGTCTGATTGACCACCACACAGCCATTGCAGAGTGACAATATCACACCTTCAGTTTGAAGATATCCTCCATCATATCATGTGGCATTATCACTTCAAACACATCTAGTGACTCAAGACTGGGCATGTGTAAGGCACTGTAGTCCATCAGTATCAAAAGAATCATACTCCAACACAATCTGCAACCTTGTGGCCTGGCAAATTCCCCACTCTACAATTACTATCAGGCTTTGGATCAACCCTGGTTCAATGAGTAATGCAGAAGGACATGCCAGCAGCCAGGCCAAGCATATCTAAAAATGACATTCCAACCTGGTTTTACTTCAACACAGAGATAGTAGGAACTGTAGATGCTGGAGAATCTGAGATAACAAAGTGTAGAGCTGGATGAACACAGCACGCCAAGCTGCATCAGAGGAGCAGGAAGGCTGACGTTTCGGGCCTAGACCCTTCTTCAGAAAAAAATTTTTTTTTTTTCTGAAGTGATTCCACAATCAATGGATCAGATCTAAGCTCTGCAGCTTTGCTTCATCCAATCATGAAAGGTGGTGGACAATTAAATAACTCACCCTGATGATTGACCAGAGCATGAACTGGCCATGTAGATACCCTGGTTACAAGACCTAAATTTGCTGTTTGGGTTAATCAGTGTTCTGTTTTGGGTATTGGTGAGGACAATGGTTCCTCTGGAAAGTGCATCCAGCACCAAATTTGTGGCACCAGTCGTGACTCAGCTATACAGAGGAGGGAGGAAGAAGAATGGAAGGGCAATAGTGATAGTGGATTCCAGAATCAGGACATCAGATAAATGTATCTGTGACCATCAGAATGACTCCAGGGCGATACATCTCCTTCCTGGTGCCATGGTAAATGACGTTAACAGAGCAGCTGCAGGACATTCTGTAGGGAGTGCTGCCTGGTTTACTGTTCACCAGCTCCCTGGTTCTGACACTGGGCTTATGTAGTGGAATGTGGTGTGGTGGAAAACACAGGAGGCAGATGCTTCACAGGCAAAGAAAACTCTGATTTTAATGAAAAACAAACAAAGTGAATTTATTTACAGAAAACAAGAAAGTGAATATCAAAAACCCGCCTACCTCTGACTGAGACCTGTCTCCCAGTTAACTTGACCCCAGTTTAGCCTGGCAGCCAAGCCTTGTTACAGGGGATGGCTGTTACCTATGCTTACAAGGAAAGACAGGGAGAGAGAGAGAGAGAAAACCTGCTGACCCAGAGTCCAATTCCACTTCCCTTCCTGAGGGGTTCCCTAAACCATTAGCCCCGAACCCCACCTTCCCCTATCTAAGACTAGCCAAGCTGGGTTAAAGGGTCTCGATGGCCTTAGGTTCACCCCTGGTATGAAAACACGATTTTGACTGGCTCTTGTCTATAGTGTCTTGCCGTAGCTGGGACTAAGCAAAGGACCACAAGTACTGGTAACAGTCAGTCTCGTGTTGTCCACTGATGCGGTTAGTCGCGTGGGAACAGACTGGTGAGTACCTTGGGTTTTCTTTCTTCCCTGGTGGTCCTTGCGAGCGGGTTGTTGTCTTGGATGGTGGTGGATGTTGCTGCTGGTGCCCCGGTCGGTGTCTTGTGTCTCTGGATGCCTTCGGTTGCCTCTGGACAGCAAGTGGATGTTCATGGTTAACTGACGGTGTTCAGTGGATGCAAGGGCTGCTTCCCTTCGCGAGCGAGGCTTGCTTCTCACTCGGACTCTCAAACTCTCCTCGCGGAGCCCACCTCAGAGCACCCACCATGTCGGAATTGGGGTGCTTTGCTGGTATCTCAGTGCTGTTATCACACACACTCGCTCTCTCTGCCGTGCTGGGCTCAGCGTCTTCAGTTGTACCCAACTGCAGGCCCCCTTATCTCCTGCCAAATCTGTCAAGCTATTGTTCCTCCTCTCGAGGCTAAATGATTTTCCTGATCACTGGACTAAGTGTGAATGGTTTTTCGATTAAGGTGGATGGTTTTGGAATGTCCAGCATTTCCCTTGGATGGTGTTTGTTCAGTTTTGAATAGTGGTGCGAATGTATTTCCAGCCAAAGATGGAACAGGTTTACATGTAGCACCAAGTGTGGAATGTTCGGTATTTCTGTGGCTGAGCACGATTTGGAAATTGAATGGCTTTGTACCTCTGTAGGCTGAAGTTGTTAAAGTTGTTTGTTTCCTGCAGTCTGGCTTCCATTGTTTAAGCTGGGGCATGAATGGGGGTCTTCCTTTAGTTTCTGCAAGCTAACCCCTGTCCCAGACATCTACCCTGGGCTTGTATATTTCCCAGTCTGTTCCAGCCAGCCTCTTCCTGGTTCAGTTGCAGCCCATGGTTTCTGGAGTCCCAAGAGTTCAGTGAATTTAATCCAGTGTAATTTCCACAACTTTTGCCTTCGGAGGGTTTTAAGTCCAGGGTGTGTCCTGTATTTTTGCTCCACCTTACATAGATAGTGATGATAATTGTTGCGAAATTATGTAGAGTACTTGTGAATTGGAAGGCAGGAAGTTAGAATTTGTTTTTAAAAATGACAGGGGGAAAGAGTGCTTAAGAGGTGATGTGCTTTATTTTGGAGATTTAAACAAAAATGTGTCTGTAAGGAACAGCCAGTTCTCAAATTGAAGCATGTATCAATTGGCTGTGTGATTGGAAACCTTAGGCTTGTTTTGATGTTTTGGCAACAAGCTTGAAGATCAACCAATTAATTTAAAGCAAGCACTTAGCGATTGAAAACTAACTGAATTTAAATCTGATGGTTTTGACAACTTCGGACCAATCCTATTTTAAGAAAATTGACACATCATCAGGGGTATATAAGAAGAGAGATTTTGAAAATCGGTGTGAGAGCGAACTGCCATGTGAAGAGTAAATATCTGGCTCTCATAGAAATCTCTAAGCTCTCTGAGAAAGCACCAGCTATTCATAAAGGTACCACAGCACTCCTAGTTAAGATTCCTGACAGAAGAATTCACAGAGACAGCATTCCTGACAGAAGGATCAGCAGAGAGTGCAAAGAACATTCCAGAAGACTTTAACCTGGCTGTACTTTTGAGAGTCTAAGTTTTAATTTATATTTATTATTACTTGAGTTTATAAGTGGGACTTGAATTTATTGCAACAGCATACCATTAGACTTTTGTTCTATTCAGGAATAGTTAGTAGTTAAGGGGGAATTGTCCAATTTGTTTCTTGTTGCTTTTAAAGTGAATATCAGGGATTTTCTATCATTTAACCACTCCTTTTTAACAGATTAGGAGAGGTGAGGCAAGCTTCTCTGGGTGTTTCGGGTTTAATTATTAGAAGGGGACCTCTACTCACACTTGCGTTTCTATTTTAATTACCAGAGGGGTTTGACCACCCCTTCCTAGCATAATACAGTTAGATTTAGCATTATCAGAGAAAATAAAACAGGGAAGAAGTTTGGTACTGAAGAAAAGTCACATCAAACTCAAAATTTTACTTTTTCTCTTTCCACAGATGCTGCCAGACCTGTTTGAATTGCTCCAGAACTTTCAGTTATTTTTTTTTAATTTTAGATTTCCAACATCTGCAGTATTTTGCTTTCAGTGAAAGTTCTAAATTGAGGGAAGACAAATTTTACAAATCTGAGAGATGATTGTGAAAAAATGGATTGGTTATAGCGATTTAAATGAAAATCAATGGCAAATCAGTAGCAGGCATTCAAAAGTCAGGTTCAAATGGCACAGTATAGGGATGTCCCCACAAAGAAACTTTTGCCAAATCTAGAGTTCCCTAGTTATCCAGAAGGATACACGGTAAGATAATGCAGAAAGATAGAGCTTATGACAATCGCAAAATTATACTTTAGGAAACTTAAGGAGCATAGAAAATATAGGCCTGAAGTGAAAAGGGGAATTAAGAAATGCAAAGAGGATACACAAAAAAAAATTGGTATGTAAATTAAAGGAAAATCCAAAGATATTTTATTTGCCCTTAACCACTCCTTCCCACTGAGAAATGGAATTAATTGTTAAGGGCATTTTGGGTCAGCCCACAGCAGGACAACTGCAGCAGTTCAAGAAAGCAGCTCACCATTGCTTTCGCAAAGGCAACTAAGGACAAGCAATAAATGCTGGCCAGCCAGCGATGCCTACATCCCATGGATGAATAAAAAAAGTGCAGCCAATGCATGGGAGTATCACTACCTCGCAAGTTCCCCTCCAAGCCATATGCCATCCTGATTTGGAACTTGGGCCTCACAACAAGAATCCCTCAATATAAAAACTTAATCCAACTTGCACTTAGCCAAAAAAAATACAAGATTTAGCCCAATGTCCTTTTGGACCAATGGCAGCATCCTGCAGAGAAAGCTATCACTACTCACTGCATAGTTGTAGTGTAAAATGGGTTGTTTGACATAGTATTCAATTTTTTGAGGTACTTGCCTTACTATGCAAACTCATCAAGTGTTATGATCTGTTATTAGCAGGCAAGCCATGTCCCAGACAGAAATTTGGCTTGATAGATCACAGTGTGATCTGTTTTGGTTTTAATGAAGCAATCTCTCACTGAAACATAGGCTTGTAATGCTGCATATTTTGCTTTAATAATGCAACAGAAACTTATTGACAAAAGCAGTGAAGATAAAACAGAATAGACCATACAATCTACTCAAGAATACAAATCCAAAAACTTTTAAACACACAGTAAAAATATAATCCAATCAATCCCAAAATATTTCATAAATTCAAAGATAAACAACAGTTTTTACATAGTACCGAAAACACACCCCTGGTACAGTACATAAAACACCACTCATACAATACTCCCAACATAGTCCCAATATGTAACAGTAGGTTAAAGTCAATCATGGCTTCAACTTTTAGGTTGGAACTTCTTCCTGGAAATATTATGAGATTAAGTGTACTCAGCTTTAAGTAACTACTTCAGGATTTTATCCCAATATTTCTGGTCTGGAACTGATAGTAACACTTCATTCTAAGATAACTAGTCCACATATATCCTTCCCTTCACAGGAGCAATGGCCTCAACAGTTATCCTATTCCAAGGACTTCATGGAACTACTCAAACTCAGACTCAAGTGTCTCCCTCTCTAAGCTATGGGTGTTTTCCTTAAGCTGAAATAAAATAAGTTCCAGCAATCTCAAACAAACTTTAAAGCCCCATTATTCACCTTGCTCGATCACGAAACAATCTAAGACAAGCAAAAAAATCAATTGGTAGTACACACAACGCCATTCACTCTCAAGCCGTCTCAAAAACCACTTTAAAAGAAATTACCAGGGCTACTGAACTACTTACAAGTTAATTATTAACTTCAAATACACAGAAAACTCAAAGATGATTAACTGAAAAACATACATGTTAGATGTAAAATAAATCACACATTTTATATCACACCACTTTTGAATCTGAAATGTATCTTGTCTGCCTCAAATTACCTAGAAAGGGCCAAGTATCTGAAAGATAATTCCAAAGCTATAAACAAAATGTTTAATGTTAGATGGGATTCATTTATGCATGCTAGATGCATCATAAAGATGTGACATTCACAGGGACCTGTCTTCTACAAACAAAAACAACATATTCAATTCTTGCATGTCTTTGGATTATCCAGGAGGTTTCATATCCTATAAATTCCCAATTTCTTTCTCCATGGCAATGATTTGGTCAACCAGAATTAACCTCCCGATGAATTATTACTTTTTTCTTCCGTGATACAAATTGTTGTGATCATTTGAAATTTGTCATTCTTGCCTTTGCCTTAATGAATGCAAAACAAAATGCTTTGGCAAGATAACTCTCTTGTCAGCACCAACTCATTTCAATACAATGTCAAAGAACTGTGGATAATGTTATAAGAATATGTTTTTATATGTAGTTTTGCAGTGTCACTTTAAAGCAAAAAAGATTCTCTAAAATGCTAGGAATTGTAGACAACAGCAGGAAACACCAGTCTGCCAGCAGATACATAAGCTATTGATTTTGGACTTGTATAAATGATCTGTTGTTATAAAACTAAGTTACACCTTACAATAATTTTAAAATATATTGGAGCACTGGCTGTTAAATGTAACGTTTATGCATAATAGGTGTTAAAATTTGCATGGAAAATCACGGTTACTGAAACTGTAACAATTAAAACAACATTGTTTACTTCTGTTATTTTAGTTTTGTGTTTTTTATGTTATCAAGCTCCTTATTTATGTCTCGTGTTTCAATTTAATTACACAACATCACTCCTATGCTCAGAGTTTTATAAAGTAGAGTCATACAGATATGCAGCACGTAAGCAGATCCTTTGGTCTCACTCATCCACACCGGCCAGATATCCCAAATAAATCTAATCCCATTTGCCTGCATTTGGCCCATATCCCTCTAAACCCTTCCTATTCATACACCCATCCAGATGCCTTTTAAATGTTGTAATTGTATCAGCCTCCACCACTTCCTCTGGCAGCTCATTCCACACACGCACCACCCTCTGTGTGAAAACGTTGACCCTAAGGTCCCTTTTAAATCTTTCCCCTCTCACCATAAACCTATGCCCTCTAGTTTTGGACTCCCTACCTGGTAAAAAGACCTTGTCTATTTACCTAACCTTGCCCCTCATGAGCCTCAGCCTCCGACTCTCCAGGGAAAATAGCCCCAGTCTATTCAGCCTCTTCCTATAGCTCAAACCCTCCAACCCTGGCAACATCATTGTAAATATTTTCTGAACCCTTTCAAGTTTCACAACATCCTTCCTACAGCTGGGAGGCCAGAATTGCATGCAGTGTTCCAAAAGTGGCCTAACCAATGTCCTGTACAGCCACAACATGACGTCCCAATTCCTATACTCAATACACTAACCAATAAAGGTCAGCATACCAAACCCTTCTTCACTATCCTGCCTACCTGTGACTCTACTTTCAAGGAACTTGGACCTGCACTCCAAGGTCTCTTTGTTCAGCAACACTCCCCAGGACCTTCCCATTCAGTGTATAAGTCCTGTCCTGATTTGTTTTTCCAAAATGCAGCACCTCACATTTATCTAAATTAAACTCCATCCACTCCTTGGCCCATTGGCCCATCTGATCAAGATCCCATTGTACTCTAAGGTAACCTTTTTTGCTGTCTACTACACCTCCGATTTTGGTATCGTCTGCAAACTTACTAACCATGCCTCCCATGTTCACATCCAAATCATTTATATAAATGATGAAAAGCAGTGGACCTAGCACCGATCCTTGTGGCACACCACTGGTCACAGGCCTCCAGTCTGCAAAGCAACTCTCTACCACCTTCCTCTATCTTCTATGAAACAGTTCTGTATCCAAATAACTCGTTCCCCCTGTATTCCATGTGATCTAACTTTGCTAATCAGTCTATCATGAGGAATCTTGTTGAGCCCTTTACTGAAGTCCATATAGATCACATCCACCACTCTGCCCTCATCAATCGTCTTTGTTATTTCTTCCAAAAACTCAATCAAGTTCGTAAGACATGAGTTTTCACACACAAAGCCATGCTGACTGTCTCTAATCAGTCCTTGCCTTTTCCAAATACATGTAAATCCTGTCTCTCAGGATTCCCTCCAACAACTTGCCAGTCAGTCTATAGTTTTGGTCTATAGTTCCCTGGCTTTTCTTTACCAATTAAATTCTTTACCTATTAAATAGTGGCACCACGTTAGCCAACCTCCAGTCTTCTAGCACTTCGCCTGTGTCTATCGATGATACAGATATCTCAGCAAGGAGCCCTGCAATCACTTCCCTAGCTTTCTACGGAGTTATAGGATACACCTGATCAGGTCCCAGGGATTTATCCATCTTTATGCATTTTAAGACATCCAGCAACTTGTCCTCTGTAATACAAGCAGTTTCCAAAATGTCGCTATTTATTTCCGCATGTCCTCTATCTTCCATATCCTTGTCCACAGTAAACATGGATGCAAAATACTCTTTTAGTATCTCCTCTATCTCTTGAAATCCCATTCATAGGTGGCCTTGCTGATCTTTAAGGGGCCATATTCTCTCTATACTTACCCTTTTGTCCTTAATGTAGTTATAGAATCCCTTTGGATTCTCTTTAACCCTATTTGCCAAAGCTATCTCATGTCCCCGTTTTGACTTCCTGATTTCCCTCTTAGGTATACTCCTACTGCTTTTATACTCCTCCGGGGAATCACTCAATTTCTGCTGTCTATACCTGGCAAATGCTTCCTTCTTGTTTTTAACCAAAACCTCAATTTTTCTAGTCATCCAGCATTCCCAACGCTGCCAGCGTTGCCATTCACCCTAACAGGAACATACTGTCTCTGGACTCTCGTTATCTCATTTTTGAAGGCTTCCTATTTCCAGCCATCCCTTTACCTACAAACAACCATCCACAATCAACTTTTGAAAGTTCTTGCCTAATACTGTCAAAATTGGCCTTCCTCCAATTTAGATCATTAACTTTTAGATCTGGTCTATCCTTTTCCATCATTCTTTATCTTTTGTTTTATTCATTCACAGGATGAGGGCATAGTTGGCTAGGCCAGCATTTATTGTTTATCCCTAGTTGCCCAGAGGGCAGTTAAGAGCCAACCACATTGCTATGGGTCTGAAGTCACATGTAGGCCAGACCAGGTAAGGACAGCAGTTTCCTTCCCTAAAGGGCATTACTGAGCCAGATGGGCTTTTCCTGATAATCGGCAATGGATTCACAGTCATCATTAAACTCGTAATTCCAGATATCTATTGAATTCAAATTCTACCATCTGCCATGGCGGGATTCAAACACAGGTCTCCAGAACATCACCTGGGTCTCTGGATTAACAGTCCAGCAATAATATCACTAGGCCATTGGCTCTCCTACGAAGCTAATAGAATTATGGTCATTGGCCCCAAAGTGCTCCCTCACTGACACCTCAATCACCTGTTCTGCCCTATTTCCCAAGAGTAAGTCAAGTTTTGCGCCTTCTCTAGTAGACACATCCACATACTGAATCAGAAATTTTCTTGTACACACTTAACAAATTCCTTTCTATCCAAGCCCTTAACACTATGGCAGTCCCAGTCTATGTTTGGAAAGTTAAAATCCCCTACCATAACCACCCTATTATTCTTACAGATAACTGAGATCTCCTTATAAATTTGTTTCTTAATTTCCCACTGGCTATTAGTGGGGGGAGTTTACAGTACTATCCCAATAAGGTGATCGTCCCTTTCTTACTTCTCAGTTCCACCCAATTAACTTCCCAGGACATATTCCCAGGAATATCCTCCCTAAGTACAGCTTAATGTTATCCCTAATCAAAAATGCTACTCCCTCTCCTCTTTTGAGCCCTTTTCGATCCTTCCTATAACATCTATACCCTGGAACATTAAGTTGCCAGTCCTGTCTATCCTTGAGCCATGTCTCTGTAATTGCCAATGATATCCCAGTCCCATGTTCCTCACCATGCCTTGAGTTCATCTGCCTTACCTGTTAGGCCTCTTGCATTGAAACAAATGCAGTTTAATCTATCAGTCCTACCCCGTTCTCTGTTTTGTTGTTGCCTGCTCTGACTGTTTGACTTGCTCTTTTTCCCAACTGTACCAGTGTCAGACTGATCACTTTCAATACTATCTCCCTCAATATCATCCCCACCTCTTACTAGTTTAAATCTTCCCAAGCAGCTCTAGCAAATCTCCCCACCAGTATGTTAGTCCCCTTCCAACTCAGGTGCAATCTGTAATTCTTATACAGGTCATTTCTACCTCAGAAGACATTCCAATGGTCCAAAAATGTGAATCCTTCTCCCCTGCACCAGCTCCTCAGCCACGCATTCATCTGCTCTATCCTCCTATTCCTATGCTCACTAGCTTGTGGCACTGGTGGTAATTCAGATATTACTACCCTTGAGGGCCTGCATTTTAAATTCCTGCCTATCTTCCTATATTCTCTGCTCAGAATCTGATCCTTTTCTCTTCCTATGTTGTTAGTTCCAATGTGTACAACGACCTCCTGCTTGTCCCTCTCCCCTTTGAGAATATTCTGCACCTTCTCCAAGATATCCTTGATTCTGGCTGCAGGGAGACAATACACCATTCTGATGTCTTGCTGTTGCCCACAGAAACATCTGTCTGTGCCTCTGACTAGACAATCCCCTATCACAATCAATGGCTTGGAACCTGGCATACCCTTTGTTACATTAGAGGTAGTCTCAGTTGTCAGTGCAACATTCACCTGAGACTCCCTCAAACACTACATTTTCCAAAACAGCATACTTATTTGTGATGGGGATAGCCACAGCAGACTACTGTACTACCTAACTCCCTCTCCTACCTTTCTGGAGTTAACCATCTAACTGACTGTATCTTTGGTTTATCTCCCTCCCTGCAACTGCCATCCATCACACCCCTCGGCTTCTGTAAATTCCTCATTGCCTCTGACTGCCTCTCCAACCGATCTATGCGATCCGATAGGATTCACAACTAAACATACTTTCTGCAGACATAATCATCAGTAACATGGAAACCCTCCCTAATCTCCGACATCTGACAGGAAGAGCACATCACTCTAGTAAAGGCCATCTTTGCACCTTAACAATCTACAGACCCAGGAAATAGAACAGTCTTACTGCTCTAAAAATACTGCCACAGATTAGCCCAGTACCTGATTTCTGAGGAAGGGTCACCAGACCTGAAACGTTAACTCTGCCTTTTCTTCGCAGACGCTGCCAGACCTGCTGAGCTTTACCAGCAATATCTGTTTTTGTAGCTGAGTAGCTTTTTTTCACATTTTAAAAGTTTAATCAACAGACAGATCTCAACAACAACATTTAATAAAAAAAAACCCACTCTGCCCACTATTGTAGATTTACAAAAGAAAACCAGTAAGGTCACACTTTAAAAAGCCACTTAGCTGCTCCTCTGCTGTGAGCTCCCACAAAGGTTTCTCCAAGATCAGCTGTGAATTTTGCTATTTGTTTATTTTTCTTAGAACAAACTCTGATGTCCAGAGATACTTGAAAACAGACAAAGCAACAGCAGTGCAGGTTACTACTAGGTCAGACAGCAGTGTAGGTTACTTTCTCCATTTGAATCACTGCCCGTGTGGTCGCTGCCCTTTCTCTCTCTCTCTCTCCTCCTCTACAAAGTGCCGTTGTTTTAATCTTCTTTTTTCCCAAAGTACCAAGGCAACGCAATAACTTCTAAAAAAGTAATTACTGCTCCTAGAATTCAATGAAATCAGCTCCAACACTGAAAATACTTCAAAAAAGCCACAATTTTTCCCACCCTCCATCTCTTTAAATCTAATGAATTTCTTTTAAAGTGTAGTTACTGTTGCATTATAGGCTAACTTTGTAGCCAATTCAAAAATAAGTATTCTGAAAATGCTGAATAAATGTGATTTATAGCACAGCCTTATGTGCAATTGATGCAACTGATTGGTTTGCTATGTCATTTTAGAGGGCAGATAAGTGTTGACTTAATTTGAGTTTAACTGAAGTCACATTGTGGCCAAACTTGATAAGGAGGGTAGATATCCTACTCTAAAGAACTCACTAAATCAGTTAGCTTTTTACAACAATCCAACAGCTTTGTGGTGAATATCATGTGTGTTTTTTTATGATGATTTTGGCTGAAATAAATGTTGATAAAGGAACTTGGATAACACAACTGCTCTTTGACTATGGGATGTTTTCTTTGGAGACCAGTATTTGGTAATACACCCTTCGACAATGCAATGTTTGAAGTGCCACCATGGTATGGGCTATACCTCTAACAGGGTGTTTGTATATGATGCGGCAATAATTATGTTTTCTTCCTAACACAAGAAACAGATCTGGGTAACATGGGATTGAAAGATTTAACAGATTTGTTTTCACATCTCCTGATATATGCATGTTAGAGCCACAGCCGTTGGGGTAACATTGAGCTGTTTGGTCACAAACAGTAGCACATTTTCACTGATGTGGCATGCTCCAAGAGACCTTTATACCCTCAGGTCACACACTGTAACAGTGATGACATCATGAACATGTTTCTTAAAGGGACACTTAAGAGTTCTAAATTCTCCTTGAAGAGGAAATATTCCCCCTGCATCTACCATGACAAAACACCTCAAGGCCTTATATGTTTCAATCAAGTTACCTCTTGATTTTCTAAACTCTAGCCTAGCCTGCCCAACCTTTCCTCATAAGACACTCTCCCAAACTCAAGCATTAGCCTGATAAATAAAAGCAAAGTACTGCAGATGCTGGAGATCTGAAATAAAAAGAGAAAGTGTTTTTATTCATTCATGGGATGTAAGTGTCATTTGACCATCCCTTTGACATGAAATCTGGACATGCTTAATTGTTATTGCACAGCAGAAATGAAAATCACATAAAAATCTTAAATCTCTTGTTGAGCAACGGCAAGCAAGAACTAATGTGACACCTACATTTCTAGATGTTTTGTCTGTACCCCAACTGCTTCGGTTGATAGAAAGTTCTGCTAGGTGGTAAAAGTAAGCGCGTATGTATAACATCAATCTTCAAAACCAAAGCAGCCATGTAAAAGTGCCTATCCAAAGAACAAACACCACAGGGATCTCTGTGTTTGACCATCTGTGTTTATCCTTGTCCTTTGAACATTTATTCCAATTCTTCTACAGACATTTGTTCAGCACAACAAAGCATTAATCGTTCTTTGGACATATATTCTCCATAAACAATACTGCATGGAAGAAAATATTATGCTAAAGTTTAGTCTCGTATGTCAGTTACGTGCTAACACACTCTTTAGCTGTATCCCCACAGCTACAATAGCGGCTTTCATTTCAGTTTTGCTCCTCTTCATTTACAAGGTGAACACTGAGAAAAAAAAATGGATTAAGAGAATCCTTGGATGAGAGAGTCAGATTTTTAAGAAGATTTTGAAAGTGAATTGCCTCGAGCCATAGAGATTTTGAAAGAAGAAGATCCAGAGGATTGTAATAAATGAAAGATTTGGAATTACAAGGGAGTTAAAGGTTATTAGAGGGAATGAGGATCTAAGGCCACAATCAGATCAGCCAAGACCTTATTAAATAGTAGGGTAGGCTCAAGGGGTCAAATGGCCTACTCCGGTTCCTAAATCATTTGTTTGTGTGTCAGCAACCATTGGCAGAATGGAGGGATTATTGGAAAACTACAGGGTGCTTACAGTGGCATAGAGCTGGACAAAATACCTCATCTAAAGTAGAGAAACACTTGAGGGATTTGAATGTTAAGTAAGCTATCTGCATCTACAATATGAATTCCTCTCACCATATTAAAGCCCTGCATAGTACTGATGTTCACCAAATACATTTTCTTTGAATCACCTCTCATAATCTTTGAGCCTCAAGAGCTCAAGTTTTTCTTGTTCGTCTCTCTGAAGTCTTTCCAACTAATAAATACGTATACTCTTTTGAAAGCATGCGGCACATTTGTGTTATCACACTCTTAAATGTCAAAAATAAAATGAAAAAGAGAAAGATGACTATCACTTCTAGCTGCTTCTCCCCGTGAAGTAAAGCCAGAAACTTGTCAGTGCCTACCATTGTAACTTTCCCTTACCAGACAACAAATAACATTCTGATTGACTTCAAGCTTCTTTATTGACTGGAATGATTTTTTTCCACACCATGAAGGGAGAAAACAATGTAAATACTACTCCAGTTTCACAGAAGCATGCAATGTTGTTTGTTATGTGGTGTAATTTATATTTTCGTTACAAAACAGGTCATCTGTTGACCAACAATGAACAACACAATAGATGCTATTGGCCCCACTGACTAGCTGTGTAGGGTTCACTTTATGGAACATAATCAGGTCTAAATGAGAGAAGAACATAGGCATCATGTAGTCACTTCCATCCATAATCCATGTTGCAGTATTCTGTAGTGTACTATTTGATCCTTCAGCCTTTAAATTACAGCCTGCAGAGGATATAGAGAAGTTAAAGTGAGCAGGCAAAATCTTGGCAGATGGAATGTAATGTAGGAAAGTGTCAGGTTATACATTTTTACAAGGAGAATAGAGGAGCTTTTGTCAAGAAGGGAAGGATTGCCTTATGAAGAGCGATTGAGTAGGCTGGGCCAGTACTCATCAGAATTTAGAAGAACGAGAGGTAACCTTATTGAAACAAAAAAGATTTTTCATCAGGGAAATTGACAAGGTAAACGTGGAAAGATTGTTTTACCTTATGGAAGAGTCTAGGACTAAAGGGCATAATCTCAGAACAAGGCGTTGCTTATGTAATACAGAGACGAGGAAGAAATTATTTTCACAAACAAGTTGTGTCATTCTTTACCGCAGATGACTGTCAAGGCTGGATTGTTAAATATATTCAAGACTGAAAGAGACAGATATTTGATCAGCAAAGTAAACAAGGGTTATGGAACAAAGGAAAGATTAGAGCTGAGGATTATTCAAACAGCCATGATGTCACTGAATGGCAGAGCAGACTTATTGGGCTAAATGGCCAACTACTGCTCAAAAGTCTTTAAGGTCAGTCTCTTGATTCCCTGTTTCAAGGAAATGGATGCACTATCTTCCAACAGAAGGATTGTGTAATACAAGCTTGCACCCCTGGCACAGATCTTCGAAAAGCAGTGCTGAACCTGCTGAGTTCCATTCCAGAATATAATATGCATTTCCAGCATTCAATGTTCTCCCTACTTGAAGCACAATTTCACTAAAGCATTACTTGAATTCTCAACCAATGATAATAAAATGTTTATCTTCACATTCTTCACTCATCGTATTGTTAATCCAGTTCTCTTTTCAAATTGTATATTGAACCCAATTTCTATTAGCTCTCTTTCAGACTGTTCTACATGTCTGCTTCATGCTTTAGTTTTAGTCAAGCCTTCCACAGCTTATTTTCTCTGCAAGTTATTCCAATATCCATTGCATTCCTCACCAACACTTTTCTTTCAGTTTTAGCCAAACTGATTGAACTTTATGAGCAATATTTGTCTGGACAGCACAACAAACATTATGAGATTGCAAGATACATATGGATGAAAATCTTTCATCTATCCTTTCCAAAGTATCAATCAGTACCAGCTTCTCTTTATGGCATCCAGCTGTTTTTAACTGAGTCCAGAATGCAGGCCTTAACCACTCTTTCCAGTAATCTGTTACATCTGCTATTCATTCTCTCCTGTCTTCTACTCCGTGTTAGCCCTTCATGATGCTGAAATAGATATGGTTCTGAAGAAGACTCATATCAGACTTCAAATGCTAACTCTGTTTCCCTTTCCACAGATGCTGCCAGACCTGCTGGGTTTCTCCAGCATTCCGTGTATAATAGCATCTGCAGTATTTTGACATTACATGTCTTGAAGTAATCCTTGTTTTCATGTAACGCTCCCACAACTGAAACTAAGAGTCTAGGTTTGCTTCCCCATGACGTTAAGGACTCTTTCTGAGGTTGAAGAGCCATCTAATAAAATCGTCTTTACCTTCATTATCGATTGCATTATTGCTCAGAGATTCATCAAGTACACCTTAGAATTCCTACAATGGAAGCAAGCCAATCGTCCTGTTGAGTCCACATGAACCCTCTGAAGAGCTTCCCACCCCAAACCATCCCTGTAACCCTGCATTTCCCATGGCCTGGCCACCTAGCCTGCACATCTCTGAATACTACGAGCAATTTAGCATGGCCAATCCACATAATCTCCACATCTTTGGACTATGCAAGGAAACTGGAGCAGCTGGAGGAAACCCACACAGACACAGGGAGAACGTGCAAACTCCACATAGACAGTTGCCTGAGGGTGGAATCAAACCCAGATCCCTGGAACTGTGAGGCAGCAATGCCAACCACTGAGCCATCGTGCTACCTTCAAATGATAGAAAAGCTTAATGTCTGGCCTGTTAAAGCAGTGATGTTCTTACTGCCTCTGCTTTACCGCTTGTCCCACCATCATGTTACAGTCATGCCTTCAAACAGTATTTAGAAAAACTGGTCTTGTAAGACTGATGTAACAGAACAAAGAATAGAAAGATAGGATCACAAAGGTAGGCCATTCAGCATCTTTTCCATCAAAAAACAAGTTCATTTGCTATACAGCACTCAAAATCAACAATATCCAAGCCTCTATTGTCACATAGTACAATAAGGAAGTAGATTTTTAGAGCTAAGTCCATCATTTAGGTAAGATGGGTTGACATTATAGATGTCCCAGAAGCTTAGTTAAAGAAATGTTTTGCTATTTTTCAGGGAACTCATGAAAATAGTGCATTTCCGTATTTCTGAAATCAAATGGTACAGCTGTGATAGCTCGCAATGCCTACTTTAGCTAGCTTACTTAGCAGACTGTGTGTGGTTGATAAAATACCATGCATCTGTTCTGTATTATTCTGTTTTGTATGTTTCATTGTTTTGTTTATTTCATGTAATGCTATATCAAGCTTGTGAATTAGTGGCTCAAAACTGTTTTAAATACTTTCAAACGTGAGTGAAGTTAATTTCAAGCGTAAGTGAAAAAGGAATGCTTCCTGAGTAAATGCATTAAATGTACAACTGTTTTAGTCAACTGAAAGCACAGAACATGAGGATTGTTGCAAAAAGAGAAGTGCCATTGGAACTTTTCATCTTGTACTCATCAGGAAAAGTGAAATAATGCTAGATTTCCAGGAGAGTAACAATTTGTACTGCATAACAAAAGGATGCTGATTGGTTGGTGAGTCAAACCTAAGGGAATTATTTTCACCATGTTTTGGTTAATTCAAAAAAAGTTGTCATACCTGGACCTGTTCCCATTTCCTACAGACGACAGACTCCTGCATGTGTTACTTCGAGCAAGTGTAAATGTACACATTGCAATCCTGATTGATAATCTTAAATTGGTTGTTAGTATAATTCTTAACATTCAGTTTTGTTTTGAAAGTGCTTTTCAATCACACAACCATATCTAATGTTAGTTTTGCAAGCATTCACTGACTGAGTGTGGTCAGTTGTTTGGGATAATAATGGCAATGGAATGACTAGCAGTCTACTACTCATCTGTCTACATGGCTATCATCACACTTACATTAAGGTTTATACACTGTACTTCATTACTCATTTATGTGATAGGCAGATGGCTGGTGGAATTGGAGGAGAATGTGATGGATCATCCATTTAAGGAGGAAGCAAAGAGCTCTCACATCATCCCGGTGGGGCATTGAGGTGTAAAGTGATCGATCATCCATAATGGCCATAATGGAAAAGTGACAATTAGGGCTAGAAAACTGGAAACTTTTAAAGTTGTAGAGGTGATTGGGAAAATCACAATGTTTGAGGGAAGAGTTTGGACAAGGAGATGAAAAACGAGTCAGGCAAGGAAGGAAGAGAAATGGGGTGAAACAATGGGCCCACTTCTGCAGTCCTGTTTGTGGATTTTGGGAAGATGTTAGAAATGGCTTATTGAGGATTAAGGAAAATGTCCGGAGGAGATGAGGTGAGTGAAAACCCTGGAAAGCAATACCTCCTTTTTTTTTCCAGAGTTGCTCCAGACCTCTTTAACCAGCTCTGAAATCACAACCTTTGAAAAACTGCTGGCATACTCAAATTAATATCAAAATTAACATCAGTTTGACCATTTCAGTGACACAACCAGATCAGTTCTAAATGATCTTAGTTTTAAAACATGTAAAATCAGGCTTTGGAACTGGGTGTCAGTTAAATACTGGCAGCTGATGATCAATATGCTTGCCTTGAAGTGATAAGGTTGCAAGTTCTGCAGTGTTCAGTCGCTCTGTGTTTGATTATGTGAGCCTCCTTATTGATGTTTGCAGTGCTTGATTAGTTATTCCTGTGTGCAGACTGGAGCAAAAGTACATAAATTAGAAGTTGTGGGATGTTGGAGTTGAAAACAAGAAGCAAACATTTTAAATCACGATGAATATACACATAGAATCCACTGCCACCTCTGCATAGATTTGAGATACAAAATACAAAACAGATTTGTGTTCCACTGCAGGGCTTGAGAACACAAATCAAGATTAATAGGGAGTACTCCACTGGTACAGGTGGGTTTTTGTAGATGAGAGATTAAACTGAAGTTACACCCGCCTGCTTGGGTGGATGTACAAGATTCCATGGCACTATTTATTAGGGCAAAAGATAAGGGTGAGGCATTCACAGCACTGTGGTCATGGTCCATTTTGGGACCTAAGACATAGGAAGGCAGAAATGAGGTCCTGCAACCAGATTCTAGGGAACTTGATTGGAAATTGAAAAGCAGGACTTCAAAGGTAGTAATCTTTAGATTACTGTCGGCGCCACATAGCAATGACAATTGGAATAAGATAAGATAGACCAATGTGTGATTGAAGAGAAGGCTTGGCTTTATATTCCTGAACCATCGGGACCATTTCTGGGGGAGGTATGACTTTTATGAGTTGTACAATTGTACAAGTTACATCTGAACAGAATAGGATCAACGAACAATGCTGTTGGGGTGGATTTTAACAAGATTAGCAGGGGAATGAAGTCCTTTGTAATTCAGGAGGGAAAGAAGCTGAAGTGGAATTAGAAATAGAAATTAAAACATGAGTAAGTGACTCTGAAAGGCAGAGGAAATGTAGGCTGGATAAGAAAGGAATGAGTTTAGCCACCCTAAATGGAATATACATTAATGAAAGGAGCCTGAGCAATAAGTTCGAAGAGTTAAGAGAACAGATAGGCACATGGGAATATGATGTAATAGATACGACCAAAATTTGGCTGAAAGATGGGCAGGTTTGGCAGCTCAGCATTCCTGCTTATAGAGTATTTAGATGAGATAGAGAGTGAAATGGAACAAGAGGAGGAGTCACAATATTAAAGAATTGGTTATAACAGTGAGAAGGAACAATACCTTGGAAAGATCATCAGATGACATCATACGGGTCAAAGTTGGTGATATTAACTAACCAAATATTAACCGGGATAGTTTTAATATGCAAGGTAGAGAGGAAACAAAATTCCTTAATTGCATCTAAGAGAACATTTTAGCAAGAACATAGAAAGCTACTAAGCAGTGCTTTACATTGAACTGTAGAAATTGTTGTTATGTAGGAAGCCCTGCAGCTAATTTGCACACAGAAACTCTTACATGAGATAATGACCAGATAATCTGTTTTTGATATCGGACACGAGGAATAATTCCTGGTATGTTGCAGTTGCTGATTTGGTCAGTATTTATTGCCCTTGAGAAGATGCTTGTAAACTGCCTTCTTGATTAGTGCAGTCCATGTGCAGGAGATAGATCCGTTCTGGTGTTATGGAGGGAATTCTAAAGCCCCAAAGATATATATATTTCTACATCAGGATGGCAAGTGCCTTGGATGGGAACTTGCAGATATATTTGCAGCCCTTGTCCTTCTAAGTGGAAAATGGTTATGGGTTTGGAAGGTGCTGTCCCAGGAGCCTTGTTGAATTTCCATAGTACATGTTATAGATGGTATACACTGCTGTTACTGAGTGGTGGTGATAGAGGGAGTGGATGTTTATTGATGTGGTGCCAATCAAGCGGGCTGCTTTGTCTTGTATGGTGTCAAGCACCTTGAGCACTGTGGACCTGCACTCATCCAGGCAAGTGGGGAGTATTCCATCACACTCCTAACTTGTGCCATGTAGATGGTGGACAGGCTTTGGGGGAGTCAGGAGGTGAGTTACTTGCTGCAAATTCTTAGCCTCTGACTTCTTCTTGTAGACATTGTATTTATATGGCTAGTCTAGTTCTATTTCTGCTCAATGATAACCCCAGGGTGTCGAGAGTGGGGTATTCAGTGACGGTAATGCTACTGATTGTCAAGTGACAACAGTTAGATTCTCTTGTTAAAAATGGTCATTGCTTAGCATTTGTGTGGCACAAGTGTTGCATGTCACTTTTCAACCCAAGCCTAGATAGTAGTCAGATCTTGTTGCATTTGGACATGGGCTGTTTCAGTTTCTGAGGAATTGTGAATGGTGCTGAACATTGTGCAATCAACAGCAAACGTTACACTTCTGACCACTTCTGATGGAGGGAAGGCCATTAATGAAGCAGCAGAGGTTTTTGGGTCAAGGACACTCCCCTGAGGGACTCCTACCAAGATGAGCTGAGATAACTGGCTTCCAACAGTTACAACCCATCTTGCTTTGTGCCAGAAATGACTTCAACCAGTGAATCATTTAACATTTGATAGTGTTTCAAAGGCTAGAAGCTTCTGTGTAGTTTCAAAAGCAAATGCAAAATCTTTGGGTTTTTTTGCTTTACATATTGTGATATAAATATTAACATTTATTACTGTTTGTAGGCTTCACATTATCTGATGTTCCTACATGCAAGACTGACAGTATGTTTTGTGCCGATGGATATTAGCGGAAGAATAACACTTCTTTAGGCAGGATTCTAACATCATATGGGGCTAGAGCAGGTAGCTTCTGTCGCATAATTAGACCATAAGACACAGAAGCAGAAATATGCCATTCAGCCCTTTAAAAGACATTTGGATAGTTCATGAATAGGAAAGGTTTAGAGGGATATGGGAAAAATGCAGGCGAGTGGGACTAGTTTAGTTTGGGAAACTTGGTCAGTATGGGCAAGTGGGACTGATACCCTTGCTGATTAAAAATCTGTCTGACTTAGCCGTGAAAATATTTAATGACCCAGCCTCTATAATCCTCTGCAGAAAAGATCTCCACAGATTCACAACCCTCTGACCTCCTCATTACCTCCTCATCTCTGTCTTAAATGTACAACCCCTTATTTCTGAAATTGTGCCCTCTGGTATTAGACTTTCCCAAAAAGGGAAACAACCTTTCCATATCTGCCCTGTCAAATACTCTAAGAATCTTGTGTTTTAATAAGGTCACCGCTCATTCTTCTATGTTCCAAGAGTTCAGGACCAATGTACTCAACTTTTCCTAAGACAGTTCCTCCATACCTGGGATCAGCCTAGTCCTAGTCTCAGGACTGGTCCAATGCCCAGTACATCTTTTCTTAGATAAAGGACCCAAACTGTTCACAGTATTCTAACAGTGTCTGACTAGTGCTTTGGATAGCTTTAGCAAAGCCTGCGTACATTTATATTACATCAATTCCCTTTGACATAAAGGCTGACATTCCATTTGCTTTCCCTAATATCCCCTGAGCTAGGATGCCAGCTTTTTGTGGTTCATGGACAGGTCCACCCAAATTTCTCAGTTCAATAAATTTCTGCAATCTTTCCCAATTTAAATAATATTTGTCTCCTCGATTCTTCTTGCCAAAGTGCATAACCTCATGCTTCCCAATATTATGTTCATCTCCCAAGTTTCTGCCCACTCTCTTAGCCTAAGACTTTTCTGCAGACTATTTATTTCAACCTCATCACTTATCTTCTCACTTACATTTGTGTCATCCACAAACTTGGCTACAGAACATTCACTTTCCTCATCCAAGTCATTCATATATAATCTAAATAATTGTGGGCCCACCACTGTTCCTTGAGGCACTCCACTATTCCAAATTACCACCCTGAAAATGCCCCCTTATCCCAACTCTCTCCCTTCTATTAGTTAGGCAATCTTCTATCATTCTAACATACCATTTCCAACACAATGAGTTCTTATTCTGTTGTCTAAAGTGTGGTATCTCATCAGTTGTATTGTGAAAATCTAAATACATTACATCCACTGCTTCCACTTTTTTTATTTACCATGGGACATGAGCGACAGTGATGAGGCTAGAATTCGTTACCTTCCCCTAGTTGCCCTTGAAATGGTTATGGCGAGTTACATTCTTGAATTGGTGCAGTCGTGTGCTGTAGGTAGACCCACAATGCTGATAAAAAAGGAATTCTAAGACTTTTGACCCAACACCACTGAATGAATGGCAAAATATTTCCAAGTCAGGAAGATAAGTGCTTGCAGGGGAACTTACAAGTGACGTTGTTCCCATGTATCTGGTGTCTTTGAATTTGTGATTGCATCAGTTATTGTTATCCATCACACCTGTTACTTCCTCAAAGAATTTAAGTAAATTAGTTAGGCATGATTACCCATTCACGAAGCCTTACTGACTCTGCTTGATCATAGTGTGCATTTCTAAATATTCTGCTATTACGTCCTTTATAATAACCTGTAATATTTTCCCCATAACAGACGTTAAGCTAACTGGTCTGTAGTTACCTGTTTTTGTCTCCTTCCCTTTGGAAAAAAAATAGGTGTTACGTTGGCAGCTTTCCAATCCTCTGAGCCTTTTCCAGGATCTAAAGATTACTGAAAAATTACTACCATTAGATCTTCTAGTTCATTTAATTTCCTAGCATGCATCCCATCAGGTCAGGGGACTAATTGTTCTCTGGCCCTATTGATTTCCCTAGCACTTTCTCCCTTGTGATAGTTATTGTATTTATTTTCTCTCCTTCTTTTCCCCCTTGATTATTTAGAATTTGTTATTTTGGAATGTTATTAGTGTCTTCTACTGTGAAGATGAATCAAAACTGCCATTTCCATGTTCCGCATTATTATTTCCCCAGCCTCATTCCCTAAGGGGGGGGTTATGTCTACTTTGCTTCTCTCTTCCTTTCACAATATTTTAAAGACTTTCATGTTGTCCATCTTGATGTGATTTGCAAGTTTATTCTCAAAGTTTATTTTCTCCCTGTATTATTTTTGGTTGTCTTTTGTTTGTTATTTTAGAAATTTCCTATCCCCGGGTCACTACTAATCTTTACAACTTTGTAAAGGGTTTTCCAATCTGTTCTTTTGACTTGGTCCTGAATCTATAATGGCTATCAGTCAGACAGGTGATAATTTGAAAGTGCCAAGATATTAACGTGTGCAGTAGTCTCCTTACAATAGAGTATTGCCCATGCCACCTGAATGGCCTCAGAAGGTTTTATATTCCTTTGCCCTCCCACTGCGTCTAGGTGCCTTCCTGGGGCCCACAGCTGTGGTAGGGAGAGCCTGCCCTATAGTGGAGCCTATTAGCCTTGAAGTTTTGGGCAGCCATCCCTGAGGCATTTGTGTCTAGAGGGTCCAGACATGGTGAGAGTGTCCAGTCCAGATCCAGATACACGCTCACCCTCCTTAGCTGCAACTTCCACAGGGTTGGGGGAACCATGTCTGTGATGTCCCCAGAGGTGTTACTGCAGTGCCCTGTGTGTGCTTCCTTCTCGATGTTGTTGCTTGCTGGTAGTTCCCTGTCTCTTTGAGATGAAGGAGCACCTGAGAAAGGTTGTTGTCCCTCATCCCTCCATCACGTTGCCAGTGATGTGTTCATCAGAATGTGCTCATGAGTGTAATCCTGGTAAAGTACCCACCTAGGGAAAAGGGAGCTGGAGGAGATGCAGCAGAAAACCTTAGGAGATCTTCCTCGGAAGTTTCCGGGGCTTCTTTCTCGAGACGGTGAGTGATGCTGATGTCTGTAGACTTTGGCTTCTTGTTGGCAGAGGCTGTGTAATACTGCTGGTGCCTGCAGGAGTCAAGAGAAGGAGTGAGTTCAGCAATAAGGAAGACTTTCACCTTGAGGATTGATACACAACAGTGTAACGGCACTATGAGACTTACTCAGCTACCAGCAGTCCCAGCCCTTTCCAGCCATTTCAAGGATTTTCACCCTGTTCAGGATACGGAGATGAATATCAACCAGCCGCCCTGGTCCCTTCAACCCTGTTATGAGATTTTTTTTCTCCTACAAAGAGACAACATAGCAGTTTGTGTAAGATGAGCATGCCTATGAAGCTGGAGGAGCAAGAAGGGTGGGGAAGTGTTCTGAGTGATTTATTAGGAAGTGCAGAGGGGCAGAAAGTGTTGGTAGCTTGGAGGAAAGAGGTGGCTAAGGGCTATTGAGGAAGGATGCTGCATGTGACAGTGAGAGGGTAAAAATATGGAGCGTTGGTGGGAGCTGGGTGTGGTGCCACATTAGTGTAACTCTGAAAGGTATCTGAGACAAGGTTTATTTTTAATTTATTCATAGGCATCGCTGACCAGATCAGTAGTTGTTGCCTGTTCCTAACTGCCCTTGAGAAGGCAGTGGTGAGCTGCCTTCTTGAACCACTGACCACTGCAGTCCATTTCATATAGGTCCACCCATAATGCTGTTAGGGAGAGAATTTCAAGATTTTGACCCGGTGACAATGAAGAAACGACGATATATTTCCAAGTAAGGATGGTGAGTGCTTGGAGGGGAACTTGCAAGTGGTGGTGTTCCAATTTATTTGCTGCCCTTGTCTTCTAGATGGTAGTAATTTCATGTTTGGAAGGTGCTGCCTTAGGGGCTTTGGTGGCATATACTCTCAATGTGTGTAGGAGGTCATTAACTTTCTGGTTACATTGCTGTGTGATCTTCTGAACTATGGAGACATTACTGACCTGGTGGGTTAGGCTGCAATTATCTTGTACTATGATCTACCTTGCCAGTCTGAGGAAAGTAGTAGGTCTTCCTCTCAAGCACCCCATCCAACAGGACCTCGAGGTTCCCCTTGGCAAAGCAGGATACCTATGTGCCTTTGTCAGCACCCTCCTGATTCACAGTGCTCCTGGGCTCTGTGAAGGACAATTCCTGGCTTGAAGCTTTTGAAGTGGCAAATGGCTGAGCTCTTAAGTATGTCGGCCACAGTGCGAACAGCAGAAGGTTTGGTTCTGGCAAACACTTCCCCCAATGCAGACCATGGGATTGGATGAGATTTGCATCAGGAGTGTTTAATTAATTGGAGTCACCAAAGGAGAATTGCATAAGAAAAATTGCCATAGCACACAAAGTGAGACCCTTCATTAAACTCGTAGGAGTTCACTTTTAACCAAAATATGAGAAAATGAAACCCTTTATGTCTGAAACTTTGGGTTTCTCAGATCGAAAGTTTCAAGCTGGTGGATCCTCTTCATCAATTATGGCTGTATGTCCTGGAGTTATTGCTGACTGCTCTGTGAAGGCCTTTGGAATTTAGGAAGCTTAAAATTATACAGCAGCATTCCAACTGTGCAGTCACCAGTTATCTGTACTATTCAGTTATATATTAGTTTTGACACTTGATCAAATACCCTTAAGGAACCTCGTTGAGATTAGCTTCATATTAAATGGCTATTTTCAGTGGATGGTCAATGAGTCATAATACAGATGATGTCTGAATCAAAGGTTACATTTTATTTTGGTCCCAACAAATTAAGCTGACTACCACATGAAAGTAAAAAGACAGCAGTCCCATTGCTTTCAAACTATGAAACCAAATTCATTACATTCAGGTATTTTCTTTCAAGAAATTCAATGCTCTAGCAATTCTCAAAAACTTTAAATTGAATCAACGCCATTAAGCATGAATGGCAGGAACAGGCTGCAAAAGAAATAGATCTATTGTTCACTTGCTGTATACGATCATTCTGGAATGGCCTTTACCTTAGACAGTCACTCCTCCTTTCAGAAATCACAGTAGCTTCCTGAGTATCTTTAAATGGTGGTCCTCAAGTATATAAGGCTTTCTACTGGCTACACGTACTCAATGCATTAGAACTGCTCATATAGCAGCCAGACTAGTGGATTTTCAATAACTATCACATGCTGTCTCCAACTAAGTTTTCAAAGAGCTGTCTACTGCTCTTGAACTATTAATGACATTGTAAGTGCTGCCAGACCTTCTGTGGTCCCTTCAAAGGATTGTCACTTGCTGCTCCCACCTTCACTTCAATTATCGAGGAAATCTGAATTGCTGAACAATTAAACTGTGAGGATCCCCCAGCACTGTCATCCCATCAAACGCTAATAACCAAGATGGGCCCATGATATCCTAATCAGAGTAGTTTTCAACAGGCATTCATTACACCTTGACTGCTTTTATCAAAATCTACTGCTATTTTGTTCGTTGTAGAATAGATCTCCTTAATCCCATTCACCAATTTACATTTGTTCACATTAATCTCAATTTGCTTTAAGAAAAACAGTCAGCGATGAGAAGAAAATATTTCATCCCATTCAATATTCCATAACAGCAACTAGTTACATTTGGATAATGTCTTTGCTTCCTTTAATATTTGGAGGTTAGCTACAATGGTCATTTAATATTCACTCTTTAGTGGCTGAATGTGCAGTTCCATTATCTGGAAAATGTGGAGCTAGTGTAAGACTTTAGAAAACAACATATATTCAGGAGGTTACTATAATTTCAGATGGGAGCATTGACTGTCTAAATCAAAGCCCAATCCAAGACGTAACTGATAGCTTATTCCCAACATTTATTCTCTCAAAGCACTTTAAGATCAATAGCCCTGGATCTTCCAGTCATGAATGTTGGTGGTCAATTAAACAACTCACTGGAGAAGGACGAATCACAAACATTCTCAAACTCAATGGTGAGAGAACCCACCACATCAATTCAAAGATAAGGCTGAGACATTCGTAACAACGTTCAGCCAGAAGTGCTGAGTAGATGATCCATCTCAGCCTCCTCCAGAGGTCCCCAGCATCACAGATACTAGTCTTCAGCCAATTTGAGTCACTCTATGAGAAATAAGGAAATGTTTGGAGACACTAGGTATAGCAAAGGCCCTGAAAACATTCTGACAATAATCTTGAAGCCTTGCGCTCCAGAACCGGCTCTGCTCCTTGCCAAGCTGTTCCAGTACAGCTACAAAACTAGCATCTAACCAATCACATGGAAAATTGTCCAGTTATGACCTGTACACACACAAAAAAAAAGCAGACAAGTGCAACCCAGGAGATAAAAAGGACTGCAGATGCTGGAAGTCAGAGTCAATAAAATGTGGAGCAGGAGGAGCACAGAAGCCCAGGCAGCATTGAGGAGCAGGAAAGATGACGTTTCGCGTCTGGACCCTTCATCAGGACTGGTCCAGGCCCGAAACATAACCTTTTCTGCTCCTCAGATGCCTTCTGACCTCCTGTGCTCGTCCAGCTCCATATTTTATAGACAAATGCAACCCAGCTGATCACTGCCCCATCTATCTACTCTTGATTGTCAGTAAAGTGATGGAAGGTCATCAACAGTGCTATCAAACAGCACCTGCTTAGCAATAACCTGCTCAGTGATGCTCAGTTTTGATTCTGCTAGGGCCACGCAGCTCCTGACTTTGTTATAGACTTGGTTCAAACATGGACAAAGAAACTGAATTCCAGAGGTGAGGTGAGAATGACTTCTCATGACCTCAAGGCTGCATTTGACTGAGCATAGCATCAAGGAGCCTGAGCTAAATTGGAGTCAATGGGTATCAGGCAAAACCCTCTGCTGGTTGGAGTCATATCTGACACATAGATTGTGGTTGTTGGAGGTTAATTATATCAGCCCAGGACATTGCTGCAGTAGTTCCCTAGGGGAGTGACCTTGGTCCAAACATCACCAGCTGCTTCACCAATGACCAGTATAAGGCCAGAAGTGGGGATGTTTGCCTATTGCGCGATGTTCAGCATCATTCGCAACTACTCAAGTACTGAGATAACACAGCGTGGAGCTGGAGGAACACAGCAGGTCAGGCAGCATCAGAGGTGTAGGAAAGTTGACATTGTGTCCCGACCCAAAACATCAACTTTCCTACTCCTCTGATGCTGCCTGATCTGCTGTGTTCCTCCAGCTCCCCACGGTGTTATCTCTGACTCCAGCGTCGGCAGTTCGTACTATCTACTCAAGTATTGAAGCAGTCCATGTGCAATAGAAGCAAAACCAGGACAATATCCAGGCTAGGTTGACAAATGGCAAGTAACATTCTGTTACACAAGTGCCAAGCAATGACCATCTCCAACAAGAGAGTATCTAATCATCCTCCCTCAACATTCAATGAATCCTGAAACTTGCGCTATGAACATTCTAGGGGGTTACAATTGACCGGAAACTGATCTGGACTAATTATATAAATATCTGGCTATAGGAGCAGGCTAAGAATACTGCAGCAAGTAACTCACCCGAGTCTCCAAACCCTGTCCATTATCTGCAAGGTAAGAGTCAGGAATGTGATGGAATACTGTTCACTTGCCTGCATTCATAAGACTTCAACAAGACTCAACAAGAAGCTTAATACCATTCAGGACAAAGCAACCTGCTTGATTGCCACTACATCCATAAACATTCACTTTCTCCACCACCCACACTCTGTAGCACAGCAATGTACACTATTTATAAGATGAACTCCAGAAATTCGCCAAAGGCATCATAAGACAACACCTTTCAAACCCTTGACTAGCAATAGCATCTAAGATGACAAGGGCAGGGGAACACCAACACCTGCATAACTCCCTCCAAGCAATATCCAGATTTTGAAAATATATTGCTGTTCCTTCAATATCACTAGGTCAAAATCATCAATTGTATGATGACTGTACCTGCATCAAATGGACTGCAGTGGTTCCAAAAGGCTGCTCCCCTGCCAGTGTCTTCATCTTTATTTATTTTCAGCTTGCCAAAATCGCTGAAAATTTGAGTCCCTTTTTGTTTACAAAAGCAAGGAATGCAGTTAATGTTTTCTCGTCTTCTGGGATGATAGCACATTGTGACTGAAAGCATGCTAAGTTGTGCAGGCATTCACTACAGAGACAGGGACTTCCGAAACTAAACAAAAAACTTCTGTTGCACTCCTCTTGCCAAACTGATTGAACCATAATTAAGTACCAGTTGCCTCAAAGACTTCCTAAGTGTCTTGAGAATCATTGAATTACAGTGAAAGGTTAACTACATAAAGGATTCCAAAACAGATTACATCATTGGATGATGATCAGACACAGACGATGCAGTGTTGATTTTATGGGGATACATGACAGATGTTCTCAGTCTCATGGTTACTTCCCAAATAATTGAGTGTGATAACTATTTTTCCGGGACAATCCAGTTGAATATAAATTTCAGCTGATGCAGAATTCAAATAATTTTAAAAATTGTTCTCAGAAGACCACATGTGTAGTTTCTGCTCAGGAATGGCTGACCTGATAGCAGTGGGACTTCTCTTTGTTGATATAACTGAGTAGTTGGCTCAGCTACTTCACATTAATGTGAAACAGAACTACAAAGCTGTTTTGAGGTTGTACATTCACTCCCTTTAAAGAAATCAAGAATCCAGCTACATAACCAGTTATCTAAAATCAAATTTATTTCACACTTTTGTGTTTTTTTGGTCGATCACAGAACTGGCTATTTCTGGTTATGCTCTTCTGGCAGTTCAATGATACATTGACAAAAGAGAAAACTTGCTGCCAGAAAAATGGTCTTTGTCTAAGTGTAGGCCTCCCCACAAATCTTTCTTGTCCTTTGCCTCCAGCATTAAACTGGTTAGTTGATTTAGATTACATGTGATTCAGGGGAGCTAGCAAACTGGATAGAAAATTGGCCTGAAGGTAGAAGACAGAGGATGGTGGTAGAGGGTTGCTTTTCAGACTGGAGGCCTGTGACCAGCAATGTGCCACAAGGATCAGTCCTGGGCCCACTGTTTTTCATCATTTATATAAATAATTTGGACATGAATATAGGAGGCATGGTTAGTAAGTTTGCAGATGACACCAAAACAGGTGGTGTAGTGAAAAGTGAAGAAAATTATCCCAGAGTACAACAGAACCTTGATCAGATGGGCCAATGGACTGAGGAGTGGCAGATGTAGTTTAATTTTGATAAATGTGAGATGTTGCATTTTGATAGGGCAAACCAGGTCAGGACCTGGTAAGGCGTTGGAGAGCGTTGCCAAACAAAGAGACCTCGGAATGTAGGTGGATAGTTCCTTGAAAATGGAATCGCAGGCAGATGGGATGGTGAAGAAAGCATTTGGCATGCTTGCCTTCATTGGTCAGAGCATTAGTATAGGAGTTGGAATGTTACGTCATGGCTATGTGGGAAACTGGTGAGGCCACTTTTAGAATACTGAGGATAATTCTGGTTGCCCTTCTATAGGAAGGATGTTGTTAAACTTGAGAGTGTGCAGAATTTCATCTGTATCTCCTCTTGTGTATTGTATTTGCTGCGCCCACAGTGGCCTACTCTAAATTGGAGAAACCAAACGCAGCCTGAGGACCACTTTGCAGAACACCTCCAGTCTGTGCACGGCCATGACTCCGACCTTCCTGTAGCCGGTCCTTTTAATAGAGCGTCCTGCTTGCACACCCACTTATCTGTCCTCAGCATACTGCACTGCTCCAGTGAATCACAGCACAAACTGAAGGAACAACATCTCATCTTCAGATTTCGCACTTTACAGCCTTCTGGGCTTAATATTGAGTTCAAGTTGTGAACCAACTCCCATTTCTTCCCTTTCTATTAGCTTTCCTTGTTACATTCTCTGTCACCACGTCCTCTCTCCCTGTCCCCCAACTCCAGTGGGATTGTCTGTTCTTTCAAGTCTGGCAATTAGACACCACTGTTCTGCTATTCTCACATTCCAATCACTTAAACTGAACTATCAACATCTTTTGTCCACCAGCACCCTACGCCCCACTACCCCCACAATCCCCGCCCCAACTATAGTACAAAAGCTGCTCCCTCCACATTTCAGCTCTGATGAATAGTCATCTAGACTCAAACGTTAGTTTGAGATAACAAGGTGCAGAGCTGGATGAACACAGCAGGCCAAGCAGCATCAGAGGAGCAGGAAGACTGACGTTTCGGGCCTAGACCGGTCTAGGCCTGAAACATCAGCCTTCCTGCTCCTCTGATGCTGCTTGGCCTGCTGTGTTCATCCAGCTCTGCACATTGTTATCTCAGATTCTCCAGCATCTGCAGTTCCTGCTATCTCAAATGTTAGTTTGCTCTCTCTCTATGGATGCTATCTGACCTGCTGTGATCTCCAGCATTTGTTTTTTTCAGTGCAGAAAACTTTTACAAGGGACTGGAGGGTTTGAGTTCTAGGGAGAGACAGAATACATTGGGGCTTCTTTCCCTGAAGTGTCGGAGGCTGAGGGGTGACCTTATAGAGTTTTATAAAACCATGAGGGGTATAGATGAGGTGAATGGCAGGTGTCTTTTCCCTAGGGTTAGGCATTTCAAGACTAGGGGACATATTTTTAAGGTGAGAGGAGAAAGATTTTAAAAAGAGAATTTTTTATATACACAGAGTGGTTCATGTGTGAAATGAAGTTCCAACGGAAGTGGTGGGTGTGGGTATAGTTACAATGTTTAAAAGGCATTTAGATAAGTGCATGGATAAGAAATATTTGGAGGGATATGGGCCAAGCACAGGCAGGTGGGACTAGTTTGGTTTGGGATTATGGTTGGCATGGACTGGTTGGACCGAAGGGTCTGTTTCCATGCTGTATAACTCTATGACTCTATGACTCTATGACTCTATGACTGCCTGTGGTCCACTCCCCAGATTATAATGGTATGGAATTCCTGAGCCTGAACACCCCAAGCAAACACCTGAACATGACCAAGTCCCTAGACTGAGACTGAACAATGCCCTTGACTGATAAAGGTGACACCCCTGACTGATGACAGTCTCCTTGACCTGAGAGATGACTGGTTGTCTTAGACTGTCAGACATGGCTAGTTGGTTGAAGCACATTCAGCGTGTTTGCCATGTAAGCTGCTCGCATGTGGTATAGGTGTGACATTGTCACAGCATCGTGCTGTACAACAAAATATCCAAGCCTTTGAATATTCATTACTGGCAAACATGACAGGTTACCTGCCTGTGTTGCAAGGTGAGACAGAAGTACAGTGAACCTGTAAGTTCTGTATGAGACAACAATGTGCAAAGGAAGCAAGGCAAGGCAACATGGCTGTGAGCAGTCAAGTAAGGGCAAAGTGAGTGAATTCTGTGAGAGTGAGCAAGGAACCCTGACGTACACCCTGTTCTGAGGAACGAAATGTGTACATGTCCCTGTGTGCAAAGCTGCCTGGCAACAACATCACAATGTAAGGCATCAGTGAACTCCAAAGTCACAGAATTCATCGTGCCCGCACTGACTCTTCAACAAGTATCAATATCCAAAACCAATCTCCTGCTTTTCTCTCATACCCTTGCAGATTATTTCAATCCAAATAATCATCCAATGCCCTCTTGAATCCTTCATGCACAATTAAACACACAATAAATATGGAACGAACACATCGGGCTGGATATTTTGGATGGTTTCTGCTCCACCATTGAAAGAGGTAGTGGGGAATACATCTCTGCTACTTTTGCAAACATTCAGTGTTCTGAGGAAACTTAATTGGCTTGAGATGAGACTTCCTCCTCTCTGTCTCCATCAAACCAATCACTTCACAGGGAACTTCGCTGTCAAAATGATGGTTCTGAAAACTGAGCATGCAGCGCAAATCCTGTAACAGTGTGGAGTTTGCACATTCTCCCTGTGTCTGCGTGGATTGCCTCCAGGTGCACCAGTTTCCTACCACAGTCCAAAGATGTGCAGGTTGGCTGGATTGGCCATGCTAAATTGCCCCATTGCGTCTATGAATGTATAGGTTATGTGGACTAGCCATGGGAAATGCAGGGTTATAAGATAGGATGGAGGTTCGGTCTATGTAGGATGCTCTTAAAGGGTGGATGCACACTTAATGGGCCGAATGATCTCTTTCCACACTGTAGGAATTCTATGATTCTATGATTGGAGAAGATCTGATCTTCTTCCTACAGTGCCGGGAGTTACTCCAGGTGACTGAGAGTGCGCTGACCTGGTGGCAAATTCTGCCTAGCTTTCTGGTATATTGTTGTGGCCTGCACACTGGTCCTGGGAAGTAGGAAGTCCTGGATGGAATCACCCTGCCCTGCAGGACCTCCTGACACTGCCTTCAAAGGGGGCACCAATTTCTCTCTTCAGAGCAAATGTCAGGAACCATTCAGAGCAGCTTCGATACTGACAATGGTAGGAACTAAAACAAAGTTGCTGGAAAAGCTCACCAGGTCTGGCAGAATCTGTGAAGGAATAAACAGAGTTAACGTTTCAAATCGAAAGGATGCTGCCAGACCTGCTGAGCTTTTCCAGCAACTTTATTTTTGTTCCTGATTTACAGCATCGCAGTTCTTTCGGTTTTTACTGACAATGATAGTCCGGATGCACGATAAATTTTCAAAGATGTTGGATGTGCATGGGATGCTGGTCCTTTGGCAGATACCCACTGAGTAGTGAGTTGTTCTGGGAATACCGCCTGGTAGAATGGGACAAGAATTGGACATGAGAGATGCCATAGGGGCAGAGTAGGTAATGCATGAGGTGAGTTTGGTAAGAAATGAAGACGGAGGTGCTAGGCCACGTGGTGAAAAGTTCTCCAAAACAGTTGAATCAACTTGGATTTAACCAGAAAAATGTAAGATTCTGCCTAGAGTTATTATTTTGAGTTGAATATGCTTTTCTTCAGAAATTCCATAACCTCCACATTGTTTTCAATCTTTGTAATCAACTACTGAGATTATTCAGAGCAGCTGTAACAAACACAAAAGAAAACATAGAAATAAGGAAGAAAATGTAAAACATAACTGACATCATGTCAGTTCATACTAAAGCATAACTTGATCAATAGCTTTAAAAATTCAAACTGCCCTTGGCATTTAGTGCATTAAGACCTGTCTTCAAATCTAAATAACTGCAGAAATCATATATAATCTGATATTTCCATTGTTTGATCAATGGCTCATCTACCTTGAACTTAACTCTTCTCTTGGTAGAACAGTTGTTAGTTAGCTGGTATTGGGGATGAGATGATATCATTCCCTGGAAAAAGCTGAAAGAAGTTTGCTGTAAAAGTGAAATTGAAAAAAAAATCATGTAACCATCTCAAAGGAAAAAGCACGAAATGCCACAGCTATGTTGTTATACATTTTTGTGCTCCTAAAGGGGCAGTGATCCCTTATGGCACTTCTTTGAGAACAGTCCTGTCTTGCGGCTAATTTATAGTTTTAGACAACTGGTCTCCCTGCTATAGGAAGGATGTTGTTAAACTTGAAAGCGTTCATGAAAAAATTTACAAGGATGTTGCCAAGGTTGGAGGGTTTGAGCTATAGGGAGAAGCTCTATGGGCTGGAGCTTTCTTTCCAGCTCATAGCGGGGACTGAGGGGTGACCTTGTATAGGTTTATAAAATCATGAGGGGCATGGGTAAGGTGAATAGTCAAGATATTCTTTCCAAGGGTAGGGGAGTCCGAAAATAGAGGGCATCGATTTAAGGTGAGGAGGAAAGATTTAAAAGGGACCTCAGGGGCAACTTTTTCGCTCAGAGGGTGATGCGTGTATGGAATGAACTGCCACAGGAAGTGGTGGAGGTTGGTACAATTACAACATTTAAAAGGCATCTGGATGGGTATATGAGTAGGAAGGGTTTAGAGGGATATGGACAACATTCTGGCAAATGGTATTAGATCATTTTAGGATATCTGGTTGGTGTGGACAGGTTGGACCAAAGAGTCTGTTTACATTCTGTGTAACTCCGATTCCATGACTCTATGACCTGCACACTCTTTCAACCAAAGTTATGGCATCCCCTACTGTTGTTGTCAATTCATACCAAATTGTGGTTATATTTGTGCTGCAGATCCATATCTATAGATGATTCTTTAAGGCTACAAATTCATTTCATATGAGATTCTTACAGCCATTAGAGAACTTCAGCCTGTTAATCTGGTTGGATTTTAATCAGAAAGTTCAGTTGGTGAATGACACTTCAACCAACAGAATTAACTGAGCCAATGGCACTTATGTTGAATTTTGGAATTTGTTGAACTAATATCGAAACTCACTTCTTCCCTAAGCTTTGCTGCCGTTTATAAAATAAAATACAACTGCACAAACAAAGTGTGAGTGATGCTGAAAATCAGAAGCACCACAGAAAATGCCAGAAATGCCCATGGGATTTAATAACATCTGTGGCAGAGAAACAGAGTTAAGGTTTCAGGCCAGTGATCCATTAAAGAGTTCTTATGAAAAAACAAATTATCTCTCATTCCAACTATTCCTGTTGGAACTTCACAGAAGTTAAAGTTCCCTTAGACAAAACCTGGAATTCTGTTAAACACTGAGTCCAGCTTTGTCAGCCTGCAGTCGTTTTGGTTCTGTTTCAGTGGAAGTGTAAGTTATTGATTGAGTCAAGTATTGCATTAGCAAATATCTTACAGCATTACTGTTACATCAGAAAATCTGTTCCTAAACTTGATATAGCTTCAGTCATCAACAGCTGTCCCTCAGTATGAGGATGATGTCTACTGAAGGTTCTCTGCTTCTGCCAAGTGGCTTCATAAGACAGTAAGATCATGAGATGTAGGAGCATACATAGGCCATTCAGCCCTTCATCACTGTTCCACCATTCAATGAGATCATGGCTGACCTGATAACCCTCAACTCCATTTTCCTGCCTTTTCTGTGTAACCCTAAACCACATGAACAGGCTGCATGTGGCTGAATCTAGATAATCTCAGGCAAAAATTGCTAATAATTTCTCTGACACTGTTATGTATTGGTCATACTCAGTCCAAGTTTCACTGTAGTGCAAAAGTGTGGTGACGACATCTGCTCTGTAAACAAGGACTTTTGTTGACTTGTAAAGGTTCTTTATTGTCAAACACTCATTGCTGTAATTTATAGAAAACTGAGTGGATCAATTGTGTCAAATGTTGGATCTCCTCATCTATGTTTTTTTTTGAGATAGTGACTGCCTAAACAAGGAAAGTATAAAACAACATGTCCCAAAGTCTCAATATGGACTATTGATTTTTGAATTAATGGATTGAAATGGTTTTAAAAGGGAACCAATAACATTCCATCTCCAACATGTGAGCATTCTCATAGTGGTGTAAATCATAATAGACAATAATGGCTTTTTTGTAGCTCTGCAATGGGGGTTGCTTTTCAATTGCGTTTGGATAAACTTAGCCAATCAGCCACCAGGTGATGATGGTGGCTATTTTAAGTTAGTGTATTAGGTCCCTTTTTAAATCTATTTTAGTGCATGAAAACATTTTTAGGTTGTCAAATAGGAAGTGAATTTACACCTCCTCAGCTGGCCATAACGCCTGCCTTTATGAAACTTTAAAAAAAAACACTTTAAAAAAATAGAGCAGGCAAGAAAGTTTGGCTGATCAGGTGTAGCTTGATGCATCGATTTTATATAAGCAACATTCAAAGACAGATTGAGATTCCTATATGTAAAAATTGAAGAGATCAAGAGTGGCTTGAAAATCCAGTGCAGACTGGGCAGACACAGCAGTGATCTTTACATAAGTGTCACTGCGATTAAAGAGTTTTCCATCTGAATGATATGTAACACTAACACCAGTAGGTAGTTGGTATTTGATGAGGCAAATAAGCACTGCCAGCTAGATTGTAAACAGTATGGGGACTATTGCACAGCTTGTTAATCCCAGCTCAGATTTTTGAAGATCTGTATTCTGACCTCTTAATTAGGATACCTGCAATCATCTCATCTGTATGCAGTTGCAAGATTGTATTAAATTTTATTGAATGTCCAAATCTTTGGAGCACAATTTACTGAGACATTAAGGTTTGCTCAAGTTGCAACAAAATACTTCAGTGGTATTCTCAATATTTTTCTCAATAATCATGTCAGAAGTTCCTATGGAAGACCTAAAGACACACGATGTCACTGAAATTTTGCATCAGTGTTTTCTGTGGAGAACGATATGGAAGATAGAGAATGTTGGGAAATAAATAGTGACATCTTGGAAAATGTCCATATGATGGAGGAGGAGGTGCTGGACATCTTAAAAGGTGGATAAATCCCTGGGAGATGATCAGTGTACCCTAGAACTCTGTGGGAAGCTAGGGAAGTGATTGCTAGGTCCCTTGCTGAGATATTTGTATTATTGATAGCCACAGGGGAGGTGTTGGAAGACTGGAGGGTGGTGCTACCACTATTTAAGAAAGGTGGTAAGGAAAATCCAGGGAACTATAGATGGGTGAGCCTGACATCGGTGGTTGGCAGGTTGTTGGAGGGAATCCTGAGGGACAGGATTTACATGTATTTGGAAAGGCAAGGACTGATTAGGGATAATCAGCATGGCTTTGTGCGAGGGAAATCATGCTTCATGAACTTGATTGAGTTTTTGGAAGAAGTCACAAAGACAATTGATGAGGGCAGATAGGTGGATGTGATCTATATGGACTTCAGTAAGCTGTTTGACAAGTTTTCTCATGGTAAACTGGTTAGCAAGGTTAAATCACACAGAACAGAGGGAGCGCTAGCTATTTGGATACAGAATTGGCTCAAAGGTAGAAGATAAAGGATGGTGGTGGAGGGTTGCTTTTCAGGCTAGAGGTCTGTGATCAGTGGTGTGCCACAAGGATCGGAGCTGGGTCCACTGCTTTTCGTCATTTATGTAAACGATTTGGATGTGAACAAGGGAGGTATGGTGAATAAGTTTGCAGATGACACCAAAATTGGAAATGTAATGGACAGTGAAGAAGGTTACCTCAGAGTACAGTTGGATCTTGATCAGATGGGCCAATGGGTCAATGAGTGGCAGATGGAGTTTAATTTAGATAAATGTGAGGTGCTACATTTTGGAAAGGCAAATCAGGGCAGGACTTATACACTTAATTGTAAGGTCCTGGAGAGTGTTGCCGAACAAAGAGACCTTGGAATGCAAGTTCGTCGTTCCTTGAAGGTGGAGTCGCAGGTAGACGAATACTGACGAAGGCGTTTAGTCTGCTTGCCTTTATTGGTCAGTGCATTTCATGGGATTTGTCAAGCATGATTTCCATTTCATAACTCCATGACTCTGTGCAATCCTATCACTGTTTTCCAAGTCTTTGATATTAAATCTTTCATAATGGACTGGAGCATTTTCCTTATTACTATGTGCCACAGTCGCTCAGTGGTTAGCACTGCTGCCTCACATTGCTAGGGATCTGGGTTCAATTCCAGCCTCGGGTGACTGTCTGTGTGGAGTTTACACATTCTCCCCATGTCTGTGTGGGTTTCCTCTGGGAGCTCCTGTTTCCTCCCACAGTCCAAAGATGTGCAGGATAGATGGATTGGCCATGCTAAATTGCCCACAGTGTCCAGGGAGGTGCAAGCTAGGTGGATTAGCCATTGAAGGGATGTTCTTCAGAGGGGCAGTGTGGACTTGATGGTCTGAATGATCTGCTTCCACACTGTAGAGTTTCTGTGATGTCAGACTAATCAAGAATTCCTTGTCTTCTCTCTACCTAATTTTTTTTAAATACTTAGGTTACATTAGCTACCGTCAAATTCTTAGAACTGTTCCAGAATCTTTAGAATCTTGAAAATGACCACAAATGCATCCACTATTTCTAAAGTAATTTCCTTAAGTACTCTGGAATGTAGATTATAAGATCCTCGGGATTTATTGGCCTTTAATCCCATCAAGTTCCCCAAAACCATTTTCCGACAAATACTGATTACATCCAGTTCTTCCCTCAAACTAGACCCGGTGTTTGCTAACATTTTTGGGATATCGTTTGGGTCCGTCTTTGTGAAGAGAGAACAAATTATGTATTTAATTGGTCTGTCATCTCTGTTCCCCATTATAACTTCCCATGTTTCTGACTGTAAGGGACCTACATTTGTCTTCACTAATTTTACGCTCTTCACATACATATAGAAAAGTCATCGACCTGAAATGTGAATTCCACTTCTTTCTGCAGACATGCTGTCAAATATGATAATTATTTCCAGCATTTTCTGTTTGTATTATCATTGAGCAATCATCTGCCTTGATATCACCTTGTGTGTCAAATCTTGTTTGATAACACTGCTGTGTTCCACCTTGGCACATTTTACTAATTAAAGGCACTAAGTAAATACAAGATGTTGTAGTTTCTTGAGGCATTTGTTTGAAGTCATTAAGCTTTCACTTGTTAGGATTCCATGGCATTATTTCACCACAACTTAATGCACTTATTGAAATAAATAATAGAGGGTCAATGACATTATTAGCAGAGGTTCAATTAATAACACTTCTGAGTCTGATCTGAGGCAATCAGTCCAACTCCCACTCCAGTGGCTGAGGCATTAAATCTAGCTTAGCAGTTCAAAGCATTGCTAACAGAATGCTATGCTGCTAGAGGCATTATCATTGAAATCAGACATTAGACTGAGGTACTATCTGACCTCACAGGTCACAAAATTCCACCTTATTTCAAAGATGGACAGTGATATTCTCACAGGTGCTATAGTCAATATTTACCCCACAATTAACTAAAAAAAAATTACCTGACCATTGCTGTTTAGTAGCTTATGTCTAATTTGGGTGCCACATTTTCTCCATTTGCAAAACGTTGAAAGTATCTAACCAGCTTTAATTTTATTGCTGGGACTTTCTGAGATCATAAAATGCATAACATAAATGCAGAGATAGTAGGAACTGCAGATGCTGGAGAATCCGAGACAACAAGGTGCAGGGCTGGATGAACACAGCAGGCCAAGCAGCATCATAGGAGCAGAGAGGCTGACGTTTCGGGCCTAGACCCTTCATCAGAAAATTCCTGTTCCCATTTTTTATGATCTTATGGGTTTTTTGTGCAAGGTAAACCCTT
>NC_063335.1:93585479-93621421 GCF_021869965.1 Rhincodon typus
TTATTTCTGAATCCCCTTCCCCTCCCCCATTTCTGAAGAAGGGTCCAGACCCAAAATGTCAGCTTTCCTGCTCCTCTGATGCTGCTTGGCCTGCTGTGTTCATTCAGCTCTACACCTTGTTATCTCATCCTGTGTGAGTTGGCCTCTTAGAGCTCAACAATCGTGTTTAAAATACTGAATTTCAAAAGTAAATGAAGTGCATCCATGATGGTCAGGGACAATAAATCCAAGATATTGTGGGTTTCGGAAAGAAGGCATGTGTAGTAGTTTAACAGTATATCTTAAAGATGAGACCGGACTGAAACAGTAGCACTAATGTGGCTAATACTTCATTAGAAACATTTAATCAGATTGTTTGCAAAGAAAAAAAGATGAAGAAACACAAATACATCAAAGAAGGAGCTGAAAATATGATTAACGTTAGGAATAGCTTAAGATAGTGGAGATCCTGAAATGAAGAAATAGTACATGCTAGAAGCTGTCAGAAAATTAGATCACATCTGCAGAGTGTGAAATAAAGAATACGCTCTGGATTTTAACAGACAACATCATTTAGGTTTGGGTCAGCACTAGAAGTAAAAAACAACAAAATCATTGGGAAGTCAGTTCCGATCCAAATCTCTTTGGGACTTCACTGTTGCACATGAGGCTGAATGCAAGCAATAGTGACACACATTTCTAACTTTAAATGTGAGTTCACAGGCTTCCTGGAAATTGTCATTAAAACCAAGATGAGAACATTGCTGCAATTCTGCAGACTGAAAACAAGCAAATGTGCCAATAAATACACAGTATGGTCAGTATCTTTCTCAGCTACTTGTAACAAAGGATTGGTTGACAGTAATGAAAATTCTAAAGAAAACAATCCAAGCCTATCTAGAGATAGTAGGAACTGCCGATGCTGGAGTCTGAGATAACAAGGTGTAGAGCTGGATGAACACAGCAGGCTAGGCAGCAACAGAGGAGCAGGAAAGCTGACGTTTCAGGTCTGGAACTCTGATGCTGCCTGGCCTGCTGTGTTCATCCAGCTCTACGCCAAGCCTATCTAGTCTCTCCTTATAGATCAAATTCTGCATCTCAGGGAATATCCAGGTAAGCCTCCTCTGTATTCCCTCTCGTAGTATCACATCCTTCCTGTAGTGAGGTGACTGGAGTGCACACAGTACTCCAGCTGTGGCCTAACCAATGCCCTGTACAACCCCAACATTACCTTCATGCTGTTCCACTCTATGCCAAGACTGATGAAAGCAAGTGTTCCACATGCCTTCTTAACTATCCTATTCACGTGCTATGCTGACTTCAGGAATCTGGGAATAATTACCCCAAGATCCTTCTGTTCCTCTGAACTACCTAGTGTGCTGCCATGCATTAAAATCTCCATCATCTTGTTTATTTTTCCAAAGTGCATTACTTCGCACTTATTAGGGGTAAATACCATCTGCCACTAGCATGACCAACCCATCTATATCCTCCCGCAACCCACAACCATCTGCTTCACTAATAATCACTCTACCAATCTTAGTAGCATCTGCAAACTTGCTTACAGTCCCCTCATGTCTTTATATCATTTATGTATATAACAAACAATAGGGGTCTCCACTGGACACCGGCCTCCAGTTACTCAAACAGCTTTCTACCACTATCCTTTGTGTCCTATTATTGTGTCATACATCTACAAGCATCCATTCTCTCCACCACCGATGCTCAGTAGCAGCAGTGTGTACTATTTACAAGATGCACCTGTCAAAATTCACCAAAGATCCTCAGGCAGCACCTTCCAAACCCACGACCACTTCCATCTAGAAAGACAAGTGCATCAGACATATGGGAACACCACCACCTCCAAGTTCCCCTCCAAGCCACTCACCATCCTCACCAGTGGAAATATATCGCCGTTCCTTCATTGTTGCTGTGTCAAAATCCTGGAATTCCCTCCCTAATAGCATTGTGAGTCAGCCCACAACAGGAGGACTGCAGCAGTTCAAGAAGGCAGCTCACCACTACCTTCTCAAGAGCAACTAGGGATGGGCAAGAAATGCTGGCCAGCCAGCAATGTCCACATCCCACAAATGAATAGAAAAAAAATTAAGCCGCATTGGTGCCAGGTGTCTAAAATGGCAGTCCAAAGAAGCAAGCAACAAGCTGGAGTCACCAGGTACCTTTTATGTTGGAAATGCTCGGCATCCAATGTCTATCCATCACATGGCAAAATATGATCTAGCATTTTAATCAGGTGAGATTCTGTGTTAATGAGGGAAATACCAAGCAGTAATATGACATCCTACCACTCCCTAGCAGGAATCTCATCTCAATATCTAGAATTTTTATTTGGTAATGTCGGCTTGCTGATTCCAACATCGAGAAAGATCTCGCTCGATTTCTCACGCGACACTCCCAAGATTCTCATCATGGTCCGCATTAGACAGGTCCTTATAAGATTCTGTCTTTAGAGTCACAGAGATGCACACCACAGAAGCAGACTTTTCGGTCCAACTCATCCATGCCGACCAGATATCCTAAATTAATCTAGTCTCACTTGCCAGCATTTGGCCCATATTCCTCGAAACCCTCCCTATTCAAATACCCATTCAGATGCCTTTTAAATGCACCAGCCTCCCCCGTTTTCTCTGGCAGCTCATTCCATACGCATACCACTGTCTGTGTGAAAAAGTTGCCCTTTAGGTCCCTTTTAAGTCTTTCCCATCTCACCATAAACCTACGCCCTCTCATTTTGGACTCCCCTAGCCTGGGGAAAAGACCTTAATTATTTACTCTATCCATGCTTATAAATTTCTATAAGGTCAGCCCTCAGCTCAAGGGAAAATAGCCCCAGCCTATCCAGCCTCTCCCTATAGCTCAAACCCTCCAACCCTGGCAACATCCTTGTAAATATTTTCTGAACAATTTCAAGTTTCACAACATCCTCCCTATAGCAGGGAGACTGGAACTGAATGCACTATTCCAAAAGTGGCCTAACCAGTGTCCTGTACAGCTGCAACATGACCTCCCAACTCCGATACTCAATTCACTGACCAATAAAGGCAAGCGTACAAAACATATTCTTCACCACCCTGTCGTCCTGTGATTCCACTTTCAAGGAACTATGAACCTGCACTCCAAGGTCTCTTAGTTTGGCAACACTCCCCAAATCCTTACCATTAAGTGTATAAATCCTGCCGTGATTTGCCCTATCAAAATGTAGCACCTCACATTTACCTAGATTAAACTCAATCTGCCACTCCTCAGCCCATCAGCCCATCTGATCTTTAGTTTTTGTGCAAAGGATATATGAAAAGGAGATACTAGCTGAATGGCATGACTGTAACTGAACCGGTGCAGCTACAAAACAAATGCTTTACACATGGAACCCTGAGGCAAATGAGAGCAGATCTGTTTCAAATGTTAAATAAAAGAATTAAGGAGTTTTTTTAAGCATGACAAACATTTTGCAAAAAATGGGATAAAGATGTCATGTATCAACCCTCCATCTTCTCTGTAGCTGTGATATAAATTCTACATTCTGTTCTTATTAGATATACTTATGTAAGTTATGATTTGCCTGGCTGGCATGCAAAATAATACTTTTCACGGTGCATGTGACAATAATAAATAGAATCAGAACATAGATGCAAAGAAGCATCAAATAGCTCCATTCTTTGAAAATCATAGACCAAAAGAAGTTATAATGGTGCCACTAGTTTTTGAATGCATGTAGAATTTAGAAAAAATAAATGAATCAACAGTAGCAATACCCAATAATGGATATGATTTTAAACCAATTATAGAGAGACATGGTTACAAGGAGATCAAGTTTGGGAGCAAAGTATTCAGGTGAATTTGACTTTTCAAAACAGCAAAGAGGAAGTAATGGGTAGTGTTATGTGTACAACAGCAAGAAATGGTCTTGGATTGAAAGATCTCAAATCCAAATGGGTGGAGGTAAGAAATAAAAAGGGGTAAAATACACAGTACATTAATCATTTAAGACTTTAATCTTCACATAGATTGTGGCCGTGAGATTGGCACAGTATCCACAAGGTATAGTTCATAGAGTGTGATCAGTGCAGTTTCCTAAACAATGTGTTGTAGATCCAACCAAGAATCTGGCTATTTAGAATTTGGTCATGCGTAATGAGGCAGATTTAATAATTATGACAGAGTAAAAGATTTCCTTAGAAATAGATTCAAAAAATGATGACATTTAGCATTCAGTTTGAGATGGAGAAACTTGGGTCGGAAATGTAGAAGCAGAGAAATGTAGAAAATAGAAACAGGAGTTGGCCATTCAGCCCTTCAAGCCTGCTCCACCATTCATTATGATCATGGCTGATCATCCAGATCAGTACCCTGTTCCTGCTTTCCTTCCATATCCTTTGATCCCTTTAGCCCCAAGTTCTATATCAATCTCTTTCTTCAGATCATGCAAAGTTTTGGCCTTGATTGCTTTTTGCATTAATGAATTCCACAGGCTCACCACTCTCCTTAAAATAAGTTTGCCCTCATCTCAGTCCGAAATGGTTTACCCTGTATTCTGCCTGGCTCTAGATTCACAGCATTTGGGAATATCCTTTCTGCATTTACTCTGTCTGGACCTATTAGAATTTTATAGGTATCTATGAAATCCTCCCTCATTTGTCTGAACTTCAGCAAATATAATCCTAATTGTTTCAGCCTCTCCTCCTACATCAATTTGATATGATACTACATATTAGGCTACTTAATAAGATTGCAGGTAGTACATTAGCATGGATAGTTAATTGGCTAACTAAGAGAAGACAGAGTGTTGGGATAAGGAGGGGGGTAGTGTTTCTGGATGGCAAACTGTAACTCATGGAGTGCCAAGGGATCAATGCTGCAGCCACAATTATTTATTTTGCTTATATAAAATATACATGACATGAAGAAGGAAAGTGAATGCAGTATATGCAAGTTTGCAGATGACATGGGGATGGGTGGGAAGGCAAGTGGTGAGGATGACATAAAGATTCTACAGAGATCAGGTTAAGCAAATGGGCAGAAACTTGGCAGATGGAATATAATGTGGGCAAGTGTGAGGTTTGCACTTTGGTAGGAAGAATAAAGAAACCAAACATTATTTAAATAGCGGTACACTGCAGAAAGCTATGGAAGAGAGGAATTTGGGAGTCCTCAATTATGAATTACAAAAAGCTAATGTACAAGTTCAGCAGAAAAGACAAATGGAATGTTGGCCTTTATTGTCATGGGAATGGAATAAAAAAAAGGAGGTTTTTCTAAAATTATACAAGGCCGCAGCTAGAATACTGTGGAAAGTTGGGATCTTCTTATCCAAGGAAAGATATACTGGCATTCGAGGCAGCTCCAAAGAAGATTCACTTAGATTGATCCAGATATGGAGACACAGGTGATAAGGAGGTTGAGTAGATTGGGTCTGTACTCATTGGAATATAGAAATATGAGATATGAGTTGATTGAAAGATACAAGATTCTTAGAGTTCTTGACAGAGTAGATGTGGGAATATTGTTTCCGCTTGTGAGAGAGTCTAGGACCAAAGTGTGTAATCTTAGAGTAAGGTATCACACATTTAAGATTGAGATAAGGAGGAATTTCTTTTCTCAGAAATTCTAGAATTCTAATCACAGAAAGCTGTAGAGATTGGGTCATTAAGTATTTTCACCTGATAGAGATTCTTAATCAGTAAGGAAACCTGGGGAAAGAGCAGAAGAGTGGAGTTTAGGATTATTAGATCAACATGGTCCCATTAAATGGGGTGGAGAAAGTTCAATGGGCTGAATGGCCTACTCTGGCTCCTATGCCCTTTGGTCTTAGAATGCTTTTTACTTATGAGAAATAGTCCTAATTTCTTCAAATCTTTCAGTTTTAAAATATATTTGTATATATATAAATGCTTACTTTAATATATCTTTCACCAATTTGGACCAATTCAAAGCCTACCTTGTAATGGTTTATCTGTACTACACTAAGCATTGTGACTGGTTTGTGGTAATGGACTCATTCTTTCTCATGGGACCCAAGACTCATGCCTGATTTGCGTTGTGTCCTGATCTGAACTTGGGTGGTCTCTATGCCAAGCCAGAGCTGCGAGCTCTAGTACAATCATTGAGATCAAACTGTTTGTTGGAGTCATTGTGTGGCCCTTCAGTCTCTTGGGGATTATAGTGGAAAGACCAACATTAATGGCCCAGCTGTAAGTCCAATAGCTTCACTGCACCAGCTCCGTGAAGGAATATGTTTTACTCTGCTGAATTCTAAAAAAGTGCCCTGGCAAACTTTCAAAACATACTTTTGTCACAGAGTTTTGAAAACTAAAATGAAGCTTGATAAATCTGACAAGACTGTTTTACAGCCAAATAAATGGAAAATGTTACATTCAGTTGTATTCATTAAGAACTCTACAATTGTGATGGAAAGGCTAACAGTACAGATAATGGGAGCAGTATTGTTCTTAATCATTCTTCAGAATGTACAAGTCACTGGCAAGGTTGGATTTATTGCTCAGGAGTAGGTGCTATTGGTGTGGTGCTGGTAAGTTACCATTTTAGGAGCTCAGTCTTTGCGCTCCTTTGCATTGCTGTAGTGAAACTAAGCTACTGAGATGTCTCATCTTCAGGGGTCTACAGTGAAAATGATATCTGATGCTCTTTTTTTCTAGCAAAATCTCCAAATCATTTTTTCTTGAAGCATGTATATTGTCTTACTATAATTATGATTGTATAAAATTTCCACTGTGGTGTATTCCTTATCACCCCCATGTCCAGTACATTGGTGCTGAACGGAGTAGTAACCCAAATACACAAGCATGGACCACGGGCCTGACATTCATTTATCATATATTCATATATACTTCTTTCCTCAGTTAAAGAGTTGAGTATCTGATAGCATACATGAATCGTGATAATGGTAGATTCTGTAAGAATCTGGGAAGTATTTGGTTAGTATCAGTCTGTCATGTTCACTACTTTATCTGTATCTTTTCATAATATAATTTTTGGAATGTGCACAGTGTTGTATGTTGCAAAAAGCATCACTGGCAGATTATGGTTAGAGTATTGCCACTAATCCTCCTTTCCAGGCTCTGTCTAAGGGCCTGTTCAGTAAGCAGTGGTAGTAGATAAATATCGCATGAGTCTTAACAAGAAGAGAAATGCGTCTCAGCAGCAAGATGTAGTAAGTTGCATGATAGCACTGGATAAATATTACATTGGCTAGTTAGGCATAAGTCTACAGGTGCCAGAAATGACTCATTTGACTCCCTTAGGATTTAGAGCTAAAGGCCTTGATTCTCTGCTCAAGGCTGTGCAACATCTAGATCCAGATTGGATGGAGCCCATGCAGTTGCAACATTAACATTTTAAGGACTATTGCCTCATGAAATACATTTTGTTGGCAAGTTGCTGCCTACTACTAATTGCCCTTGAGAAGTTTGATGCTGGATCTTCTTCTTAAATAACTTGGCCAATTTTGGGAAGGCAGTCCCACAATCTGTTAGATAGTGTTTTCCAGGATTTTGAATCAGGCTAGAATATACTGTAGCACATGAATTCCAGCAGCAGGAGTGACAACTATTTTAGTGGATCCTGCATGTGTTCAATAATGTGTAGAATAATAAGCATTGCTGAAAAAAGACACTTTTTGTCAAAGCTTTCTTTTTCACTTGTACAGAGGTAACTTGACTATTTTATAAGCAAAACAATGCTTGGAAGTTAATTGTCAGTGATCATCTAAATGATGCATTCTCCAGAGCAACGCTATGAATCAGGGTTCACTTGCCAACCAATATGAACTCTGATTTCATAATGTAGAATAAATATTGTTTTCCCAGCGTGAGGTAAGTCAGTGGAGTGTTAGGAGGGGGTCTCATTTCCTGCCTTAGGGAGAGGAGCAAGGTGATTGTGGCGATGGATTTTGAAATAGAGGTGGATAGGCAGTAAATGTGAATACTGTCTATTCAGGTGGTTTCTCTGTTGAGCAAAGGGTACATAACAAAGTGTACAAAGCAAACACAATACTCCCCTTCATTTCTGCCATTTTACAAAATTTCTTAAAAAATAATGACCTGCCCATTCTTGGCCATCCAACTGTTTTTTAGTATGGGTAGTGTAGTACTGGTGTCAATTGATCTTTTAGAATCTCAATTGTCCCTAAATTATTTATGTTCATACAGGGTAATTATGCTGCAGGTTTCAGCCTTCGGCCACCCTCTATATTATGGTGGCACACTTGGATGTTGAGCACTACGTTTGCACCCAGGAGGAGCATGTACTATCCAGCCTAACATTTCAAGTCCAATATGACTTCTTCAAAACTGAAGAGAGGTGCAAATATGATGGATTCTGCTGTTTGAAAAACATAGGGAGGAACACCAAAAGGAAGGTTAAGGGAAGGATAGAGGGCAAGGAAGATCAGGGCTCACAGACCAACAGGTAAAATGAGTGGCAATGCTGTACGGAAGAGACAAAGCATAGATCCAAAATAGGCATTAATAACAGCAGATATGTCAGCTTCAGTTGGAAACAAAAATATGGAAACAAGTAATAGACAATGAAGGACAAAACAGGCAAATTGGGGGATAAAGTTCATGCTCTGAATGGTGGTGTACCACAAAACAGTCATCCAGTCTGGATTTGGTCTCCCCAGTGTAGATAAGACTGTGTTGTGAGCAGCAAGATTGAAAGAAGTACAATTGAATTGATGCTCCGTCACAATGGAGTGTTTCAGACCTTTGACTCTGAGGAGGGAGGGAGGTAAATGGACAGTGATGCTCTTCCTGTGATTGCAGGGGGAGGTGCAGTGGTACGGGATGAGATGTTTGGTGTTGCAGAGGGAATGTCCTTCTGGAATGCTGGTAGGGGTGGAAGGAAAAGATGTGTTTGATAGAACCAACATGCTTGAAGTAGCAAAAATGGTAAAGGATAATCCTTTGTATATCGAGATAGAAAGTGAGGAAAAGAAGAAATCCTATCAGAGTTCAGGGGGAAAGAGAAGAGAGTGAGGCAGAGGTGTAGGAAATGGGTTGGACACAGTTAAGACCCTGTCAACCATTGTATGAGGTCAGAAGTCACACAACAACAGGTTATAGTCCAACAGAGTTATTTGAAATTACAAGCTTCGGGAGTGCTGCTCTTTCATCAGGTGAAGCGGTGGGAAATGCACACGCACAGAAATTATAGGCGGAGGGATCCTTGCAAAATAATTTCAGACAATTAAGAGTGTCAAAAGATAGTACAAATGGTGTGAGTGGAGTTTTGACAGCATGAATAATAAGTCTTTGCAGGCGATCAAAAGTGTCAAACAATGTGAGTGAAGTGCCAATAGCTGAATAACAAGTGAAAGGGATGACCTATTATCTGATTAATTAAGGCCCAGAGATAATTACCAAAGATCAAAAATAAGATGTTGCTAGAGACAACCCAAATGGCTCAAATAACATGCTAGGTATAACAGTCACATGCCACGGGTCTAACCAAGGTAACAGGTAATCCAAAACTGTACAAACTAATTAGTTACAGAGGTCATAACAGGTTATCAAGGTTGTGGTGTCAAAAAAGAACAGCAAGGAAGATTTTGCAAACACAGAATAGTATGATGGAGTTACATGTAGCATCACATGAACCCAAGATCACAGTTGAGGCCATCTTCATGGGTACGGAACTTGACTATCAGTTTCTACTCAGTGACTCTGCATTGTTGTGCATCCTGAAGTTCGCCTTGGAGGATGTTTACCCCAAGATCTGAGGCCGAATGTCCTTGACCGCTGAAGTGTTCCCTGACTGGGAGGGAATATTCCTATCTGGTAATTGTTGCATGGTGTCCATCCATCCGTTGTCTTAGTGTCAGCATGGTCTTGCCGATATACTATTCATATGAAGTAGACAACATCAGCCAAGTCACATGAATATCTGCCATGTACATGGTGTGTAGTATTCCCACATGTGATGGTATTATCCATGTTGATGATCTGGCATGTCTAGCAGAGGTTGCCATGGGAGGGTTGTGTGGTGTTGTGGTCAATGTTCTCCTGAAGGCTGAGTAGTTTGTTGTAAACAAGGGTCTGTTGAGGTTTGGCAGCTGTTTGAAGGCAAGAAGTGGAGGCATAGGGATGGCCCTGGCAAGATGTTCATCGTCATTGATAAGTTGTTGAAGGCTGTGAAGAACTGGTGTAGTTTCTCCGCTCTGAGAAGTACTGGCCAACAAACTGACATCTGACCTTGTCCACCCCATCCAACACCAGCACCTCCACATCATGGCAATTATTGTGTGGATCAGGAGTGGGTAGAATCCTCAATCAAGGAAAGAGGAAGATATGCTAGAAACACCATTATGAAAGATAGCATTGTCACAACAGGTGTAACAAGGGTAGAGAAACTGGGAGAATAGAATGGAGTCCTTACAGGAAGCAGGGTGTGAGGAAATACAGTCAAGGTAGATGTGGGAGTCACTGGGTTTGAAATGAAATTAGTAGACAGCCTATCATCAGAAAGGAAAGGAAGAGTCAAGGATGGACAAAGTGAAGTTGAGAGATGGATGGATCCTGGAATAAAAATTGATCAATTTTTCCAGTACCAGATGAGAGCAGGAAGCGGCACTCCTGCTCTCATTAATGTATTGGAAAAAGAGTTGGGGAGGGAGCCTGATAGGGATTTGAACAAATAATCCCACAAACCTCCAAAAAGATAGATTTACAGCCCATGTGGGTGCCCATGGCCACACTTTAAATAACTTCAAGTGTCCTCGTTCCTTCCACAACTAAAATCACTCATTCAGATTATCTGGTTATTGCATTCTTGCTGTTTGTCGAATCTTGCTATGGCAATTTGACTGCATCTAAGATCCTTTATTGTCTGTAAAGTGGTTTTGGAAATCTCAAAGTCTTAACAAACACAACTGTTCTGCTATTGCTACATGGGGTCATCTCATAGTGTGCTCGATTACACTTACAATTGCTCATTTAGGCTGTAAAAATGCAAGCTGATAATGACACAGAGATAACATCAAAGGTATTTGGTATCTTGGTGATCCATAGGGCAGACCTTTTTCTTAACTAATTAAATTTAAAGACTGGAAAATGAGCAGAGAAGGCAACGTGGATGGGTGAGTTAGAAGGGGGAAACTAGATACAGAAACAGAAATAAACAAAAGAATAAAAAAAGAAGTAAAAGACAAAACAGAAAAAAATTTCAAAAGTAAGAATTTACAATTTCTGATTTTTAGAATTTTCAACACAATTGCTTGAAAGAATAGGATTTACAATTAGAATTGTGATTACACTTGTTTATTTATAGGGTGTAATAAATTATTATACACCCATTAACTATACTACATTGTTAAAATAGTACTTAGACTGATAAATACTAGATTTAATTTTTTGTGGCTGCTAATAGCCAATTAAAGTGAAATTGCAGCAACTGCATGAAACTCATAGGGAGATTAAGTGCAAGATGTCACTTCTGTGTGGCTAATAATCAGTGGTAGCACAAGTTGAATAGAAACCTGTGGCAGTCACTGGTATTTCCCTAACACAGTTTGATTTGTTTTAACCTCTTTTTCTAATTAACCTGTTCAGAGATGTTATTATGTATCTCTGGAGCAGCAGGGACTTGAACCTAGGCCTACCTGGACACTACCGCTGTGCCATAAACGGGCCCCTCAACACAATTTGACTGTTGATTTGTACATCAATAACAGCCTATATCATGCAACCACATCTACTTTTTTAGTGAAATCTGGACCTAAATAAATGTAAGCTCTTTCTTCTTTGAGAATAATTAAATATGTATAAACATTAATTTAAGTTGTCTGAAGAATAGTTCAAGGTTGCAAGAAGTTTGCAATGCATTTGGATGAGTGCCCTCAGGTTTCCAGGAAAATAGAAAGTGTAATAACAGCAGTGCTGTCTTCTGTATGCAATTAGCATTCATGAAGAATTCAAGAAGCCAAATTGTTATCAATGCCATTTGCCAGTCAAAGAATTTGAAGGAAAGTTTGTGGAATTGGAATGTGATTTGATTGGTGAATATGACATGCATTTTAAGATGCACCTTGGCCAGGCTCAGCACACTAGTAGATACTGGGACTCCTGCAGCACACTGGTAGTGACCCTGCCACTGAGCTAGAAAGCCCAGATTCAAGTCAAAGGTGTGTAATAACATCTCTGAAAAGTTTGATTCAAATATATACTGGGACTCCTGTGGTAGTGTCCCTACTTTTGGGCCAGGAGGCCTGAGTTCCAGTCTCACCTACTCCAGAAGTGTGTCATAACACATCTGAAAAAGTCAATTAAAAATACCTTCAAGTAAATGGCTCAGAGGATGTTTCCCCTCATGGGAGAGTCTAGGACCAGAGGTCATTGTCTCAGAATAAGGGGCACCAGTTTAAGACTGAGATGAGAAGGATTATTTTCTTTGAGGGTTGCAAAACCTGTGGGGGCAGAGTCCTCGTGAATAGTTAAGGTAGGTAGATTCTTGATCAGTAGGGGAATCAAAGGTTATGGGAAAAATGTAGCAAAGTGGATATGAGGAATGTCAGATTAGCCATGATCCTAGTGAATGATGAACCAGGCTTGAGGCGCCAAACAGTCTACTCCTTGTCCTATTTCTTATGGTCTTATTTGGGTGCTAATTTCTGCGTGCGAAGTGAGTTCAATTACCTGTTCCAATATTACCTTGAATTGAAGAACGTCCGCTAACTTTCGTTTCCTCATGTGACAGTTATGTGGTCTTGAATTAATTCACCCTTCAAAGCTTCATTCTTCCAACATCCTGTGAGATGATATAAAGCCATTAGGAACGTTTGAAATCACTGAGTGAATATGCCCTATTCTATCACAATTTCTTTTGGGGCTAAAGTAGACATAAAATGCTTTAATCAATATGCCACAGTCTCTAGCATCCTTCTGACTGATCTGTCCTCCCAAACTTTTGTCAGCTATTGGACATCCAGCACATAAAAATGCATTGACTTGAATTTTCTGCTCACCTGCATATAAATCAGAAATCATTTTATCCCATTGAAACCGTGGCTTCTAGACCTGCCACATTTGGCATCATTGTGGACATTCTGAGTATTCAAATAGTTAAGATAATGGCAAGATCTCTGCTGGTACTGTCAGTCTTACAGAATATTGACCGAGGTGAATACTTGGAACTTTTCTTCTTACTGTTGAAGTGTTCCAACTTTCCGAGTTCCTCTTCAGTACTTCCAATTCATGGTTATGTTTCAAACCCTTCAAAGGTTCTATATCCACCCCCCCCACTGCTTGAAGCCCTGAAATCAGACACTTCTGAGGTCTTTTCCCTGTCTTTGGAGTCTTCTGCTTTTCTCTTTGTTGTTCTTGAAATCTTTCAAAGTTTCAGTTTGTCTTCCGAGTCTTCCCACTTGTTACTCAACTGCGCATTCGAAGACTTCTGAGATTTTGTCCTGCCTTCAGAATCTTCCCTTTGCAACTGTGTCCTGTAGATTCTGTTTTCCTTTCATATCCTGGCTCCTGAGTTTATCCCCCCTTAAATTACATGATGTTTAATTTTAAGTTAGTGCTGCACCTGCGTACTGACATTCCAGTCTGAACTAAGTTGGTGATTGTAAACAGGGACATCCTTAATCTGGGTCCAACATCACCTCGAGGTCAACTTTACTGAACCTTGGGGCTGCCTTGCCAGATTGCTGGCTGCAGCCTTTCTTGCATATTACTTTTCTCTGCCTTTTCACTTCAAAACAACTCTCATAAACCATTTAAATTATCTGTACTTTCAGCTTCTTGATTTGCACTCTCACTTGTAACTGGGAAGGCATTGGCCTGGTGTCGAGAAATCCATAGACCTTCCCCAAGTTTTGGTGGCTTGATTTCAAATTCTGCCATGGCAAATGGTGAAATTTGAATTCAATTTTTAAAAATTTAGGATAAAAGCCCAACCTAATGATAGGCTTATAACCACTGCTGACTGGTATAAAAACTTATTTGATTCACTAATGTCCTTTAGGGAAGGAAACTTACCATCAGACCCACAGAAATGTGGTTAACTCTTAACTGCCCTTTGTTTGGGACTTGGAAAATGATTGCAACATTAGGGTGGTAATCCTGCTTTTTATTGCTGCAGTATTTGGTGTCTCTGTCTCTCGGTCTCTCTAGTTATCTGTGTGTGTGTGTCTGTTTTACTATGTGTCTCTGTCTTTCTCTCCATTTATATCTGAGGAAACATCCTTGATCATACTATATCGGAACTTCAAACCAACATTTAATCTCGGCACATTGCCTGAGAGCGATTCAGCAAAAAGCTTGAAGCTCTTGAAATAACAACACGCACAAAACGTCTCAAAGATTACACAATTTAAATGATTTGACTTTGGAATAACTTTGAAGTTGCCTACAAGCCATAGGAAGCAAGACACAAAACTCTTGAGAGCAATGTATCTTCTGCAACCAAATACTAAGGAAGAAATGAATAATGTATTTTGCTTTTCAACTTTAGCACGATCAGACTTAATGTAAAATATTTTAAAATATATTCGCCTGAGAGCAGAAAAATATATTGTACATGAAAAAGACCAAGTTTTCAGAAGATAAGAATTTATTTTGCCCTAAGGTCACCTCTTTGAAGGATTTCATTCAAATCTTTTACAAGCTTAGCATCTACAATGTCATAAATAACATTAGCACTGTCTTCGTCTACTCTTTTACCTCTGAGTTACACTTTCACATCATGAAGTTCTTTTATGTCCTAATTATATTTTAACTAACTTGTGAAGTTTTATTTTACACTCTATTTATACTTGTGCTGACTGTAGAAATATTTTTACATTCTCACTACTTATCCGATTGTTGTGAGCTCTTTTCTATCTTACTTATATTTTATTATTTCTCTATCTGCTAGCAAATGTCCCATGGTGTTTCTCATGACAACTGTTTTGATAACTGTCCCTGAATTTCAGTAGAGGTTTTCCCAGTCTCCTGTTGTGACCCTGGGGAAATGACCACACGTGCTCTTCCTATTTTTAATTTATTCTTTCAGGGGATGTAAGTGTCGCTAGCAATGCCAGCATTTAGAGTCATAGAGTCATACGGAACAGAAACAGACTCTTTGGCCCAACAAGTCCATGCCAACCAATCCTAAACTAGACTAGTCCCACCTGCCTGCGTTTGGCCCATACTTCTTATTCATGTGTCTATCCAAATGCCTTTTAAACATTATAACTGTATCCGCACCCACCACTTCCTCTGGAAGTTCATTCCACACACGAACCACTCTCTGTATAAAAATGTTGCCCCATGTCTTTTTTAAATCTTTCTCCTCTCACCTTAAAAATATGTCTCCAGTCTTTTTGTTGCTATACTTTGAAGGCATTAAAGAATCAATCACATTGCTTTGTATCTGTAGTCACATGCAGGCCAGATTAGGTAAAGAGAGCAGATTTCCTTCCCCAAAGACAATTATTGAATAGGATGGGTTGTTTACAGCAATTGATGATGGTGTATAAGCACTATTATTGAGACTAGTTTTTGTCCTTTTCTTAATAAACTGAATTTTAAAACTGATGTCCACAGCTTATTAACCTGGTTCTCTTGCTTACAAGTCCAGTGACATTACCATGATGCCACCTGCTCCCACAATCTCTGGTGTATGTACCAAATCTCCATTGATAATACTGAAGGAAGTTAAGAGTTATCCATGGCTGTTAGCCCCTGACCATAAGGATAGGAGCATAACTGAATGAGGCACAGTGCGTTATTCTGCTGCTATAGCACTGTGTCCCACAATTGTCTAATTATTTTAAATAGGCATATGGTGAGATCAATGAATTAGCAGTCATCTTCTAGAAAGGTAGTTGCTTGTGAATACCGATTCTCAACAAGGTCAGAGTAATGTTAAAGAAAAGTGTCTTGCCCCTGTAACAAAGTACATTGTTTCAAGTGGGTTCGACTCAAATAATTTTATACTTTGTCATGCCTCCTACTGCATTGCCTGGATGGAAATGCTTTAAATAAATCATGTAATGTACATGATTGACTATGTTAAATTGAAACTGAGTCTCTTTGCTGCAAACTCTGAAGGTTGAGTTTTACTGTTCTTTGATCAGAGACATTAACGAATTGTTTTAAGTTTAGAACAGTGCTCCTCAGAAACCCCAAGCATTATAAGTGTGTTTTTGAAATTCGAACAATGAGCATGACCTACTCCTCTATTAGCACATTAAAAATTCATATTAAGCACTTTATTAATGTTTATGTATCATATTTTGGTTTCACAATTGGCACAGAGGAAGGAGCTAATGGAACTGGCATGAATCTGATTTGTAGGCCTGTCAATTGAGATTTGGATTATCCATCCAGATGCATATTTTGTGAATTGGGGAAGAATATAATGAACAGCTGATATGTTATGTAGGCAGCAGCAGGAAGTTACCAATTGAACAAGGACAAAGGCCTCAGCAATGCTTTATTTAATTCTTTCAGCTTGTGGATGTATTGTGTTCTTCCAAGATAAACTTGCCTGAGTGAACTTGAAGGAGCATTGTTATTCTTCTGACATTATTCAGCATACACGAGCACAGTTAACTACCCAGGCCAGCCATGAGTCATGTGAATAATGATCTCCAACAGAGACATTCACAAGTCAACAAGAGTCCTAGTGATCGGAACAGTAGTATTCACCACTCTCCTGCATTGCACTGAGAAGTGAACTGTGTTTCAGTGACATACGAGAGGTCTGAAGTAATTCCACAGTGGAGGAAGCTTCCCATTGGTGAAAGCTACAATCACGAATGCTGCAGATCCTGTCCATTTTTAAAAACCTCCTGGATAACAAGAGGGATTCAGCATCACAATCACAACTTTGCTGTCAAACACTACGAGCCTCCTCTACTGTGTCTGCATGTTATGCCTCAGAGTTACTATGTGAGTGTATTTCTAAAGGGACTTGTTCATGTATCATCACTGTCATTGTTCAAGGTTATAAGAGTCTCAGATGCCATCTTAACTTGGGCCACCTTGAAGCAAATCTTGCTGATGGAAGCATATTACTCTTTGCTTTTATCTAACCTTAAGTTATTCAGTTACAAGTTACAGTGGATGTGATAGAGTTAGAGAAAGTGTGAGAGAAACACAATAGATCCAGAGTATCTGTGGAGAGAGAAACAGAGTTAACATTTCGAGTCTAGTTTGACTCTTCTTCAAACCTCAATATTAGTTTAGTGTCACCTCAACTTGGACATCCTGTAAATGTAATATATGCATATTTTAGCAAGCTGAAATAAATGTATCTTGGATCTTTCAAAATTACATTATCCACAAACCAGCTTTTAATGTTATGAAGGATAACATAGCCATTGTTGAATAATATGAAGTCTGGAGGCAAAATTCACATCAGCATCTTTCCTGAATGATCAATCCTGATTAGGACCTGTTTGTAGCAATGCAGCCTTTGTTGTTAACCAGTGAGAGCCCTCCGGCATCACATCCTCCTGTAGGAATATTGTGTAAATGGCACCCATTGGCATTCCAGCAATTGAAGTCTATGAAGAAGGCAGACCATTTTATGAGAACATTTGTGTCAATGAATTTTCCTAATGGAAGCTTTTCCTTTTCCATTGTCCACAACCAAATTTCTACTCGTAATACCCAGGAGGAGAGGCTTTTCTTTCTTCTATTTGCTCTATCCCTGTTCCTCACTCCACACACCTTTACTTGACCCCTAAATAACTCTTGCTAGATTCAAGCTTCCATGCAGGTTGCCATTCTCCTGTTTACTTAGCTATAGGGAGAGGCTGAATAGGCTGGGACTAATTTCCCCAGAGCATCGGAACCTTATAGAGATTGCATGAGGAGCATAGATAGGGTGAATAGCCAAGGTCTTTTTTACCGGGGTAGGGAGTCCAAAACTAGAGGGCATAGGTTAAAGTTGAGAGAGGTAAGATTTAAAAAGGATGTAAGAGGTAATTTTTTCATGCAGAAGGTGGAATGAGCTGCCAGAGGAAGTGGTGGAGGCGGGTACAATTACAACATTTAAAACGCATCTGGATGTGTGTATGAATAGGAAGGGTTTAGAGGGATATGGGCCAAATGCTGGCAAATGGGACTAGATTAATTTGGGATATCTGGTCAGCATGGACGAGTTGGACAAAAGGGTCTGTTTCCATAATGTGCAACTCTATGACTCCATGACTTCCATTCTGCCCCAGAGTTAGACAAGGAAAACCACAGACCTCAAACACAGCTACACAAAGCGAACTGATGTACCCTGCATTTAAATAAGTGTGAACATGTTATCACAAGACTGTCACGCACCACTGACTTTATCTTGAGGTGAGATTTTATGATGTTACAATCAGGTAAGGAGGGGTGTTTTATTTTAGTGGATCATCTCCCCTCTTTTTAACCACCTCTCCCCTTTGTTGGCTGCAACAAGGACTATTAATTATTTTTAGCATGCAGCGATATCACACTTTAAATCAAATGTAGTACTGGTCAAAAATAAAGAGCCAGAACCAAGGTTTTCTTGAGTAAAACAAAGCAGAATATTATTAACAACAAAGTCTGAGGAAAATAAAAGAACAGCACATGACATCAAAAACATGCACAAACACAGATATATGTTTTAAAAAGAGCTGAAGGGCTAATACAAAGAAAGAAGATCAAGAATATGTAATTTATAAATACCTTAGACTCCTTCAGGTATTAGGTTTAATCTACTGTTTAATTGATGGTTTATATCATCAGCAATGGAGAAATTTTTTGATATATTTGAGTTCTCAGTGAATGGATGTGTCTCTAACTTATTTCATTACAAACTGCTTTTCTGAGAGGTTGAGAGAAACAGGAATAGTGTGAGCAAGCCTTCTAGTTCTGCTGTTATGAACTTAATTTCTTCTCTTTCTGCCTTGTCCTAAAAGCTGTTGCTTGAAATACAATTTCTTTCTGTCTTCCTGTATCTAGCTTCAATCTTTTTCCCAAGCTGGAATTTTTTGTATGAAACTTCCAAAAAGGTATAAATTAAACAAGATTTGTAGATCTGAATGACTTATTTGGTATTTTATGACAAACTCATTTCAGTTTAACCTAAGTCATGGTATTCAAATATGATGGCATAGTGGTAATGTCAGTGGACTAGTAACGCAGAACCCCAAACTAGTAACAGCCACGTCCCATATATGAATAATAAAATAAATCAAGTATAAACCCATCACAGACCTGCATGTAGCTGACATGCTACAAGCTTAAGGTTCACTTAATCTCAGCACCACAGCACATTGTTGGGAAATTGAGATTTTAACTCTAATCTAGTTCACTCAGCATGTACACCGCATTTCCTGCTCTTTCAGGCTTCACAAAATCAGCCCAATGTGTCTCGCTGACTGAAAAGTATTTCTGTACCAGCTCCTGTTCTCGTAAATTTCAAATGCCAGTGTTCCAGGCGAGGACAAAATAAATGTTCAAATATACTCTGAAGCTCTCCTTGAACTGGTGGTTACTTTGAATTTATATATTATTCAGAACTTGTCCACAAAGCTCCATCATGGATCGAATTCCAACATCTTAAGAGAGGAAAGAAAATGAAGCAAGTTTGGTACTCTGGATCTCACCAATTTGCGGGACATCCTGCCCCATGTGCCTAAAGATCTATGGGTCAAGAATCAGCCTGTTTAGCCACATGAAGATCTATGGCAACAACTCATGAATCCTGAGTAGACATCATCCTTAAATAAAGAGAGATGAGATGAATGATGAGTAGCTACATAGGGATAGGCCATTCATCCCCTCGAGTTTATAAATACTGAGTATAGCTAAGCATGGGGACAACAGGCAAATCCAGACAGAAAACATGAGGAATGTACATCAACAACAACAAGAGAAATGGCTCAACACTCTGAGAGGGCTGCCGTTATTTTGGATACACCTTTTGCTCAGAGAGTGCATAGCTGTTCAAGAAGGTGTCTCAGAATCTCCTCAAGGAAGATGTGCTGTAAACATTGCTAGGGATCTCCACTGCATAGAATATGAAAGAAAAAGACAGGAATAACTGTGTGAAATATAAAGGAGGACAACGAGCAGTAGGTGAAGTCTCAAACCACAGCTATTCAGGAGACAAAGAAGTAGCTATAAGGTTTAAAGGCATGTAAGTAGAATCCAATACCTTTTTTGATTCGTTCACTTAGTCCTATCCCAAAGAGCAGTGAGCCGTCTTCTTGAACCACTGCAGTATGTGTAATGTAGGTACACCCACAGTGCTGCAAGCTGGAGAGGGTAAGAATTTTGACCTAGTATCAGAATCAAGACTACGGGTTTAATTTTTACCTTGTAGTTTGGCTGAGTGTGAATGTGTCAAGTTTTTTGGAGGGCTTTTTTCCCACAAGACCTAGCACAATCTCTTGTCATATCTTACCAAAGTCACCTCATTAACTATATACCCAGCACCTATGATGCCCCTCTCACCCAATTCTGGCCCCATCATACCTCACCCCATTCCTGGGACTATTCAAGCTATTATAACGGCCCAGAAGTTACCAGCATCCCAAATAATGACTTTACTTTTTAAAAGACCATTGGGCATTTGGACAAGCTCTGTCAGTTTGGATCTGCCCTGCACATTCCTGACATTTGTCCTGGACTTGGCAGAAAAGGGAATATTGCCACCAAGTATTGTGGGCAGAGACTTGTAGGCCCTACTGGATGGATAGTATGGAGAGGGAACATCTTATTCCCACAGGACCAGGAAAGGAGGCTGCAATCCCAGGCCATGCCAGCCTGGTCTGAAATTGCCACACATTGGCTGTTGGGAATAATGCCCAGAATTGTATGCCCAACTTCAAGCTGTACAGTAAGTGCCACCATCTTCTTTCCAATACCTCACACTCACTTTATCTCGCTGCTACTGTACCAACCTCCTACCAAGGCTCTGGCTCTAGCACTCTCATTGTTGCTTGCAACATCTTCTCTCACTCAACCCAAACCCAGACACCACCAACCTACATGCCCTGCTCGCTCACTCAGGACAGCCCCCAACCCCACCAACAGTAATAGTTATGCCATCCACTTTCTCTTTACATAATACCTGCTTCTGTCTCTCTCTCTCTCGTCCAGGTGGAAAACAGCCCACAATAGTGCCGTTAGTCAACACAGACAGTGGATTTCCTGATATTTGGCTCCTCCTTCCTTGTGCAGAGACAATCCTGACTACCACCCGAGTGGCTAACTGACTATGCCCAAGTGCCTGGACTGATATGGCAGGCTGCACTTGGTTTACTGGAGTCGGATTTACTGAGACCCTCTGACTGAAGGCCATCTCCGTTCACTTAACTGAGGCCCGTCGACAACTGGACAAGCTTCCTGGCTATGTGTCTGCACTGAATGGCAAGGCAATACAGCAGGAAAGTGAGCTTAGCATCTCTGGCTGAGGGCAAAACTCAAAAATACAGATAAAGGATACTGTGAGCATCCAAGTAGGATCTGAGTGTGTGAGTGCTATGATAGTGAGTGAAGAGGCCAGTCCAGTCCATGAGCTTGATGGGTATCTGTGAGTACATAGTGCCCTTGCTGCAGCGTTACAATGATAATTAAAAACCAGCCACCCTGCAGATGTTGGAAATCAGAAATAAAAGCAGAAATTGCTGGAAAAACTCTGCAGGTCTGGCAGTATCTGTGGAGAGAAAACCGAGTTAATGTTTCGGGTCCAGCGACTGTTCTGAGAACGGGTCACTGGACCAGAAAAGTTAACTCTGCTTTCCTTCCACGGATGGTGCCAGGCCTGCAGAGCTTTTCCAGCAATTCTTCTGCTTTTGTTTACAATGATAGTTGTTGTTGCAGCCTGAGGTGCAACACTGAAGTTCACAAGTATACTGCAAGTGGACCAGACATGTGTCGGGGTGCTCCTAAAGGCTGACTCACGTTGGATGCCAACGTCCTTGGATGTGGGGTGCGTGTGGCCAGTGCCACTGATTTATTAGTGCCCATTATTCCAACCGAGAGGACCTTTGGAGCAAGCGCCAAGCCGAAGTCACCAAGAATCCATTCTGATTTCCATGACGAGAATACTAGGCGTCTGGTTTGTTCAGTGCATTTGGTAAGACAGGTAGCTGCATATTTAAGAGGCAAAATGTGCCATTGGTGATTAACAGCAATAATCCCTCTTTATAGGCAAAATGCCGTTGCTGAGTGAGAAACACATCTCAACTCCTTGCAGATGCATACAAGACGTAACAAGTTTCTCCCCAAGTTGAGATAGACCTCGCTGGGCTTCTCATGAGATTCTGCCCCCGCCATCACCCAGATCATTCACTCACAAGATTCTACCCTGTAGTACTAATGTGTGTCATCATATTCTACAGCAACAGAACTGAAACCTGAAAATCCAGCAGAATGATTGTTAAAACTATTATTACAACTCAAGAGCTTTACAGTGTCCAGGAGGAGGTTAAAAAACAACTGTTCTTAAAAGCTACAGTCTGCTTGGTTTGAACACAATGTTGACAATGTACACATGAAACCAGCAAGGCCAAAATGCAGCGCTTTTAAAACATGGATCTTGGACACAAATATTTCCAGATTTTCTATGAAAAGCAAAATACTGCGGCTGCTATGAATCTGAAATAAAAACAGAAAATGCCAGAGAAACGCAATAGGTCTTTCAGTATTTGCAGGGAGGGAGAATCAAAGTTAACATTTCAAGTTTGATATGGTTCATCTTTGGCACTTACTGTTGAGTCTCTTCAGCATTTTCTGCTTTTATTTCATTCTTATGAATTCTTGTCGATACTGGCAAGGTATGATTATTTAAGATTGTGCTATACTGAGATATCAGTGATAAGTTGTAAAATAATCATTTTAATGAGCGAGATCTTGACCTACTCGGAATCTTTCCGCTAGCCAAGGGTTAATCAGACCTATTGTTTTATAGGGGTTTCAGGCAAAACACATGAAGAGTGCTTCATGAAGTTTCTCTTTTACATGCATTCAGCACGGAGAGTGAAGTCAATACAGCTGGGTCACGTCATCCTTTTAGTAACAACAGGCAGTGCAATAGGATGACACACACCAAATAAGAAGGGGCTCTTTTACTGAGCATTTTCTGGATCAGAGAAGCCTTGCCAGTTGTCAGTGTCTGTCACAAGATCACAGGCAGTACACCCACAAAATACCAGTCAGTATGTCATTGCAAAATTAGGATCCAGCCTGGGTTCTTCACTTTGCACTTCATGGCCACCTTCAGATGAATGTAGCCTTTTTGAACTGCGCTTCCTCCTCCCCACACCCTGTAGACTGTGATATACAATGGTGGTGATGCTGAAGTAGGATCCATTGTGGAATCATCCAGTGAATTTTTTTCTTCAGCAAATAAGTTATTTAATAATATTTATTCAGGAATGTAGTTACAAAAGTGTGACAATCAATTAAGCCTCTTCTGCTTATCAGTAGGATTATGGGTGATCAGTAGCTCAACTCCCACATCTCGCCTAGGTTCCATTTCCCTTAATATCATTATCAAATCTATCGATCTTAGAGATGAAGCTTAAGGCTCTACACCTAAAATCACCATCTCTAATTTTATAGTCCACATACTTCTTGTTCTGATATCCCACACCAAAGAAAATGGTTTCTCTCCATTTATCCATCCAATCCTTTAATCATCCCAAACACCTTAATTAGATCAGTTAATCTTCTAGATCCACACACAGTATCTGCCCCTCGTCCTTATAATTTAACCCTTTTAGTCCTGGTGAATATGCTCTGTAACTCCCTCCAAGGTCAATACATCTTTCCCAATGCAAGGTGCCCAGAACTAAATGCAATATTCTAGATGCAGGTCTAAACAAAGCTTTTATAATTCTGGCATATATCCATCCTTTTATATTCCAATCGAGATTAAAGCTCACACTATCTTGAGCTTTAAAATTATTTCTGAACTTGGTCACTTGTTTTTAATTATTTCTGAATGTGGATCCTTACGTTGTTTTGTTTTTATACATTTTCTGAGTTTCTTACCATTTAATCGAAATACATGTGTTTTCACAATGATTTACCATTGAAATACAATGGCTGTTATATAAGGGAATGATTTAGTCATTGTGTGCCAGATGCATCCATGAACTGCATTGAGCAACAGCCAATCTGTTTTCAATGGTGCGACGGAGGAAGGAGTGTTGCCCAGGAAACTGATGCTTTAATGAATAGGGCCAAGTAGATGGCTATGTCTACCTGAACCATAAAAACAGTCAGATAAGACCTTGGTTTAATAGTTCATTTGAATGATGGCATCTCTGACAATTCAGGACTGCCTCAGTACAACATTTGAGTGACAGCCTAAATAGTGTAATCAAGCTAGATATTTATATCCAGTCTTTGAGGGCAAGGACAAATTCATGTGCACACATGAATCAATCTTTTATTTATAGGGCTGATTTTGTAAATTTAAGGTCCTAATTCATACCCTGAAACAATAAAGCAGAAGCTGTTGACCTGATCATTCTTGATCAGTCAGTTTAGAGACAGGCTTCTTCCTACAAGGCACATTCTATGATGTGAAAGACAGATGATCCTATTTGGCTCAGGAGTCAATGGCACAGCTGCCAGAAACACTTCCATTCACTCGTTGGTAGCTAGTGTGGGAAAGAGGCCATTGAATCTTGTAGCCTATGCAGGTGTTGACACTCTTGAGGCTGCTACTCCATCTGTCATCCTGTTGAGATATAAAGCTCTCCTTTAACTAACTGCAACCACTGGACCATCAATGGAAATTTAATTACCTCCAGAGGCAGTAAATCAATGCAACACTGTGTTCTGGTCTACAAACTGCCCTGGGTGGTTAATGAAGGAAGCACAAGTAATTGGAGGTGCGTTAGTCATGATTGCACATTGGCAGGTACCATAACAGCCTTGCTCAGTATAGCCCATGACTGAGGGCATCATTTTTCAAATGATGGGGTTTCTCACTCTGCTACCTGCTGGGGAATGCATCCTCACCAATATTTTCTGTCCCACAACCATTTAATGCCCCAAGGAATGTTAATTGACTTGAAATGGGGCATCCACCCCTCAGACAGAAGGTGGTCCCACCTCAGAGATTTTCCAATTGGACGAGTTGTAATTAATAAAATCTTCCATTGGTTCAGTTCAATTTGGTTGACATACCCATTCATTTTTTTTTTGGCAAGATGGTGCCAACAGAGTAGGCAGCAATCGGGATCCTGTGCCTGGACTTGCCCTCTTCGCCAGCTTTTTCTTTTCTTTTCCTTCTTTCTCTCCTCAGTTTTGTTCTGTTTTAGATTTCACTTAAACTACCTTCTAAAGAGAGACCTTCGATAGGAAGGTGGCTTCAGAAGCAGTGTGGCTGTAGAATCGGCCACGCTATGAAGCCTAGAGAGGCACTCTGGGGTGGCAGCATGGCATGGGCTGGTGAAGACTGAGTGGGACTGTGGTGGCAGACAAGGAAATACTGGACTCTCTCTAAGCTATCTTTCTTTCTAAAATTTCATTTTATGTTAATGAGAATGGTTGCAATTCAAGGCGCCAGTATAAACTTTTCACTGTATTTTGTATTAAAAACACATGAGAATAAATGATTCAATTCAATTCAATAAATTGTTCAAACTGACAAATGCATGCAGCTGTATTTCAAATTAACCTCACTCATCTTCGTTGTCAATTAAGTGTGGGCAGTACAGAAAGTGAACAGGACTTCAATCCTCTCTCCTTCCTACACATAAAAAACATTAATGATTCAATCTATTCAGGAAACTATACGCAAAACGTCTTGAGCTTTAATAATGAAGTTATCTTTTCAGTAATTACTTTCTTCCCAACATTACTGAGAAAAAAAAGGGCAATTTACTGAAAAGAATTCACCATGTTAATTCTGGCCATGTGTAACCCATTGTTTTGAATAGTTCAAAATATTTCATTCAATATTATGTTATTGTCCCTGTTAATAAATCTATGGAGATAACAAGGTGTACAGCAGGCCAGGCAGCATCAGAGGAGCAGGAAAGCTGACGTTTTGGGTCTGGACCCTTCTGAAGAACCTTGTTATCTCAGACTCCAGCATCGGCAGTTCCTATTATCTCCAAAAGATACAGCGAGTTGTTCCTGAGGCTGAGAAAGGTCTCAATGGAACCCTCATGTATAAGATTCCACCCAATGAGTTATTTTGAAGTTTTAGTTATTTTATCAGCCATCAGCGTGGCTAATTTGAATACTGTAATACACCCCCGACCTCATCCCAAGACCAGCCCAGCTCGTCCCCGCCTCCTTGACCGCTCCGTCTTTTCTCCCACCTATCCTCTCCTCCCACCTCACTGACTAACCCCCACCCCCACTTCCTACCTACTAGCCTCATCCCCGCCTCCTTGACCTGTCCGTCTTCTCTCCCACCCATCTGCCCCTCCCTCCCAACTGACCAACCCCCATCCCAACTCCCTACCTACAAAAAAAAGCAAAAAAACTTGTTATCTATTAAATGACGCCTCCCTAACCAGTCCTTCCTCCCACCTATCCCCTCCTCCCACCTCAAGCCCCAACCCCATCTCCTATCTACTAACCTCATCCCGCCCCCTTGACCTGTCCGTCCTCCCTGGGCTGACCTAACTCCCCATCTACACTCACCTTTACTGGCTCCATCCCTGCCTCTTTGACCTGTCTGTCTCCTCTCCACGTATCTTCTCCTCTATGCATCTTCTATCTGCCTCCTCCTCTCTCCCTATTTATTTCAGAACCCCATTCTCCTCCCCCATTTCTGAAGAAGGGTCTAGGCCCAAAACGTCAGCCTTCCTGCTCCTCCGATGCTGCTTCGCCTGCTGTGTTCATCCAGCTCTACACCTTATAGTCTCAGATTCTCCAACATCTGCAGTTCCTACTCTCTCTAACTAGTTAATCTATTTGCATTCGTTGGTTGAGGAATGAATATTGGCTGAGCACTCAGAATTCCCCGTTCATCTTCAAATACTTCCAGACAATGGCTTACATCCCTAAATAGACAGATAGGGCCCTTCATTCGACAATATCTAGCAACTGCCAACAATCAAAAGTTAATGAAATCCGAAAACAGATTTTGACTCTTGTCACATTATGAAGTTAAAGCTCATTACTTCCTTCTCCATGTCTTTGTAAGGGGCTAGTTTCAATTTACGAATGTCAACATGTTCCCTCATCAAAGGAAAGCTTCCAGCTTTGCCAGAATACTTCTATTATATGAGTTTGGAACTCATCAAAATAAAACCTCATTTCCTCATCACCGATAGCATTCCTGCAAGGCCTTTGAAATCTGATATAATAGTGCAGTCATGAAGATTAAAATTCTCAAAATCACTAAAATACAGTTGTTGCTGGGAATTTTATGTTCAATTCCTTCTCCAATAAAGAAGTTTGTAGGAATGAAATTAGATGATTCTGCATAGCACATTAGTTCAGTGGAAGAGAAAATCAAGTATGGAGGACAACATGTTTTTAAGTTCTCTCTGGTGCTGTTTTAGACTTGTAGTGTTTCCACCCAAGGGGAGGAAAGCTTGGGTGCATACAGGCAGTTAACTCCTCTAAAAATGACATGAGATCGAGGCACCATTCCATCTGCTTCTGGGTTTCACCAAGGAAGGTTGGCAGGCAAGCTAGCAACCTTTGGGAGCTATCAGCTAATTTATTTAAATTGTACTAGAAATTAAATACTGCTCATCCAACTATTCTGGATTTAACAGCCAGTTCATCAACTTTCCAATCTATAAACAAAGTGCCATGAGCACTGACCTGCATGTACAATGGCGAGAGACTATCAGAACCAAAAGGCCTCCAGCCACGCCTGAGTTTCTTGTTGTCTTCTTCTCAGGGATATTTTTCTCACTTCCTCACAGACATTTACAATTTCTTGTAAGTCTGATACTTTTCTTGTAGCTTCAATTGTATTTCCCTACTGCTGACTGTCTCCACAGCCTGGATCAAATTAATGCAGCTGTACCTTTCACCTTTAGTGAAGAACAAGAGGAACAGCAGCAGCTCTGCTCTGCTCAGCTACCTGCCACTTCACAGGGAACAAGGGACGGCCACAGAGATTCCGTACAAAGGAGGCAAAACCCCAAAGAATCTACAGGCTCTCTGGATATGTCTGAACAGTGAGGCTTTTATGATAGGTTGTTGATCACATCTTTACCCTCCCGGAACACAAAGACACGTGGAAAACTAAATTGGGAGGAGGACATAAGGGCACTGTAGAGAGAGATATTGGGAGATTAAGTGAATGGGAAAAGATCTGTGATGAGTGTAATGTGGGAAAATGTGAAATTGCCTATTTTGACAGGAATATTAAAAATTATATAAAGAGTGAGATTGCAGAGCTCGGAAATGCAAAGAAATCAGGATGGCCTAGTGCATGAAGCACAAAAGATTACTTTGCAGGTACACCAAATATTTTGGAAAGCTAACAGAAATGTGATCATTTATCATGTGGGCCACTGAATACCATAAATTGAATTGAATTTAGGGAGTTCATGCTTCAGTTATACAGATCATTGATGGAACCACACCTAGAATACCATATACAGTATTATGTGACTTTATTTAAGGAATGATAGAAATGCATTAGAGGCCATACAGCAAATATTTCACCCAACTAATACCTGGAGAGAGAGGGTTGGCTTATGAGGAAAGGTTGGGAAAACTAGGTTTGTTTCCACTGGAGTTTAAAAAGATAAGAGGTGACTCAATTGAAACATGTAGACTTGATAGTTCTTGACAAGGCAAATGAGAAATGGATATTTCCTGTTATGGGAACTAGTGGCCACTGTTTAAAAATTAGATGTTGCCTGCTTCAAAGAAGATGAGGCAAAATTATTTCTCTCAGAACATTAAATCTTTGCAATTGTTCCTGAAAAGGGGGGGAAAACAAAGTCCTTGAATATTTAAGGCAGAAGTAAATAGATTTGTGTTAAGCAACGGGGTGAAAGGTTAACAAGGGAGTCTTAAATTTGAAGTTGAAGTCACAATCACTTCAGGCATGATCTTATTAAATGGCGGAGCAGGTTTTAGGGGGTTGAGTGTTTGTACAATCGTAGAGATTCTAAAAATCTGGAATTATAAGCTATCTTAAAAGCATTCATGTAATCATTCCCATTAGGTGTAAAAAGCCATCTGGTTGTCTAATGCTGTTTAGGGAAGGAAATATTTCATCCTCACCTGGTCTGGTCTACATGTGACTTCAGGCCAAAAACAATGTGGTTGACACCTAACTGCCCCCTGAATGGCCCTGGAAAGCCACTTAGATCAATGGGCAATTAAGAATGGACAATAAATTTTGGCCCAGCAGAGATGCCCAAAACCCATGGATTAATTTTAAAAAATACTCTCTTGACTGTCAACAGCTTTACCATCACTGAGTGCTCTACCATTGACCTGAAGCTTGGCTGAACCAACTCTCTAAATATAGTGGCAACAAGAGCAGGTCAGAGGCAGGATATCTTATAATGACTAAATAACTTTCTGACTCCCCAAAACCTGTTCCATATCGACAAAGCAAAAATCAGGAGTGTGATGGAATATACCCCACTCGCCTGGATGAATCTAATTAAAACAATATTTAAAATGCTTTTCACCATTGAGTGCAAAGCAACTTATATGATTGGTACCCAATTAACAGTCTTAAACATTCATTCACTTCCCCCAATGCCTAATGACTACAAGATTGACTATCTACAAGATATACTGCCACAACCCATCAATCCTTCTTTGGCCATACCTTCCAAACCCACAACTCTACTACCTCATATGACAAGGCCATCAAATATGCACAGGAACATTCACACTTCCCAACTCCTCTTACAGAACATCCTGACTTGAAACTATAACCACTCTGTTTTGTTGTTCCTGGATCAGATTTCTGGAACTTTCCTTAACAGCACTCCTGATGATACATTTTCATGAAAGTTAAGCAGGTGGCTCACTGTTATCATTTCAAGGTTAATTATGGATGGACATTAAATGCATGTATTATCAACGATAGTCACATTCCCTAAACAAAGAATGCAAATGATCAAAGTGGAAATGCATTTTGAAATGCACTCGCACCTGCTTGCCGGATCAGTAAGGGGATGATTCTAACCAATTTTAAACTGCAAGTGTTAAGGTGCAAGAATCCTCCATAACTAAGTAGATCAGTTTTAAGGACATCGCATGACCCTTTCTGAAATATGAGTCTGATGCCAAAGATTGGAAATGATGATGTCGCACCGCCAGCCAAAACCTGGTATGAACTGTATTGTGGACTAGAGAGTCAGACAACGTTACCTCTACATTTTGCATTTCCTTGTGGACCAGGGAGGCTGAAGTGCTTCTCAGGGCCCAATGAAAAGCCTTGAGCCACTCTGCCCTGGATTTCTCCATTTGCCTGCCCTTCTGACTTCTGGTGGCCATTTCTGAAGCCCACCCACCCTAATCTGCTCCCTCTGATGGCTGAATTTTCATTCCTCCCCAGTAGCCAGGCAGTGGCTTCTGCAAAGCTCAGGTTTACTGCAGTAGCAATGTCAGTTTATATGCCCAAGTGACAATTTGCAAATCCACTCCACTGAACATGCCAAAAACTTGTAGATAGTTTCGAATGACAAAATAAATAAGTGATTACAAAGGCATTGCAGTTATGTAACTGCAAATGGCTTGCTGATAAATTTACAGTTAAGGTAATTGTCAGAGACTGATACAAACCTTCTGAGATTAAAGTAGCATTAGGATGCCATGTTAGCTGCTAAATTAACAATGTTAGATTGCCAGTCTATTAAATAGATTAAAGCCTCCATGCTTGGAGTTAGCAATATTTCTAAAATGTATATGATTTGTATGAGCTGGTATGATTGAGCTGCTTGTCTAAGTTTCCTGTGAGAAGAATTGTTTAACATCTGAAATTTCAAAGGAGAAGATCCATCATTCTGGAGATGCTGCCTGTTCCAACTATTTCCTTTGCATTTTGGATGTTCTAAAGTGAAAGGGTGGGTAAGTGTATCCTGACTAACCTTGACCAATTTGCCATAACCCTTTTTAACTCAGGCAGTTATGCAGTGAGATAGAGAAAGGGGATGAGAGTCAGGGAAAGGTCCAACACAAATTTATTGAATACTTTATCGAGGAAAAACAATATTCATCAGAGTTAATTTAAAGTATGATAATAGAGTTTATCAATCTCTTCACAAGATTCTTCAGCAAATGATCTTAAATCTTAATAAGCAGTCTCAAGTCTACACTAGCTTTTGATACACGCTTCTTCGGATTCATTATACCTGAGCCACAGATCCCTCCCACTGTTTTTGAATTATTTGTCGGAAAAGACTGGTAATACTCATTCAATAAAGCTAGGATAGGCTGTTCCTTGGTCTTTGAGGGTTGGCTGATATTTCAGGATGTCCAGTTTTTGATTGGACTTCTCGTCTCACCTCGGGCTGGTTCTGGTCTTTGGCCTGTCTCACCAAGGTGGTCTCTCTGGATCTGGTCAGTCCAGTGTTGCTCACCGTGAGGTACAAGGAGCTGGAGATGCTGTGCAGCTAGGCTGCCAGTAGAAGGTGCTCTCTCTAGACAAGCTTGAAAAGGTGCAAAAGCAAACAGCACTGGGGCTCCAGGTTTTTTCATCCCCCTCTCATGCCCTCCTTGAAGATTTTGCAGCCTTTGTCCAATACTAGCATCGGTCGGGTGCAGGAAAATCCAATGAGGGGTCTACTTTCTATGTTTGAAGATCATAGAGCATAGCTTTGAGCCTTCAACTGTCAAGCTGTCCTTGTCACACTATGACTCTGGCCTCCTCCTCCTGACCTGATACTACCAAGTCTGCATAACATTCTCCTAACAAAGCACATTAGAAACTGGGGATGTAAACAATGGTTCATTTGGAAACAATAAGGCTGTTAGCATCGGGCCTAAAACAAAAACAGAAATTGCTGGAGAAACTCAACAGATCTGGCAGCATCCTCGGGAAGAAAGCAGAGTTATCATTTCAACTTCCAGGTCTGTCTGGTTTCGATGGGAAGCTGATTGCCCAAGACCTGGCTGAATGAATACTGTCTGTTCCAGTTCTGCAGTTTGCAAATTGCAGAGTCCGGCTAGGTTTAAACTTGGCTCTCCCATTTCGAGCTTTCATCCATTCTTAAGAAAAAATACCAATATTTCTCTAACAATCCTGGTGGTCATGGGACAAGCAATAATCCAGCTCCCAAGCTTTATCTACATCTGGCTAACTGGGTAAAATCTCAGTTTCCTTAGTATCATAACTAAAAGTAATTAAAGGAAAAGTAGGGTGAATGAGGGGGGAGTGTGAAGTCAGGGATCAGGTTGTATTATGGTTGAGGGGTTGAGGAGGGATGAGAGGGAGAGGGTGGTGGATTATTGGGTCTAACAGAAATAGGCAGGGGTGGAAGGTGTTCAGGTTTGGGGTACAGGTTATCGCGTCAGTGTGGCCTCAGGGATCAGGGGAGATGTAGTTTGCAGTGGGTGGTCAGTTTAATAGTACTCCAGGAGTTAGACAATGTTTTTTAATGCTGCAATCTATCCTGGGGTAACTATTAAACTTGAGTTGGAACCCTTCGAATTCTATGAATGGACACTTTTGGAGAGTTGTAGATGCAGGGGAATTATCCATGAGATCCCCACATGCAACTCCAGTCAATGCTATTCCAAAGATTCTTTGGCCCACGGAATATCTCGGCCATTATCTTTTAAATGCTGCTGAAAAAGACATTTTGTCAAAAGATTTTCATCTTACAAATCAAGACAATTTCCAAGAAGAAATAATAATTTAAAATAATTCTGGGGGAAACCAGCATTTATGCTGCATGAAAGCAGACTGCTGATTGATTAGCAAACATACTGTGAATAATCGCGGCATTGCGGTGGAGAATGCACCCAAAATGCTGATTGACAGAATGTCAGTGTTGGTGTGACACCAGGGTTGCAGGCTGTAAATCCCAAAGATTGGTATTTCATATCAGACAACATATCCCTTTGGCTCTTCCCAGCAAAGCAGAGCATACCCAACCATACCATGGCCACAAAAGTGTTCAACATTACACGTTACCAAATCCCTACCTCCTACAATTTCCAGAGATGTTGTCCAGTTCCAGTAACAAATCTTTGACTCATTTTTGAATACTTCATGAATGATGGTGAATTGGCAACCTGGTTTTCCAACATATTCTTGCTCATAAGTGAGAGGCAACATCAATTCCTTTTTGTGGAATAAGCATAGCACTCTTTGTTTTGTACTTATAGTGCTAGTAATACAAAAAAAAACACTATCCATGTTTTCCACGTACGCCTCCTACACTGTTAATAAACATCTAACAAAGGAACAATTATTAATCTCTGGATACTCTCTGGATCTATTTAATTAGTATCCAATATAGCATGAACAAGGCTGGAGCACTGGGGCCTCAAGGGCCAAGAGGTTAACTGTTCACATTAAATGATATCTGAAAAACTCGGGTCTAACAATTTACCACCCAAATTGGCCTAAAGTATACTATTTTAGGGTGAATTCCTAATCTTACACAATGACAATATCCATTGAGAGAGTGTTTACGGAACAGTGTCCCTACCTGTGCACTAGTATTCCCAGGTTCAAGTCCTATCTGCTCCAGAGATGGGTAATAATATTTCTGAGCAGTTTGATTGGAAAATATTTATAATATCCCTTGAATTAGGAGTGCTTCCCTTGATATCTCGGTGAGACTGATTAAAAGCAGTGGGCTCAATGGGAGTTCCTAAGGGCTCTGTAATCATGTCCTTTTGCCATTAATAACAACCATTGACTTGTATGATTTCAATCAGCTACCTTTCCAACATAACTGCTATCATACAATCCCATGAGATCTATTTTTTCTTAATTTTTCTGTGCTGTAATACATCAAATGCTTTTGATGGAAATTAAACTGAACAATAGCAACATAAACAATTAAAAGTCCGCCCTTCTGCTCATTTTCTTAAAGAACTCAGTCATGTTAGACAGCCAAAATTTCACTTCTAAATCCATCCTCATCAGCTCTGATAACTGTCAAACTCTCCAAGAGATTAATCATATTTCACAATACTATTCAGATGTTTGATCCAACCAAAGGCTAACACACGAGTCTGTAAATTTCCAAGAGCTGGTGGCTCACGCAAGACCTGCTCCATTTCCTTTTCATTCTTCAGTAAATTGCATCAGAGCCTGCAGCAAAATATCAGCTGTAGGCAAAGTAATCTAAGCTGAAGCTGTTTTGCAGTTGCTTCAAACAAAGCAATTTTAGTTACAACTCTATCCTGCAATACTGAGCAGTGGCATCATCTTCAGAAATGAAAACTGAAGTGAAGTATTTGTTTAGTTTATCAGACAGATATTTATCTTGGCAAATGAACTTGACTGTAAAAGACCAACACAGTCATGGACTGTTATCTAACTTAACAATATTGTTGGTCTTGCTATTGGAACTATTATTAACCCCTATCTTTTTCTTTCTAGTGTTATTTTAACATTCCCTTGGCACTAAGAAAATAATGTTGCTTTTGGAATCAAAATTTTCTATGGCCAAGAAAGTGATGACAGTAAAAATATGCCAAGATTCTCTGCAAATTATTCCATTTGAGTATCACTTTCCTTTGAATCCTTTTTGCCCCTAAGATATACAAGGTGTCAGATCCTTTAGTATTAATTTAAAAATAATTGGCTCTTCTGTTTAGCACATTTATTACTACCCAACAGCCAAACCCCAAGTGCATTCTGAAAACAGAAAAGGAACAAAGAAATATAGGATACGGCATGATAATGGAGTCGGTATAAAATTCAGCCATTATCTTAATAAATGGCAAAGCAGATTTGAAAGATCGAAACATTAGATTTAGATTTATTGTCACGTGTATAAGGAAAAAGTGTTTCTTTGCGTGCTTTATGCAAAGTGTCACCACGCTCTGGCACCATCTTGAAACACTGAACATATTGCAAGATTTTACTGCAATGGAGTTCATCTTTCTCTCTTCTTCTTGATCCTCCTCCGCTGCCCCTCCAGTTGCTGCTTAACATCAGCCAGAGTCTCTGAAACGGGCTCCTGGGTCTCTGTATTGGGCTCTAGGGTCTCAGCTAGCGGCTTCTGTCTCCGCCACTCCGTGCCTGCTTTGTCCAAGCTGGAGCCATGGGCTAGGGGATGAATGGGTTCTGTATCTCCTGTTCCCCATCTGAAGCTACTCCAGACGCTGCTACCAATCTGCCGTTGTCCCTTTCACTGATGCTTCTGCTCCTTCAAGGTCCTGGGCCCAGCTGCGGTCCTGGAGGTTTGGCACAACCAATGAGTCCGGGCCACGGGAGTCAGCCCAGGACCTGCTTCTCGCTTACCAGGAGACACGTTTCCAACAAAAGCATCCTCCTTCACCCGCCACTCTCCAAGCTTTAAAGAAAAGAAAATAAAGAAAAAAATGTAAAAGGAAAATAAAGAGCAAGAAAGCAGGTGGGAGCAGACAAGCCCCAGACTCAGCTGTGCTACTCCGCCACCATCTTGGAGATGTGCTCTAGTTCCTGTATCTTGTGTTCCTGTGTTCCTCCAAATATTCCTTGATAACAGTGTCCTACAGTCAGCATTGCAGTGAAGCAGTCTGGGAAGAGTGTCCTGGAATCAGCATTTGTAGTGAAGCAGTCTGGGAAGAGTGTCCTGCAGTCTGCATCACAGCAAAGCAGTCTGGGCAGAGTGTCCTGGAGTCAGCATTGTAGTGAAGCAGTCTGGGAAGAGTGTCCTGCAGTCTGCATCACAGCAAAGCAGTCTGGGAAGAGTGCCCTGCAGTCAGCATCACAGCAAAGCAGTCTGGGAAGTGTGTCCTGCAGTCAGCATCGCTGCAAAGCAGTCTGGGAAGAGTGCCCTGCAGTCAACCTCACAACAAAGCAGTCTGGGAAGAGTGTCCTGCAGTCAGCATCACAGTGAAGCCAGTTGAAGCAGACGCAGACGCAGACGCAGACGCAGACGCAGACGCAGACGCAGA
>NC_063335.1:93636421-93689005 GCF_021869965.1 Rhincodon typus
AGACCCCGGTCTAGGCCCGAAACGTCAGCCTCTCTGCTCCTATGATGCTGCTTGGCCTGCTGTGTTCATCCAGCCCTGCACCTTGTTGTCTCGGATTCTCCAGCATCTGCAGTTCCTACTATCTCAGCTTTTGAAAAGGTCCAGAGACATAAAAATGTATTATTACTTTATGTCTGACTACACTTTAATACTTTCCTTTCACCATCACCCAGAGGAATCAAATGATTGTCAGAGAGTGAGGTTCTGGTGAATTGATGGAGTTAAACTGTTGCTGCATAGTCTGACCTTAAGGTTTCTAATTTATAAAGGAACAGTGAGAATCAGAGTGTTAAAATTGCACTGATTTGTGCATTCAATGGGAATTGGTGTTGTTGACTTCTTGCAAGCAATAAGGTGAAAGGCATCAATCAAAAATTATCTAGTTGTCAGCACAGAGCATTCCTAGGTTGAGCACAGCACAATGAAGATCATGCTTCATTACCTGAACCTGACTTTCAGATTAGTCATCCCAGCTGAAATAATGTGAATCTTCCATTGCAGACCTGCCATGTGAAACCTCTGAGAGTACGGTTGCTTTCTTAATGTCTTAGTAAACTTTCTTCTGTGAATTTTATCGATTGAAATGATTTTGAAATGTTCTGACTCTAATAATCCCGTTGCTGTGAGTTGTACTATTACTGTTTAACATTGAAAGGTCATCCATTTAAGACAGATATAAGGAAAAATATTTCTCACAAAGAGTCATGAGTCTCTTCCTAAAAAGGTGAGAGATGCAGAGTCCTTGAATATTTTTGAAGCAGAGGTACAAAAACTCTTGATCAGCAAGGGGAGATGAATTATCAGAGATTGGTGGGCATGTGGAGTATCAGATCAGTCGTGATCTTATTGAATGGTATAACAGGCTCAAGGGGCCAAGTGGCCTACTCCTGCTCCTAATTTGCACGTTGGAATGTTTGCATGTATAAAGGTCCAGAAATGAAATAATCATATACAAATATGGAGCACAACCCAATTTCTAAAGGATGCGCAATCAAAGTATATATGCATCGTAAAATGATGTAAGCAAGTTCGGGAAATGGAAGGGAAGGAAGTTTATTGAAATATTTCAATTAGAATTTATTACATATTTATAAATGGTCACTAAATGAAAGTATATAATTAAAATTATTGTTCAATTATGAGCATACTGCAGCACAAGTAATTATAATACATATAAAATGTTCACCTAAAAGGCTAGCTCGACTGCTGGTGAGAAAGGCCCTTCCCATCTGATCCTCCCTACATGCCCAATATCTTGCCCCCTTAATATACTGCCCTGAAAGTGATTGTAATGGGAAAGAGACTGTTGCCCCTCTCCTTATGGAATGTATCTTTGCAAAATAGGTCTGGAGAGAAATGCAGAACTCTGTGCTCTACAGACCATTCCCAGGGATGCACACTGCGAAAAACATCAACTGATGAACCATCAACTTGTTAAAACACCCTCTTTGGTCTTCTGGTCTTCCAGGGTGTGGAATTGTCCTCGACTGATGTTATAAAATTGGGGCAGCAACTGAAGTGAGGCAATGGGGAAAGTTCATTTTCTAAGGCCACTTCGCGTTAATGTGCTGAGGGACTGGTAAGTGAATACCCTTTGATCTGTGTGCCTTGTAAAGAATGTATGGTGTCAGTCAAAAGTATCAAAAAGGTATTCAGGCACCTCAAGTGAAATATCTTGTCTGGAGAACCTATACTGATTGTACTTTCTGTAATCTACAATTTGAAATGTTTTGTTCTTAAGCTACGCACTTGACCTGAAATGTATTTGCTAAATATGAAGACCGCTTCAATCGAACATGTGAATTTCCTTACAAATCCTGTACAATTCAAATTTAAATATTTACATGATATTTTAGGTTTGTACATTTAATGAATAGAGTCTATTTTATTTTAATGAAAAACTTTGCACGGTCTCTCTTTCTTACTGTTTTCACCTCAATCTCTTATCTTCACTGATGATAAAACACATCAGAGAAACAAACATTCAGTAGGTTTTACAAATTTTGCAACTGCCAATAATACAAGGCATCACTGAAACCATTGTGCTCCCAGGTTCAATTCTCCCAACTCAAAGAGTCTAAGAATTTTAAAATGCACTTTCTTTATTCGTTCTTTGTACAAGACATCCTCCCCCTTTCAAAAAAAAGTTATACTTCTGTTTGGAGATAGTAAGAACTGCTGATGCCGGAGTCAGAGAGAACACAGTATGGAGCTGGAGGGACACAGCAGGCCAGACAGCATCAGAGGAGCAGGAAAGTTGACGTTTCGGGTTGGGACCCTTCTTCAGAAATGGGGGAGGGGGAAGGGAGCTCAGAAATAAATAGAGAGAGGAGGGGTGGGGCTGGGGAAGGTAGGCGGGTACTGTCAAGTTGAGTTCATTAAATTCTCAATCATTTATATAATATTTATAAGTCTTTTATAAAGGAAGAGATTTGGCTATTTCATTGACTATTTGTCGAGAACAGAGAGGGGAGGGAGTTGTTTCAATAAGCAGCGGTATGTAAAGGAGAAATAATGAGATGAAAGTTTAAGACAAGCCCCCATGCCATCTCTTTAATGCGTTCCTCTGGAGATGTAGTGAAATGTAAAGTGAACAATTGCTGAGTAAACATTTTTCTCCACATCGCCACATTTTACTTGCTTCTTTTCTTTCCTCTTTTCCGATGCTGATGGACTTGCTGTATATTTTCAGCAGCTTCTACTTTGGTTTCAGAATTAATTATTGGTAATTTTTGTTCTTGATTAATAAATCTAATTTTGTGGCTGTAGTTAGCTTCACTAATTAGTATTAATTGGAATTGATGCTTCTTCCTTAGGGCCTGAAGACATATCTACAAATGCACTAGAGTTAATACAAGCATTATATTTTTAATTGTGTTTTCATTAGAAGTATTAGTTTGATTTCCTCTCCATTTACGTTGTTTTTCTCATCTTTTTTCCATAGGCTTCCTGGACTTGCTGTTCTGAGCTACGCCCTCACCAAATTTCGCTTTTCTCACTGCCATTAGGTGCCAGCTGCACCCGTCAAAATTATCACATCCATGTAGATATTAATGTTCAGCCAGACCTGGTATGGGCCAAACACAAGCAAATGGGACCAGTTTAGTTCAGGAAAACTGGTCGGTGTGGACAAGTTGGACCAAGGGTCCTGCTTCCATGCTGTATGACTCTATGCTTGAACAGGGAACTCGAAGATAGCATAAGCAATTAGGAAGGCAAATTGTTGTTCGAGAGGAATTGGAGTATATGAGTAAAGAGGTCTTGCTATAGTTGTGAAATGTTTTGGTGAGACCATGTCTAAATTACTGTAGGCAGTTTGGTCTGCATTTTTTAAGGAAGCATATCACATACTTTCATTGGAGACCTTACAGCAAATATCTTGGCCCCTGGAATTAGAGAGTAGTCCTTTGATAGGAAGCTGAGTAAATTGGGCCTATACTCTATGTAGGTTAAAAGAATGAGAAGTGATATCATTGGAACTTTCAAGATTTTGAAGGAGTTTGACATGATAGATAGAGGCTGTTCCCTGCTGGCAGGGGTTTCAGGGGAGGACAGCAGTAGGGAACAGACTCACAATAAAGAGCCAATTATTTTGGACTGAGATGAGATGAAATTCGTTCACTTCAAGCGCAGTGGGTGTCTGGAATTCTCACTCCAGTTGATTGCTCCACTGTAGATTGGGATAGACCATTGTTTAATTTCCGAAGGAATCGGTGGTGCTGTGGTGTAATGGCAATGGTACAGCCCATTTATCAATGCTGTCAAGCTAACTAGGGGCCCACTTGCAGTGCAGTGGTAGTGTCCTATCTCTGGACCAGGAGACTGGGTTCTATTCTCAACTGCTCCAGAGATTGAAAATAACATCTCTGAATAGTTTAATTAGAAAGATAGGTTAAATTGAAAAAAAATGAATCAAGGGATATGCAAGCAAGCAGGAATGTGGAGTTGAAGCCCTGCCATGATTGTGTTAAATGACAGAGCGGGTAGAAGAGGTTATATATTCTACTCTGACTGATATTTTTTATGTTCTCAGGTATGCTGTTCTCTTACTGTCAATCAGGGCTTGTGAAGACATAAACAAAAATTCAGCTCCACTCAGTACCACTGCATCACACCAAACGATAATCTTTAACAAAATAATTTTAATCTCCAATTTATAATGTCTAACAAGATTTGAGAAGCGACATTGTACTTGCATCTTCTTCACCAGGTAACATCGCCGATTACTCAATGGTTGCTGAACCATCACGTAAGTTTTGATTTTGCTACAAAACAAAGTGAGAAGGTTGGTTCAAGCTCACCTCAGCCTGAAGATGCATCAAGTTCTCTGCAAGTGGCATTAATCTGACCCTTTAAACTAACCAGCTCCTCATACATATATCATACACTTGTAAAAGGGCAAACCGGTTGAAAATTATAAGCTGAAAGCTAAGAGAAGTGGATTTAAATCCAGAAAAGACTCTCATTAGTATTTTAAGTTACAAACTCAACTCAGTGATCAATTGATTAAAAAAAATGTTGGCAACTCAGCACCACCTCCTCACTGAATCTATACTGCAGTTTTTTTTTTAAATATATAAATAAGTTCTGTGCCAGCTCTTGCTACTTCATTTGCCTGGCTCTGGAAAGTGTCAATCATGCCTATTGAATTAAAGAGAAACATGCTGTGCTGACAAGCCCCATGTATGGATCCAAGACGGCCTTCAGCTGCAGATTTCTCTTAATGTTTACAAGATAAATGTTAGCGCAAAACAGCTAAAATGTGCTTTGTGAATGAGGCACAAACCACCTAATCTGTTTATTTGTCAGTCTGTTTCTTTTGATATTCAGCCACTCCATGTGGTTTTTTTTGTTATTTGGTAAGGTTAGGTCAAAGGTCAAGTGACATGACACAGAATTAGAATGTGAGATTTGGGAAGTTTATAAGGAAATATATCTCATTTTTTGACACTCAAGTCCTGAGGGTAAATATAAAGAAACTTTCCAAATGAAAAAGTTCTTCACATGAAGAAGATAAATTGTTCAAAAACTCGTGCTCAATGTCAAAAGCAATGCGGAAAGCAAGCCCTAAATTTCTTTCAACTGAATTGTAGCTTTAAATATCTAATGTCTGGCTCTAATTGAACAAAAAAATAGTTTGTTTTGTTACAAGATTGTTATTGGATATGACTCAAGGCCTCTTGTGATCCGCTAGACTTCAGAGATTGATAAATAATAAACATTCCTGTGAGGCAGTGTTAGATTTTAATTGGTGGAACAAATTTATGGGTAATACAATGTTTTATAGAACATTTAATTCATGCTTCATTTACAAATATAAAAATAAAGCTAACAATCTTTACATGTTTGCTACGTATACTAGATATAGTAATCATACTTAGAAAGCTAACGATAATGTTCCGTGTGGAAAATCTTTAGACTCAAGGATCTTGATCTGACAACCACAGAGGGGAAGAAAGAAAAGATAAGTTTTGAGGTCTTGCTAAAACTTGGAGTGGAAGACAGTGAATGAGTCTTAATCAGACATCAATGCAGTGGGATAAAGGGAGGGGGTAAAATATATACATCAGTGTTTTCGAACTTAAAAATGGCAACAGTTCAATTCAGAAGAGTACTAGCCAAATTTGTACCAACTAAATAGAGGGAAATCTGGTTTATGACAAGCAGAGACCATACAGGACACACCAAGCTAAAGCTAAGGGCTAAAGTTTTTCTCCTGAATTGAGAGCATGGAGTTGAGAACAGTCCCAATGTTGTTAGCACAACGTGGCAGAAAGTGCCATGGATTTTTTGAATTTCATATTGGAGAGTGGCTGTGAGTGGGAGTTGGACCCCCCATCCCTGGAAACAGTTTGGAGGCAGCCACTGAGGCTTCCCAATTCTGGATTCAGAACTTCAGACAAGCTCAAAAAGCTCCCAAAAAAAATCAAAAGCAAACCTCACCTCTCAAACCTCCTCACCTCCACCACATACACTCCCCATGATTCATATATATGAGCTTATGCCACCTCATGCTCCCAACCACATCCCAAGGTCCCTCATATCCTTCATGACAGCATATGCCTCTCTATCCACCCCTGGTCCTTTATAACCCCTAAGCCTCTGAGGCCCAACTCATGCCAGACAGGAACCTGCTCCCAATATTATATTCTCTTACACAACATATGTCAACTCACCAACATAGGCACAGCTCAGCAGCCAAACTGAATCAGAATAAAGTAAGGTTTTAAGTTTCTATTGATAACTTCACTTTTTTTAAAAAAACTAAAATTCTTCAAAAATATATTCACTATATTTAAGTCTTTTGAGTACTTAGTGTCATTTAAACCAGCCATTTGTACTTATCACCTCACATCAAAGACTTTATAAATATTTGATTAAATTGTAGCCTTACAGGCACCCCAACATGATAATAATAAGTTGGGGAATCAGTCATGCAACACTAATCCTGTAATGATGACCCTTAGGATTATGTCAATAATCGTCTATTGAAATTTCAAGTGGCAGCAAACTGTTTTTTATTCATTTTAAAGTGCTTGTGAATTTAAATGCCTTGACAGCATGACAGGTCCAATGATTTATCCGGATACATGCATGACTATACTTAATTGGAAAGGACACCTCACCTCTCCAAAAGAACATCTGACCTCTGTGAAAGGGGTCCTTAGACCAATAAAGATCAACAATGAATTGCCAGACATCCAGATAGCTTTGATAGGAGTCATTAGACATATAATTGTAGGAATCAAGCTAGGGGAGAGCTAATGGGGGGTCCACTTGTGGTGCAGTGTCCCTAACCCTGGACCAGGTGGCCCAATTTCAAGTCCCATCTCCTCCAGAAGTGTGTAATAGCGCTGAACAGGTTGATTGGAAAAATAGGTCAAATTTTTTAAAAATTAAGTAGATCATGCCTCAGTGGAGGTCTGAGAGAGGAGTACTGAGACAGTGCTATCTGTGATACCAACTAGTAAATAACATTGAGTTTTGCAGTATCTGGGGTATATAATGAACAACATTGAGGGAGTACTGCATGTCTGGAGATGTTAACTTTGGGTGAACCTCCATGCCTGTTCTGATGGCTTTATTGGACATTTCCTCTATTTTATCTTGAACCAAAGGGTTATTAAGGCACTGAAGGAGGCTAATTATCCCATTGAAACTAGAAGGACAAGGACAGAACATACAATGGGAACACCACCAATTGAAAGTTCCCTTTCATGCCATTCATGATGCTGACTTGGAAATATTGCTGAGTATTGCCGAGTCAAAATCTTAGAATTCTCACCAAATGGCATTGTGGGCCTACCTACACCAAATGGACTGCTCACCATCACCTTCTCAAAGCCATCTCAGGATGGACAATAAATGCTGGCCCAACCTGTGATGCCCATATCTCATGAATGAATAAAAGAAGTGTTAGCATTCTTCAGCAGGCCAGTCAGTCAGATTGGACATTGCTGGCAGGCCACCATTTGTTGCCCATTCCTAATTGTTCTTGAACTGTTTCTTCCAGGTCATTTCAGAGACAAGTTCAGAATCAAGCATGTTGCCTTGTGTCTGGAGCCACAAGTAGGTCAGAACAAGTAAGAACAGCAGACTTCCTTCCCTAAAGGACATCCATGAATGAGTTGAGTTTTTAAGACAATTACCGATGCTTTAGTGGTCACTGTTACTGATATTAGCTAACAGATCCAGATCTTACTCATTAAATTTAATTCTGCTGCCATGATGGGAAATGGACCCATTTCTCCAGAGTTCAGTTGGGCTACAAATAAAAATAGGAAATGGTGGAGAAACTCAGCAGATCTGGCAACATCTGTAGAGAGAGAGAGACAAAACTAATGTTTCAAATCCAGTGATCCTTCATCAGAACTGAAAATAGTTGGGAAAGGGTGGTATTTATGCTGATGACAGGGTCAGGGGGATGGCGAGGAGGAGTGAACAGAGTATGTGGAGATGATATCCAGAGGGAGAGATAAAAAAGATAAGCAAAAGAAGAGATTTCTGATGATAAGCACAGAGAGAGAGATAAATGCTAGGTAGGGTGCTAACAAGAAGTGTAAATGGTTGAAAATGAGTTAGCTGTGCTCTGAGTAACCCATACAAATCAGGACCTTAGGGGTGTGGGGCAGGGTAGTGAACCTATTCTGAAATTGCTGAACTCAATGTTGAGTCCTGAAGGTTACAACACGCCTTAGTAGAAGATGAGGTGTTGTTCGTCCAGCTTGCATTGAACTTCACTGGAGCACTGCAGCAGGCCTGAGACAGAGATGTTGGCATGGAACACAGTAGTGTGCTGAAGTGGCAGACAACTGGAAGCTTATAGTCATTTTTTTATGGCCAGAGCCTAGGTGTTCGGCAAAGCTGTCACCCAGTCTGCATTTTGTCTCCAGTTCATTGAGATTACCTCTATGCCAACATTCTCCTTAGCCAGATTTTAATTTAGGTTCAGCATAGCTTCTTTACATTTATACTCAGTACCTCTATAAAGCTCTAGAATTCAAACATCTTCATATGTGTCTGCCACTGATTATGCACATGCACCTCCAAAGCTTTATGTCCATGCATACTCACGAGAAATGCTATTTAGTGTATTTTGCTTTCTGTGAAAATACAATTTTGAAATTCATGATATTTGCTAATGGGAGAGGATGGTAAGATATTTGCCTTAGTCATCATGTGTCATGATACTATAAATACATCTCAAAAGTGATTGTTTTATGAAAAGAGTTTATGACATTATTAGCAATAAAAACTGCAGGAGTTATTTCTGATGGCATTTAAGCTATCATTAACTATTTCATACAGAGCAATTCTTGCCTTACCTACATCATTTCCATTTTTAAAGGTTATATGTTGCTTTACATTTTTTCACATAGTTCAGAAGCATTGATCTAATATTAATATGCCTTTATGCCAGAGGGATGGAGCTGAGTTGGAGAAACTGGAAGTCAATTTAGCAGATCAGAAATTACAACTGAATTGCAATAAATGTTAACTGAGGTTTCACACCTAAAAGATGCACACTGACTATGAAACACAATCAAATGACCTGATCTCAGCAGTTTTTTGAAGTGTTGGTACACAGTTGAATTTTGAAGTTGTTGAAGCTGATAGATGGTGGACATTGTGCAAAACTCAGCAACCAGATTAAGTGATGTCTTTTCGGAAAAACTGCTGGATGTAGTCAAGAGGACAGTGAACATATTTATTCTCAGCAATATGAGCAAGAAGCCTACTGCTCCCACCATGGATCACAGTGGTTAAGGAGGTGCACACCAAAAACATTATGCTAGGTCACAGATGCAATCAAGGATTTGGTTTAAAGATTTGACGAGGTCAAGAAACATGAGAGCATTTGCTAATTTCTCAAGTTTAAGGCTTCACACTGTCTTGTTAAGTGTTCTTCTCTCCACATTCCTCAGACCAAATTAACTTTCAGCTTTCACTTTACAAATACAACATCAATACCCTAATTCTTGCTGTGAATTTTCCCTCATCATCCTTCTTGAACTTTTGTGACCTTTAGTCACACCATCCACGTCTGATGCCTCTCCAGAGTTTAGTGGTTGGGAGCAAATTCTTTTGCTTCCATTATAGGTCATGCGATCGTTGCCAGAGAATCAATGCCGTGGCTTCTCTTGCTGCTCCTACAGAGTCATCTCTGATATCCCTGAAGTGACTATTCTTGACCCATTCCAATTTCTCAAAAGCATGCTGCCCCCTGGTGACATCATCTAAACATAAAACCATAAATTTCTACATGGACCTAGATAGTACCATGTTTCACCTCATCAGCCCATCTCTCGATCCCCTTCATTATCTCAAGGTTTTCAGATTGCATGTGGGAGAAGAGTACACAAAAACAAGCGAGATTGACAGACGTGGGGAAGAATTGCCATAAGTAGTCACTGACACAAAGGAAGAACTCCAGGATAGTAACTTCTATGTCCTTCTCAATTGCAGATAGATAGACAGTACATAAATAGCTGGTGACAGAATTTCAAATACTCTGACACATTTCATACAGCATTTCATCACTGACTGAACTAAGCAGACTGGCTTTGGTGTTTGTCAAGCTTGCCACTCTGCCATGACTAAATCACATCCTTTTATTTTGTCCTTCTGTGCCTTCAGGCATATGGCGATTGTTGCAGAAAATCTTTGAGAATGATATTGCAGAGAAATTGCACCCACTGTCATGGGACTTGCATAATTATTCGGTGGATCCACTCAAAGAGTGGTGGATTTTCAATGACTGATACACGAACAAGCACTGGTGGAAGAGGCGGCTCTGGAGAGTTCGCTTCAGGCGTGCAATCCTCTCCCAGATCTGTTCAGCAGGATGCAGATGCTGAAGCCTTGAAACGATTTAAAAGTTTTAACTCACATTTAGGGCTAACTTAGATTCTGGGTATTTCCTTGCTAACTTGTATCCTTAAGTCCAAACCACAAATGCTTAATCTCAGGTTTATTGAATTGAAATAAGCGTCCACAGGGAAGAACCGGTAATGGGTGAATGGAATATTACCTTCCTCCAAATAGTCTATCTAACTTGGTAAATCTTAACTATGCTACAAGAAGTCCTGGATATTTTAATGATCAGAAATTTCTCTGTCCAGAATATATACTTCCCTACTTAAGGAGTATATAGAGAGTTGGGTTCATTGCAGTCGTAACAGAAAAACTTAAATGAGACGATTTACAAGTTTAATAATTTATGAATAGAAATTAACAAGCAATACGCTCTAAGTGGATAAGCACACTGCTATGCTAAAAGCTATTGAAAGACGTAATACCAAATTTAATAGAAATTAATTTGATGTTATTTTTACTATTCGCTCTTGGGATATGGGCATCACTGGCTGGGCCTGCAATTTATTACTCATTGCTTGTTGCCCTTGAGAATCTGTAGTGAGCTGCTTTCTTGAACTGCTGCAGACCCTCAATGCCATTATTGGAATTCCAGGTTTTAACCCAATAACACTGGAGGAATGGCGATATATTTCCGAGTCGAGATAGTGAGCAGTTTAGATTGAGACTTTTAGATGCTAATAGTCCCATGTATCGCTGCCCCTGTCCTTTTAGTTGAAAGTGGCTAAAAGTTTGGATGTGGAATATCCAACAATGTCCAAAAATAGAATATTCATCAATTCATCAAAGGATACAACAGGATGTAGATCAGTTTCAGATATGGGTGGAGAAATGGCAGATGGAGTTTAATCCAGGTAAGTGTGAGGTGTTGCACTTTGGAGGATCAAATGTTAAGAAAAAGTATAAAGTTAAAAGCAGAACCCTGAACAGCATTGATGTTCAGAGGAACCTTGGGGTTCAAGTCCATAGTTCCCTGAAAGTGGCCACACAAGTAGGTAGGGTGGTAAAGAAGGGGTATGGCATGCTTGCCTTTATTGGTCGGGACATTATGTACAAGAGTCAGGATGTCATGTTGCAGCTTTACAAGACTTTGGTTAGGCAACACTAGAGTATTACGTTCAATTCTGGTTGCCACAATACAGGAAGGATGTGCAGGCTTTGGTGGGGGTTCAGAAAAGGTTTACCAGGATGCTGCCTGGATTAGAGGGTATGAGCTATAAGGAGAGGCTAGAAAAACTCAGGTTGTTTTCTCTGGAGCAGCGGACGCTAAGGGGAGACTTGATAGAAGTCTATAGAATTATGAGATACATAAATAGGGTTAATGGTCAGAATCTTTTTCCCAGAGTTGAAATGTCTCATTCTAGGGGGCATGCATTTAAGGTGAGAGGGGGGAAGTTCAAAGGAAATGTGAGTGGCCAACTTTTTTACACAGAAAGTGGTAGGAGTGTGCAACATTGTGCCAGGGGTGGTGGTGGATGCAGATATGATAGCAGTGTTTAAGTGACTTTTAGATAAGCAAATGAATATGCAAGGAATGAAGAGATATGGACCAAGGACAGGCAGAAGGGATTAGTTTAATTTAGCATCATGTTCAGCACAGCATCGTGGGCCAAAGGGCCTGTTCCAATGCTGTACTGTTCTATGTTCTCTGTTCTTGAGAAGATATCTTCTCCACATGAAAGAAAATATCTCTTAAAAGTGTTACCTAGGGTTCCTAGTACCTCCAAAATTTCAATGAAAGGGTCTATTTTTATATTTTTGGAGTCCTCCTCCTTTTCAAATGTGGATGTCAATCTGCTGTTTAGGTCCCTCCCATTTTCACATGATGATATATCATTCATCGTTATTCCTTTATTATTCAGTGAGGATTCTTTTATGAAGTTGTGAGCTTTTATCTAGTCGATTTATTTCTAATGTTGTATACTTGTACATGGACTTCTTTCAATTCTCCCTTAACCGTTCAATCTAAAATTGTCCTTCATTAAAGGTTTATCAGTAAAGATATTTCATTTCTCTCTATTTCTGTCTCTATTAACAGTACCTGATGGTAACTAATGGTATTCACATTATAAAGATCTTTGTCATTTCTTGTCAGTGGATGGTTCCCATGTTCCTCATAATTGATATCTTATTTTCAGGTCAAGATGTGAGTGCTGCCATTTCTCTTTCCAGGCCTTCCTTTCAGTGATCAACCTATTATTTATACATTGTGTTGCCTGTGTTTACTTAATAGCACACTTAATAGTGTGTAATTTCCACATCCCCTTCTAGTTATATTCTAATTTCAAAGTAGATCTTTTTGGCTCTTCCCGCAAGCTCTGAAGGTGCCTTTAATAGTTAACTCCTGTATGAATTTTTACCTTTAAATGTCTTTAATATCTTTGTGTGTCCTACCTATTTTACGATCAGACTGGCTGACCAGATATCAATCTGAGAGAATATTGTTTAGAAGGAAATGCATCAGCAAATTAATTCAGGTATATACAGATATGTCATTCACACTCACCACAGGAGCAAAAGTAACATAATGGAGGGGTCTTCTGCAATTCATTGTCAGTGGATTGGCTGAACAGGAACTTGCAAGAATGTCCACCATGGAAAAAGATATCATCTCTTTGGAGCTTCAAGAACAGGAACGATTCAGATTTGTATTCAGATTGATTGACATTTAGGTTGATTTAGATTCACATTCATAATGACTCTCAGAATATTTATAGCGCAGAGAGAAAAAAAAATTGGCCCCTTGTGCTGGTTGAAGTACTGCAAAATGTTACACTATTAAATTTCCTTTTGGAATAATGTCCATAAAATTTGTTGATTCACATCATTTCCAAGCCTTGCCCATTACTGCCCCCCAAGGACCAAACTGCCTTTTGCCTTGCTTCATGGTGAATGCCAGTTATGCCAAAACCTACTCGATCAGTGTGCAATGGATAATGAACAGTTGAAGGAATGAATTGTAACAGGCTCTGCGTGTGGTGTGCAGACTTGGGATAACAATGTATCTGCCACTTTAACAGAATAACAGCCATCTTATCCATGGATTCCCAATGTATCATTGATCTTCCATAAGCTGGTGGTGATTAAATGGAAGGAGTGAAGTGACACTAGCCCAGGAGACAGATGATGATGACAATGACCTTAGAAACTATAGCTCCTCCTAATGCACACCTATTTCTCATGCTTCTCCAACCTCAAACAGTAGTACGTCTCTAGTTTAGCAAGTCTGTCCCTGAACAGATACAGACAGCACAGTTTTTAGCAGAAAGATAAAGGCAAATGAATCTTACCAGACAAGGCAGGAATCTAAATAAACTGCCTCCATCCCTGCTGAAGTCACATAAAATCAACCATATCTAAAGGATAGGAAGCAAAAATTCGAGAAATGATAATTCACGCAGGGTATAAACAATGTCTGATAATATTTTACACCATTAGATTTCCTTCTGTAGTAATGTCACATAAGCTTCATTGATTAGCATAATTTCCATCCACTACTTATTGTTTCTTCCTGAGAATGAATTTGCCTTTTGGCTTGCTTCCTGATAAATATCAACTTAGTCCAAGTCCCACTGAACTGATATGCAATGGCTGGGTGAACAATAGATAGTTGTTTAGTACCAGGAGGTGGTGGGAGGGTCAGTTGGAGCAGTTTGTAGGATTTAATTTCTGCAGAGTTCATATATGCAACCAGGAAATATTACACACTTGTTATTTCTTCAACATTAAGAAAACACAAACAGCCTTGTAAATTTAGTAGGTCCCAATTATCTGGTTTAAATAAAGTGCCATGAATGACTTACAGAATGAAAAAGCACTAGAGATGCAAATGACCAATTTATAAAAATGATAACTGCACCATGAAGAATGAACAAGTCCTAAATACATCCATTGGTGGGAGAGTCTAGGACCCAAGGGCACAGCCTTAAAGTAAAAGGAAGACCTTTTAGAACAGAGATAAGGAGAAACTTCTTCAGCCAGAGAGTGGTGAATCTATGGAATTCACTGCCACAGAAGGGGTATGGCATGCTTGCCTTTATTGGTCGGGACATTATGTACAAGAGTCAGGATGTCATGTTGCAGCTTTACAAGACTTTGGTTAGGCAACACTAGAGTATTACGTTCAATTCTGGTTGCCACAATACAGGAAGGATGTGCAGGCTTTGGTGGGGGTTCAGAAAAGGTTTACCAGGATGCTGCCTGGATTAGAGGGTATGAGCTATAAGGAGAGGCTAGAAAAACTCAGGTTGTTTTCTCTGGAGCAGCGGACGCTAAGGGGAGACTTGATAGAAGTCTCTGTGTACTCAGTGAGTACATTTAAGACTGAGAATGATAGGTTCTTTATTATCAAGGGGATCAAGGATTACAGGGAGAAAGCAGGAGAATGGGGTTGAGGAACTTATCAGCCATGATTGAATGGCGGAGCAGTCTCGATGGGCCGAATGGCCTAATTTCTGCTCCTATGTCTTGTCTTAAATTAATCCCTAACTCCCGATTATTTTATTGATTTATTTATTTTCAAGACCTATAGGTGAAGGCTCAAGGCACAGAATGCAGATCAGAAAAATTGAGAATGTGACAAGGTTAATCAAGAAGCAATAAGTAAGTAATATATGAATTATGTAAAGTAATGAATTTTATAAACGTTATGTGTAGTGTAAGGGGAGACTGAGGGAGACAAAAAATTTTATTGCCTTAATTCTTTGAAAAATACTAGCAAGAGATTGTGCAATTTAATCTTGATTTAAACAAAAATGAGGTCAAACACAGGAATTTAGGTACACAGGAATGGGAGTTGACCATTCAGCCACTTGCACCCATTCAGTTAACATCTATTCAGATCATGGATAATTTACTCCTAAGTCAAAATCTTCTGGACCCTCGTGAAGCGTTTAGAGAAGGAGAGAGGGGAAACCTAATTGAGAGTGAGGCCAAAATTCAGGCTCCTGTTATTAGGTTAAACATTCAATGTTAAGTTTTCAGTATCTTTCAAGTGGAATGGCTTTTCCAAACACAATGGTTGGGAACCTGTTTTGCAATCATTATCAAGTCATGAATCTGCATTAACACAACAGCCTGTTGAAATTCAATATTAAATTCACAAATTTGTGTGTGTTATAAAGCGGAGGTTGACTCCACCCCCCCCCCCACCCACTCTGAGAACTAAAACCGAAAAACCCAAAGAGGCGCACCTCGCTGTATAACCTGTAAAAGGAGTGTGAAAAGTGTTGTAACCTGCCTTTTATCAACTTCTCGCGGTTAAGTGAAAAAAAATCCCCAACACTCACTTTATAATTGACAAGTAATAATTTAATTATCTAACTCTAACAGTGAACAAATTAACCAAATTATTAACAAACTGAAGAAATCCCTTCTAATTACTATCTATTCCCAAATAAAACACAATTCTATGCTGTTCCAAGAAATATAAGCCCCACTTACATAAAACAAAAATAGAATTCAGTCTCTCGCCAGGTTATCTCTTCTGGAATGTCCTGTGCCTTCTCTGTCAATTCTGCTGTCAAGATGTTAACTAATTGTCCTATGGGTACCTTTGTTATTTAGATGGTGCTTTCTCTAAGACATAGAGGATTCTGTGAGACCAAAAAATTCTCCCTTGAGAGCTGAGGGCTATTAGCTCTGGTAGATGGCAGTTAGCTCTGCTGTTTTGTCCAACTGCCCCCTTCTTTTTATACCCTTGATGACATATCAATATTTCTTACGAAAGGATTGGTCCCACATTGTCAAAACCATCAGGTTTAAATTTAATTGGCTTTTGGTATCTAAATGCCTGGTTCAAAATGATCGGCTAAATTCAGAACTTGTTGTCTTGGTAAAATCTGCTGCTTGGCCTGCTAACTGTATGGCTGTTTGATGCAAATGTTTCAATTTGGATGCTCTCCATGTACTTGCAAGCTTTCAAACTGCTGCTCACAGACATCCATTTTAAATCTCTAAGCACATCATCTTTTAAAGGGACCATGCAATGCTTTCCCACACCCCTTCCCGCAGCATTTTACAAACACCAAATTCTAATTTTCTGCCTCCCAATCCACAAGTACTCTACCCAACTTCGCAATACCTCCCCTGAAGAAGAAAAAAACATAATTATGGTTATCATTAAGGACTTCTTCATTATTCAGTTTATTCCAAGGTGGAACAAAATCAAAATCATCTGGATTTGATTCCTCCATCTGAGTGGCAGTAATTAATACCTGTTTCTCTGGTTCCCTTTCCCTGTCATAGTAACATTTCAGCATATTTGCACGACATACCTGATAAGCTTTTTTTCCTATCTGGCATCTTTACCAGGTAATTTGCCTGACTTAATTTCTTCTCAATTTGATAGGGACCACTAAACCTTGCTTTGACGGGATGTCCTACCGCTGGTAACAGCACTAATACTTTATCCCCGCAGGCAAACGTATGAATTTTAGATTTCATATCAGCTTCTTGCTTCATTAGGTGGGCCATCTTCAGATGTTGTCTAGCTAATTCACCTACTGCTGTCTGTATTCCACTGGCAACACAATCTGGTGAGCTTCCACCCATTTCTCATTTGCACTAGCCTGCCAAGATATCCATTTCCAGCTTAAGATTTTATCCTTAAGGTAATAGCATTGTGGAATGCATTTTGATTCCTTTTCCAAGTAGGCTTTATGATATAAATTCTTTATTGTCTCATCTTTTTGTTGTAACTGCGTTAATCTTTCAGTTGTAACTGCATTTAGCTTTCAGAACTAAATACTTCTGCCAATCCTCTACTTGCTCAGGTTTGTCCTTTACCATTTCATCAAAAAGAGTCTCAGCTAACTGAACCTCAATTCCTTCATCTTTCTCTTTTGTTTTCCCTCCTTGTTTCAACTTATGGCTGTGGGATCTTGTCACCACATAGTCCGGAAAAATTCCAGGGCATTTTTCTTTTAACTCCTCAGTTTCCTGGTTTCCTTCTGGCTTTTCCACTACAACAGGCATCACTCCAACCTGTGATCCAGCTATATAGTTTCCAAGAACAAACTATATTCCTAGACTAGCTCATTTTTCCATCGCCCCCACAATCACTTCCCTCGTCTTCATTGGACTTTCTAGCCTTATCTTACACAGGGGAACATTAATCCTCTCTCCATTTATTCCACAAATTATCACTGTCTTGGGCAATATTTCAGGAGTGCAAATATGTTCATCTTTTACTATCAGGGACTGACTAGCTCCCATAACTCTCAATATTTTAACTTCATCACCTACTCCCCTGTTCTACCTGAGTAAATCTTACTCACACAGATGAAGTCTTTGAAAAGATCAGGCGCTATCTTACTTTCCGGTCTGTGACTAGGCTCTGCAGTCTCCTGCAGCTCCTCAACTTCTCTTGGAGTTTCCTTCACGACCTTAAATAATCCCACTGGTTTAGCCTCTGTTACCGCATCCTTTTTCCCAGTGCCTTTCTTAAGCCACTGGCACTGTGACTTTGTGTCCCACCTTGTTGCAGTGAAAACACCTGAGGTCTTTCACCTCTTTTCCATTCTCTTGGGTTTCTTTTTTCGCATGTGGTAAACTGTTCCCAGTGTGACCTACTTGGTGTTTTTCATTGAAGAATCTCCCTCTTTCCCAATTTCTGTCCCTCATGGATTGAAATAGCTGTCGGAAGCTAGCTTTCATTTTATGCACTAATGTGTATTCGTCTGCCATCTGTGCAGCTCCCCTCACTATTTTAACTTGCTGTTCCTCAACATGAGATCTCATCATTTCTGGAAGTGAGTTTTTAAACTCCTGCAGCAGAATAATATCTCTAAGAGTCTCATACGTTTTTTTTCTATCTTTAATGCTCTCATCCATCTATAAAAGTTGCTCTGTTTAATTATTTCAAACTCAATATAAGTCTGACCTGGTTCTTTTCTTACATTTCTAAACCATTGTCTATATGTTTCTGGTACCAATTTGTAGGCACTCAAAATAGCTTGTTTTACTTCATCATATTCTCCTGACACCTCTGACAGCGTTGTAACTCACTAGCCCTGCCTACTAACTTGTTCTGAATTAACATTACCCACATAGTCTCTGGCCAGTTCATCTGTTTAGCCAATTTCTCAAAAGAAATGAAAAAGGCTTCTACATCTTTTTCATCGAAATTTGGTAAGGTTTTGACATAATTGTATATATCCCTACCAGGCCTATGGCTACAATGGGTTTGCTCATCATCACTATCCTCCTCACTAAGTTCCAACTTCAATTCCATCCTGTCACATCCACTTTCCTGTCTAATTATCAACTTCTTGAAGTTCAAACTCTCTCTCTTTTACTTTTTGTTCTGCCAAAGTGATTCTTTCCTTTTCTCTTCCCTATGCTTTTAACTGTAATTCAAGCTGTTTCAGTTCCCTTTCTTTCTTTAACTCCAGCCTTTTAAGTTCACTTTTTAACTCCAATTGTTTCATTTGCAATTTAATTTTTTCTAACTCCACTGCACTTGATTGTTTCTCCGATATACCTAAATGCTTGACTAACTCCATTAAAATTTCAACTTTCATATAATCCTTACTTAAACCCAATTTTAACCTGTTTGCTAATTCTAAAAGTGTCACCTTTTTCTGTTTTTCTAAACTTTCTTGGCAAATTTGGAAAGCATCTTCAACCTATAGCAATGTAAAGAGCCATTTCCCCACTCTGGATTTCACCAACAACAATAAACTGAAATTAAACAGATTTTCCATGTCTCACAAGTTTTTTCTAAATCGAGGACACTAGTCCCCAAGCCTGTTGAAATCTGCTGGGACCTTTCGTACTCCAAATCTGTCTAAATCTGTTAAAATCCATTCAGATCTGTTCAAATTCAGGACATGAACCGGCTATCTGTTTCAGTCAGAAGTTGACCCCCCCTCACCAAGAACTAAAACCAAAACACCCAAAGAGGAGTACCTCACCATATAATCTGTAAAAGGAATGTGAAAAGTGGTGTATCTGCCTTTCAGCAACTTCTAGTGGTTAAATGACTTTACAATCGGCAAGTAACAATTTATTTATCTAACTCTAACAGTAAACAAACTAACCAAACTATTTTAATAAACTTAATAAATCCCTTCTAACTACTATCTATTCCAAAATAAAACATAATTCTAATGGTATGCTATTCCAAGAAACACAAGTCCCACCTATATAAAATAAAAATAGAATTTAGTTTCTCAAAATTACAGCCAGGTTACGTCTTCCGGAATGTTCTATGCCTTCTCTGTCGATTCTTCTGTCAGGAATGTTAACTAGTTGTGCCAAGGGTACCTTTGTTATTTAGATGGTGCTTTCTTCAAGACATAGAGGAGTCTGTGAGAGCCAGAGATTCTCTTTTGAGAGCTGAGGGCTATTAGCTCTGGCAGATGGCAGTTAGCTCTGCTGCTTTGCCCAACTGCCCCCTTCTTTTTATACCCATGATGACATAGCAATATTTCTTACAATAGGATTGGTCCTATGTCTGAGGCTGGAAAAGCATAACAGGTAAGACAGCACCTGAGGAGCAGATAAGTCAACGTTTCGGGCTGAAACTCTTTGTCAGAACTGGGGACGGTGGGGGAGACCACAAATAAATAGAGGGAGTGGGGTGGGGCTGTGGGAAGGATAGGAAAGATTGTAATATGTGGATGCAGATACGGAGTTACTGTGATTGGTCCATGGGAAGAGTGGAGTGGATAGGTGAGTAGGAAGATGGACAGGTTAGGTCAGGTCACCAGGGGGAGGGCTGGACATGGGATAAGGCTGAGTGTGGAGGGATTTTAAACAATATCTATTGCATTTGTGGCTCCTGATGTGGTCTCCTCTATATCAGGGAGACCAAACGCAGACTCAGGGACCAGTTCATGGAGCATCTGTGCTCCACATTCAACAACAAACCTAACCTTCTGATTGCCATCCATTTTAATTCCCCCTCCCACTCCCCTAACAACATGTCCATCCTTGGTCTCCTCCACTGTAAGCCAAATGTAAACTGGAGGAACAACACCTGATATTTTGCTTTGGAAGCATACAGCCCAATGGTCTTAATATGGACGACCAGTTTCAAAATCCCTCCACCCCCAGCTTTATCCCATGTCCAGCCCTCCGCTTCCAGACCTGAACTAACCTATCCATCTTCCTCTTCACCTACCCGCTTCACCCTTCCCATGGACCAATCACAATGACCACCTACCTACATCCCCCTCCCACTATTTATTTGTGGGCTCCCCCACCCCCTCCCCAGTCCTGACAAAGGGTTTCAGTCCAAAATGTTGACTTTCCTGCTCTTCTGATACTGTCTGACCTGCTGTGCTTTTCCAGCCTCACGCCTATAGACTCTGGCTTCCAGCATCTGCAGTCCTGATCGACTCTAGGATTGGTCCTATGTTGTCAAAACCATCAGATTTAAATTTAATTGGTTTTTGGTATCTAAGTGCCTGGTTCAAATTGATTGGCTAAATTCAAAACTTGTTGTTTTGTTAAAAAAAGCTTAGGCTAATAGGCTGCTTAGCCTGCTAACTGTATGACTTTTTGATACAATTGTTTCAATGCGGGTGCTTCCGTGTACTTGCAAACTTTCAAACTGTGGCTCACTGACATCCATTTTAAATCTCTAAGCATAGAAAAAGCACATCCTCTTCTAAAGAGACCATGTAATGGTCTCCTCCACTAGCATTTTACCAACACCAAATTCTAATTTCCTGCCTCTCAATCCACAAATACTCTACCCAACTTTGCAACAGTTGGGCCAAAGCAGAAAACGTTCATTCATCTACCTGGCCATATTTTGGAAGTGATTACCTGGTGAGCACACATTTCTCCAACAGTCTTTCAAAACCAAGGTATTTCAAACATAGACTTCATACAGTGTGGAAACAGCCCAACAAGTCCACACTGGCCCTCCAAAGAGCACCCATCCAGACCCATACCATCTCCACAACTCCCATGGCTAATCCACCTATTCTACACATCCGTGGACCCTATGGGCAATTTAGCATGGCCAATCCACCTAACACACACATCTTTGGACTATGGGAGGAAACCAGAGCACCCGAAGGAAACTCACACAGACATAGGGAGAATGTGCAAACTCTAGATAATCGTCCAATGCTGGAATCGAACTCAGGTCCCTGGCCCTCTGAGGCAGCAAAGCTAACCAAAGTGCCACCGTGCTGCCCCATTTCTTTGCTGAAACTGTTAAAGAGAGAAGGTGCAGACTACCTAGTCTCCCAGTTCATGAAAAGTCTCCTTCATAAACAGTATTGCAAGGCATTGTTGTTATCTACTGCTACCAGCAGAAGCAATGAAGACTGTAGAGTTCTTCTGAAGTGTGATACGGAACTTGAAACACTACTAATCTTTTCTCTTTCCACAGCTGCTGCCAGACCAGCTGACATTCTCTAGCACTTGCTGTTTATGTTGGTTTCTAGGATTGGGGATCACAGTAAAAGAGGAGACTGGGGTCTCGGAGGCAAAGAAAGAGGGTGACAGCAGCTCCCAGTGGCCTCTCCACCACCTAATGTCCTGTCTATCAATTAACAATTAACCCATATGCTCAATTATATCAGAGAATAAATACTGGATATTAATGAAACCAATTTCTTGTAATGTTTGCAAGATTTCAAACAAAATATCTTCACTTCCAGTTACAGCTAAAATACTGACTTTCTTTAACATGTATACTTGATGGGAGAGGAAGGAACAATGCAACATAATATCTTCTTAACCCATTGGAGTATAGCTGATTAAGAACAGATAATCGGGGTTATGTACAGGGCAAGTTAGAATTGTCAAAATGCACACATTTCTTCTCTACAATGTCCAAAATACATCAAGTTCAGTAAATCAAGGAGACGATATTAAAGTTTGGTTTGAAAACAGCATCATTTTATTCAATCATTGCATCCATCCTTTGCAGTATGAGAAGTGCAGCTGACACTTCCTGGAACATTACAGAGAATAGGATATTTTAATTTGAAACACAAAATGTCAAGTTCTAAATGCAAAGAGAGAACATCCACAAACAGGATGAATCTCCTTAACAAAGTAAATGTAATATTCTGTAATCTTCACAATTATTTTGCCTGTGTTCTACATCGGGGTAGATTTGTGTTTCATGTCTACTAATACAAATAAATGGAATATTTTTCAACGACTTATTGAAAATAATGATTTGTAAACATGACGCATGTGTCTAAAGAGAGCTTACTGTGGAGCAGAAATTGTGATCAATATCTGTGGGTAGTTTTGTTTTTTCTCCGTATTTCCTGAAATGTTTAATTAAATGAGATAAACTTTGATCTGTTCATTTACAAAGTTCAAAGTTATTAGCTTATTTTTAGAGAAGGCAAGAGAGTCATGGAATCAGAGAATGGCTACAAATCAAAGGGCGGCAATTCCGCCCATCAGATTCATGCTTCTTCTATGCAATAGCATCTCACTTGATCCCATTGCCCAATCTTTTACCTGAAAACCATTTATTCATAAACATCACTACTGAGCAGTTAATTGAGCTTCTCAAGATGCAGTTCTAGCTCTTGGACTAGTTGAGTCACATTCTCCAATAGATTCTTGGTGGAGTCTCACTCGTTGTGGTAGTCTGCTACACCTTCCAAAGTAAGCTCTCCATTAAAGAGGGGACCTTGATAGTGGTGATGTCCTGGAACAAGGTAGCTTAATGGAGGAACAGTGTGTGTGGTGGGAACGAGAAAAACTCGTGGATAAGGAGCACCAAGTTGCCCTGTCTGCACATGGAGGTGGCCAGTCTCCAAATAGAGTGATAGATTCTCTTCAGGATGCCAAAAATATCATGGACTATTCAAGCAGGGTCCCTCTCACTCAGGATGAAATATCATAGAATCCCTACAGTGTGGAAACAGGCCCTTCAGCCCAACAAGTCCACACCGAACCTCAGAGCATCCCACCCAGACCCATCCCCCTAATCTACACCTCCCTGAACACTATGGGCAATTTAGCATGGCCAATCCACCTAGCCTACACATCTTTGGACTGTGGGGGTGGCGGGGGGAAACCAGAGCACCCAGAGGAAACCCACACAGACAGGGGGAGAATGTGCAAACTCTTCACAGAGGGTTGCCTAAGGCTGGATTTGAACCCAGGTCTCTGGTGCTGTGAGGCAGCAGTGCTAGCCACCATGCCACCATGCCACCCTGTGCTAGTACTCTGCTAGTAAATCTATTGAAGATGAAAGGTGAAACATCTAAACTGCCAATAAAGATGCATATTGACCCAGAGCCTTTGAAATTTCATTGATTGCACTCTTTATCTTCTTCACAATATTGTACAACCTTTTGCTGTGCTCTGATGCCAGATTATGTTACAATTAGTCAAGTCAGATCACTTTGTTTTTATTTTATGTGGTGGTCTTTCACTGAAACATAATCATGTAATACTGCAGATTTGATTTCAAAAATAAGAACATAATAAGAATGTAAGAACTAGGAGCAGGAGTAGGCCATCTGGCCCCTTGAGCCTGCCCCACCATTTAATAAGATCATGGCTGATCTTTTTGAGACTCAACTCCACTTACCCGCCCACTCACCATAACCCTTAATTCCTTTACTGTTCAAAAATTTATCTAGCCTTGCCTTAAAAATATTCAGTGAGGTAGATTCAACCGCTTCACTGGGCAGGGAATTCCACAGATTCACAACCCTTTGGGTGAAGAAGTTCCTCCTGACCTCAGTCCTACATCTGCTTCCCTTTATTTTGAGGCTATGCCCTCTAGTCCCAGTTTTACCTGCTAGCGGAAACAACCTCCCTGCCTCCACCTTATCTATTCCCTTCATAATCTTATATGTTTCTATAAGATCTCCCCTCATTCTTCTGAGTTCCAGTGAGTATAATCCCAGCCTACTCAGTCTCTCCTCATAATCCAACCCTCTCAACTCTGGAATCAACCGAGTGAATCTCCTCTGCACCCCCTCCAGTGCTAGTATATCTCTTCTCAAGTAAGGAGACCAAAACTGCACACAGTACTCCAGGTGTGGCCTCACCAGGACTCTATACAGCTGCAGCATAGCCTCCCTGTTTTTAAACTCCATCCCTCTAGCAATGGCAGACAAAATTCCATTTGCCTTTTTAATTACCTGCTGCACTTGCAATCCTACTTTTAGCGATTCATGCACAAGGACACCCAAGTCCCTCTGCACAGCAGCGTGCTAAAATTTTTTACCATTTAAAACATAGTCCATTTTGCTGTTATTCCTACCAAAATGGATGACCTCACACTTATCAACATTGTATTCCATCTGCCAGACCTTTGCCCACTCACTTAGACTATCTATATCCCTCTGCAGACTTTCAGTGTCTTCTGCACACTTTGCTCTACCACTCACCTTAGTGTCATCTGCAAATTTTGATACACTACACTTAGTCCCCAACTCCAAATCATCTATGTAAATTGTAAACAATTGCAGTCCCAACACTGATCCCTGAGGCACACCACTAGCCACTGACCACCAACCAGAAAAACACCCATTTACCCCTACTCTTTGCTTTCTATTGGTCAACCAATCCTCTATCCATGCCAATACATTACCTGTAATACCGTGCAACTTTATCTTATGTAGCAGCCTTTGGTGTGGCACCTTGTCAAATGCCTTCTGGAAATCCAGATACACCACATCCACAGGTTCCCCATTGTCCACCATGCCAGTAATGTCCTCAAAGCATTCCACCAAATTAGTTAAACATGACCTACCCTTCATGAACCCATGCTGGGTGTTCCCAATGGGACAATTTATATCCAGATGTCTTGCTATTTCTTCCTTAATGATAGATTCAAGCATTTTCCCCACTACCGAAGTTAAGCTTTTTTGTCTACTTCCTTTTTTAAACAGTGGCGTCACATTGGCTGTTTTCCAATCTGCTGGAACCACCCCAGAGTCCAGTGAATTTTGGTAAATAATTACTAGTGCATTTGCTATTTCCCCCATCACTTCTTTTAGTACCCTGGGATACATTTCATCAGGGCCAGAAGACTTGTCTACCTTTAGCCCCATTAGTTTGCCCTGTATTGCCTCCTTAGTGATAATGATAGTTTCTAGGTCCTCACCTGCTATAACCTTCTTGCCATTAGTTTTCGGCATGTTATTTGTGTCTTCCACTGTGAAGACCGACACAAAATAACTGTTTAATGTCTCGGCTATTTCCTCATTCCCAGTTATTAAATTGGCCTTCTCATCCTCTAAAGGACCAATGTTTACCTTCGCCATTCTTTTACGATTTACATATTTATAGAAACTTTTGCTGTCTGTTTTATATTCTGAGCTAGTTTACTCTCATAATCTATCTTACTTTTGTTTATAACTTTTTTTTTGGCTTTCTGTTGGTCTTTAAAGATTTCCCAGTCTACTAGTTTCCCACTACTCTGCTTTTTTGTATGTGTTTTTTTTCAATCTGATGCTTTCCTTTATTTCCTTAGACATCCATGGCTGGCTTTCTCTTTTCCTACAGTTCTTCCTTATCACTGGAATATACTTCTGCTGAGCACTGTGAAAAATCGTTTTGAAAGTCCTCCACTGTTCCTCAATTGACCCACCATAAAGTTCTTGCTCCCATTCTACCTTAGCTAACTCCTCCCTCATTCCTTCATAGTCTCCTTTGTTTAAGCACAGGACATAGGTACTGGATTTAACTTTCTCGTGCTCCATCTGTATTTTAAATTCGACCATACTGTGATCGCTCCTTCCGAGAGGATCCCTAACTGTGAGATCATTAATTATTCCTGTCTCATTACACAGGACTAGATCTAGGATAGCTTGCTCCCTCGTAGGTTCCATTACATATTGTTCAAGGAAATTATCGCGGATGCATTCTATGATCCCATCCTCAAGGCTGCCATGACCGACCTGGTTTGACCAATCGATATGTAGATTAAAATCCCCCATGATAATTGCTGTACCATTTTTACATGCATTAGCTATTTCTATGTTTATTGCCCGCCCCACCACGAAGTCATTATTTGGTGGCCTATAGACCACACCTATCAGTGACTTCTTCTCCCTGCTATTCCTAATTTCCACCCAAATAGATTCAACGTTTTGTTCAGTAGAACCTATATCATCTCTCACTACCGCCCTGATATCATCCTTAAAAATCAGAGCAACATCACCTCCCTTACCTTCCTGTCTGTCCTTCTGAACAGTTTGATACCCCTGGATATTTAACTCCCAGTCATGACCATCCTGTAACTATGCCTCTGTAATGGCCACTAAATCATACCCATTTGCCATGATTTGCACCGTCAACTCATCCATCTTGTTTCGAATGCTCCGAGCATTCAAATAAAGTGCCCTTATGCCAGTTTTTGCACCTTCTTTTTGGGTCCTATTATCTCCATTACTAACAGCTCTTGAGTTGTCCATCCCTGTAACTTTTTTCCTAATTTTCAATGGAGTTGAAGCTTCCTCGTCACCTGCTAACCTGCTGCTTTGCCTTACATTAATTGTTATTCTCCCTCTAAGCTCACTTCTCCCTTCCCCCCTACTTTCTAGCTTAAAGTCCTATTAACCACCCTATTTACCCTTATATAGGTAATAAAGTATAAAGTAAATAAATAAAGTAGAAATTTGTTACATGAGAGAAATGAAGATAAAATATCACAAACCAAGTGATTGATACACAACACTGTTTGAAAGATTTTGAAAAGTGTGGCAGAACAAAATCCACCTATCTGAACAGCATTACTTTATGATACTGAAATACCAGAGATTTCCCTTCTGTATCATGTCTATGAGTTTGACTTACACAAACAATGTTGCTGGATAAGCTCAGCAGGTCTGGCAGCATCTGTGAAGGAGAAAACAAAGTTAACGTTTCGGGTCTGGTGACTGTTCCTCAGAACTTCCTTCAGTTCCGAGGTAGGGTCACCAGACCCTAAATGTTAACTCTGATTTTTTCCTTCACGGATGCTGCCAGATTTGCTGAGCTTTTCCAGCAACCTTGTCTTTCTTCCTGATTTACAGCATCTGCAGTACTTTCGGTTTTTATGAGTTTGACTTAACTGTTTCTTTCAATTCCCAGTATTGAAAGCTTGAAAGCCTGTTCCTTCATTATTCTCACAACTGAGTTTAAATTTTCTTCGCTTCAAATAATCACTTCATGATTCTAACCAAAAAAAGTCTGTAATTTTCAAACAAAACCTTGAGGTAACCTATTTCCTAACTGTTCTCAACTAACACATTTCTCCATGAGAAATTGTTCTTAACATCTGACCATTGAACAAAAGCTTTCAAATCTCTGGGTTTTTCAAAGCAAAAATTAATCCTTGATTCTTCTAAACCAAGAACAAGCTAATGGTTCTCATTGTTGGCACCCTCTGATCACAAAACTCACACAATACATGTAAAATTGCATTATCATCTTGGGATGTGGCTCTCTGACACGCATTGATATAAAATCATTGCTTCAGACAGATAGACAAGTTAATTCTTAACCTTTCATACAGCAAAAAGAACATGTCACCAGTACAAAATCCAAACTCTAAATTAACTTATATTAATATATATGACTAACACACCTATATACATCTGTTACAGTGCAAATAAATGATTGAGAATTAAAATCTGATTTTCTTTAATTAAATGAGAACGAGGGGAAACAAGGACAGGAAGTATAAATTCAGAGAACCCACTCAGTGTTCCAGTTGAGAAGAATTCTGCATATTCAGCTACTTAGAGTCATACAGTCTTAGAGATATACAGCATGGAAACAGATTCTTCGGTCCAACCCGTCCATGCCGACTAGATATCCTATATAAATCTAGTCCCATTTGCCAGCATTTGGCCCATGTCCCTCTAAACCTTTCCAATTCATACACTCATCCAAATGTCTTTTTAATGTTGTAATCATACCAGCCTCCACCACTTCCTTTCCAAGATGCAGCACCCACATTTATCTAAATTAAACTCCATCTGCCACCCGTCGACCCATTGGCCCATCTGATCAAGATCCCATTGTACTCTGTGGTAACCTTCTTCACTGTCCATTACATTTCCAATTTTAGTGTCATCTGCAAACTTATTCACCATACCTCCCTTGTTCACATCCAAATTGTTTATATAAATGACAAAAAACAGTGGACCCAGCTCCGATCCTTGTGGCACACCATTGATCACAGGCCTCCAGCCTGAAAAGCAGTCCTCCACCACCATCCTTTGTCTTCTACCTTTGAGCCAGTTCTGTATCCAAATAGCTAGTTCTCCCTCTATTCCAAGTGATTTAACCTTGCTGACCAGTTTACCATGAGAAACCTTGTTGAACGCCTTACTGAAGTCCATATAGAATACGTCCACCTCTCTGCCCTCATCAATCGTCTTTGTTACTTCTTCCAAAAACTTGATCAAGTTTGTGAGACATGATTGCCCACACAAAAAGCCATGCTGACTATCCCTAATCAGTCCTTGCCTTTCCAAATACATTTAAACCCTGTCCCTCAGGATTCCCTCCAATAACTTGCCAACCACCGATGTCAGGCTCACCGATCTATAGTTCTCTGACTTTACCTTACCACCTCTCTTAAATAGTGGTATCATGTTAGCCAACCTCTAGTCTTCCGGCACCTCACCTGTGGCTATCAATGATACAAATATCTCTGCAAGGGGCCCAGCAATCTCTTCCCTTGCTTCCCACAGAGTACTCTGGGAATCCAATGATACCTCAGAAGAAAAGCAGAAAGAACTGTAGATGCTGGAAATCAAAAAAAAACAGAAATTGCTGGAAAAACTCAGCAGGTCTGGCAGAATCTGTTGAGCGAAAGCACAGAGAGAATTCCACTGCAGAGCTGTACAGCGAAAGAGCCCTTTAGCTATGATTTATTTTGAGACTTCAAATTATAAGGTGCACTCATAAAAGCAATATAAACATCCTTTCATAATATACAAACATTTCTTTCTAAAGAACATTAAATGTGAGAACAAGACATAAATTTCAATAAACATACCTTTTGCAGAGAAAATAATTTGATGAGTGCTGTAATTTGATTATAAATTAAGCTCTCTTCTGGATTTCTAGATGTCAATGGAAACCTCTCCACTTGCCTGGATGAGTGCAGCTGAAACAACACTCCTTATGAAGCTCAGCACCTTTCAGGACAAAGCAACACATCTGATCGATATCTGCTCCACCAGATATACATCCACTCCCTTTCTTACCATGGCTGCAGTGTGTATCATCCAATAAATGCACAGAAGCAACTCACCAAGTCTTCTTTGCTGCATATCCCTCCACCCGAAAAAAACAAGCAACCAACATCACCTTTAAAGTCACCACATAGTCATATGCCATCCCAACTTAGACATCATCCTTTATTGATGCTGGTCACAATCTTGGAACATTTTCCCTCACATCATCATTGCTCCTTTCTCTTCATTTATAAGTTGTTGATACCCTTGATCTGACGGTGGGCTGCATTCTTTAACCACTGTAATCTATGTGGTATAAGGAATCCCCATAGTGCTGTTAGGGCAGGATTTCTGTTATTTTTCCCCAGTTACAATGAAGAAAGAGTGATATGTTTCCAAGTCAGATTGCTGTATAATTTGGAGGTGAACCCCAACAGTGCTCCTTGTCTTTGTGGTGGAGGTGCAGGTGTGGAAGGTGTTGAAGGAGACATGGAAAATTGCTCCAGTACACTTTATAGGTGGTGCTCATTACTGCTACTGTGTACTTTTAGTTGAGGAAGTGATTACTTAAGGTTGGCGGCAAGCAGGATATGAAAATATTTAATTCACTTAATGAACTCACAGGAACTCTATGGAAAAGATATGCTGAAGATCTTCTAATCACCTCAAAGGTACATATTAAGAGGAGAATGTGGGGACTGTTTTACTGGTATGCCTTAATTCCTAAGCAGATGTAGGATTTTACAGTGACTAATTAAGAAGCTGCTGTTGGAACCACCACAGTTACAGGTTTCCTTTGCTAAGGTTGCAGGATGAAAGAAATACCCACTCCAAATTGAGAAGCCCTTGAAGAGACAGACAGGATATTTTTTACTGTGCCAAAGCCATGGCAGTTGTCCAATAGCAGCAGAGAAGTTCCTCCCATTTGGCAGGGAGACCCTGTGAGGCAAGCAAGTCTTATGACATGAAACTCTTCCAATTCTGGGTTAAATACAAGAGTGGGTGTAAAATGGCCATTTTTAATGGGTTAAATAATTAATTGGCAAACTGTCAAGCTGCTGTTTTTTTCACTCTCAAAATATATCTGGTTGGAGGGAACATGTTGAACCGCCCTCCCAATGTTTTCCAATGTACCTTTACCAACCCATCTCCAGATGACAGATAAAAACCAGAACAATACCTTCAAAAATATTATTGTATAATTCCATAATACTCATATTCAGAGGTCACAATATTATGAGAGGGATTGAGAATAAATTAACAGTGTAGTAATTAATAACCCAGAACACAAGAAACATGTGAAACTAAAATCTAAGCTGCATCATGGGTTTCTGCATGGAGGACACAATTGAACAGTTATAACACCATCCAAACTGCCAACAATGGGAAACTGGGGGAACAAAATTTCTCAGGATTCCCTTGGCCATATTGGGCTACTTATTGCAGCTACATGTAAATTTTGGCATTTTATTGGTCTTTTCTTGATGTTAGATCTGTCCTCATATACAGACATCCCCGATTTATGAAAGTCTGACTTATGAATGCTCATGCTTATTATTATGAATGCAATCCCGCAGAATTATTGATGTTTACTTGCATTAAAAGGTTAACATCTGACAGCAAACATCTTTGGAAGAAAGCCCAGAATACCAAGACACTCCTTTATTAGAGCACATATCATTATGTGATGATATGCCTCCTTTGGAAGATGTGAATCAATCTTTTCCAGAATCAACAGGGGATTCATTTTGACCAGATATGACACTTGCCATACAGGTTTACACTCATTCAATGGATTTCAAATTTGATACTGGAACAAGTGTTGACCTATCAGCTGAAAAAAAGGTCCTTGCTTGAAGAGAACCAAACCTCAGTCTTAGACAGAGGACTGCATGGTGCAGGAACAATACAATTCAAAATCAAAGGAATGCTGAGAGTAGCTCTGCAATCAGGAGACAAATATGATGTAGAGATAGGAGCACATCATCAGAAAATAGCATTTCTTACTTCTGAGCATAAAATCATATTTTTTGCTTAAAATTCTACAGAATATGGAAGAACCTCAGCTAGCTCACGAGAAACCAAGTCAACGTAACAAGAGAAAGACTTCACAAGTCTCGGAAGAATATCTGCTATATGTAAGAAAAAATGTACAGCACTCAAGATTAATTACAATAGTGTCCAACAATTCTTCACAATGGAGAAGTTGATTCCACAGGTTTGGGGAAATTACTCAATCGCTTTCCAACTGTGGGCAAATATTCAAAATTAAGATTATCTGATATCCTGGCACCATACCAGCTGGAGTTTGTAGCAGATTCTTGATGCAGTCATAAAGCTGTTTTGGAGAAGCAGTACTACAAGCAGCTCAGAATGTCAATGTTAGCACATGATAAAATAATGCTATCTGAAAGCACGAGAGTGAAGATAGAAGGTTCACATTGCAATGCCAGAAGGTGAAAAGTACAGCTATCTTCAGGTAAAAAGTCAGAGGGAGGGTGCAGGTGGAGGAAGAGTGTTGGAGTGGGTGAAGGTTTCCATGGGACAGGGCGAGTCCAGACTTCTCCTTACAACTTCTGTTTTAATTCCTCTCACTTTCTTCAGGTCAAAGGTTTAGTCACGGGTATCCACATGGGCCCTAGTTATGCCTATCTCTTTGTGGGGTACATAGAACATTTCTTGTTCCAGTCAGACTCTGGCCCCCATCCACAACTCTCTCTCCAGTATTTCGATGATATCATTGGTGCTGCTTCCCTCTCTCATTTTGAATTGGAAAGGTTTATCAATTTCGCTTCTATTTTCTACCCTGCCCCACCTTCACCTGGCCCATCTCTGAGTCTTCGCTTCCCTTCTTCAACATCTCTGTTTCCATTTCTGGGGTAAGGCTGGCCACCAATATCCACTGCAAACCCACCTACAGTTACCTTTACTATACATCCTCACACCCTGCTTCCTGTAAAGACGCTATTTTATTCTCCCAGTTCCTCCAGCTTTGTCACATCTGTTCCGATGATCCCGACAAGGGGACCTCTGAAATGTCTACCTTTTTCCTCAACCGAGGATTCTCCGGTACCATGGTTGACAGGGTCCTCAGTCATGTCCGACCAATCTCCTGCACTCCTTTTTATCCCTCCTCCAAATGTGATAGGGTCTCCCTGCTCCACATTTACCACCCAACTAGCCTCCACATCCAAAGGATCATTAGCTACCATTTCTGTCATTTCCAGTGTGATGCCATCCCAGGGACATATTCCCATCCCTTCCCTTGTCAGCCTTCCACAGGGACCATTCCCTCTGGGACATCTTCGTCCAATCCTTCTCCTTTCCTGGCAACTCCTCGTAGCCCCACAATACCTTCCCACGCAATTGCAGAAGATACCACACTTGCCCAGCTATTTCCTCCCTCCTCACTATCCAAAGCTCCAGACAAACCTTCTAAGTGAGAAAGCGATTCACCTGCACTTCACTCAATATAGTCCACTGTATTCACTTCTCACAATGTGGTCTCCTCTACACTGGAGAGACGAAATGCAAAAGACCATTTTGCAGAACACTTAAGTTCTATCCACAAAATTGACTCTGAGCTTCCTGTTGCATTCCACTTCAACACACCACCATGATCGCCAGCCAGAACACCGAGGAAGGGTCACCGGACCTGAAATGTTAATTCTGAATTTTTCTTCACAAATCCTGCCAGACCTGCTGAGCTTTTCCTGCAACTTCTGATGGCGATGATGGTGTCTTTGATATTGTAAGTTATGATCGTTTGACTAGGACAATGTCAGGCTTTTGTTTGTATGGGACAGGTCTCTCAGGTTTGGTACAATACCCAGATGTTGGACAGTAGGGTGACAGGTCTCGGTTTACAGTTGTTATTTCCAGGGTGTTGATTAATCCATGGTGCTCATGCGGATTCATTCCTTTCTTTTGAGAATTTGTAGCAACTGTAGCTCGCTAGGCCATTTAACAGAGCAGTTCAGAACCAACTACATTTCTTTGGATCTGAAGTCACATGTAGGCCAAAATAGATTTCTTTTTACAACAATCAACAGTGGTTACATGGTAACCATTAGACCAGCTTTCAGTTCCAGATGTTATTGAATTCAAATGTCATCATCTGGCATCTTCAACCTCAGCCCCGGATTTTGGAATACCAGTCCAGTGTCAATTGCCACTAACCACCATCTCCCCTATTATCCTACTAGTCTATTCAGCTCTCAGAGCAATAAAACAACAATTCCAAATTAGCAATCTGTGGCATTCGGAGAGTTCCTTTTTTGATAAACAGTCTGGGAGTGAATTCAAGCCACTACACAATCAAGTGGTGTTGACAGTTTATATTTCAAATAACATAAACGGAGGAATGATTAGATGACATATATTAATTGCCAATGTGCCTTGCCATTGATGGAGATGATATTTATTCGCTAAGATTAATAATACGGTCTTGCAGATTTTTTGAGAATTAATTTAAAGGCGATTGCCAGAAAATCTTATCAGTAGTACTTCCATGTGTTGAACTGTTGAGGTCTATTAGAAACACAAGGCCTTTACTTTTTGAACTTTGGCTGGTTTAATCAGGCGCAAAACTAGCAGCTGGTTTCATTGAATTCTTTAGTGCCTTTTGGTGGAGATACAAATTCAGTTTCACCGCAATTTCTCTATTCAGAAATATCACGTCTTCACTCATTCCGTATTGTTTGATCAAACTCTTTGGCAACTAGCTCGAGAAACTCTGAACTAACCTGTCTCCAATGCCTTTAAATTCTATTAAAGCACCATTCAATTACAAAGCCGTGACTTGCTTTTTAATCGATTTTCAGTGGGACTAATTGGCCCAACCTAAAGGCGGGGTTTACTATTTCCAGGAGTGAGAAAATGGCCTAGATAGTTATGAAAATCTGAGGAGGCAACTGAAGCATGTGTATATGGAGGACGGTGGGATGAAGTGTGCAAATCTCAGAAATACTGGGAATGCAGGTATCCTGGCAAAATTAGCAGTAGGTTGACCAGATGGAAAATCTGGTCTCGTTCTTGAGAGGGAGGACCAATTAGGGCAGGCAAACAGAAAAGATGATCCCTGTCAACCAGAAATGGTCAGGAGAACTTTGGGGAGCCTCAGAGTGCAGCACTAAGGAAAGATGGGTGCTAGGAGGACTCTTAATCCATTTGGAATTTGACCATATCCTATTTGGTAGCATAATTCAATAAACTAACATGGCCTGGCTCCTTCAATGTTATTGCTTAAGGACTCACAATGCAAAGCCAGATGATAATGGATGCTTTTAAATTCCAATGGTTAATCAGATGCTATTAAATTGTTTGTAAGTTTAGGCTCCAATTTTCTATCAGGAAGGTCCACAAACAGCAATAAGCAAAATGACAGATAATCTAGGATGGGAGTCGGAATGTGCTGCACCCAATTTTCAGGTGCAGATATCAGGGATCTGTGACCTACATCTAAAAATGCACCTTAAGTATACCTGAGGTGAAATCAGATCTATCAGGCACTCACTGAAATGAAATTTCCTAAGTACTAAACCCGAGGCTTTATTTTATCTAGCAAATGAACAATCAGAACAGTCTGAGTAATATGTCGTAACAACTCTCAATTGCAATAGAATAAAAATGAAGGAAAGGAGGATAGTTGCTTATTTGGGTTAGAAAGTTAACATTGTCTTCAGTTGAGCTAAGAAAGACTCAGAATTGAGAAATTGTCATTGGCAATGTTGTACACACCCTTAATATTTCAGTTGCATTTTTCTGACCATTATTTTAACTTGTTTATTTTAAACTCATATGTGTTAAAATATTAAACAATGAAATCTCACACAAACACAATAAACATTTGCCCCATCATGTCACTAAAAATAGTCTAACATCGAGTTCCAGTACTTAAAATGGATTTATTTCAGCAAAAAAGTAACTTGCAAAACACCTAATATTATAATATGAGATAACGTAAACAAAGTTCAAGGATAAATTTCAGTAGATATATAGTGTTTACATCACAAATTTTGACACATAGCTACCCATTATTGTAAGTATAAATCTTCTGAACACCTTGATCAGATGCCAATCTGTAATTCACCTGAAACTCATTCTGAAGTACCACTTTATTTTGTGTGTTAAACATCTAAACCTCTCAATTATATTTCCAGTTTGTAACTCACTGTCACATATGCTTTATTCACCAAATAATTCAGTGACATCACATTGGATATTTACGGGCATTTTTTGTGATCTTTACATTTTAGAAGTTTTAAGCATGGCTTTTCTATGCCGAACGTGAAATAATTGCAAATGTTTTGCCCACGTTTACTATGTAAAGGTTAAAGGCAATGGACTGTATGTAAAATAATTCCATCAATGATTGGTTCAATGCTGCCTTGTATTTACTATCAACTATCTGTGAATTTGTAATTATTTGAACAGGATTATACCATCTGCTTAACTGGCCTAGCTTTCTAAATGTTTCAGCAATTTCCTGACCAATTTAAGAAGGAATTACCTATTAGCTTCTTCTCTAATTAAATTTCATCTAGTCCATGTACAAAGCTTGATATGGCTTCCGTTCCCATACTCTTGCTCGTAATCACTTCTTACTGAACTAAATGTTGCATAAATTACTTGTTTTCCTCTTGAATTATTGGGGTACATGCCCATAGAGCCATAGAGTCATACAGCACGGAAACAGACTCTTCAGTCCAGCTCGTCCATGCCGACCCAATTTCCTAAACTGAACTAGTCTTATTTGCCTCCGTCCCTCTAAACCTTTCTCATTCATGTACCTGTCCAAATGTATTTTAAATGTTGTAATTGGACCTGACACTACCACTTCCTCTTGCAGTTTGTTCCACATACGCACCACCCTCTGTGTGAAAAGTTTGCCCCTCAGGCCCCTTTTAAATCATTCCCCTCTCACCTTAACGGTCTCTGGTTTTGGACTCCCCCACCCTGGGCAAAAGACCTTTGCTAGTCACCTGATCTATGCCTCTCATGATTTAAAAAAACCTACATAAAAAAGGTCACTGCTCAGCCTCCCTGCTCCAGGGAAAAATGTCCCAGCCTATCCCACCTCTCCCCATAATTCAAACCCTCCAGTCCCAGTAACGTCATTGTAAATCTTCTCTGGACTCTTTCGAGTTCAGTAACATCTTTCGTATAGCAGGGCAACAAGAGTATACACAGTATTCCACAAGTGGCCTCAGTAATGTCCTGTACAGCTGCAACATAGCATCCCAACTGCTATACTCAATGGTCTGACCAATGAAGGCAAGCATGCCAAACACTTTCTTCACCAGGGCATCACCTGTCTCCCTGTGGTGCCACTTTCAAGGAACTATGTACTTGCACCCCTAGGTCTCTCTGTTCAACAACAACCCTCAGGGTCCTACCATTAACTGTTCTTGGGTAGTGCTTTTGGACAACGGCACAAAATGAGTGTTAACAAATTGACTTTATTAGAATCAGAAATCAGACAGAGAAAAATGGGCAGCCACACAAGATAAATTTATATTACTTCATCTTTAGCTGTATCCTATTGTTTTGAATCCTGGTTTCCTGACTTTTCCAAATTCAACTTCTCCAGGAAAATCATTAGACTATCTATCAAGTCTCCTCAATCTCTACTACTATTAGATTAATTTGATTTTTTATTTGGGTGATGTGATCATTACAGTTAGTAAGTAAGGACAGACTACATCTGAAATTGAAGACTTACAAAATAGACAACAAATTACAAAGTAAAATATCCGCACCCAAATGCTGAATGTGTTTGCGTGGTGTCACATTGTCTACTATTTTAACTGAGGCTTGAAGCCATTCAAGTAACACTTTTGAAAGCTAATACTAAATGCATTTATTTTGGAACTCTGCAATTATTATTACAGGGAGTTGAACCTCTGTAAATGTGACTACAGGCCTGGACTTTAAGAAAACTCAAATCAGTTACATGACAAAAATAATTATCAATGACACCCTTTAAATTCTTAACCCTTTGACTTAACTTCTCATCAACACTCTGTCAGGGTTTAATAAGCCTAAACCAGAGGAAAGATATTGATAATCTGTGAAGTGGAAATAAAAACAGCAAAACAGCAAAAATCCTCAGCAGTCCAGGCAGCATCTGTGGAGAATGAAACTGAGTTAATGCTTTATCAGCTTGAAACCCTATCCAACCTTACCTTTTGCTCTCCATTCGCACTTCCTGATCTGCTGAGTGTTTTCAATATAAACTAGGCATATTTAACAAGCTTAAATTTGACTCACTGAGCTGCATTACATTCAACATGAAAAATTATAGCATTTACACTACAAAACTCCTAACAGACTAGACTCAATGAATAAATTAATCCCAAATCATACAAAAGTAACAAGGCAATCATTATTTAATAATATTTAGAATGACCATTAATCTGTTATTATGGTGATAGATTGGGAGAAGTTTTGGGTGCTCCATATTGGCTAAGAGAGGGTTGCAGAAGTCCAAGGTCTTTTCAGTTTACTAGTTATTCAATATTCTGTGAATTATTTGCACTGTTGACCTTAACATAATATTAAGACATTGAGCATTGCTGTTCTGAATCGGTCCATCATGGAATTACTTACATCACTGCTGACAGATTATTATTTGCATAGTTTAAAACATTAAACGTTTACACTTTAATTAGTTAGAGCGAAAATTCAAATTTTATTCATTAAATAGAGTTAACAGGCTAACGGAATTAAGGCTGTGGGAACTTCTATACTATAAAATAGTTGTTAAATGATTGCATATGTAACAGCAGTTGTCAGTTGTGGCTCATTTTTGCCTCTGCAGGAAAAGATCGTGTTCCAAAATTCTACTTCAGAGTCTTGCATTAGAATTTTACATGACCGAGAGGAATTTTGTCAGTGGAAAAACAATGAGCCAGTGCCCTCTGTAACTGCCACCAGTGCTGCAATTGCACTCCAGCTGACCAATTAAAGGCCAACCATTGTAATTGCTGATACCATTATGATTTTGTAAGTTTATTTTTGGTTGAGACTGTGCCATTAAATTTAATGCAATATGAATGGAGTCATGTGACTTGTTTCGAGGTCTGCCTCACAATAAGCCTGGATGATTTGATTGCCAAAGATGAAAGGAAGACATAGCTTGTTTTACTGATGAAAAAATGCATGGTACCCATAGCAATTGTAATGAGGTCACCAAGTATACCTCAGAGAATCTGAGTTCCCTGACTGGGGCTGTTAACCTGGTCCAATCAGGGAACTCTGACTGACAGATATAAACAGGAGTGTCAAGGGTTTGTTCACTCTGAGAGCTGGATCCAAAGAAGCCATAGCAGTATCAAGTACTATGCATATGTGAATAAAGGGTGACTCGGTAACAGGATACCGGCCTCTGTGGAGTTATTTCAATACCTATGTTTGAAGAAAATGTCAGCAGCCTCTGTGTTAACAGCAGAGACAGTGAGTCTTCAGATGCCCAGTAAAGTGTTGCCAATGACAAGCTTGTGCTTTAAATGATCCATTTAGTTCCAAGATGAAAGAGAGTTGTGTGCTCAAAGATAGCTACTTGTCATTTCTACCTAGATAAAAGACCCAGGTGATTCAGATTGCCATGTGAAGGGTGTAAAGGTAGACATCTTAAAGATCAAATTGCAAGGTCACCTGGAATATCACCAACTATCACAGACTTTGCTTGGCACTTTGCCTGAACCCCAGAAGAAGGGAACAGCTCTCTTGGTCATCACACAGAAATGTCATTGGAATTTCGCACTTGAATTGAAAAAAACCAAGATAGTAGGAGAGTGAAAACAAGTAACTGGAAAAGTCACCTTGCTGTGCTAGAGAAACAGAGTGTAGAAAAAAGAAAAGCTTATTGTGAAAAATTGTTCTGAGATTTTAAGTTGTCAAGCTGAGAAAAGAAATGAACAGGAAGAATTCCTTAGGGGTTAAGAATCACTTTGAATTGAATTTGGAAAAATTGAGTATCTACATAAAGACAGTGTAAACTATACCTGTGGATGAGCTAAGAATAAGAGAAGGTGATATTCCATTCAATGACTTAAAATATAATTCAAATATAATACAAATTAATTTAATTAATAGGTTCTTTTGTCATTTGTTATAATGAAAAATTTAAAACACAAAATCTTAATATGTCACTTTTTAACTATTACCTGGAAGTTCAAATTTCTTTTTAGAAGTTGTCGGTGTCCAAGGGGATACTGCTGACAAACAGATGGCATTGGGCAGCATGTCCGGTTGCTGCAGGAGTGGGCTTTGACCTGAAAAGAGCAGCCAGCAGCCGGTTTAAAGGGCCACCAATACATCAAATGTTACCATCAATCAAAGGCTAAGGCTGGAGCACCAATGATCCAGTGACACCAATGACTGAAACTGCAGCGACAGAATCACTAACTTGCCATCACTGTTTATATCCAGATCAGACAGACCTTCCTGCCAGCCCTGACAGCTGCAAAAAGTTACATTTGAGTTGCTTCTATCCATTAGGGGAGCTCCACCATATTTGTCCATCACTCCCCAAATGCTCCCCATGCTACCATGGGAACACTGGAGGCTTCATGCAGCCTGCCTGATAGAGTGAAATGATAGAGTGTGAATCCCAAGTAGCCTCGCAGTTCAGCATGTCCTACTCCAGGCTGCAATGGGGCGGTAGCAGGTTTTCCTCATTGTATATGGCCTGAAATAGTGTGCAAGGATGAATACTGAGGAATGCCATAAACATGATATACTATGAGGATGTCACATATCATTTCAGAGAACTGTTTATAATCTTGAATGAGTGAGGCCTAACGTAATTGTCCAATGAGTCTCTGTGATATTGATTATTATACCAATATAATCTGGAACTAGTTATCAAAATGCAATAAGCTATATCTTGTTAACTACAAGAGACTCTTCCAGTTAGACAAGGAAATGATTTTGCTCTACCACACTAGATTGAATATGCCTTGTAGTTTACTACACTTAAAAATTATTGTAAATGCAACCTTCATCATGAACAGCTGCTCATAGTGAGTAGCAATCTGGGATAACATGGTAGGCTGCGATGTGGATTTAATTTGTCTACTCATGCAACTTGTAGTGAGCAGCAGTTTGAGACAGACTTAGGTTGCCTGTTTATACGGCACTGTCAGTGGCAAAAAAAACATAGAAACTAGGAGAGAGGTTGGGCATTTGGAGCCTTGAGCCTGCTCCATCATTCAATATAATCATGGTTAATGCTCTATCTCAATGCCATATTCCTGCTTTCTCCCATATCCCTCAATGCTCTTAAAATCCTCATCCAATGGGTAATTTTCTGGTGAGCAAGATGTAATGAGTTGGGTGCCACAGGGATCAATGAGGGGGCCTCAGTTTTTTATAATTTATATAAAGAATTTGGATGAAGAGGCCATAGATATGCTTGCTGAATGTGCTGATTGCACAAACATAGGTTGAAAATCAAATTTTGAAGCGAACAGAATGAGACTATAAAGAGGTATAGATACATTAAGTAAGTTGGCAAAGATATGGTAATTGGATTATGTAAGTAATGTGAAGTTATCCATTTGACAGAAAGAATATTATCAGAATAGTGAGAGATTGCAGAGTTCTGAGATCATAGATCATAGAATCCCTACAGTGTGGAAATAGGCCCGTTGGCCCAACAAGTCCACACCGACCCTCAGAGCATCCCACCCAGACCCATCCCGCTATAACCCACCTAATCTACACATCCCTGTGGGCAATTTAGCATGGCCAATCCACCTAGCCTGCACATCTTCGGACTATGGGAGGAAACTGGAGCACCTGGAGGAAATCCACGCAGTCACGGGGAGAATGTGCAAACTCCGCACAGACAGTCGCCCGAGGGTGGAAACGAACCCAGAATGACAATATGTTAGTATGCAGGAACAGCAAGTAATTAGGAAAGCAATAGAATGTTGCTGTTAATATGACAGGAAGTAAATATAAAAGTAGGGAAGATATGTTTCATTTGTACAGGACATTGGTGACACTTGGCATGGTGGGGTGGCACAGTGGCACAGTGGCTCAGTGGTTAGCACTGCTACCTCGCAGCGCCAGGGACCCGGGTTCAATTCCACCCTGGGGTGACCATCTGTGTAGAGTTTGCACGTTCTCTCCAAGTCTGCATGGGCTTCTTCCGGGTTGCTCTGGTTTACTCCCACAGAACAAAGATATGCAGATTAGGTGGATGGGCCATGCTAAATTGCCCACAGTGTTGAGGGATGTGCAGGCTAGGTGGATTAGCCGTAGAAAATGCAGGGCTATAGAGAAAGGGTGGGGCTGGTGAGTCTGGGATGCACTTCAGAGGGTCAGTGTGGACTCAATGGTCTGCTTCCATGCTGTAGGGATTCTATAATTCACTTCATGTGGAATACTGTGTTCAATATTGGTCTTGGTATTTAAGGGAGGAGAGAAGTACATTGAATGCAGATCAGAGAAGGTTTACTAGACCTGGAATGGGTCAGTTATTTTATGAGAAATAAGCTGGGCTTGTATCCATTGGAGTTTAGAGGAGTGAGAGCCTAGAAGTAAAGATCACATCAAATTGTCACCCACTTTAGAACAGAGATGAGGAGAAATTTCTTCTCACAAAGGGTCATAAGTCTTTGGGTCTCACTTGCTTAAAATGCAGTGAAAGCAGAAACTTTGAATACTTTTAAGGCAGAAATAAATAATGAAGGATGTGAAAAGTTATCATGAGTAGACAGGAATGTGGGGTAAACAGACCAGCCATGATCTCATTGAATAATTGAGCAGCTTCATGGGTCTGAGAGGTCTACTCCTGCTCCTAGTTGGGTATGTTCCTATGTTTCTTTGCAGGGTTAATTACAAAGGTACATTGATGAGGTGGGGTATGACTATGCATGACATGATAATGCATTACACATAGATTCGTGCCACAAGGCATCAGGAAATGTGATTTACCTTCAATCCACCACAAATCCAATTCCCTGTTTTGATCTCATTTTCAGGAACAAATCACACAATTAAATGCAATCACCCAATCTTTTTCCTGCTGCCACAATCAGCACAAGACTTCAGCCAAAGTAATCAATTAAGGGAGTATGTGTGCAGAGAAACAGAATTAAAACTTCAGCTTGATGATCTTTCATCAGTTCTGAAACGTTAACTCTGTTTCTCTCCACAGATGCTGTTTCATTTGCTGAGTATTTCCAACATTTTGTTGATCGAACTTCAAATTTACAGCATTTGTCATATTTCATTTTATTCGTCAATTAAGGGATTTAGATTATGAAGTCAGAATTAAACTCTGGAGTTTTAACTTCTATGTTCTAACAGAACAACAGATATCAATTTAATGGAATTTATTCTATTGACAGCCCTGGAAATTGTCTAAGCAGAAATGAGGACACCATGAGCCATATAACTGGAGATGTTCCTAATGTTTTTATGCTGTCGTTGATGTCTTATGAGTCAAAATAATCCAACCACCAAATGGCAGAATGTTCAAAAACAGTTTAATTGAATGACTAAAGATTTAGTAGATGAAATAGACTCTTGGGTCAGTTCCTCCTGCACATTGCAAGCACATGCTAGACAGTCTCAGTTCCAAAGTAGCCCATGTTCTGTTCAACATTATTCCAGCTGTAGATTTTGGGATATTAGCAATATAAATATTGTTCACTGATTACTATTTAATTTCAATTAAGTTTCTCTTGTCTCCGATTTCATTAACTATCTGAGAAAATGGGTGTGGGTATTGCATCCAGCAGGTTATTTTACCTGATGCAGCAGCATTGCTTATGTTATCTGTCAACAAATAAACTGGACATGGACAATGTGGTATTGAAGAATTCAACAGGTATTTATTACAACTAACTATTACATATATTCATAGAATTCACATCAGATTGCAAATGAGCAGCATGCTATGCTTCAAGTGATCTCTGAGGTAAGATGAAATATGGAGTCGTTATAGCCTCAGGTCACTTGCAATGATGCAGTGAATATATCGTGACCATGTCTGTTAATGATATGCTGACATAACAAACGAAAAAGATAGAGCAACATAAAGATGAAGACAACATTTTTGTTTAGGCTTCTGCTATTTCTGTGTGAGAGACAACCAAGAGAAATGTTACTTTCCTTTGCCTTGATCACAAAAATTAAGCAGTTATAGTCATTGTAAATCAGAAGCAGTTAAGCTATATCAGCTCTGTATTGGCATAGTTTGCAATTACAACATCTTTCCCACTACAGAGCCAGGAATATCTCCATTAACATTGGTGGTGATCAAATTGACGTGTGGAAGAAAAGTATGAAGGACAACTTTGTCAACCATGTCACCAATAAGGACTTCTCTGTGGCTAAAGTATCATTTTCATGAGTATTTCTTTTCTTTAACAGAAGACCACACAATGCAGCCAGGCAGGAAGCCTCCTTTCTCTTCCTAGCTCATCCATCTGGAAACAATCTGCTATCCTCCTTCATCACAATATCCAGCACAGCTTAAACTATTCCAGAGTTAATTCCTTCACTATGCTATCCATGTGTTAGTTGCTCTTTGAATGAAGAAAACATTTTTTGGCATCCAATTTAAATTTTTCTTTTAATACTTTGAACTGGGTCCACTTGTTCTACTAACTTGGTTTAACTTATCATTCTTACACTATTTACTCTCTTTAGAGAGCTCTATAATAAGGTCTGGCCTCTCTGTTGAGGGTGAAGAGTCCAGATTTCTTTCCATCATTTTTCCTCATAATTTGGTTCTCTAATATTAGGGATCAGACCCATAGCACTTCTTCAATGAAAAAGAATGTCTTACCGACTGATATCACCCCCTTGACAACTCGGATATTGTGAATATCTCCTTGATGTTCATCTTCCATGTTTGAAAGCCTTATTATCAATCTCTCTCTCTCTCTTCCCCCTTGCAATCTTTCTCCAGCTCCTAGATGCTGTTCTCAAACTTTGGCACCGAGCAGCCTTCGAAATTGACCTGGCAAGCATGGCTCTTGCAGTACGTTAAATGGTTTAAACTCTTCCCAGATAAGCTAGGGCTCTTCCCAGCAGATTAAACATCTTCAGGGAGAGAGATGAACACAGAAATCAAGCGAGTCAGGGGGAGAGAAATAAAAAACATAGAAAGAAAGAAAACAGTGAAATGAAATTTCCTGCTGAGCGCAGGTATGTTTTAGGAAGTAGAGGCTGCACAGATCAGCAACCAATAAAATTACTGCTCTCAGCTTAAAATGTTGACACTTCCCTCACATTTGCCCAAGTCCACCAGCACACTATAAAGGCCACATTTCTACAAAGATGATGTTTTTTCTTACTTGGGCTCCCAAAAGTTTAATATTGGCTACAGGCAAGATCCTCACTTTTTGGAGCTTTGCCATCCTCCACAGTAAGTTCAAATCTGGAATTCACTTCACCCTCATTCCATTGGTCAACAGGTACCTCCTCTGCTCAACAATTGTCTATATTTTTGTGCATAGGGATTAAAACTCTGCCTGTATGAACTCAAGGTCATTTCCTTTGACCTTGGCTGTAGCCACATTACATTGGGAATGCATTGGGAGAGAGGGAATGTTATAAGTTGGGTGTAAATCATTTGAACTGGAACATCCAGTCAGTTGCAGTGATGTAATCTCATATTTTCACCTTGTTCAGATATAATGGTTGGAGTTAAAAGTGGATATATCCAGGATTGTGTCCACAATCCCAACAGGGTTTTTGGTTCATTGGATCCAACAGGCATAAGCAAGTCAGTTATGGGATACATGCAGAATCCTGACAATCTTCAAAGTGCAGATCATGTGGCTTACCTGTAGCCTGTATTCAACGTAGCAGTGTATATCAATCGTAAGAGCATTGATTATAATTGAACAGTCAGTACTAAGGCGCATAATTTTAAAGGGAAAGGCAGGAATTTTGAGGAGATTTAATTAAAAGAATTTCACCCAGAGGGTGGTGAGGGCCTGGAATGCACGGCCTTGGAGGGTAGTCAAGGCAGGGAATCTCACAACTTTTAAAAAGTACTTGGATGGGCACTTGAAATGTCACAACATTCAAGGCCTAGTGCTGGAAAGTGGGACTAATGCAGATTTAGAATAGTTTTCTTTTGTCAGTCAGACTCAATGGGCCGAAGGGCCTCTTCTGTACTCTATGATTCCATGAATCTACGAAAATTCTAGCGTATCCCATCTCCTGATTGAGTCCCCCATATCAAGGCAGAAAGGCTAAGGACAAACTGCTGAAGTGCCTGATCTGGGCTAGCTGTGTGGAGTTATGATGTCCCGAGCAGAGCTGAATCAGGCAGGTGCAGAGCACATGGGGGAGCTACTAGTGCAACCAGTGTGAGGCATGTTTTCAATTTTGAAGATATTACGAATTTGAAGTGTAGTGTTGTAAACAAAAGTCTGTGCAAAAGGCTCATGGTCTGTGGTATGGTGCATTCCACCTCAGTTCCCTAGGATGGGTAATAAATGGTGGCTCAGAAGGCAAAGCTGATATTCCCTGAATTAATTGATACAACAGAATGGGCACCTTCTTTGCAGCCTCTTTCTTTGCAGCAGGTCCCCACAAGGAGCTTTATTACACTAAACTATTGTACCTGGTTGACCAGTATATTCCACAATGGGGTGCCTTGTGATGTTGTCACTCAAAAATAGCACCTACTAAATTATGTGTGCTCCCAGAACTGTATTCTAACAGGCTTCAAACCATAGGCCATTGCTATACCCTACCAACTACTTAGGCCTCCGACAAATAATAGTCAATTTAACCTCCCAACCCAAAACAGCTGAAGAGGCTAACTTAGATCAAGCCATGAAAAACACTGTCTTGACACCGAGAATTGAAGTAATATGCATAAAGTATATGGAGCAGAGCTATTACTCTGTGTGAGCCTTTATTCTTAACACCTTCCAAAAGATGAGTTTATGAGTTTCATCTGATACGAGAATTGAAACCCCATAAAAGATTCCTCATAAAAAGAGTGCCAAAATTTTCCTTGTGATAAATAGCAGATTTGTTGTTCTGATGAGGGGAGGTGGGAAAATGTTTCAATCCAATGTTGCTTTAATCATTTAGCAATCAGTTGGCAACAAGTCTGTTTCTTAGAGACATAGGTCACATTTCACAGAGCAGTCAAATTTACAATGGTCATGAATGGTCAGTGTCAATGGAGAAATGCATTAAGTGCTGAAGCCAACGTTCCGAACGCTGGTTCCAAGAAATTACCTTCTTCATGCAGAGTCCCCATATCCATGAACATCTGCATTTTTCAGGAAAGACAGAATAAAGTTGGTGAATGGAAGAGGAATAGAACAAAAAACTGGATAGAAATAACAATAGACGAAATCTCAATTCCTACATTTGACACCGTCGTCCATAACTTTAGTTGCAGTGTTTAAAACATTGTTTAATTCAGTGTATTTCTCTTTTAGATGTGCCCAACTCACTGAAGTTCTGTCCCCTTGCCAATTCCTATTTTACTTTTAACCTGTTCATCTTCATTGTTTTCCACTTCCTTTTTCTTGTTTGACCAGTTCGCTACCAAATCTTCAAATCTCTTCCTCAGCAACTGGTTCTGGCTCAAAATGAGGACATTGTCACCAGTGCTGGGGAAGGAGGGAGCTGTTCCAATGGGATGGGCTCCACCTAAATTATACTGGGAGCAGAGTCCTGGTGAATTTCATAACTGGGGCTGGGGGAACACTTTAAGCTAAATAGTAGAGAGAGGGTGGTTCAGTTGCATGGACAGTGTGAGTCCTGAAATTTCTTCTCCAAGTGAGTGGGGAGCCTGTGAAATTCACTACCACAGAAAGTGGTTGAGGTAAAACATTGTGTTTTCAAGGAGGAGGTAGATGCAGCATTTGTAGCGAAAAGAATCAAGGGATATGGAGGGAGGGCAGGATTATGATATTGAGCTTGATGGTCTGCTATGAACATACCGAATAGCAGACCAGGCCTGAGGGATCAAATGGTCTACTCCTATCCTCTATGTTTCTAAGTATCTATGAACATTTGAGGCAACAAGACCCCTCTGGATGCATGAGTTCTGCAGGAGATCCAGAGGTTTTCCGCCCAACTTCATTTCCTGGAGATAAGCAAGGCTCTGTTTGGCTTGTAATGTGGGAGAAAACTTCAGCTTCTATTGGTTTTGTTTGTGTTTTGTTTTGCTGTCTGTCAATAAATGCTCATTTCCGAACCTGTCCAATATCTGGGAATGGCACGTGTTAAGATAAGGCTGGAATCAGACATGAGAGACACTGTAAGAGTGGGCTAGTTAGTTAATGAGATGAGTTTAGGAAAATATGGTGAAAAATCTTGTAGGCTTTGCTGTGATAAACCTTCCAAAAAACTTGATGTAGCTCACACTTAGCGAAGAAACCTCAGGAACTGTCAATGAAGCCTTGGCAAGTTATGACCATGAATCTTGGGCACATGAAGATCATTCCATCACATTCCTACCTTGTGCCTTGTAGGTGGTGGACATAGTTTCAGGAGTCAGGAAGTGAGTTACTTGGCACAAGATACCTAGCCACTAACCTGCTCTTGAAATTGCAGTATTTGTGGGGCTGATCCCATTCAGTTTCTGATGACCCAAAGTTTGTTGCTGATAGGGATGTAAAGGTAAAGTCAACACAGTCTCAGAAATGCTCTCTCATTACAGAAAGATGATTGATAGTGAGTTTAACCTGAGGCTCACCACATTTCATGCAAGGGGCAAGGTTGAGAAAGTTGGATGTTCATGGTAACCTGGGCTAGAGTGGGAATGAATCCACACTGTTGGTATCACTCTGCATCACAAGCTAGCCATCCAGCCAACTGAGTTAACCAACCCCCAAGAGCAAAGGTGATGGCAATACATCTACACTCATAGCAATGCTGTTGACAAGTGAGCTGGAGCATATCAATTGGTGTTTGACTGTTGTCATATTTAGAAACCACACAGCCAGGCCATCATTTTCTATCCAACATTTCATTTTATGATGATATTGCAGTGCTACAGAGACCAATATATTAGAAAATAAAGGAAAGGTTGGTGAGATGGTATCTATAAACAGCATTTGGTCTGTTGATTACAATGAAACCCAGCTTTCATGGTCACTCAGGGCCCTATTAGAATTGAGAACATATTGAGATAGAGCTGACTTTGTCTTGTATCTTCTTGTAAAAGCAAGTCGGATCTGATTAGCAATCTCTCTTCCTAAATCAGCAATATAGAACAGGGTCTTACCCAGCCATTTGGAATCAGGTTAGGGAGGAAGTCATAAAGTTTCTGTCACCATGGTGTTGGGTGAGGTGAGGGGACCCTCCTGTGTCCTGTGTCCACTGGCAGTTAACTAACAGCAGGGTTTTTTTTTTCATTTGTTCGCAAGATGTGGGTGTCTCTGGCCAGGCCAGCATTTATTGCCCACCCCTAATTGGTCAGAGGGTAGTTAAGAGTCAATTACTTTGCTGTGGGTTTGGAGTCACATATAGATCAGACTATGCAAGGATGGCAGATTTCCCTTCTCTTAAGGACATTAGTGAAGTAGATGGGCTATTATAACAATTGACAGTGGTTACATGGTCACCATTAGATTTTTACTACATTCAGATTTTACCATCTGCCATTGTGGGATTGAACATTGGCCTGGGATACCTGGGTACTAGTCAGGTGACATTAGCACCACCCTCTTTTATTTTGTTTTTCAAAGTCTTAATAATGGTTTTATTTAATTTGAAATAATGCTCAATCTACTTACAATGCAATGCTGGTTCAACACAGGACATTGTTCAAAATTTGTATTCAATCAAGCTTTGTCGGCCAATGACCTTGCCAATGTGAAACCACATCACAGTTTCAGTGGCCACTATCGTGCTCCTCAGGGCATCCTTTACAGTTACACATTTGTAAGCCACTGCCTTAAATGCGGCCACTAGACACTTAAAGTTTTCAATATAGGAGTTCTCCAGGAGTAGGAGGAGTCAGCTCCACCTGGGCATATTTCCAGAAGGTAGCCAGATGAGGTTTAGAGTAATAAGAGCAGCAGCGAGGGTGAGTTCAGCCTCCTGATCACCAGTCCTTGCAGCAACCACTGAGTAATGTCTTGTCATGTTCCCAATATCACGCTCTTACTATAGGTTGGACCCTCCATCACATGAGCAGAATGCTAGCACGCTCCAAGGTGTGGGTGATCTTTTTGGGCTCTTCTTAGCCAATAGAGTGGCCCCCAAAGCAGAAGTAACCTACAACAGCAGCAATAGCACCTCCCTTCACCAACACCCTTAGCCAGGACTGGCCTGACAGGCCCTGGTGCCATTAGACCCCATGTTCCTGATTGTGAGGGTATGTATCCATCTGTGCAGCTCCAAATGTGACCACCATTTCTTGTGGAGTTGCTAAAGCTATTGAGCAGGCAAGCTTCTGACTGGCTGGTAGCTAATTGGTCATCACTGACAAAATGCAGTCTATTTGCCAATACTAAATGCATCCCATAGTTTGAATAAGAATGTGGATCCTTACTGATCCCATTGGTAGGTGCATCCATTCATTTCATTTAAAAAACTAATAGTCCTGTGAAGTCCTGAAATAGTTCGATTTCACTAACTGTCCAAGCTCAAATTAAAAAATGAGTCCATTTATCTCAACAATGGATGATACCTGAAATGTTTCCTGCTCGCAGGTAGGTGTCACACCCAGTAATGGCACGTTATAGTATATAATATACATTAAATGCCCACACATTTCGAAATTACACACAAAAAAGCTGTTAAGAAGGCTGCCAAAAATCATGGAACTTCAAACTACAGACTGTATCACATTTCCGGAAAATATCTCATTAAACATGGATAGACAAGGGTACCTCACAGCCATCTGTGAATTCACTCATTAATGTTTAAGAATGGAACAATGCTCAAAAACCATGGACTTTCCAGACTACCTTTCAGTATGTTTCATACAGATCAAACATGAAGATTAAAATTCAATGGACAGTATGAGCTTTCTACTGAACACAAAGGTTTGCCCATCTAAACTACATTGTGTGGGACACAGAAGTGTGGTCATATGATTGAAACCAATTTCAAGCTGTGCACCCTTATTAACACAGCAGCCAGGGGATCGATCAGAACAATAAGTCATCAGCTGGCCTGAGAAGCAGTCTTAAACTAGTTGCAAGTCATCAAGTAGCCAACGTACTTAATTTTTTTAATTTCAAAGTTGACCAAGAGCAAACTTCCTTGACATTGAACTACCAGAAACCTTGCAACCTGCTGTGAGCTCCTCATTTTACAAGACTCACTTCAACTATGAATCATGAAAACCATTCAAGAAGCCATTTGCCTGCCACATAGCAAACTGAAAATTGTCAGTCAGAGAACAAATAGCTTAAATTTATACAAGAGCACTATCGTTTTCTGAATCAATTGTGTGTTTACATGTTCAACATACCTACATCAGTCCCCTCCATTCCTTTGAGCTTTATGGAGCCTCTGCTGAGTTTCCAAGTGAGCAAATCTATGTATATTATATGCGGCCTATTGGTACTGCAACTTGGAGGTTCTGGTATTTTAACCCCAAAGGATAAGAGGGAAAGGAGGGTCATGAACTTATTCTATGATTTATAGACTCATACATTACTAGGAACATCTGACTTAGGCAGAAATGAAATCTTCATGAACTTTAACAGTGCAAAGTTTCTAAAGAGATTTCTGCAGCTGGAAATGGAATTTGGCAGAAACTGCTTTGTGGTAATCTGTTTTTGTACGACTAGATTTGCTTTTCACTGTTCCTGATATCTGAAGGAGCCTCTAGGGTAGATATACAGAAACTATTCCCTTTGACAGGGGAGACCAAACCAAGGGGGCAAGGGCCTTCAAACATAGCTTGGCAATGCATTTGGCCAATTCAATGACAACATAATTTATAAAGGCATTTGATCAGTTAAACTGGAATTATATTTGTTAAGAGCATTCCATGTATATCATGTGTACATGAAATGGCACTTCAGTAGTAAAGTCAGAAGAAGTTATTTTATAAATTATAGAGAATGCTCGTAATTCAGACATGTAAAGACCAAGTGAAGAAATTCATAGGCCAGCAATTATTATTTTGATTTATGTTAGTAATTAAGGTAACAGCCAATCAACAATTAATCAAACAAATTAATAAATGATAACAAGAAGGAAATAAAAGAGTATTTTACACCCCAAAGAAATGGTCCACCATGTAATCTGACATGCCTGAATCAAACAACAAGGACAACACTCAAACCACTGTCATAAATTAGAGGAAATTGTGTGGAGGAAATAAGAAATATAAAAACTTCTTAGAACAATTTACATCCACACTCTGTGAAGTTGGGTGAGGATCTTTCAATCATACGTTAGGCAAAGCCTTTTCTGAAAACAACACATTCAAATGGCACATCAGGAAATTGAGAGTTCTTGTTGGAGTTTTGTGATCATTCCATTCATTTTTGGGACGTGAGCATTGCTGGTGATTTATTGTGAGCATTTATTATTTATCCTCAATGGGGATAATACCCCTGCAGAAGGAGGGGTTGTGCCTTTTTCAGCTGGTGCAGTGCATGTGACGTAGGTGCAGCTACAGTGTTTTCTTTTTGTCTGTACCATCCTGATACTAAATAAAACTAAATAATATCAGTTAAGAATGAATCTTATTACTGTGGATCCAGAGTCATTTGTAGGCGAGACCATATAAGGATGACCTATGTCTTTCCCAAAGGAAATTAATGAATCAGATAGGTGTTTACAACAATCCAACATTTCCACAATCATTATTAATAATACCAGCATTTCAGCACAAAATATTTATTAATTAAATTTAAAACTCTCACAGATGTTGTGGTGAGATTCACACATCTGGTGTATTTATCCAGTACTACTATCACCAGGCTATAACCCCACAATGGATCTATTGAGATAGTAGGAACTGCAGATGCTGGAAAATCTGAGATAACAAGGTGTAGAGCTGGATGAACACAGCAGGCCAAGCAGCATCATAGGAGCAGGAAGGCTGATGTTTCGGGCCTAGACCTTTCATCAGAAA
>NC_063335.1:93694005-93712336 GCF_021869965.1 Rhincodon typus
TGCTGCCTGGCCTGCTGTGTTCATCCAGCCCTGCACCTTGTTGTCTCGGATTCTCCAGCATCTGCAGTTCCTACTATCTCCCTTTTAAAGGCTGTGGGGTTTCTTATCTCAACTACACTCCCAGGCTCTGCATTCCAGATTCCTACTACCCTCTGGGTGTAAAAGGGCTTTCTCAAATCACCTCTATTGTCTTTCACTTTAAAATTGTGCTCCCTCATTATTTGGCCCTTTAATTAAGGAGAGCAGCTGATTCCTATCCACTCTGTACATGCCCTTCATGATCTCATATGCTTCAGTCAGATCCCTCCTCAGCCTTCTCTGCTCCAATGAAAACAACCTGAGCCTATCCAGCCATTCTTTATAGCTAAAATGCTCCAACCAAAAAAAAAACATCCTGATGAATCTGAGATAACAAGGTGTAGAGCTGGATGAACACAGCAGGCCAAGCAGCATCATAGGAGCAGGAAGGCTGATGTTTCGGGCCTAGACCCTTCATCAGAATTGCTGCTTGGCCTGCTGTGTTCATCCAGCTCTACACCTTGTTATCTCAGATTGTCCAGCATCTGCAGTTCCTACTATCCTGATGAATCTCTTCTGTAACTCCTCCAGTACAATCATATCCTTCTTATATAGTGACAACCAGAGCTGCACACTACACTCCAGCTGTGGCCTAACCAAAGATTTATACAGCTCCAACATTACCTCCCTGCTCTTATAATCTATACCATGACTGATAAAGGCATATGCCTTCAGGGATCTGTAGACAAGCACCCCAAGATCCTTCTGTTCCTCTGAGCTTCCCAGTATTCTGCCATTTATTGAGTCCTCCCTTGTCTTATTACTTATTCCAAAGTGCATCATCTCACGCAAAGAAGAGCCCTGTAGCTAAGACTCAATTTTGATAAAGGCTTCTGCAATATTTGCTCACCTTCTTAAATCAGTATCCCCACTCGCCCACAAGGCCTGCAAAATAAATGTGCCTGAGAAAAAAGTAAACAGGAAATTGAGGAAAGCTACCAGAATAGGGAACATCCCTAACTCTGAAATTAATGCAGTTATTGCCATTCAGTGAATATTCCAGAATTTGGCATAACGTTTGATTAAAGATATACGTACAATGCAAATCTCACATTTTACAACCCCGAAAGCTACATTCTTAATCTGTGGAAGATTTAATTAGATTGTTCAACGGCAAGAGTTATAAATCCAATCCAAATCAGTGTAGATTTCTAAATATTCAAATGGAACCTGCATTAGATTCTTCTGAGTTCAGAACCTGTAGTTTATTTTACCCTCCTGTAGCGCTGAGAGATACAGGTTCCTTGCTGCAGAACATTTCTGTGGATGCCATATGCTTAGCCAAATGATCATTCTTTGGTGTAAGTTTGATGAGCAATTGTACCATTCTAAGTTTAACCTGCGTCAGGGGAAAGAAACAAGGTGCTATTTGGCTGCAAAGAGGGTGAGAACCCAACAGAAGCTTCCCCTTTTTAACTTAGAGGCTGCAGAGCCAGTTGCAGCATTCATACCATTGGTACAGGTCAATTAACATATTGAATGTGAGTGAAGCTTAGACTTACGCTGATCGAGCCAACTTTGCTCCACACTATGCCAATCATCGGAAAAACAACACAACGGCATTTATCTTACTGATGCAAAAGCACAGCTGTACAGTTTCAGGAGCAGATAATTCACTTCTGTATTTATTCTTTTTCTATGCACCTCCAGATAATTTCCATCTTCTCTTATTGAAACCATCTGACAAACTGTTATTTGTGTTACTCACATAGCTGATTAATTTCTAGCACCTCTTATTGAAAATTGCCTGAAATTTGATCTTCATCAACCTTCTAAGGGCTTTAATTTATCAGCTTTTTGCCAATTTTGTGGTGGGCAGTATTTCAGTTTGACTGCTGAAGTTACAAATGGGCCATGTAATGAGGTATTCTTAGCAGCTGCAATCTGTGTGCCTGCAGACTTTAGAACAGGCAACACAATAAACACAGCACTATCCTAGTAGTAGTGCCTTGCATGTAATTTTCAGACTGGATGAGTACCAGTTTAGGCTTTTCTGATGATATTGCAGAGAATGGTAGTGCTGAAGTGTATGAGAGGGTTGGGATAGGATATATGTTGTGTAGTGAGGCCAGCAAATGAGGATGAACAGGATGAGGTTGCCTTTGGGAATTGATTGATGACTTCAGATAAGCATGAAGTCAAAGGAATTTCAATACAGAAAAAAATCATTCAGCCCATTCAGAGAATGCTGGAAAAACTTACATCTGTAGAGAGAGAAATATGTTTGATGTTTCAAGTCTGGTATGATTATTCTTCAGAACTGAGTTTCCCTAGCGTTCCCCCTGCGTTTGTTTCAGATTTCCAGCATCTGCAGTATTTTGCTTTTATATCATCCAGGCCATCATTCTTGTGTTAGTTTTACTTCTATATTAGTTGTGATGAAGAATTGTAGCATATTGTTATTATTTGGAAATTTGATTTCTAAAAAAGAGGTTAATGGTTTTTTGGTTTTCATTTCAGTGACTTCTTTTTTGAAGGTCAGAAACTTTATTTTGTGATGGATTAAAATAGCATTTCCAAGAAATCATGTGATTGGAGTTAACTGACCAGACAAGCTACCTGATGAGAAATGGTATCCTAGGGAAACTAAAGAGTTTAATTTCTCTTTTTCCTGATAATGATGATATCTTTACAAATTGTAAACATAGAATTTATGGTATATCAAGACAGGCTTCAATCTGGGATTTGACTTGTCCAGCTACATTGCCTCTAATTTTTCCTATCGCTGTCCACAGGCAGCTACAATTTGTGGAACCAGAAGTCAGTGCACCCACATGATAATCAGCATGCACAGACCCTCCAAGTGACTAAATGATCCCCGCACCCCCACCCCAGAGCTGGGATCATGACAGAGCTGACATCTACTGAAATTTATGTCTGTGTTGTCTCCGTCTTTAGTAAGTTATTTTACATTTACACTATTTTCTGTATAGGGTCTCATGATCATCCACTGTAGCTTCAGCAAAAGATTAGCACAAGCTACAGAGAAATTATGTAAATGAAAGCTGAACAGAAGCTACACAACATCCAACTCCAAGTGTTTTCCTCTCTGCAATGTAATAATTAATACAGTTTCAATAACCGTCTGGTAAAGCAATCTCTATTCTGAGAAAGCTTTTGTGTGAAACTTATCTACTTATGTAGAGCTTTGTTTCAGGACAAGAAATGGCTTATTAAATGTTCTGGTAGGACTGTTTGTGGAATGGGTAACTTGAGAGGCCACATATATAAGATAGAGATAGCACAGTGTGGAGCTGGATGAACGCAGCAGGCCAGGCAGCATCAGAGGAGCAAGAAAGCTGATGTTTCGGTTTGGGACCCTTCTTCAGAAAGAAGAAGCCTGGCCTGGCCTGGCCTGCTGTGTTCCTCCAGCTCCACACTGTGTTATCTCTGACTCCAGCATTGGCACTTCTTACTATCTTTGAGAGGCCACATGATTCTTTTTTCATTTCAGCTCTTATGATGCTCCATGTTCTAAGTTTGTTTCATATTTTATATTTTAGACAATGGGTGCTGGCAGTTTGTACTCATTCAGATGATGAACCAGAAAGCTTTCCTTGTATTGAAAGCTTAATTCTCATACATACAAAAAGGTTTGCACTTGACGGTGGTATCCCAAACTGGGATGTGGTTCTGAAAATATCAGAAACCCACTGACATCTCATCCATTTGGTCATCTTCTCAATGTAAACTTGTGCAGTAATGTTAGCAAGGCTACAATTGACTGCATCAGGATCAAAGACAAACCATCTGGATTCTTTATAAAGTTGACTTGCTTTTTTAAAGCACTCTGGTGATGGTCCTCTGTGGTGTAGGAAAATTCCCTGGATTTTGAGATGTCAGTGTTTGGGATTATTACTGAAATTGATGGCAAATTCTGGAATACATGCAAGAAATAACACAGAAATCCAGATGTTGCTAGTAGTAGCGCCGCATTTCTTCAGAGATCACATCATTAAGGGATTCACAGAATGTAATTGATAACAAAATCTCACTCTTACACTGTTCACTTTGCTGCAAAATCCTTTAAAAAAGTTTCACCCTGTTGAATGAGGTTTAACAAGATTTATAACAGCATACTGGCTTCTTCATTATAGCTAACAGCCCTATTGGTCCTGAGAAGCTAATTTTACAATTGTGGAATACCAAATTACCCCATAATGATTTTTAAAAAGTCAATTTCTTTATAAAAATATACTTTTAAAAAGATTATCTTTATTTTAACTTTGACCTCAGTCTGATCATGCTATCATTTAGTTTACTACCTGTAAGTTTAAATTAAAATTGAAATACATCATGTGCATTTAACATCTTGTTTTTCTGTGTGAATACATCATTGTGATTGGCTACTTCCCTGCTTTCTAACATCAATGCTACTGCCCTTCAAGACATACCCTTGACTTTGTACCACCTATTAACTACAGTCAGGAAAACTACATCAGAGAGATCACTAGAATTTTATGTAGGAAGGAAAAAGCAAGTCAAGCTTTGTTCAGAATCCAGCTGGTTTGCCATTAACCCTGATGGAGTCCATTGTAGCCTTCCTAACATCATTGCACAAGTTTACATTGAGAAGATGGCCATATAGATGAGATGCCAGTGGGCTGCAGAGATTTTCCTTCAGTTTTCCTTCAGGCCAGTGGCCACTACTGTTTCTTAACTACTGACCATAAAATCCATGCTATTGTTTCCACTGGCTGGTGGGCTGATAATTTGAGGACACAGAATTGAAATATTTGACAAAAGAACCAAAGGGGAGATGAGATTTCCTTATAGACAATGAGTTCTTATCATCTGGAATGCACTGTCTCAGAGCTTGGTGAAAGCTGATTCAAGAGTAATTTTAAAAAGTTAATTGAAGAAGAAAAGTGCACAGTGTATGGAAAAAAAGACACGGGAGAGTGGAACTAATTGGATAATTCTTTCATAAAGCTAGCAGAGTTCAGAGGGACTGAATGGCCTCCTCCACTACAGAATATTCTATGTTCTATAAGCTAGCAACAATCATTCAATTGTTCTTAACTTCTGATGAGCCTCTTGGATGATGCACTGAGGGTTTTCTGGCACCAATCCCACCCTTTACAAAAACATACTGTTAGATTTTGTCATAAGGCAAATAGAATCCAATAGAACTCTGCTACATATGCCCACAAAAATAAGATTGAATGAGTGAGTCAATTGTTGAAACAGTGGGAATTGGCATTACACTATCTGCGTTTAGTTTGGATGAAAACATGATCCCCTAACGAGAATCATATGATCCAATTTTTGGAAACGTTTTTGGCAGGCCAATTATAAGTGATTGATGCACAAACTAATGTGAATATATATTACAGAGTGACATCCCTAACACATGGTGTAAGAGGGCACTGTCTCATTTCATTTCATGCATTACTTCCATTTGAGCACAAGGAATGAATTATAGTGTGTAGATAACGGGAATTAGGCGTGTGAGAAGATTGAAATCATTTGGTTGGGGACAAAACAGGTTTAGCCACTTTTTTTTACAACTGGTCTCAAATGGCAAAAAGATTGCCTCCTAGCAGCACTGAAAAATCATTCATCGGATCATAGGTATTAGGAGCACGAGAAGGAAATTCAGCCAATCGAGCCCACTCCACTACTTAATATGATCATGGCTGATTTTATCCTGGTCTCAACTCCACTTTCCTCCCCATAGCCCTAAACTTCCAATTTTCATCAGAAACATATCTATTTCTTTCTTGAATCTAATGTTTTTGAGAAGATTTGTAGCTCAGGTTGTGGATGAGGTTGTAGACATGCTCGCTGAGCCAGTGGGTTTGGTTGCAAACGTTTTGTCACCCTGCAAGGTAACATCATCAGTGCGCCTCTGGTGAAGCGATGGTGTTCTGTCCCACTTGTTGCAGTTACCTAGCAGGTTGACGAAACGTCTGCAATCAAACACATTGGCTCAGCGCGCAAATCTACAACCTTTCTTGAATCTGTTGATCTCACTGGACTACAGAGAAGATGTTTCTCCTCATCTCAGTTTTGAGTCTACCACCTCTCACTCTATATCTACAACCATTTGTTCAAAACTGTTCCATAAGGGAGAATATCTGTTCAATGTCCACTTTATCAATCTCTTTTAGCATTTTATATACCACAATCAGATTCCCCCTCATTCTTCTGAACTGCAGCGAGTACAAGCCCAAGCTATTCAATCACTCCTCGTACGACAGCCTATTTATCCCTGGAATCAGCCTGGTAAACTTCCTCTGAACTGCCTCCAATGCCACCACATCCTTCCTCAACAAAGAAAATCAAAACTCTGCAGAATACTCCAGGTGTGGTCTCAGCAATGTCTTTTATAATTGTAACAACATTTCTTTACTTTTATAATCCAGTCCTTTTGCTGTAAATGCCAGGATTCCATTTGCTTTTTTATTATATGCTGCACCTGCAAACCCACTTTCTGCAATTCATGCACAAAGATGCCCAGATCCCTCTGCACTGACGCATTTTGAATCTGCTTCCCATTTAAATAATGATTTGCCCTTTTATTTTTCTAGTCAAAATGGACAACCTCACATTTATCCACATTAAACTCCATCTGCCAGCTTCTGGACCATCCTCCTAGCCTATCAATAACTATCTGTAAACTCTTTCTCCTCAACACTGCCTGCTCTCCCACCTATTTTCATCTGGTATCGTCTGTGAATTTTAAGTTACATTCTGTTCCTGCTAGCAGATCATTTATACAGATTATAAACAGTTGAGGTCCTAGAACTGAACCCTGCAGCACTCCACTAGTTGTGGTTCGCCATCCAGAGAAGGAGCCATTTTTCCCAAACCACTGCTTTCAGTCTTTTATATTGTCAAATGTCTTCTGGAAGTCTAGATATGCCACATGCACTGGATCCTCATGATCTACCTCGCCAGTTACTTCCTCAAAGAACTCCAGCAAGTTTGTCAAGGTGAATTGAGTTTTGTTTTTCTAAGTGTTCAGTTATCTCTCCCTTTATGATTGACTCCAGCAACTTCCTCACTACAGAGGTCTGTAACTGGTCAATTTTTCCCCACTTTTTGCCTATCTCCATTTTTAAATAAGGCTACCTCTTTAGCATATTTCCAATCCACTGGTACTTTCCAGATTCCATGGAATTTTGGAAAATCATAACTAATGCAACCACTATCTCTGCTGCTCCTTTAATACCCTCGGGTGCAAGCCATCAGGCCCAGGGACTTACCTGCTCACTAAGATTGTATGAATAAGAAAGTCATATAACATGACAGGTAATTATGCATCTGGTAATAAGGAAGCAAAAGGATTTTTGGCATTTATTCCTAATGGAATGAAATATAAAAGTAAGCAAGTGTTGTTGCAACTGCACAAGGCACGGATGAGAGCACTTCTAGAATATTGTATGTCGTTTTAGTCTTCCTTGAGTAATCACATAATTTCATTGGCGGTATTTCAGAGAAGGCTCACTAGATTAATTTCAATGATATCTTGTCTTATGAGGCATGTTTAGGTCAATACTGATTAGAATTTAAAAGAAATGAAAGGAGACCTAATTGTGGCACATAAGATGGTAAAGAGGATTAGCAAAGTAGATGTAGAGTGGATTCTTTCCCCTTATGGGGCAACCTAGAATGAGTGGTCATAAGTTTTAGCTAAGGAGTGACAGGTTTAAAACAGTGAAGAGGGGGCATTACTTCTTTCAAGGGGTCGTGAATCTGTGAAATTCTCTACTCCAGAGTTCAGTGGATGCAGAGACACTGAATAAATTTAAGGAGGAGATCGATTTCAATTAGTATTTGGTTAAAGGATAATGAACAGCAAGCAGTAAAGTGAAATTGAGGCTGTGATGAACTCAGCCGTGATTATATTAAATGGTAGAGCAGGCTCGAGGGGCTGAATTGCCCACTTCTGCACTTAGTTCTAATATGTTAATCATTGAACCACAATTACAGACCCTGATATTCCTTCAATCTGGTGAAACTAAATGAAAGCTGAACCACTATATGGAAAGAACCCACTCTACATCTACTTTAATCGCCTTTACCATCTTATGTGCCTCAATTAGATTTCCTTTTATTCTTTTAAACTCAACTAAGTATTGACCTAAACATGCTTCATAAGACATCATTGAAATTAATCTAGTGAACCTTCTCTGAAATACCACCAATAAAATTACGTGTTATGGATGAGAGATACAACCAGCAAGGAAATTAATCCTCTGTAACCATTTTATTCCTGAGATAATAGCAGAAATATGCCCTATTGACTTTAGAATACTGGCAAATTAATAACCCACAAGGAATTTAACAGGAATATCACAGGTTAGGAATGCAAGTATCTGTGATATCCATCTTTGATTTGTGAAGAAATGGTACAACATTAATTATGTTATGTGGTGTCAGCGCCCTCAAACCTTTCATGCTCCTTCAGAATTGAATGGGATGCCACTTGAAGGTGAAAAGATAAAATTTTTGATTTAAGTTTCAAACTTAAAAAACAGCACATATAATTTGTAGCTTCAGCTGAATCCTTGTTAAGTGGGTAAATAACACGCCTAAAAAAAACTTCTGCATTTGGCTCCAGATGCAACTTGCATTAAGATTTCTGTGAATAAATATAGTTGGCTTATAGATGTCTCTACAACAGCTTAATCCATCCATCACTCAGATAAAACAGAATCAGAAGGTTCTGGAAATGGAACATGAGGCAGAGAATGTACAGTGAAATTTGGAGTGAAATGCCTGTTATTATTATACCGAGCAATTAGATAATTTCGAAACATTTTATATGCAGCCATGGAGCTTTATTTCTCATTTTTATTGTATGGGTCTAGAATACTATACAACTGGAAATGACAAGGACACTGAGGAAAGCATAGAATTAAAGTCACTAAAGTCTCTAAAGTGACCGCATAATTCCTTTAAAATTAGCATGATTGCCTAATCACATTTGACCTAATTTCATCGCGTTTGGGGCTGCAAAGAAACTGTAGCTGCCAAGAAAGTGAACCTGGCCTCAAACTGAAGTCCTCGCTCCCACTGAACCAATGAAGCAATCACAAAGCCTGGTTTTCCAATCCTTGGTCGCAGAACATCTGGGACTCTGGATTCCTAGATCATTACACTGCTGCCTCCTCATGGGTCTGTAATTTCTGAGATTTAAATGTGCAGAAAGGTCATTTACTGCAACTTAAATCGTGAATTCTGGGCTTTAATTGTGGATGCTTTCTTTAACTGCCGGTACACGGATCCATAAAATCATTCAAATTCACCAAAATAAGATGAGAGTGAGTATTTGCAGGACTGAGTAATCAACATTCAGGAAGGCCTTCCAAAAATAAACTATGAAAGCTACTTCTTTGCCTAATTAAAAGGCTGCTATTCACAGCAGTTGTTCTGAGAGTGTGATTTCAAAATTTCAAAACCACTTCCATTGATGTCGCTACCACATGACACCACCGACCAAGTCATTACGTCCGCTTCTGCCCACGTTGCCGCTCCTATACACACACCCACTCCAGTTGCAGTCTCCACGCCCGCTCCTAGCTCCAGCTCAACACTCAGCCCCAGCCCCAAGCTGTGCCGGGTATTCACCTTCACCCCGGACCTCAGTCAGTCCTCAGCAAAAGGACTCACTTTCATTCCCCTGAGCCCACACATGAACAAATTCCACGCACGCCTCGATGTCGAGCTCTTTTTCCGCTGCCTCCGCCTCCATGCCTATTTCTTTGAACAGGAATCCAACCCACCCTCTGACGACCCTTTCTCCCGCCTCCAGCAAACTCCATCTTCCTGGTCTCCTAACCTCCCTCAATCTATTCATCTCCAACTAACACGGTGACATCAATCACCTGTATCTCTCCACCCCATCACTTACTCCAACCTCTCCCCAGCGCAACTCACAGCCCTTCAGTCCCTTCGCTCCAACCCCAACATCACCATAAATCCTGCCAACAGGAGGGGCATGGTGGTAATATGATGAACTGACCTCTACATCGCCGAGGCCAGACACCAACTCTCTGACACCTCCTCCTACCGTCCCCTCGATCACGATCCCACGTCTGATCACCAAGCCATCATCACCCAGACCATCAACAAACTCATCACCTCGAGAGATCTCCCTCCAACCTGATAGTTCTCCAACCCCACACCACCTGTTTCTATCTCGTATCCAAGATCCTTAAACCTGACTACCCCAGTCGACTCATCATCTCTGCCTAGCCCTGCCCCACCAAGCTCATCTCCTCCTACCTTGACGCCGTTCTTTCCCCTTTGGTCAAGGAACTCCCCACCTACGTTCAGGGCATAACCCACACCCTCCACCAAGTCCTGACAAAGGGTTTTGGCCAGAACCATTGACTTCCCTTGCTCCTCGGATGCTGTCTGACCGGCTGTGCTTTTCCAGCTCCACATTTATTGACTCCAGCTTCCAGCATCTGCAGTCCTTACAGTCTCCATTTCTGGTGAGTTTCATGGAGGGTTTCTCTCCATGAGCCTAATGGATTTTCTTGAGTTATCATCCCACATTCACCTCATTCCCTATGCACCATGCCCACTTGCCACTCATGGGACTCCTTAGGATGCCTGATGCAGCACCGTCCTTGAAACCCAGTTGGACACCCGGTGAAAGTATAAAGTTGCCTATCCCATGCCATGATTGGGACAGCAACCACAAACCAACACTTCAAAGGAATTATCCGTGGCATGGCTGACACCTTCTTAAAATACAAATGCTCAGCAGAGTCAGTGGTGCAATGTTAATGTCACTAATAACTAAAACCCCCAGACTAATGTTATGAGGTTATGGGTTTAAAACTCCACCATGACAGATGGTGAATTCAACGAAAATCTGGCATAAAAAGCTAATCTAATGTTGACTATGTAACCATTGTCAATTGTTGGAAAAACCCACCTGGTTCACTAAGCTTTAGGGAAAGATATTTTCCATCCTTACCTGGTCTGGTGTCATGTGATTTTGGATCTACAGCAATGTGGTTGACTTTTAACTGCCCTCTGGGCAATTAGAGATGTGAAAATAATCCTGCCCCAGCTACTGGCAGCCATGTATGAATAAAACAAACCATTCCTATATTTATAGCCAGTTAAACACCAAACCACACAGCTTACCTAAGTTACATTCCATTTTACAAACTGTCTAAGTCACTGCTACTCTCTCAGCAATTCCCATAATGACCTGGCATCGTATCATTGTTCAGGGTGGGACCACTATTTACATGAAAGGTTTCTAAACAGTCACTTTTACTCACCAGTAGAAAAAAAAACAAATAAAAAGCAAACAGAAGCTGCTCTCAGAAGAGAAAGGGACCATTTGTCCATCAACAGTTAATAAATGATCGCTGTTCTCATCTGTTGGAACTAGGTATCAGTTAAATCCAGTCTTGCTTGTAGTGCCTGATGCTGCTGTGTTCTATTATATAGAAGATAACGTTCCTCCTGTTCAACATCCTCATCAGAGATAGTAAGAACTGTCGATGCTGGAGTCAGAGAATACACAGTGTGGAGCTCCCTTCCCCCTCCCCCATTTCTGAAGAAGGGTCCCGACCCAAAACATCAGCTTTCCTGTTCCTCTGATGCTGCCTGGCCTGCTGTGCTCCTCCAGCTCCACGCTGTCTCAACATCCTCATCAGTTATTTGATGGTGGTTCCTCAAACTGTGTGATCTCCTCTCAAAAATGTTCATCCTTCTGTTACAGTACTTAGTACAAAGCTTGAAAGTCCTTCCAGACGTGAAAGGCATGATATAGAACAGACAAGGAGGAAGAGCTCAATGTCTTCATTGAGAAGATGATCATATTTTGTTGGATTTTGATGTCAAATCATCATGTATGCTGCACTGCTTCACAGCAGCTTATTCTGTCACCAGATACCCCAACTCAATCTCTTCAGCTCGAACAACACAATTCTGGTACTCTGTTCTATGGGTCAGTATGACTGTAACTGGAGGACCACCTTTGTTCACCTCTTCTCCTTCATGGTCAGTGCTGTCTTTACCTGCAGGTAAAGAAAGAAGACAGCCATATAGAAGTGCCTTCTTTAGAATCGCAATGAATTTTTCTTGGTTTTGTGTCTGGGGATCCTCTATCAGAGCAAAGAAAAGGCAGACTCCTGTGATACCAAACATCAATCCACTTTTCTTCCACATATAATTTCCAGAAATATTCTCTAGGTTTGAAATACTGCCCAAAGCAAATTAATACTCTTAGGTGGTATTTACAGGAGTTTGAGAATGATTGCTGCTTAATATTGCTCTCTTAAGAAGCGCACTCAAAGAAGTGAGTAATAAATATATGAACAACAAACAGAAAGCTGTGGAGCTGATGGCTATGCAACCTGATAACCCTACAGCAACAATTGGATTGCCGCTCTCATTTCCAGACAAAAGATTTTGTCGAGGTGGTTGCATCTGGTGCATCTTGGGTTTTTGTTCAGGCGCATTTAAACAAGTCATGAGAGGATCAGAAATGGATGTGTTCTACTTTAGTTGTACCCTGACAATGGAAGAAAGATATTAGTAAGATAGATCAATCATGACCTTATTGATAATGAAGCAGGCTTGAGGGGCTGAAAGGCCAAATCCTGCTTCTTTGTTTTGGTTGAGAGAGATTGGAGTGGGAGATTGTTGGGTTGACCTTTTTGTATTTCTTAAAAGTGTAAGTATTCATTTTCCAACTGGTGTACTATGTCATGGTAAAGCTTATTTTTGATCATGGCAAGCTCCTTTCTGTAAGATCTCTCAAAATAAATCAGCCATTTTATATTTTCTGCATGTCATATATTACTATGAAATTCTCCTTAAAAGAACTCTCTGTAGTATCCCAGTATTAACTTGCTTTGATGTTTACCACCTTATCCTTTTGAAGCTCAAACCCAATAAGAAGCAGGCTTTAACTTGCATGGAAAATACCCAGAGGAGAATTAGAGTTGCATGGATAATCCAAACCAGTAAAAATGGTCTAGCATTCTGAATGATTATGAAGACAGGCCAATTTTTAATTAATTGGGAGGCAGTGGACTGCAATGATAATGCAACAGATAGAGTGTGATAGAGCTATTATTGCTGAGAGATGGAACTATCAGTCAGGATGGAATTTATTTTGGGATCTGAACATTAAGCTTAAACCAGTTTGATTAGCTTTCTAATGACAAGAAAGAAAGAACTTCACATACCACTTGTCAGAATGTCACAATTGAATGTGAATTACCATTGTTATGTAACGATGCAGCCAATTTCCACATAGCAACGTCTAAACAGAGAATTCAATAAATGCAAAGGTAATTTGTGTTCCAAGTTCTAATTCCCATTTGGAAGTCTTTTGAATCTGTTTCCACAACTCTTTCAGCCAGATCATAACAAGTTGTTACATTTAAAGAAGTCCTCTCATCACTCTGCTGTCTTTTTTCTAAATAATTGCCTTCAATTTGTGTCTTCTGTTTACCAACCCTTCTGGCAATGGACAAAATTCTTTCCTGATGTGCTCGATCAAAATGCTCTTAATTTTGAACAATTCTACTCAATTACTCCTGACCTTTACTCCTCAAAGGAGAATAATCTCAACTTTTGCAGTTGCAACACATTTTTGAAGTTTCTCCACCTGGCAGTATTCTTGTAAATCTTTTCTGCACACTCCCCAAGGTCCTTCATGAGTGTGGTATCTGCATTTGATCAAAATATGCTAAGTGAGGTATAACCCACAATTATACATTTTATGATAGCTTTTCTGCTTCTTAACTGTAACCCTTTTATTTATAAAGAAATTGTTTGATAGAGCAGAACTTGACTATTGCTGAAAAAAGATAAATTTGGTTTAAACTTTATGACTTCACTCATCACAACAATTTACAACAATCCCAATTCAAGGGGAAAAACAGCATCTATGCTGTTTGAAAGACAAGTGCTGACTGGTTGGCAAGTGGTCTCTTGATATCGTATGCTCTTAAAACGACCCCTTATCTGTTTTTTTCTAACACCTTCAAAGATCTGTGTATGCAAACCTTATGTCTTTCTGTTGCTCCGTACTCTTCAAAATTGTTTCACTTATTATCTCTCCAAAATTGTTTCATTTTTTTTATCCTCAAGCTTCCATCTAAAATGCTTCACTTAACACATTCTGTAAAAAAGTATACCACCAAGAGTGGCTCAGCAGCACAACTATTGATTGAGCTGGTTGGTCCCTAAAGGACTGGGTCTGTGGCAGGTCGTTATGGGACCAACAAGAGGGAAAAACATACTTGACCTTATCCTTACCAATCTGCTGGCTGCAGATGCATCTATCTATGACAGTATTGGTAAGAGTGACCACCACACTGTCCTTGTGGAAATCAAGTGCTGTTTTCGCATTAAGAAAACCTGCCATTATGTTGTGTGGCATTATCACTGTGCTAAATGGGACAGATTCATACTGATCTAGCAACTCAAGTCTGGGCATCCAGGAGGTGTTGTGGACTATCAGCAGCAGAAGAATCATACTCCGACACAATCTTCAGATTCCCAGCATCACGGATGCCAGCCTTCAGCCAATTCTATTCACTCCATGTGATATCAAGAAACAGTTGGAGACATTGGATACTGCAAAGGCAATTGGCCCTAAAAACAATCCAATGATGGTGCTAAAAGCTTGTGCTCCAGAACTTTCTGCTCCCCTAGACAAGCTGTTCAAGTACAGCAACAACACTGGAATCTACCTGACAACGTGGAAAATTACTCTGGTTTGTCTAGCACACAAAAAGTGAGACAAATCCAACACACCCAATTACCACCCCATCAGTCTGCTCTCGATCATCGTAAAGTGATGGAAGGTGTCATCAACACTGCTATCAAGCAGTACCTGCTCAACAATAACCTGCTCAGTGACACCCAGTTTGGGTTCTGCCAGGGCCACTCAGCTCCTGACCTAATGACAGCCTTGGTTCAAACATGGACAAAACAGCTGAATTCCAGAGGTGAGGTGAGAGTGACAGCCTTTGACGACAAGGCTACAGTCAATCTGATGTGGCATCAAGGAGCTTTGGCAAAGCTGGAATCAATAGGTATTGGGGGCAAACTCTCCACTGGCCAGAGCCACAGACATTGAGTCATACAGCATGGAAACAGACACTTGGGTCCAACCAGTCCATGTCAACCATAATCCCAAACCAAAGTAGTCCTACCTACACTTGGCCCATATCCCTCCAAACATTTCTCATTCATGTACTTATCCAAATGTCATTTAAACATTGTAACTCTACCCACATCCATCACTTCCTCTTGAAGTTTCATTCTAAGTACGAACCACGCTCCATGTAAAAAAGTTGCCCCTCATGTCTTCTTAAAATCTTTCTCTGCTCACCTTAAAAAATATGCCTCCTAGTCTTGAAAACCCCACCCACACAAGGCTGCTCCAAGTTCCTGTACCCCTTACACAACACAGGAGGTGAAATGAAGTTTTTTTTTCCCTAAGGCCCACATAGTAAAAAATATGGAAGATAGAAAAATTGAAAAAAAAACACAAATCCTACGAAAGTAGGAAATATTACTGATGAACGCCGAAAATAATTATAAAACTCACAATGCCATTCACAGTGTTTAGGTGCAGTAATGGCTGACTGAAACATGAAATAAGGCAGAAAGAAGTCCATTTTCAGGTTAGGGATTTGGATGGAAGCTGCAGACTCAGCAGGAAGGTATCTCAGTCATTCACTGTGCAGGGGTAGGGCAAGACAGCTGTCCTGAGCCCAGTGCTCGACAAACCCAGTTTCCCTGTTGAAAGGGTTGTCTTTCAGTCATTCATTCACCCACAGACTTTAAAAGTTCTGTGCCCTTTTTGGAATTACTCTGTTTTGTTATCAATGACATTTGCGTTGGATCTTTCCAGCCATCTTTACTGGCACCAAAAGATTAAACAGTAGCAATCCCCTAAACCATGTTGGAAGAAGATTGCAATATAAAGTGATGCCAAACAGCACGGGTTCAATTCCCACACTGGCTGAGGTTACCATGAGGATTATCTTTCTCAACATCTCCTGTCACCTGTGCCATGATGACTCTCAGGTTAAACCACCACCAGTCATCACTCTCTAACGGGAGAACAGCCCTATGGTCTGGTAGGACTATGGTGACTTTTACCTTTACCTTAAACCTTGCAGTGATGCAGGAATTCTGGCAATGTAATAAACATGGAAATCCTGCCTGTGTTTTCTCAATGGGATATCCACAATGGGGAATTCACAATGACAGTAATTTGTAACCTCCCCTATTTATATCTGCACATCAAACTGCTATGAAACATTTTATGGTTTATATGAGATTTTGAACTACCTGTTTAAATGCTTGCTGTAACTTTTGTTGTTTCTCAGAGTGTGTGTAACCCTAACCCTATCGCAGGTTAAACATCTCCTTCTAACAATATACATTTTGTTCATGCAGCTTATTGCGGAAGGGTGTTTCAACGAATTTTGGCTTGCTGGACATAGTTGGATTATATTACAGCCAAAAGTGACAGAGTTCAGCATTTAATTTGTTTTGGAGATTCACAATCCAAAAGACCTTGATATCACCTGCTGTCTTCTCATTCTGAGAGGTGATACAGGAGGCCTCCAGTAAAATGCTGCCAAATGATGATAATGCAATTTCCAATAGAAGAACGCTTTTCCTCAACAATGTTTCCAGTGGACAATTGCATTTGCATTGAAGGCACCAGGCTCCTATTGATGACTCATTGAATAGATGGACCACATGGTGTGATAATAATCCACGCTGATTCTGAAGGGCCCAACCTCGAGGCCAAGTTCCTGATGGGGGAGCAGATCTCAAGCAGAGTATTGACGGCATCAGAAAAACTGATTTTCTTCCCTAAACCTATACAGGTCGGAAAGAAAATGCCAGTGTTTTTTCTGCTGCCCCAAACATGATAAATGTTGAATGGGAATGCAATCAGCCTTGAGTGCATTGTTTCCATGATTGAGAAGCTTGTCAATATAGTTTATAGGCTCACATACAAAGAATTAATATTCAACAGCAAAAGGTAAGCATCTAATGCAATCACCACTAACTTTTCTCAAGATTTCTGATATTGCTCCTGACATTGATCTTAATGCAGACAACCCTTACTCTCAACTCCTCCAGAAATACTTCAGACCCCTGCAATCATCTTCCCTAATCTTCACACTCTGCATTTTTGTATTCTAATACAGAATCATTTCTCCTCCAGACTCCATGATCTTCTTCCTTTCCATCCAACAGCAGATGAAAAGTCATCAACCTGAAACATTTACTCAGTTCCCTTCTCCACAAAAACTGGCAGACTTTGCTGAGTAGTTGCAACTGTTTTTTTTCTGTTTTTATTCCAGCATCCACAGAATTGTTCTTTTGTACTGTGCTTCTAGGATTGCTTCTGAGGCAGGACCAGTTTATAATATGTCCCAAGAAATTAATGCCAGTTTCTTACAAATTGAAACTGCTGGGAAGATAACATTCCAATCAGCAAGAGACATTTTGTTCAGAATCAAAATGATGCACGTATAGCAAATCTGAGATAAAAACAAAAAAACTGGATAATCTTTTGCTGTTCTTCCTGCAATTTTTCCCTTGTGATAGAACCGGGAGAAATTTTTTAAAAACAGACCATTCCCAGTGGTGAATCAGCCTGATGATAACACAGCACATGGGCCAAATACTTGGAACACACAACACTGTAACCTTCCAAACTCCAATGGCACAAACAAAATAAACAAGGCACAGATACAGAGCTACACACTAAAACCACACCAATACTTGGAAGACAACGCACAGAATTGTCTAAACCGTTATTTAAAGACTAATGCGAAATAATAAGACTATTAATACATCCCATGTTTGCAATACAGTGTACAGCACTCACAGTTAATGAAATTTATATCAACAATTTACAAATAATTACCATGAAGGAAGCACGGAAATTAATGGCAGAGGTCTTACTAATGTTGAAAACAGATGGAATTTTATTGGCAATATCTATGATCGCCAGTGTAATTTATGTTGTGGAGCTACATCCAGAAAGCAAATATAACAACCCCTGAAAACAGGACAACAGATTAAATCATATTTAATAAGACTAATGCTGTATGTGCACTATCTAACTTCTGAACAAAATTGCTGATTGGAATATCCAAGCAGAGCTTACAGTTTCAACATGTAAGAAATTAGCCTTCTTTGGGAGACATATTATAAACTGGTGACAACAAGGTGCAGGGCTGGATGAACACAGCAGACCAAGCAGCATCATAGGAGCAGA
>NC_063335.1:93712736-93791520 GCF_021869965.1 Rhincodon typus
TGCTGCTTGGCCTGCTGTGTTCATCCAGCTCTGCACCTTGTTGTCTCAGTAATTGATTAATGTAAGGTGTAGGGTTGTTGATGAAGGGAAAAATTAGAATTGGGTTTACTGGGATCACCATTAGATGTTAGTTACAGAGATGTTAGTTACTTCCATTTCCTCCTTTGCTCCTCAGCTACTTGCCATACAACTGCTGGCTGTCATGATAGTGAGGGCGTACAGTATACAACACCCCATTACAAATCATGACACTCATTTTTGGGATCCCCAAAGAACATAATAAATTAGTGCTACATGTAAAAAATTTACATTGCTATAAGTCTCATTGTAAATATATTTACATTAAGTTGAGTGTGATAAAACCGTAGGTAAGACTTACTTCGTGCATGTTCTCAACCCACCCTCAAATTATTTTTTTAATGGTATGGGCTAAAAATATTATCTTAATGAAATGTCATTTTAAAGGTTTTTAAAAATTTGTTCATGAGATGTTGGCATCTAGTGAGACTAGCATTTTTTGTCTATCCCGAACTGCCCTGGAGAAGGTGAAAAAGAGTTGTCATCTTGAACCATTGCAGTTTTTGGGGTGTAGGGACATGCATAGTGTTGAGAGGAAGGAATTTCTAGGATTTTGACTCAGTATTTTTGCAGCCTTCTACTATGGTATTATAAAATGATAACTATTTCTGTTTCATATTAAAATATCTCAATTACATTTGCCCTGGTGAACTTAGAAGTAAAATGACATCTTGAAGAAATAAAGAATGGAAGATTAGTATTGATGAATTTGAAGTCTTGCTCATCCATCTTAGGCAGACAAAAAAGGACCTAAGTCCTAGTGGAAGATGGATATAGTTTTTTTTTTGCATCTAAAGTGATATGTATCTTTCAATAAATATCACTAAAAAGATTATTGAGTCAATTATGTTTTACTATTTGAGTTGCCTTACTGCCCACAAGCTGGCTCCCATGTTTACATGTGCAGTAGAAGCTACACTGCTAAGCTGTCAGATATTCTGAGGATTAGTAAGATGTTATATAAATGCATTTGTTCCCTTTGTTTCTCATTATCTTCCACTATTCTATCAGGTTCCTAAATCTGGTTGATCTCTTCACTGTATAGTACATAAGGAAATTTGGTAGCAACAAATTAAGAATCTTGTCTTCTGCTCTTCTCAGGCGGTCTCACAGGATCAAAGATGATTTATTTCCACTTCAGTTTGATGGGTTCTGAGAGGACAGATAAGTCCAATTCCCAAAATGCAAACTGCCACATGAGGGACAGGTGCCGCTCAAAGCGTTGGGTGCATAAAATGTTTGGGGGTTTGTGTGATCCCTCAACACCTCAACGTTGCCTTTACACATTGCTGCTGAAGACTCTCAATGTGCTTAATACCTCACTGTTTAAACCTTGGCCATTTTGATCAGTCTCAAGCCAGTGTCTCCCATGAATCAGCGAGTGTGTTTGATGTCTGCAGGAATGCTTTGAGGACGTTCCTAACTCAAAATTTCTGTACATTGCTAATTGAGTAGTCATGAAATTCTTTGCTTTAACCTCCCAAAAATGTGAATCTTATGCAATAACCTATTAAGTCAAATTGTCATTCTGGATATTGAGTAGATGAATATTGAGCTTATGGAATATAAATGCAGATTTTGCCCGTCCTCCTGAGAATTCCAGCATGAACTGTTTTTGTTACAAACTTATCCAATCTTGAACTCATTTTATTAATTTTTTTGGCTTAGTGAAAGGACTATTTATGTGACACATTCATTCTTATCTGGATCTCATCCCTGCATCTGATTTTAATTTGATAACCAGAACCTTTGAATTGATCCATTACCAGAATGGAACATTTTATAAATGCTGGTCTGGTATTGATTTGTCAAGATGGAGAACTTGAAATGTGGCTGGGAAGTTGTGCAAGTAAATCACAGCACAATAGATCTTACTGAAGAGGCCAAATGATGCTGTAAATAATAGTGTTCTTGGCAATGGGGGCATTATAAGTGTGGAGATTTAAATAAGGAGACTGTTCACCTCATTAGCAACATGGCATTAGACAACAGATACACTCGCTACCTCTCTGTCTGTCTCATTATTTGAAACCTATATTTAACTCTCTCTATCTCAGAAAAACAAGCCAGGGGTGGGAGGAGACAGTAAATGGATCCAAGGACTTATCTATTCCCTTTCCATTCCATTCTTACCTACAGCAATTTTGAATTTCAGACAAAAGGATATTTATCACAGGCAGTATGATTTGAGAGTTCTGATCATTCCGTCGGAAACACTTTCTGTTATGTCTCACATCTCACAGTTTGCACAACACTGGCAGCTATTCAATCTTGAGGACCAATGATCCAAATGTATTACACAGCGCACACTTACATTGCTCCTACAGGAAATGATAGTGCATAACTAAAAGCTTATCTGTGGGTTCTAGTCCCCAATGGATACAGTGGAGTTCATTATCTGAATGGCCTTTCACACATTTGTGGCCATAGTAGGGTGGTTCTCTTTCTCATATAGCACTTTCCTTCACCTCATCATCTGTTCTGACTTTCAGGATGTTGATGGCTTGAGAGCATTTCCTTCCCTCTCCTATCATCACATTTGTTTCTCTATTTTCGTTCTCACATACTCAAGAACTACAAGCTGACCAGTCATTAGAGAATGACAAAACTGACAGTGATGTTGAAGATACACTATTACATGATTTTCTATTTACAGCCTAGCTCATGTAATGACACTGCCCCTATCTGACATGATAGCATAGAAGCAGGGTGAGACACTTGGCACAGGGACATGCTGCCAGGGCATTTGGTTAGGATAACACTGGTGTCAGCACCTCGGAGGATGATATTTCTTTTTTTTTCATTCATGAGATGTTGGTGAGGGCTGGCTTGGCCAGCATTTATTGCCCATCCTAAGAGTCAACCACATTGCTGTGGGTCTGGAGGCCAGACAACATACGGACAGAAGTTTCCTTCTCTGAAGGACATTTGTGAATCAGGTGGGTTTTTTTCTGACAATGGTCAACAGTTTCATGGTCATCATTAGACTGTTAATTCCAGGTTTCTTTTATTGAATTTGCACCGATTGGACTCAAACCCAGATCCCTAGAACATTACTTGTTGCTCTAGGTTATTTGTGTAGCAATAATACCACTCAGCCATGATCTCCCCTAATTTGACAAGTTCTAGTGCAAAGGGTTGAGGTGAGGACTTCAATGTGCCAGGCAACAGAATTATTGTTGAAATGGTGGACGAATAGGGAAGTCTGCCAGAAAATCTTCATTCAAGAGGCAGAATTTAATATCAGCAAGGTGGGTTTCAGTGACGCGGGCCCAGAAATAGGCAGCATTGCCATTTGGAGTGAAAGTGGCCAAATGAATACAGTTGTAGAAAACCTGAGAGAGGCACAGCACCAACTAGTTGAGTGCTAGGGTCAGGCAGGAAGGTGTTGATTGAAGGTCACCTCACTGATCGACCTCCACCCCCACCTCCTACCTACCAGCCTCATCCCCACCTCCTTGACCTGTCCGTCTTCCCTTGACTGACCAACCCCCATCCTAACTCCCCACCTATATTTACCCTTACTGGCTCCATCCCTGCCTCCTTGACCTGTCCGTCTCCTCTCCACCTATCTGCTCCTTTATCCACCTTCCATCATCGCCTCCCCCCCTCTCTATTTATTTCAGAATCCCCTTCCCCTCCCCTATTTCTGAAGAAGGGTCCAGACCCGAAACGTCAGCTTTCCTGCTCGGCCTGCTGTGTTCATCCAGCTCTACACTTTGTTATCTCCAACAATACTCAAGCTTGATACCATCCAGGATAAAGCAGCCCATTTGATTAGCACCACATCCATCACCTTCAACATTTACTCCCTTTTCCACTATGTCTAGTGGCTGCAATGTGTCCCACCCACAAGATGTTCTTCAGTAAGTGCAGCATAGAATAGGCTGGTGCAGCAAGAGAATATGGTGAAACAGCTAAGATAGAGTCACCATTGTTCTAGAGGGCTTCTCTATCATTACAGAGACACAACTGGTGGCAGGTTTTAGCCTGAGGGTCGCCACTCCTCAGGTGAGGCACGAGGTTGAGAACTTGCAATGGTAACCTCAGCTAGCACAAGAATTGAACCTACGCTGTTGGCATCACTCTGCATCACAAACCTACTGTCCAGCTAACTGAGCAAACCAAGCCCCATGAAATAGGAGTGTAGAGTGAAGAGACTAAGGAGGCCTCAAATATGGTATCTATTTCTGGACAGAAAGGTACCAAGCATCAAACATGATACCTGCCCCATTTGGGGCAATTTCTAGTTTAGGTGCTAAAGCAGGAAGAATGTCCCTTATCAGAAATCTCTAGAGACCGGACGGCTTTGGTAGTGGCTGCCCTTGTTCACTGATCAAGCAGCTAGATGTGAATGTGTCTTTTGATAGATGACTTCTCCAACAATGATCCTGTTCCTAAGAGCTGCGCTGGTATATTGGCCAATATTCTGAGCTCAGGTTCTGGGATTTCATTCAAATCCATAATTTGGAGGACAGATTGTTTATACTTCAGTCACACCACACAAGTTACAGTTCCAGGTAGTTTAAGTTTTATTCCAATATCCAGAAGATGATCATTTTAAAATATAGTTGAGTGCACTTCATGTTGGCTTCAATTTGAACTTTTCAAATCTTTGGTCTGGTTCTGAATTACAATTAACCAACATTAAAAATATTTCGCACATTCATTACAAATAAGCTCCAATTTGAACTTGTACTTATTCCTGTAGTTAAAAAATAAAGAAGACTGGCCTCTAAAGTGATTTACAGCTCAAAGATAAGAAGTAAATGAGCTTTCTCAACAACAGGGAGAGGAGGACAGATGGCCAACTGTTAAACTTTTCTTCAGTATGTGTGGGAGATCAGACCACTAAATATATCTTCAAAATACAGCTGTTTCCCGTTAATATTTGGAATAATGGCCCAGATTTCAGCACAAATGACAAGAACAGATTTTGCCTTTCACCTCAAGTATAATTTTCCATTTAATGGCCTCACTTACAGAGATTTTGGTAGTAGAGTTGGTGTTTTATGTCCAAAGCTGCATGTATACAATCCTGATGCAGGCTGCAAATAATACCATTTTGTTAAGGGAATAAGGTATTCTTTCCCCAAAATCTGAAGCAGGCATTATGCCATTAACATAAACAAAAGGCCCAACTTATGCTTCTGATGTTACACTTCCCACTTTGATTACACTTGTTGGAGCCAGCTCTAGTGTCAATTATCTCTAGGGAAAAAGTTAAGTACTTACCATAATTGCCATTGCTTTGGGACTGTAATCTCCAACCTCACTCAAACGCAAATTGGGTTTATACCCTCTCACAATCTGCATCTCCTAGTTAGTCTGTTGAATTCTTGTCTACTAATTTTTGTTTCCAGTTTACCTATGAAATTAGTGTGTGGTAATATATTTTGGAAAGAAGACTAATGTGTCTTAGTAATCAACATGAGGAGTCTTCCAAAATTGCCCGCAGAATTTTTGTGACTTTTCTTGTGGATTCAAATATTATCAAAAGCAACAATCTGTGGTGGAATATTCTTCACTTGTCAGGATGAATGCAGCTCCAGCAACACCCGAAAAGCCTGGCATAATCTACCCCATTTGATTAGCATCCCATCTACCACCATAGATATTCAATCCCTCCATGTACAGTGACAACATCCATTGCCATGATGTGCAGGTGCTAGTGTTGGTCTAGGATAGACAAAGTCATAAGTCACACGACACCAGTTTATAGTCCAACAGATTTGTTTGAAATCACAAGCTGTCGAAGCGCTGCTCCTTCATCAGGTGAAGACGAGTTCACTTGACGAACAAGCAGTGGTCTGAAAACTTGCGATTTCAGATAAACTTGTTGGACTATAACCTGGTGTCCTGTGACTTCTGACGAGATCTATTGCAGCAATTTGTGAAGTCTGCTTAATTAGCTTTCCATCCCTGAGACATCTACCACCTAAAAAGATAAGGGGAGGAGATGCATGGGACTGCCCACAACTTCCAAGCTACATACCATCCTCACCTGGAACTATATCACCATGCCTTCACTGTTGCTGGGTCAAAATCCCGGAATTTCCTTCCTAACAGCACTGTGGATGTAACTACACTAATAAACTGCAGTAATGCAAGAAGCTAGCTCACTGCCACCTAATAAGGCCAAATAGGGTTGGGGAACAAATACTGACCTTGCCACGGTCATAAACTATAAAAAGAATACAAATAAATTTGCATTTCAACTCATTAAACATATTAACCATGCTCCTTGTATTTAGATACATGCACTCTTTTTGATAAATTTTATCAGACAGCATGCTTCACACGTAATTTAACAGGGTTCATTTTGCCAGGTCTGTTGGGCATGTTAAAATTTCTTGTAAAAAAATGGAGTTGACGCTTAACATCTGCGTATGAGCAGTAGGTCATTTAGAGACCGACTGGCCATGAATAATAAATACTGTACTTGTATTGGAACATAAAAGGTCCTTGGAATATAAATATGTGACTCAAGGCAAGTTACTCTTTGTTGCCCTCAGAAATGATTTTCACAGTGCACATCATAAGCAACTGGAGAAAGATTCCATACTTTACATTTCTAGTGAAATCACAATCAAATTCAAAAAGAACATGTTTGCAATTTTACAAGAAGGAACAAAGAAATTCACCCATTGTGTGTGCAACACACAACAAGCAGCAGTAGCTATTCCCATTTTAGAAAGGTAAATACTGATGATATAAGTATCTAGCCCATCTACCTCATCCTGCACAGAAACTTTCAACCTTGTATTTACATACCTCTTAAATAAGCCTTTGTGAAGCAATGCTTTGACAGCACATGTCTGTTCATGTCAATTTTGGTTTAATATCAGATTACAAAATAAGGCTATGAACTTTACTAATTGTTTGTTAGGCTGTGTATAGCATTAGAACATTTAAATGCATAGAAACTGCAACTCGGAGACAACCAGCTCAGTGGTTGCTCTCCAAGTAACTAAATGGATCTGAGCAAATTTACTCATTCCAATAACATCATTCTCTTTTCATTCCTTTTTCAGTTATCCAATATAACAGTGAATATCAATACAATTTCTGCTGCAGGTCATTCATTTGAAAACAACTGACAATTCTGAAAATCTGAAATAAAAGAAAGTTCGTAAGTAAATAATGGGGCAGATGTGGAATATACCTTCCAGATAGAAGACTAGCTTTGTAGATCAGTTAATAGAATCATAGAGTCATTGAACCATACAGCATAGAAACAGACTAAAAACTGCAAGATCATGAAGACCATGGTTCTGACAGCTTCTGTAACAAGTGAGAGACAGGCCTATTATACAGCATATTTCACACCTAACAAGATTCATTCAACTTGTGTCAGTTCTGGTGCAGCATCTCTGGTCAAAGTATTAAATTCATATCAAATATTAAAGAAGGTGGAAGTAATAAACTGCAGCAACAATGGCTACTTTCAGACAGCATGTTTAATATGTTAAATCAATCCAAGGTATTCCTCAGGAGCATTATAAAGCATGCATAAGGTAAAAGGTTATATAAGGAAAAGGGTGCAATCTTATAGTGGTCTGAGTGATGGGGGGTATGGGGGTATGGGGGTATGGCAAGGTTTGTGCAGAATCAGATGAGAAGTCCAGTGAGGGCTATCTCAATATCAGGAGTATTTCACTGCACCTTTTATACTTTTATTTACCATGAGGCAAAGCAAGATTCTTAATAGGCAGCAGTGAGTTGCCAATTAAGGGGGACTGTGGTTTATTAAAAGCTTTAGCCACACTGCAACTCATCTTATTAGCGTTCAATTTCCAACCGTACCAAACTCACTGAACAAGTTAGATATTGAGAATTACCAACGTGGAGGTCAGAGAAGATTCTCGGCTACTTCAACTCAGTGCTTACTCTGAAGGCCCTCCATGTTGGACACCAGCAGAAACATTTCAGAGCACACACACACACAGGCATTCGACTTGTGCCAGCTTCCAGGAACGCTAATAGCTCATCTGCATACAATGTACTAGATGCTTCTGCATTTCAACACTGCATCTTGGGCTGTACCAGCAACTAGCATTGTAATGCTTCAGCAAGGACACTGTGCACTAAGGTCCATGCTCCCAGGCATGGATAGGACCAGCCTGCATCTTGATTTTGATTTGATTTGATTTGATTTATTATTGTCACATATAGCTAAGCACAGTAAAAAGCTTTGTTTTGCAAGCAGTACAGCCAGATCATAGCAAACAAGGACATACAGATCATAGGGTGCTTTGACAGAGTGAGGTTGTGACTGCACAGGAGGTGCACAAAAGTAAGGTCAACATTAGATTTGAAATTAGAGAGGGCCATTCAGCAATCCAATAACAGCAAGGACGAAGCTGTTCTTGAACCTGTTTGCGTGTGTGTTCAAGCTTCTGTACCTTCTGCCTGATTGAAGAGGTTGGAAGAGAGCATTACTGGGTGGGAGGGGTCTTTCATTATGTTTGGAAGCCTTTCCACAGCAAGGGGAAATGTAGATGGAGCCCTGGGATTGGAGGTTGGCTTCCGTGATGGTCTGGGCTGTGCACACAAATTTCTGTCATTTCTTACGGTCCTGGGCAGAGCAGTTGCCATACCAGGCTGTTATGCACCCAGATAGTATGCTCTCTATGGTGCATCTGTAAAAGTTGGTGAGGGTCCTTATGGACATGCTGAATTTCGTTAACTTCCTGAGGAAGAAGAGGCGTTGTTACATCTTCTTGAATGTCCTGTCTACGTGGGAGGTCCAGGACAGATTGTTGGTTACTGTCAGTCCTAGGAACTTGACACTCTCAACCCTCTCCACCTCAGCTCCATTGATGTACATTGGGGGGGTGTCCTCTTCCTTTCTTCCTGAAGCCAATGATCAGGTCTTTTGTTTTACTGACATTGAGAGAGAGGTTGTTATCATTGAACCACATCACCAAGCTCTCTATCTCCTTCCTGTATTCTGACTCATCATTGTTTGATTTCTGGCCTATAATGGTGGTGTCGTCAGCAAACTTGTAGATGGCATTCGTATGAAATTTGGCTACACAGTCATACGTGTATGGGGAGTACAGTAGGGGGCTGAGGACGCATCCTGGTGGGGTGCTAGTGTTGAGGATTATTGTGGAGGAGGTGCCGTTGTGTATCTTCACCGATTGCAGTCTGTGGATCAGGAAGCTGAAGAGCCAGTTGCAGAGGGTAAAGCTGAGACCTGGGTCTTGGAGTTTTGAGATTAGCCTGGTAGGGATTATGGTGTTGAAGGCGGAGCTGTAGTCGACGTGTAGGAGCCTGACATAAGTGTCCTTGTTATCCAGATGTTCCAGGAATGAGTGTAGGGCTAGGGAAATGGCGTCCGCTGTGGACCTGTTTTGTCGGTAGGCAAATTTCCGGGGTCCGAGGCAGTCTGGGAGGCTAGAGCTGATGAAGGCTCTGACTAATCTCTATAAGCACTTCATGATTATGGAGGTCAGAGCCACTGGATGGTAGTTGCTGAGGCATGTTGCATGTACTTTCTTTGGTACTGGGATGATGGTGGTCTACTCGAAGCAGATGGAGAATTCAGACCGTAGCAAGGACAGATTGAAGATGTCAGTGAATACCTCCACCAGCTGGTCCACACAGGATCTAAGTGCATGGCCGGGGACTCTGTCCGGGCCCGTCACTTTCTTCGAATTTTCTCCCAGGGTGACCAATCTGACATCTGCAGCTGTGACAGAGGGAACATGTGCATCCAGGGCTGTCAGGGCAAGTGAGACCATGCCACTGGCATTCTGCTCGAACTGAGCATAGAAAGCATTGGGAGGGATGTGTTTTTGTCCACTATCTTGCTCTGTTTCATTTTTATGTTGTGTAGGCCTTGCCACAGGCAGCGGATGTCCGAGTGGTTAGCTTGGGCCTCTAACTTAGTCTAGTACTGCCTCCTGGCATCTCTAATGGCTTTGAGAAGGTCATTTCTGGATTTCCTGACTAGGTCTGGGTTGTCCAACTTGAACACCGCACGCCTGGCCTTCAGTATGTAGTGGATTTCCTGGTTCATCCGAGATTTCCAATTGGGGAAAAAATGGATTGACTTCTTTGGCACACAGTCCTCTATGAACTTGCTAATGAAGTCCATGACGGTGATGGCACACTCATCTAGGTTGTCGCTGAGTTCTTGAATATGGTCCAGTCCATCTATTCCAAGCAGTGCCAGAGAAGCTCTTCCACTGCCTCAGACCAGCATTGTACTACTTTCTGTGAAAAGGGTCCTCCCATTTCAACTTCTGGCCTCTTCACTTGCTCTCTTAGCGCTCACTCACTCTAAACTAGCCTCAATATTCACAGTGTCCCTGCCATGCTTCGATTTGCCTTGCCTTTGGTATCTTACCAGGCCCTCTCCTCCCCATCACAGCCAGAGATACCAAGTTCACAGTAACAGGCTTGCTTTGCCACTTAGGAGACATAAATCCAGGAAACTTATCATAGTTATCAGCAAGCCTCGGGGTCAGGACAGGTTTCACTCTGAGGGCTTCCAGCACAGTGAGTCAAGGGCAGCATCCGATACCAGTCCAGGGAGTTGGAGACAGTCAATCAGCCACTCAGGGCGAATAGCATCAGGATCCTCACCTCATGAGATGTCAGAAACCCTATGTGGGGCAATTCACCTCTCATCTTGCCTCTTGCTGTCCTATTGTGGGCTGTTTTCCCCTTGAAATGAGAGTAAAGCAGATATTAAGGGAGATGAAAATGCTGTTCTTGGTACAGGTGGGGAAGTATCCTGACTGAGCAAGTAGGCAGCACAGAGGGCATGTGGCGTTAGTCAAGTGGGGGTATGAGAGCAAGCAGGGAAGTTGCTGCATGTAATATTGAGAAAAGTAGAGCATGCGTGTTAGCGAGAGCTACGTGCAAAAGCAGAGATAGAGTGTGAGGTATCAGAGAGAAGATGGTGGCATTCCTCCAGATGGCTGGAACTGCATTGACCCAGGTGGAAACCTCGGACCAGGTGGGCAGGATCTGGTGTCATGTCTTCTACTGCCAGTCCTGGGCATCCTGTCTCCACATCACCCTGTCCAGCAAGTCTTTCAGGTCACTGCCCACAAAGGACGGCACACATTTCAGGAATGTGCAGGGCAGCTGCAGGCCAACAATGTTTGTCTGAGTGCACAATGGGTTTTTAAAGGTAGTGTGGGTGAAAGAGATTTTTGTTTGGTGGATATCCAGTGATTGGCAAGTTGCTCTTGAGTGGTGCGCTGTAGGAAGAACAGCTGAAGTTGGCAGCTAATGAACTGCTATTGATAAGATAAGGCATGAAATTGCTCTGGGCCCCACAGTGGGAAATTCCCTAAATAAATACTCAATGTAATTCGCACTTAAGCCAAAAAAGCAGAAGTTTCAGCCCAATGGTTCTGAAAGCAATAACGTTGGAGATTTCGTTCAGCAGTACCATTCTAATGTTGTCACACAGTCCTGGGCAAAGCAGAGGCAATCTAGCACAAGGTATGAGATGGGCACAGGCACGTTAACAGAAGTTCTTGATCGCCTTTGTAATTATGCCTCACTCGTCAAAATGCTATCTTGCAATAAGCCACATTTAGTTGTTAAGATTCAACTCATTAAGATATTTTCTCATTAATATGCAGTAGTGGTTCATCTTCTACCACTGCTAATTAAACCAATCCTGAGATTCAGTACAGAAGGATTGTTGACAGCGCTGTACTCCAACCACTAACCACCAGTGGTCATTACTGCAATATATGGCAAGGCAGTTGGTGCTTGGTAAATATCTCAAGGTAACAACTGTGGAAAATGTCCAAAAGACTATTGAGCTTTACCTTTCAAAAAGGATAGCACTTCAAGAAGGCTCAGATAGAAGCTGAAAGTGTGCAAACGAGCAACAGCAAGAAAACCTTCAATTCCGAGCTTGTAAGATGTGCAGGACATCCAGAGTGGGCAAGTAAGAGGGTAAAAACTAGCCTCAGTGTAAAGTGACAGAGTCCTTTGGGAAGACAGATCTGTAGAAACAGTAAAATAAAACAAAGATGCTCGAGATCTGAAACAAATGAACTGAAACAAACACAAATCTGTGGGAACAGTTTACAGTAAGAAATCCTGATGGACAATAATAAAATAGTGGTGGAAAAAAACCAGGACCGGAAGTATGGAAGATGAAAAGGAGAACTTACCTTCAAAATGAACATTACAAACAGGATACATGAGGCACAACTACAGTATTCAGAGCACGGACCAAAATATTAATCTATACCAAGGCCTTGATATTTAGAAGAACGTAAAGATTGCCAGGACATTCATAACTTAAACTGCAATTTCAGCAGAATTATTTATTAAGGCCACGTCTTCAGGCTGAACTTAAAGATTTGTGGAAGGGAAAATGCATTGCGTTTCGATTGGATAGTATGGAAATCATCTTGTTCTTGAAGAAACAGGAATCCTCGTAATTCTACCGCTGCAGGTGGGAAAACCTCAGGCCTTATGACTTTAATTCTTGATCATACAATCATAAAATTCCTATAATGTGTCAAGTTACAGTCTTATTGCAATATTTAAGATCTTGTAACTACTTTCTTCTATTAGACTCTTTCTTCAAAGGTTTCCTTTTGGTCAGCTCTGCGATTCTGTGACTTTTCAGTTCCATGGCATCAGTATAAAATCATGTTTTGGCCCTTGCGCTGTGTACTATAGCCCCTGCCACTTGCTCTGGCGATGTGCCATAACATCTTTGAACAAGTTGATTAGAAAATATCAAGAAATGAGGACAAGGCTCTTGTGACACAGTGGTAGTGTCCCTACTTCTGATCCAGGAGAAACAGGTTCAAGTCCTCCCTGCTCCAGAGGTGTGTAATAACATCTCTGAACTGGTTTATTAGGAAAATATCTACAAATAAGGAATGTTGGTACAAACTGTCACTATCACTTGGTAACCAAAAGACATTATATGCTGAGCAGGATTGCAGATTAGAATTCCTTTTGACCAGACAATATGATCATCGGCAGGGCAGATGGAATCCATTTGAACATGAAGAAAACATTTCATAGAATTCCTACAGTGTAGAAGCAGGCCATTCAGCCCATTGAGTCCACACCAACCCTTCAAAGAGCATCCCACCCAGACGCATCCCTCTACCATATAACCCCACATTTCCCATCACAATCTACCTAGCCTGAAGATCCCTGGACACCATGTGCAATTTAGTATGGCCACTCCACCTAACCTGGACTGTGAGAGGAAACCAGAGGAAACCCACACAGACACGGGGAGAATGTGCAAACTCCACACGGACAGTCACCTGAAGCTGGAATTGAAACTGGGTCCTTGGTACTGAGAGGTAATGTGGCTAACCACTGAGCCACCGTGGTGCCCCAGCTGTAACAAGACAGCAGCTGAAACACAAAATCTGACCAATAGAGTAGAGCATAACAGTTCACAGAACTTCACATCTTGGAGACAACAAATACTGAGATAAAGAATTGCTTCAAAGATAATACTCAGTGTAGTGGCAAATATATTTCAATGGAATACTAATGGCTCTTGTGGCACAGTAGAGTGTCACATACCTCTGAACCAGGAGGCCCAGGTTCACGTTCCACCTGCTCCAGACATGTGTCATAACATCTCTGAACCGGTTGATTCAAAGTACTTAGTAAAAAAGATTGATGGCTGCAAACTAGCCCAAACTAAAACCATTGGTGGCTGGTAACCAGAAGAAATGATACAATGGGACATTTACTCTTGATTTTTATTCACCCATGGGACATGGGCATCACTGGGTGGCTAGCATTTTATGCCAGCTTTAGTTGCCCTTGAGAAGATGATGGTAAGCTGCCTTCTTGAACCTATGCAGTCCACATGCTGTAGATTGATCCACAATGCCATAATGGAGGAAATTCCAGGATTTTGAAGAGTGACAATGAAGGAACGGTGATATATTTCCAATTCAGGATGGTGAGCAGTTTGGAAGGGGACTTGCAGGTGGTGGTGTTTCCATGTATTTGCTGCCCTTGTCCTTCCAGGTGTAGGTCATGGGTTTGGAAGGTGCTTTCTGAGGATCTTTGGTGAATTTCTGCAGTGCATCTTGTAGATAGTACACACTGCTGCTACCGAGTGTCAGTGGTAGAGGGGGTGGATGCTTGTGGATATGGTGCCAATCAAGCGCGTTGCATTGACTTGGATGGTGTCAAGCTTCTTGAGTGTTTTTGGAATTGCACACATCCAAGCAAGTGGGGAGTATTCCATCACACTCTGACTTGTGCCTTATAGATGGTAGACAGGCTTTGAGGAGTAGAAAGTAAGTTATTCGCCGCAGTATTCCTAGCCTCTGACCTCTCTTGTGGCCACTGTGTTTATGAGATGAGTCTAGGTGAGCTTCTGGTCAACCCCCAGGATGTTGATAGTGGAGAATTCAGTGATGGTAACATGATTGAGTGTCAAGGGGCATTTATTTAGTGCAAATGTTTTTTGTCAGCCCAAGCCTGGACATTGTCCAGATTTTGTTACATTAGAACGTGGGCTGCTTCAATATCTGAGGCGTCGTAAATGGTGCTGAACATTGTGCAATCGTCAGCAAACATCCCCACTTCTGACCATATGAGGGAGGGAAGGACATGGGTGAATTAGTTGAAGAATGTTTGATTTGAATACTACCTTTTGTTTGGATATTTGGCCTTGAATACTACCCCTAGGAATTCCTGTAGAGATGTTTTGCAGCTGAGATGACTGATCTCCAACAACCACAACCATCTTCCTACATGCCAGGTATGACTCCAAACAGCAGAGGGTTTGCCCCTAATACCCATTGGTTCCAGGTTTGCCAGGGCTTCTTGATGCCGCACTCAGTTGAATGTGGCCCTGATGTCAAGTACTGTCACTCTCACCTCACCTTTTTAAAGGGACTATATAAATTGAAGCTGTTGTCGTTGAATTGAAGGAAAGGAATTGAATAAACAATTGGCATTGATCACAGAAGTAAGAAATGTAACATTTCAATCACAGAGTAAAAAATTCATCAGTTGTTACTTGTATGTTCATGTTTTAGAGTCTTTGTCTGATTTGTTCCTTTTTAGATTAAATACTACTGTATAACCATCAAATATCTGTAATTGAAAGAAAGTGCCTGTCACAAAATAATGACTATATTGAAAGTTAAAACCTTTCAAATACAGACAAGATTGCATACATTCATTTTAGTTGAATAGCAAATGTAGCTCTTCCACTTCAATGGTCAGAAAATAGAAGCAAATTGAAAATCTATTACATAGTGAATAACAGGTGAACATTAAAAGTTTGAATGTCAGGAAAACTCTTCTACTCTTTACAACCTTGAACATATTCATACAATATATTGCAAATGAAAGCCTTGTTGCATCTTCTCTCTAAGCCTGCGCTTTGCTGTTTGAAAGGATGAGTTTAACCTTTTGTTGCCTCTTTACAGGAGACAAGACTCAGATTGTTTTGTTCGAACATTTCTTCAAGCATGGATGGAAGATGTATACATCAAAAAATGGCATACAGTTCAAATAAAACTATTGAACTATAACCTGGTGTCATGTGACTTCTGACCTTGTCTACCCCAGTCAACACCACATCACGTCTTTATCCAAAACTGTTCGCATAGTCCACACTCCAGGTTAATCACATGACATTATTATGCAATCATATTCAAACTATACACATGGTTATATTATTCAATCAAATGTTCACATCTTCTAGTAGAAAGTACGTTTTCTAACTGTTGGTATTTACCTGTGATTAGCAGAAAACTTATATTGTTTACTTATTCCCCTTTCACTGTTCAAATATTGTTCCTGAATTTCTTCCTTTATGACCATTCCACAACATTTCTGTTTCTGTTACCACTGGGGGTGATTACACTTTGTCGAGCTGAATTTTACCCAATGCAGCTGCTGAGTTTGAATTCAAGAGGGCACAGCAAATCCATTGATCAGCCTGCTGCCTGTCCCGTCCCCCCATACGCTTATGTAAGTGGCATTGATGCAATTAAGTGTCCTACCCATAAATGAGGCCTTTACATGGGTAATTAATCCTCAACTCAGCACATCATCTGATTATCACTTTAGTCAACCAGCGGATGACAACCGTCCATTCACCACCTCCAGGTGTCAGCCCACTTTGGCTTATCAGACACTGACCCCGCGCTCACCAAACCTTAAAACTCTTTCAAAGTTCTGATCCATTACAATTTTCCTCCTTGTCAACTGAACAACTAGCACTGAATACATGCAGTTGTTGCATAAGAAAGTCTGAATTTTTATTTTCTCCAAATTTAGTTTTTTAATTGTCATTAACCTAAAATCTGTTGTCTTAATTTTTGCAGTTGTAGTTTTAGGAAGATTTTAACAAGATTTACAGTGAAAGAGCAACTAAATTGAGAACCAGCTGAAACTGCATTCTCAATAAGTGAGTTAGCTAGGCCTTATCTTAGGAGTACATAAAACTAGTCAAATTAGTGTGACTTAGCACTTTAGTGTAACTTAAAACAGAGTATCAGTGTTAAGTGTCTAAAAGAGTTAAGGGGATGAAGGATAAGAGGTATTTCATTGCTTTTGATTTTCCTAAACACATTCAGTCTCAGAAATTTATTCTTGCTTAGCTACAGATGGAGTAGCTGGTTATGTGGAGAGTATTCATTAAGTGTTAAGGTCCTTTTCATTCCTAAGTTCGCCACAGTTCAGCAACTAGTGGTAAGGATGCATAAAGATAATTAAATTTAAAATGTAATAGAATAATTGCATAGTTCCTTAGAACACACTAACGTCAACAGGATAGGTGATGCATTATAGATGCAATGTGTGGGAGATCCTGGTTAGTAGTTTGGGACAGAGAAAGGATAGTCTACAGCAAATGTTTGAAGATTGAGCATCTTCTGCTCAGAGTTTGAGAGCTGGAAGATCAACCACACACACTGCCTTGCATTAGGAAGGGGGAATGTTACCTGGAATTTTTGTACCAGGAGACAGGCACACCTCTTAACCTTTAAATATCTGATTTGGACAGTTATCAGGAACAGAAGAGTGTGACTGCGAGTATGAATGCTGCAGGTAAGGGGGCCCAAAGTGAAGGAGTCTGATCCTTTGTGATAATGTAACAGGTTTGAGGTTCTTAAAGCTTTCTTGCATGAAAGTGATGGTTGCAGGGTGGATGGGTTAACTGATCATGGCACCATGCTGCAGGAAACCAAGGATGGGAGAAAGAAGGAATGTAGTGGTAATAGGAAACAGAACAGCGAGGGGGATTGACATTGTTCTCTGCTGCAAAAAGTGTAAGCTTTTTCTGCCTGGTGCCAGGGCTCAGGGCTTCTGCTTAGGACTGGAAAGGAAGGGAAGGATCCAATCACCATGCTCCATGTTGGAGCATAGGAAGGAGAAAATTTGGAGGTTCTATATAGTCAGTATTGGGAGCCAGACACTAAATTATAAAGCAGAATCTCAAAGGACATAATCTCTGTATTGATGCCAAGCTACATGAAAATTAGGATAGAGAAAAAATAGATTAGAGTCAATGGTCTAGTGGTATTATCACTCGGCTATTAATCAGCTAATCTTCTGGGGACCCAGGTTCAAATCTGGCCACAACAGATGGTGGAATTTGAATTCTATCAAAAATATCTGGAATTAACAATCTACTGATGACCATGAAACCATTGTCAATTGACTGAAAAAAAACCATCTGGCTCTCTAAAGCCCTTCAAGGAAGGAGATATGCCATCCTCACCAGGTCTGGCTTATCCCAGAGCAACAAGTAGTGTGGCCAAGTCTCAAATGTCCTCTGAAAGGGCCTAGCAAGCCATTCAGTTCTATCAATTGTTACAAAGTCTCAACAAAGAAAGACCACCTGTCATTGGCCTCTGCACCAGAAATGACAGCAGCAAAAACAGCCCTATCAATCCTGCAAAGCCCTCCTTACTAACATCTAGGGGCTAGAGCCAAAATTGGAATAGCTCTTAATCAAGCAATAGTCTGACATAGTCATACTCACGGGACAATATCCCAGACACCATCATTACCCTTGAAGGACAGACCCTACAGGGGTGGTGGCTCAGTTGCTTGGGAGTCCTCAACATTGACTCCATGAAGTCTCATGGCTTTCAAGTTTAATTGGGCAAGGAAACCATCTGTTGATTACCACATACCTCCACCTTCAGCTGATGGACTCGGTACTACATGTTGAATAACACTTGGAGGAAGCACTGAGGGTGGCAAGGGCGCAAAATGTATTCTGGTTGGGGGCTACAATGTCCACCATCAAGAGTGGCTTACCAGCAGCTTTATGGATGGAGTTGGTTGGCCCCTAAAGGACTTAGTTGCTGGATTGGGTAGACGGTAGGTAGTGAGGAAACTAACAAGTGGGAAAAAAATATACTTAACCTCATCCTTAACAATCAGCCAGCTACACATGTTCTGTCCATGACAGACCATCACTATCAAGCCAGGGCATCAACCCTGGTTCCAATGGAGAATGCAGGAGGGCATGCCAGGAGCAGCGCCAGGCATATCTTACTTTCTCTGAGGCATATCTAAAAGCCTGGTGAACCTATCCAAACAGTACTAATTGAATGTCAAACAGCATAAGCAGCAAGTGATAGACAGAGCTAAGTGATCCCATAACTAATGGATCAGACCTAAGCTCTGAAGTCCTGCCTCATCTGCTCATGAATAGACATTAAACAATGCACAGGAGGATGCTACACAAATATCCCCATCTTCAATGATGGAAGAGACCAACACATCAGTGCAAAAGATAAGACTGAAGCATTTGCAGTCATCTTCAGCCAGAAGTGTCAAGTGTGCGATCCATCTCAACCTCCTCCAGTGGTCACCAACATCACAGATACCAGTCTTCAGCAAACTCGATTCACTCCAAGTGATATCAAGAAACTGTTGGAGGCACTGGATATTGCAAAAGTTGTGGGCCCTGACAACTAGCCAAGCTGTTCCAGTACAGTTACAACACTGATATCTATTTGCCATTGTGAAAGATTGCCCAGATATGTCCTATACATAAAAAGAAGGACAAATCCAACACAGCCAGTTACCACCCCGTCAGTCTACAACACTATCTACTCACGACACTACTCACAATCATCAGTAAAGTGATGGAAGGTATCATTAACAGTGCTAACAAGCAGCACCTGCTCTGCAATAACCTGCTCAGTGACACCCAGTTTGGGCTCTGCCAGGGCCACTGAGCTCCCGACCTCATTACAGCCATGTTTCAAACATGGACAGAATAGCTTAATTCCAGAGGTGAGGTGAGAGTGGCAGCCCATGACATAAAGATTGCATTTAACCATGTGTGGCACAATGAGCCCAAGCAAAACTGGAATCAATGGGTATCAGGGGCAAATTCTCCGCTGGTGAAGTCATATCTGACAAGTAGGAAGATGGTTGTGGTTGTTAGAGGTCAGCCTTCTCAGCTCCAGGACATCTCTGCAAGAGTTCCTCAGGGTAGTGTCCTAGGCCCAACCATCTTCAGCTACTTCATCAATAAGGTCAGAAGTGGACATGGTTGGCAATAATTAACAATTCAAGACTCATCAGACACTGAAACAGTCCATGATAAAATGCAACAAGATCTGGACAATATCCTGATGATATTGTCCACTTGAGCTGACAAGTGGCAAGTAATATTTATGCCACACAATTGCCAGCAATGACCATCTCCAATAAGAGGTTATCTAACCTCTCACCTTTGGCATTCAATGGTGTTACTATCACTGAATTCCCTACTATCAACATCCTGGGTGTTACCATTGACCAGACACTCAACTGGACTCACCACATAAACAGTGACTACAAGGGCAGGTTAGAGGCTAGGAATGCTGTTGTGAATAGCTCACCAAAATGTGTCCACCACCCACAAGGCACAAGTCAGAAGTGTGATGGAATACTCCTCACTTGCTTCAGTGAGGGCAGCTGAATAATACTCAAGAAGCTGGACACCATCCAACTCAAAGCAGGTGCTTAATTGTCACCCCACATCCAGAAACATCCATGTCTTCCACCATCAGTGATCAGTAGCAGGAGTGTATACTGTCTACAAGGTAGGCTGCTGAAATTTTCAAAAGATCCTGAGACAGCGCTTTCCAAACTCACAACCACTTCCATCTCGAAGAACAAGGACAGCAGATACATGGGGACATCACCACCTGCAAGTTCCCCTCCAAGCCACTCACCATGCTGACTTGGAAAATTTATCACCACTCCTTCACCGGCGCTGGGTCAAAAGTTTGGAATTACCTCACTCGGGCATTGTGGGTCAACCTACAGCACGAGGACTGCAACATTCAAGAAGGCAGCTCACCAGCATCTTCTCAAGGGCAATTGGGGACAGGCAATAAATCCTGGCCAACCAGTGACACTATGTCACCAAAAAAGTATTTAAAAAAGGCAACTCAATGACTGGTGCAGGAGAAGTGGTTCCTGTTCAAAGGGCACTGACACTGGAGAAAGGACCAATGGGATGTCTCCATCTGGAGCTGGGACAAATTTTTTTTAAAAATGTATTTATTGCCACATGTATCTTGTTACAAAATACAGTGTAAGGTGTTGTGTAATGCCAACCACATAACTAAGTCGAGAGGGTTATGAAGTGGGTCAAGGGATGACATTTGGGAAGATGTGATAAACCAAAAAAGCAGAGTCAAGGTCAAAGAGAAAAGCATTAATTAGGGAAATGATAAAGAGATAGTGACAGGTAAGGATGGAGAGTATGAATTTAAGAGTCAACCAACAGGTAAAACTAGAATTTACAAAGAGACTAAGAAAAATAAAAGTGTCTAAATTTGAACATGCGCAGCATTTGAAACATATCGGAAGAACTAACAGCAGAAATACAAATAAATAAGTACGATCTCATCAATATTACATGGCTACAGAGTAATGTGGGCTGGGCCCCAAGCTTTTAAGGGTAAAGAACATTTAACAATGAGACAAGACAAAGGAAAGGTGGAAGGATGTCTCTGTTAGTTCATAATGGTATTAGCAGAATAGAGAGGGACAAAACCCAAGTTCAGGAAACAAGCACGTGGAAACAATTTTGATAAAAATGAGAAATGAGAAAAGCAAGAAGTCACTTATGAAAGTGGTGTACAGCAGCATTGCCTCCAATTTGTTCCCAGATACTCAGGCTTCCAAGGCCATGTAAGGCAGCTATTTCTGGAACTGGAAGTCAATACCTTGACAAATAAAGCCAGGTATCCCATATGCTTTTGTAGCCATCTGTCTTGTTGCCTTCAGAGGCCTGTGAACATGCACACCTAGATTCCTTTCCTCTGTACTTCCATTGTATAACCATTTATTGTGTGTTCCTTTGCCTTACTAGTCCTTCCAAAATGTATCACCCACTCTTCTGGATTAAATTCCATTAGCCACTGTTGAGATCACCTGACCAGCCTGTCTACAGCATTCTGTAGTCTTAACGTAAATGAACGTTTTATGCATTCCATGTCTAATTTCTTGATGACTAACTGATTGGTAGTCTTTAATTTTGCAGTTCCCCAAATGTGGCCATCATCCCTCTGTATATATACTCTCAAAATCTTTCAGAATTTTAAGGTTTTTTATTGTATCAGCCCTCATCCTTCCCCTTTAAGAGAAACAATATCTAATGTATTCATGCTTTCCCCGTCTCTCTCTATTTATTTCAGAACCCCCTTCCCCTCCCCCATTTCTGAAGAAGGGTCTAGGCCCGAAATGTCAGCTTTCCTGCTCCTCTGATGCTGCTTGGCCTGCTGTGTTCATCCAGCTCTACACCCTGTTATCATTCTAATTTAGCCCTGCTACAACCTGAACATTGTGTCTGGAATTTTCTGTGCTAACGCCACTCACTCTGATTTTAATATAATTAAATGCAGTGCATGGAGAATTTGATGGTGGGAACAAAAAAACCTTTAGAAGTGGTTGGACACTTGGATGTTGGTTGGAAGTTTAAGTGACAGAAGATTAGCAGAAGTGGTTTCTACCTCAATTTTCAAGCCAAAATGTAGAGGTGCCTCAATTTTACGTGGAAAACAACAAATATTTCAAAACTTATTGACTTTGTCAAACAGGGTTTGTCTTCATCAAATCCGACTGACTATCCTTCATGAGCCAAGGCATTGCTAAGTGCTGAACAAAAAAAACAGAAAATGCTGGAAACCCATCAGTTACCATCGGTGTAGCGATCAGACAAGTTACCAAGTTGTTTAATTCTTATCCCTGGTTTCCTTTCTTACTCCCATTGAGATATATGCAAAAAGTAAGCATCAGGTACAGTTAATACTGGTTAATGTGAATTCAGTAGATTATTATCGAATTATCAAAGTATTCAAATATAGCGAATTTTTTTTTAATTGTTTGTAATGCTGGAGCAACTTCTAACTTAAAATTAATCATTCACAGGATTTGGAGGTCACTGGCTCGGCCAGAATTTATTTCCAATCATTAATTGCCCTGGAAAAGCTGGCAGTGAGCTGCCTTCATGAACCATTGTATTCCTTGTGGTGTAGGTGCACACAGAAACCTTTTGTTTGTGGCAAGGGCTACATGACATAACGAGCTACAAAGCAAAGTCAAAAAGAATCGTGGGCAACAGTACATCCCTGCGCAATGCTCAATGCATTCTATGCTTGTTTTAAAGAGAAGATCAATGAAATGATGTCACCTATCCCAACAGCCTTGGATGCACCTGTACCCATGGTTACCACTGCAGTATTTGATTGACCTGATTGAGAGTGAACCCATGGAAAGCAAACATCCCAGATGCAGACCCAGGCTGTGCACTCAGATCCTGTGTGGGAGTACTTGCAGAAGTCTTTAACCTCTTCTTATTGCAATCTGAAGTCCCCACAGCTTCAAGAAGACTACTATCATCCCGGTGCCAAAGGAATATCATGCAATGTGCCTCAATGACTAACAGCCGGTGGCTCTGACCTCCATAATTATGTAGTGCTTCTAGAGATTAGACGTGGCTCACATCGGCTCCAGCCTACCTTGATCCTTTGTAATTTGCCCACCAATGCAACAAGTCCACTGCAGATGCTATCTCCCTAGCCCAGCTTCTTGACTACAGTGCTGCCTAAAACACCATAATTCCAAACAAGATAATCTCTAGACTCCAAGACTTAGGTCTCGGATCCCCCCTGTGTAACTGGATCCTTGAATTTCTGACCTATAGACCACAGTGAACAAGATAGGTTACTACACCTCCTCCACCATAATCCTCAACACTGGTGCCTCGTGAGGCTGCATACTCAGCTCTTACTATACTCCTTATACACTCACAACTGTGTGGCCAAATTCTGCCCCAACTTACACGTTTGCTGACGACACCATCATTGTAGGTTGGATCTCAAACCACGAAACAGAATATAGGAAAGATTTAGAGTGCTTAGTGGCATAGTGTAAAGGCAACAATCTCTTCATCAATGTCAGCAAAATAAAAGGATCTGGCCATTGACTTCAGGAAGTGGAGTGGAGGGCATGCCCTTGTCTGCAGGAATGGTGCTGAGGTGGAAATGGCCGAGAGCATTAGGTTCCTGGGGTTGATGATTGCCAACAATCTGTCCTAGTCCATCCATATCAACACAATGGTCAAGAAAGCACAACTACATCTCTACTTCCTTAGGAGGCTAAGGAACTTTGGCACGTCTACAAGGACGCTTACCAATTTTTATACATAAACCATAGAAAGCATCCTCTCTGGATGCATCACAGCATGGTTTAGCAACTGCTCTTCTCAAGATCAAGAGAAACTACCGAGAGTTGTGAACACAGCCCAGTCCATCACACAGACTAGCCTTCCTTCCATTGACTCCATCTATACTTTTCACTGCCTTTGGAAAGCAACGAACTTAATCAAAGACCCCTTATACCCTGGTTATGCTCTGTTCCACCCTCTTCTGCCAGGCTTCCTCTCCGCTGTTGTTAGACTTCGAAATAAAACTCTCAAATTTTAAATTTAATGTTAATCTCGCTCTTTGTGCACCTTCTCTGCAGCCGTAATATTGTATTCTTTGCTCTGTTCTATTACCCTAAACGCTTTGTATGGTATGATCTGCCTGTACTGCATGCAAAACAAAACTTTTCACTGTACCTATGTAATTGTGACAATAATAAATCAGATCAAATCAAACTTTCCTGCTCCTCTGATGTTGCCTGGCCTGCTGTGCTCCTCCACTTCACACTGTGTTGTATCCGACTCCAGCATCTGCAGTTCTTGCTATCTATGAAATCAAATCATTGTAGGCCTTTCAGATCGGCGACATTCCTAAATACTTTCTGAAAGGTATATCCTCATATCTCTTATTATTTAATGGGATATAGGCATCAGTGGCAAGGCCAGATTCTGTTGTCCATCCCTAATTGCCTTTGAGCCCCTGGGTGGCTTACTCGACTATGTCAAAGTGCAGTTAAAAGTCAGTCATTTTCCAGTGGGTCTGAAATCGCACATGGGCCAGGCAGGTAAGGATGGCAGATTTCTTTCCCTAAACAACATTTTGAACTACAGATAGCAAGAACTGCTGATGCTGGAGTCAGAGATAACAAAGTGTGGAGCTAGAGGAACACAGGATTAGAGGAGCAGGAAAGCTGATGTTTCGGGGTGAGACCAAAACTTTCCTGCTCCTCTGATGCTGCCTAACTTGCTGTGTTCCTCCAGCACCACACTTTGTTATTTCTGAACTAGATACATTTTTATGGCAATCAGTAATAATTTCACAGTCACCATTACTGAGACTATTTTCAATTTGAACCCATGTCCTCAGAAAATTGGTCTGGACCTCTGGGTTATTATCCCAGTGACAGTACCACTTCACCACTGTCGCTCACATAATTTGGTAGTCCTCTTCCAATTTATACAATGCTACAGAAACAGATGAAAGAGTTCCCATCTTCTTTTATTGCTGTGTTACAGCAACAATCAGAAAAGCTATGAGAATAGCCTGTTAATAAACTGAATAAACTTGAAAGAACTGCGGATGCTGTAAATCAGAAACAAAAACAGAAGTTGCTGGAAAAGCTCAGCAGGTTTAGCAGTGTCTGTGAAGAGAAATCAGAGTTAACATTTCAGGTCCAGTGACCATTTATCAGTTCTGAACTCAGAACTGTCAGTTCTGAACTGAGAAAAAGTCACCAGACCCAGAAGGTTAACTCTGATTTCTCTTCACAGAAGCTGCCAGACCTGCTGAGCTTTTCCAGCAACTTCTGTTCTTGTTTCTGTTAGTAAATTGAATGTCTTAGCAAAGGGAAAAGAAAGTTCACAAGATGATGAAACAAGAAATAAATAAAAGCTTGAACAAAACATACTGTGCTTCAACATTAAATGAAACTAAACTATGCTTTCAGAATTAAGCCACTACAGAACATAAAGCAATCATATTGAGATGACATGTGGAGAAAGCCTAACCCAAAGTTACAAAATTTAACATGGCACTTTTATTTCAACAACTTCACTATTAAACTGAGTGACACTTTCTTAAATTCCTATTTGCAACCACTCACAAAAACGGCAACTCTGAAAAGACACTTGGCTACAAATCAATTACAGAGTTGGGGTGTACAATTTCACAACCTGACTGCTCAGCAATAAAATGTTATATTGCCCATGTAAAATGGATCCTTGTAAAATCTTAGCTCATGCAATGCTCTTCTTTCACCACAGTACTACAAGAGAATTCTCAGTACTTCGCCAATATTATTCTCTCCGTAAATATGAGATGGAGTAGGATCTCACTTAAATAATGGTAATTAATAATGAAAATGGCTACAATGGTGAGATATGAACCACTATGATATAATTGACTCAAATTTGTGATTTATAAGAATGAATCCATTTCAGAATTTCAGAAACAGCAACATCCCAATGAACTAAAATGGTCTGGGTTATTGTCGATCAAAGCAATACACACTGACCGCCAATTACTCTTACACATGAGGAAACTAAAGTCCTCTTATATCAGCCAAGCAGTAACGAAACATCACATCAAATCTCTTCAGGTTCATTCTCCAGTCATGTATGTTTAAAAGTGCCAAGAAGTCTTAAGCTATTGCTGAGTGGAGAGTCAACTATCCTTTAACTCTTTCATTGCACTTGTTTTCTTTTTATTTGTTTGTGGAATGTAGAAATTATTGGCAGGATCAGTATTTATGATCTATTCCTAATTGACATTGAGAACTGGGTGGGAGAGTTCCATACTTGAACCAATGTATTCCGTATGGTTATATAGTGCTGTTAGATAAGGAAAAAGTTTTATTATCTAATCTAGTTCTCTTCCTAAGACCAAAAATCCTTGATTTCCTTGATGCCCAAGAATCCATGGACACTAGTCTTGAATTTTATTTTCACCATCCAGGCAATGCAGCACTTTACCTGCATTTCCCACAATCTAGTCCACTGCGTTTGGTGCTCACAATGTGGTGTCCTCTACATTGGGGAAACGAAGCATAGACTGGGTGATCACTTCACAGAATATCTGCGTTCTGCTTGTAAAAAGACCCTGAGCTTCCAGTTGCCTGCCACTTCAACACACCAGCTTGTTCCTGGCCAACATCTCTATCTCAGAGATAGTCATCCAGCTCTACACTTTATTATCTCTGTCTCAGACTTGCTGCAGTGCTCCAGAGCTGGAAGGACAGCACTTCATTTTCCACTTGGGAACTCTACAGCCTTCTGGACTCAATATCAAGTTCAACAGTTTTCGGGCTGGAGGCACCTTCTCCCCTGTCCTTACCCCACACCCCACACATTAGATACTGTTATCGTATGGTGGGCTATTACATGCTACCCATTGTTAGCCACTAAAAGTCCCCATTAGCAGACATTCATTCTCCTGGGCTGACCAGTATCCACTGCTTTGTCTGTCCTTCTCTCTCTTTGGGTTCTGTCCCCAACTATCATTTACTCCTTACACCTTCACCCCCATCCTACCTTCTGCATATAAAAAAACAACTTTTTCCTAGCTACCATCAGTTCTGAAAAAAGGTCACTGGACCTAAAACATTAATTCCACTTTCTTTCCACAGATGCTGCCGGATCTGCTGAATTTTCCCAGCAATTTCTGTTTTTGTTTTTGATTTCCAGCATTCAAAGTTCTTTCGGATTTTTTAAAACATTTCTTTTCATTCATTTATTCATGGGATGTGCATGAGCTGCTTTGTCCTGGATGGTGTTGAAATTTCTTGGGGTTTTTTTGTGGTTCTAATTGATTGACAAGATTCCAAGGATAACTCCCCATTAATCCTTCAAAATAGTTTAATGGAGCCTTTTACATCCACCTTGAGAGGACAGGCAGGGCCTCAATCTCACAGTCTGTTCAAAATTTCTTGCGTGTAGATGGAGCTGTACACATCCAGGCAAATGGAAAGTGTTCCATAACACTCCACACTTGTCATGCAGGGAGCTCTGTGGAGTGAGAAAGTGAGTCACTCACTGCAGATTTTCCAGCCTCTGACATGCTTTTGTAGTAACAGTGTTTTTGCAGCTGATCTAAAGGGAAGAAAAACCTTTACCTTATATAACACCTTTCATGATGAATGGACATCCCAAAGTATTTCACAGCTAATGAGATAATTTTGAAGTGGAGTCACTGTTGTAATGTAGGAAACACAGATTCCAACTTGCAACCAGCAAGTCTTAAAAACAACCAGATAACTGACAATGACCAGATCATCTGTGTTTTGTGATTCTAATTGATTAACAAGGCATAACTCCCCATTAATCCTTCAAAATAGTTTAATGGAACTTTTTACATCCACCTTGAGAGAGCAGACAGGGCCTCAATCTCTCAGTCTATTTGAAAGATGGAACCTCCAGCCTTGCAGCACTGGAATGCCAATCTTAATTCTCAGGACCTGAATCTTTAATTCTGTAGCTCAAGAGCAAGAATGCTATCACTATGACTGCCATGACGTGGAGGTGCCGCTGTTGGACTGGGGTAGACAAAGTCAGAAGTCACATGACACCAGGTTATATTCCAGCAGGTTCGTTTGAAATCACACAAGCTTTTGAAGCACTGCTCCTTCATCAGGTGAAGTGACTTGACAAAGGAGCAGCCCTCCAAAAGCTTGTGATTTCAAACAAACCTGGTGGACTATAATGTGGTGTCATTTGACTTCTGACTTTGATCACTATGACTGGCACACAAGGCCCCCACTTAAATTTTTGGTCAATGGTGACCCCATGAATGCTGATGGTGCACAATTCATCAACATTAATGTCGCTGAATATCAAGAGAAAATGATTCGATTCTCTCTTTTCAGAGATGGCCATGCACTAGTACTTAATGTAGTTCTGTTATTCGTCACTTATCAGCATGAGACGAAATGCAGGCCTGAACTTCTTCATTATCTGAGGAGGCATAAGTAGAACTGAACACTATGAAATCATCAATGAACATTCCCACTTCTGAACATTATCGAGAGATGGATCATCAACGAAGCTAATGAAAATGGGTAGACCTAGGGCACTATCCTGAGGAACACCTGCTGCCATGCCCTAAAGATATGATGTTTGATTTTCAACTTACAAAACTATTGTACTTTGACTAGGTATTAATTCAGCCACTGGAGGGTTTCTTCCTGCTTCACGTGTATTTTCAATGTTAATCAGACTCCTTGATGACACACTTGGTCAAATGCTTCCTAGATGCCAATGGCAGCCACTTAAGAGTCTCAGCTCTTAAATTAAGCACTTTTACGTATCTTCGGACAAAGACCATAATAAGGTTGGGAGCTGAGGGGTGGTCCTGTTGGAACGTCGTTGAGCATTGGCAAGCAGGTTATCTCTGAGCAAGTGCCATTTGATAGCCGTGTCAATGACTGCTTCTATCTCTGGTCAATGGTTGAAAGTGAGCTAGGGTTTTAATTGACCAGATTGGATTTGACTTGATTTATGTGGACGGGGCATGCCTAGGCCCTTGTCTCCATTCCACAGGAGCTCTTAGTTTGGGTAGCTGTCAGAAAATCAGCCAAAAGTTGTGCATAGTGAAATATGTTTCATGATCTGAGGTCACCCCTAAGCATTTCACAGCTAATTAATTACTTCTGATATGCTGACATTATTATATTGTAAAAAAAATTGCAAGATCTCAAAAAGCAGGCATGAGATACAAGCAGATACTGTTTTCATGAAGCTGAAGCAGATACTTTTGTCATGATGTTGATGAAGAGATAACTATTGACTTGGGCACCAAGAGATTGTCCCTGCTCCTCCTCAAAGTAGTGTTAAGGGATCATCTATCTCCACCCCTTCTCACCCCAAAAGAGTCCATAAGACATCAGTTTAACATCTCATCAGAGAGATGACCTCCAACATTCCAGTACCCTTTTAATGTTGTACTGTTATGTCAACATAGCTGTGTGCTGAAATCTTTAATTTGGCACTTGAACCCATCTCTTTAAGGTAACACTTTTAATTATTGAAATAGTGAGTACAAGGCCTGGAGGAAAAGGTACTTTCAGACGCAATTGAGAGGCCAAGACCTTGATATTTAATTTTAATTTATTTTCTCCAAATCCAGCCAAATCTGCTTACCCTTCTGGTGAGTGTGTTAGGAAACCAGACAGCAGAGCGGTGCAGTAGAAGCGAGTTGATCCTCTAACCAACACAATTCTCTGCTGTTTACATTAACAAAATGGTGTTTGTTACTTTGAAAGTAACGGCTGCTTTCTCTCACAGTGTCTCTACAAAAATTTCTCAGGCGGCACAGTGGCTCAATGGTAAGCACTGCTGCCCCACAGCGCCAGGGCCCCAGATTCGATTCCCGCCTTGGATGACAGTCTGCATGTTCTCCCTGTGTCTGCATGGATTTCTGTTGGGTACTCCAGTTCCTTCCCACAGTCCAAAGATATAATCATAGAATCCCTACAGTGTGGAAACAGGCCCTTCGGCCCAACAAGTCCACACCGAACCACAGAGCATCCCACCCAGACCCATCCCCTTGTAACCCACCTAATCTACACATCCCTGAATACTGTGGGCAATTTAGCATGGCCAGTCCACCTAACCTGCACATCTTTGGACTGTGGAAGGAAACTGGAGCACCCAAAGGAAACCCACACAGACACAGGGAGAACGTGCAAAATCCAAACAGACAGTCACCCGAGGATGGAATTGAAGCCAGGTCCCCGGTGCTGTGAGGCAGCAGTGCTAACCACTGAGCCACCGTGCCACCCCAGAAAGGAAAAGGATGCATTGGCCGGGAATCGGACCCGGGCATCCCGCGTGGCAGGCGAGAATTCTACCATTGAACCACCAATACTTCCACAGTCTGAGGATTCAGGGTCAACAATTTAGGATGGAGATAAGGAGATATTTCTTCACCCAAAGAGTGGTGATACTGTGGAATTCATTACCACAGGAAGCAGTTGATGCCAAAACATTGAATTTATTCAAGAGACGGCTAGATATAGCGCTTTGATTATGGGGAGAAAGCAGTGTTAGGCTATTGAGTTGGATGATCAACTATGATTGTGATGAATGGTGGAGCAGACTTGAAGGGCCAAAAGGACTCCTCCTGCTCCTGTCTTTTATGTTTCTGTTTCTATGTTTCTTAAGGTGATAGGAGCTGACATGGAATTGAATTGCAATGGTACTGGGGTAAGTGAGGAGGGATTGATGATTGGGACTTAGGTTAATGGACAGCATTCCATGCTAGCATAAGCAAGGGAAGGAGGAAGAAGGAAAACGATCTTAGGGCGGCAGGGAGGTAGTGGTGGCCAGGGGTGAGGTAGGTTTGTTGAAGAGGAAGGTAGGAAATGGATGGGATGAAGGTGAGGGAGGGAGGAGGATGGTGGTGTCGGAAAACCTTTTCTGAGTCAAGAGGTGCAGTGGTGTTCAGATTTGGCAAGGGAGTGTGGAAGTGAGTGTAGCATTGGCCAGTAAGACAGTGTAGGGGACAAACTAACAGTAAAATCAATAAAACCTTTAAAAAGTAAATAAGATGTTGGTTTGTAGTCAAATTAACAGAAGTTGAATGCAAATGGCCAGGGATGTTGTGAATTTATACCAAATCAGCTTCCTCACAGCTGCTGAACAATAATTGAAAAACTGTAATGCTTGTAAAGTCTGTAATGAATGTTAATTAATTAATCATTCTGAGGGGCAGTTAATCATGGATGTTTCCATGAATGTGTGAACTGGGCATAAACATTGCCAAGGGACTATTTCAACTGAGTGACAAGAACTCAATAGAAAATTAGAGGCCTTTTGGTTTCACTAAAAGGAGTATAATAGTTGTCTAAACAATAATTAAGCAAGGATGATCACCTGCCATTTTAAAAAAAAGCAAACAGTATTTGAAACATGTGATAAAGGCTAGTGATTATTCTGAGGCCTAAGCTTGATCCTAATCCAGAAAGTTTGGAAGAACTTTCCCGAGTTCTTTCTTTCCCTAATTTATTGTGTACACCGATTATAATAAGCTACATATATGTAAAGCAAGGAGGGTGCATGTTTGGTCATAGGTCATATGTGAGGTTAGCTGACCTCATTGTGGATGTTTCTGGATCCCAAGAAAAACGAGCCACAGTTCCTGCTCCTGATTGCTGTGTATTGGCCCCCACTAGAAAATGCATTTACCTAAACAATGAATGAAGTTGGAATCAGGCTTATCACTGATGCTGTTCATTATTGTCAAATAGTAGCCAGTGTTACCTAACCTCATAAATAATGGACTGACATTTGAATGGTATATTGAAAAATAATTGGTGTTGGGAAAGGGCACCTCACGTAAGGAAATATTAGAGAAGGCTCACAGGAAAGTTTTGTACTGTTTGTATTGTGAACAGTTTTGTTCTTCTTACTGAAGAAAGGATGAAATTGCATTAGAAGCAGTTCAGAGAAAGTTCATCCAATTGATACCTGGGTTTTATGGTATCAAGAAGGGAAGACATTCTACAAAACTGTTCAAAGTTTCCGTTTAAGGAATACATGTTAAGAAGTAATTTTGAGTTGTTTTGGCAATTTAAGTCTCATGAAAGTACATTAACTGAACAAGATAGCATCAAGTAAATGTTTGTTTAGAAGAAAACAAACCCACTATGTCCACTGAGTTTGAGGGAACAAGGAACTTTAAAATCGGAACAGGATGATGGTGCATTGAGAGTAAAGTCTCTGTAAGCTTGTTTTTTAAGGGTAGTAGAGTTGAACATTTATTTTTATGTTTTTATTGTTTGTTCTTGGGATGTGGGCGTGGGTTGGTTAGCTCAGTTGGCTGGCTGGTTTGTAATGCAGAGTTGAAACCAACAGTGTGGATTCAATGCCCACACTGACCGAGGTTACCATGAAGGATTCTCCTTCTCAGCCTTATCCCCTCATCTGAGGTGTGATGACCCTCAGGCTAAACCACCATCAGTCGTTACTTTTTAATCAATGAGACTACAGCAACTACTCTCGTACTCTCTTTCTATTTATCCTTTTCATTTCCTGTAAGTTTGTAATTGTTTCTATTCTTGATGAAGGAATTTTATTATGTTATTATGACGCTTGCAGATTGTCTCCAGCATTTTCTGTTCTTATTCATACCGTTAGTTTGACATTTGCATGCAGCGATTCTTCACTTACTGCGCTAATATCATGTTTTGAATGCATTTACTTTAACATGAATGGAAGGCCTGCTCTTCAAACTAAATTTTGCCACCTTCAACCTCTGAAAATCCAAATCAGTGCACTGTGTTTTAACTTTAAAACTCAGAAGCAGCCTTCTTTGCACTCCCTCTTAGTAGCAATATAGCAGCTCCACTTCTGACGCCGATGTCATTTTGGCTTTATCACAGCAGCACCCACAAATTAAGCAAGTTTCCTGTTTCCCAGTCATTTCATCCACAGTTTTTCCCAACCTCTCACACATGTTGTTCAGGCCAGAAGACCTTGGAGCAACCTTGTTGTCAGAGCTGCACATCACCGGGTATAAATGCCACGTGCCTGCATTGGTTTCCTCCAGATGCTCCAGTTTCCTCCCACACTCCAAAGATGAGCAGGTAATGTGGATTGGCCATGCTAAATTTCCCATAGTGTCCAGGGATGTGCAGGCTACGTAGTTTAGCTTGGAAAATGCAGGGCTACAGGTGTAGGGTTGGGGGGTGGGTCTGGGTGGGATACTCTTTGAAGGATTGGTGTGGACTTGATGGGCCAAATGGCCTGCTTCCACACTGAAGGGATTCTATGTTTCTACGTATGATAATACTTAGATTATGAACTCTAATAAATTGTGTTCCTTTGAAGAAAACCCTGAAGATGATCCTTGACCCGTCTTCTCCTTGATAAATCTTAAATCCTAGCCACACCTTAACTTTAAATCAGTGTTTAAGACAGAAAAGAGTTAGCTGAGAGAAAGTAAGAACCATAAACTGATTGCATGGCATAATAAAATGACAAAATAATATGCCCAACATTTTTTTCCTCTCACATGTGCTTTTATATTCTCTGATCCGACACTATAATGAAAGGGGCATACATCTGAAGTATTATGAGTAAGATGTCTGATTGCAGACTGCCCTGAAACTGCACGCAGAGCTGAATGAGCTCAAAAGGATGCTGTGAAGTTTGGTGGATAACTGAATTAAAAACTTTGGTTACCAGCCATAAAGTTCAACTGCAATCCATCTTGAAAACTATTTTCAAAATGAGCTCTTAAATGACAAGCTATTACAGAATTTTCCACTGTTTACAACATTACAAACAGACTAGTAGTATGCCATGTAATGTCAAAATATTTGACAGTATTTTTTCTACCATTATTAGGTCATGATGAACATACTAACCATAATCCCACAAACAAAATCTCAAATTTTCCATTTTCCATTCCTCTGGCTCTAATGTCTTCACAGAATAATTTAGCGGGTCAAAGAATGTACATCAGCCTATTTAGACCTATTGTATATAATAAAAAGAGTTGAGAAAAATCTTTGATTAAAGAATTCTTAAACTAGTGGTTGAAATTTTGCTGATATTTATTATTGTAGGCTGCCAACAGACTTATCTTACAATACTTCACATCAAATTCACTGTGAATCTAAGCACCAAATATGCAGTCATCTCCCACTCCCCATCACAACTCAGACACATTTTGAAGACGACATTGATGAATAGTTATTTAGTCAACCGCAACATGCCAAACATCTCCTGCATCTTAAAAACCAAGTCCACTGTTTTTTTTATATATTTTACTGATATATTTTGTGCCACACATCAAATGAAGTGATCACGACAGCCTCCAATTGGTTTTGGTGCTAGTACAATCAATCACACAAATCACTATTGATTACTCTCATGAGAAAATGCATGGCTGTTTCCCATTACCTTTACCCAGCGTCCAACCCAATCAACCGAAGCAATGTTCTGAGATAATTGAGCTGAAAGTTATCAATTGTAGGACTGCAGAGGTGAGACAGGCAGGGTCAATTCACTATTTGGCACATAAGAAAATTTGAAGAAAGGCCAATGGGAAGGGTTTGGCAAATTAAAGTGCATTTCAAAGGAAAAGGGAATGGCACACAGGCAATAAAAATATAAATAATAAAAATGACCACACCGCTGCACATCGCAGTTAAAGAAATTAACAATAAGAAAGTCAGGCAGTGTCTTTTCACACAAAATTGAGCAATTAATGGATTAGGTCAAATGTGAACTGGTATAATCAATCCATTCAGGAGACTATTTAATGACAAGAGTGACTGAAAAATACAGTGGGAAGTGTGCGGATTTAATAAAAAGAAATTGGTTCGATGGAATCACCCTTGACACATACCAGGTTTTTCAAAAATATTTTTAATAATTTATTGTAAAATACATCTTCAAATTTCTTATTGTACCTCATCTTTTGTGCCTTATGCTCTAAAACACAATTTAAGGTTAATGCATGATCAGAAATCCTTTGGTTGAAAGTTCAGGAGGAATTTTCTCAGGCCATTGGAGATTGACTTTGAGGTCAGGAAAATGAGGACTAAATGTATCAGGCCAGTAATCTGATATCTTTTTGTCTCCCTGTGGACTTCTTGAGGTTGAGTTGCCATTGATGTTGGGATCCCCTGTGAGTGAAACACAGTTAATTAGGACAATTAAAAAAAACAAATAAAGAGTCACTTAACTATTTACCAACAGTACTCAAGTTGCACTCTGGGTAGAAGCATCTCCTGTCAAGGTAGAAAGGATACCTCATTAAAGTGAGGCAGTGGCATACCTCAATCCCTGCCACATTCCTAAGACTGACTGAATTAAGTTTGTGGAAAGGGTGAACTATGTCTGATTTTCCACCCCAGTGCCAATTGAGGCCCCTACGTGATGAATTAAGGACACCATTTGGTCCACAGGGATGGGTGGAGCAGGAAGGGGACTGGAGCAGCATGGTTAAAGATTGGGGAAGGTCCCTCATTAAAGGGCACTCACAGCCTGACCGAGGGACTAGATATTGGGAAGTAGAGAGCCCACTAACAGCCATCCCACTGCTCTTGCTCCAGAAGCCTTCCTTCACCCATACGTTACTCACCAGTGTTCCACATTGCACTGTGATCTCAATGGCGAGATTTCCACACCTTGTAGTCTTGATTCCAGGAGAAGGTCTATTGCTGGCCTTGCCACTGACTGATTAGCTTGTCATTCAGTGGAAATTCCCATAAGGAATGCTAAGCGAGCGGGTAAAGAAGTGACAGATGGAATATAATGCTGCAAAGTGTGAAGTTATACATTTTGATTGGAAGAATATAGGCATAGACTATTTTCTAAACGTGAAAGGCTTTGCAAATCTGAAGTGCGAAGGGATATGGGTGTCCAATTTCAAGATTGAAATTTAACATGCAGGTTCAGTTGACAGCTAGGAAGGCAAATGGAATGTTGACATTCATATCATCCAAGATGGCGGCCTGAGGACTCCTCAGGTTGAACTCCATCAGTTTCCGTTTTTTAGTCTTTTGTGTTTTCTTTCTTCTCGGCAATGTCAAGAACTCCCAGCCTCAGCAAGGACCCAATACGGCGATCTCCAGGCCCGGCATGGTGGTCTCTCGAAGGCACATTGGAACAATCTCTTGGCCCAGTGTGACTTCTGGCTTAAGATGATTCCAAAGTGGTCTCCTGGCCTTGAGACCCTCAAGGTGAAGCCCAGCGCAAGGCCCCATGTGGAGTAGAGACTAGATGCCAGCATGGACTAGGTTAGAAGAACTGTTGTTCTGAACTTTTTATTCTTTATTTTTAATTTATTCTTATGATCTGTAATGCCAGCCTTTTTATTTCTTTTTTTTTGTAACTAAGACGGTGCCATAAGCAGCAACTCCTAAACTTTTCACTGTACTCATTTGAGTACATGTGACAATAAAGCTAATTCTAAGATTCTAATTCATTTCAAGAGGGCTAGAATATAAAGGCAGAGATATGCTGCTGAGGCTGTATAAGGTTCTGGTCAGATCGCATTTGGGATATTATGGGCAGTTTTGGGCTCTGTATTTAGGGCAGAATGTGCCGTCAAAGGATGGGGTTCAGAGAAGGTTTACATGAATGATCCTGGGAATGACGGTCTTATCATATGAGGAGTGGTTGAGGACTCTGGGTTTGTACTCAATGGACTTTAGAAGGATGAAGGAGGATCTGATTGAAACTTATAGGATACCGAAAGGTCTGGATAGAGTGGATGTGGCAAAGATGTTTCCACACGTAGGAGGGACTATGACCCAAGGGCACAGCCTCAGTGTGAAGGGATGACCCTTTAGAACTGACATTTCTTCAGCCAGAGTGTGATGAAGCTGTGGAACTCATTGCTGCATAAGGAGACTAGGTCATTGAGTATCTTTAAGACAGAGATAGATAAGTTATTGATTCGTAAGGGGATCAAGGGTTATGGAGAGAAAGCAGATGAATGAGGTTCAGAAACATATTAGCCATGATCAATTGGTGTAGCAGACTCGATGGACTGAATTTTTTTTTTCTTTACTCATTCACGGGATAAGGGCGTCGCTGGCGAGGCAGCATTTATTGCCCATCCCTAATTGCCCAGAGGGCAGTTAAGAGTCAACCACATTGCTGTGAGTCTGGAGTCACATGTAGACTAGACAGGTAAGGATAGCAGCTTCCTTCCCTGAAGGACATTAGTGAACCAGTTGGGTTTTTCCAACAATCGGCAATGGGTTCATGGTCATCATTAGACTCTTAATTCCAGATATTTAATGAATTCAAATTCCACCATCTGCCATGGCAGGATTAGAACTCTGGTCCCCAGAACATTATCTGGTCTCTGGATTAACAGTCCAGCGATAATACTACTAAGCCATCGCCACCAATGAATGGCCTAATTCTGCTCCCATGTCTTATGGTCTTTTAAGGAGACACTGCAGATCTCTTGCTAGCTGTCCAGCAGGCAAGAAGATGTTCAATGCCTCAACAAGATTTTGTCCACGTATGCCAGCAACATGGCAAGATCAGGAGGATGGATACAGTATTAACCAATACTGGAACACCATAAATGGGAGATCAGCATTTAAATGTGTGTGCCAGAGTCCAAGGCTAACACTGACTTGAGCAACAGCTCAAGGCAAGTAATTAGGATAGTTTGTAGCAAGAGCAATATGATGCCATTAGGAGAGTTGGAGAGATAAATGGCTTAAGGGTGTGTTCTAATTTAGAGACATGGGTTCCACATATTGTCCTTCCCCCGCTGGTATCCATCTTCCTCCTCCTTATGTTTCTATACATTCACCTGTCCACAAAGTGTAGTTCTGGCACTGTATGTTCTACTGATGTCCTGTGAAATAATCAGCACCCTTGGGCTGCTCTGTCTTCCCCTGCACTTAACTCTATACCAATCCTGGTGGTGAGCTCCCAGTTAACTGGTTTCTGCAGCATTCAGCTGAATGTCCCATTACCCATAGGATAGAGTCACCAATGTGGTTATTGTCCTGGTGCTTTGTTAAAATCTAAGTTAGCAAGATTCTGTCCATGGTCAATGTGTTCACACAGATTCTTTCCACTTATACTAAAATCAGAATCTCGTCTTTGCGGAATAGATTTGATTGAAATTACCAGCAAAGCCCTTTATGACATGAATATCAAGATCACTGTAAGAAACCACTTGGATCCATTCAGTCAAAGCATTCCACTTAGCTACAAGTTTATAACGTGACCTGAATAATTATAAACCCAAAAGCTCTAGCACTGAAATCATCAACAATGATAGCATTTCAAGTTTCCCAGCCTGAAGAGTGAGTTTGAAGAAGTGGTGGTCAAAGTATACTGTACTAATTACCAGGCCATAGCAAATGTTTAGGAAAAATAAAAGAATGTTGCCATTTATTGTGAGGGGAATTGAGTATAAAAGTAGTGAAGTTAAGCTTTAGTTATGGAGGGCATTGGTGAGATTACATGTGTAGCACTGTGCCCGGTATCGGTCACCTTATTTAGAAGAATGTAAATGTGTTACAGACAGTTCAAATAGGGTTCACCAGATTATTACCTGAAATGGACACATTGTCTTATGAGGAAAGAATGAAGAGGCTAGGCTTGCATTCACCAGAATTTAAAAGTGTAAAAGATAACTTGATTGAAACACATAAGATCCTGTGTGATCTTGACAAGACATGAAAAGGATATTTCACTCCTGTGAAAGAGTCTAGAACTTGGGGTAACTTTTTAAAAATAAGGGCTCACCTATTTAAGGCAGAAATCAGGAGGCTGTTTTTTTCCTTACAGAGGCCGTTGAGTCTGCCTCCTCAAAAGGAGATGGAAGCGGATTCTTTGAATATTTTTAAAAAAGAGAGGTGGATGGGTTCTTGATAAGCAAAGGAGTGAAAGTTTATGGGGGTAGGCAGAAAGGTGGAGTAAATAGATCAGTCATGATCTTATTGAATGGCAGAGCAGATTTGACAGACCAAACTGGCCTACTTCTCCAGCTGATATGTGTCTACGAAATTCAGGCAACTATAAGGCAAATTTGAGTTTACTTCTACAGACAGAGAACAATCAATTTATAGGCTTCAAATACAGGAGGCAAAATCTCTGAAATAGTTAAAAACCAATTGGAATTTACAAAGGAAAGACTCCAGATGGATGAATATAGACAGCTGGATTATCAATTTCCTGTAATTCTCAGAACCGAGAGAATTTATTGTGTTAACCAGAGCAAAGTGACCTGCTGGTGTTAACTGTTATTCGGTGAAAACATACACGCCTTAAAATCAAAAGGTTCTGGGTGCAACACTCTCCAGAGACTTACATTATCTTAGTTGTTGAAGCTATCATCTATCAGATGAGATATTAAACCAAGCTCTTGTCTGCATTCTCAGGTAAATGTGAAAGATCTCATTACTCTACTGTGAATCAGGAATATCCTGAGCAAACTGTATCTTTCAACCAACAATACTTTTGGTTGTTAATATATGACTGCTTTTCAGAGCCTAATAGTATACACACAAGCTGCCACATTTACCCAAATTCAACAGCGTTTACCCAAATATTACGAAAGGTATTGAATTGACTATAACATATTTTGCAATTTCCTGATGTTGTAAAAGACACTATTTAAATGAAAATCCTTTCTTTCCCTGCTGTGTGTGATCTAAGTTATTTGCACCATCAAAGGTGTCAATTGGACCATCGTAGTGGTCAACAAGACCATAAAACGTAAGAGCAGAAGTAGGTCATTAAGCCCGTTGAATCTGCTCTGCCATGCAATGAGGTCATGATTGATACGTCATTTTTCTGCCTTTTCCCCAGAACCTTTGATTCATTTACTGATTAAAAATCAGTCTATGTCAGCCTTGAATGATCCAGTCTCGAACACCCTCTGAAAAAAGAAATTTCTCCTCATCTCTGTCTTAAAAACACAATCGCTTATTCTGAGGTAATATCCTCTGATCCTAGCGTCTCCCACATGGAGAAATAACATTGCTGCATCTACCCTGTCAAGTCCCCTAAGAATCACACATGTTTTAATAAGGTGCCCTGTCATTCTTCTAAAATATAAAGAGTACAAGCCAAACTGCACAACCTCTCCTACAAGACAGTCCCTCCATACCAAGGATCAGCCTTGTGAGCCTTCTCTAAACTGTCTTGTTAGGTAAGGGGCCCAAAACAGTTCACAGTATTCCAGCAGAGATCTGACTAGTGCCTGGTAGGAAACATTAGCCTTCCAATTCTTCAGCATTGAATCAATATGAGCTATTAGCACAAAGAGCTTTCTACAAAAGGGAAATAGTAAAACATCCACTCTCCACCCCTAGCAACCCCATACTTTAATCAATGTTGAACAAAGAGGAAGAAGAGAAGAGAAAACCGAAGACTACAATGCTCACATCACCACAAATTGCTGCAGCACAACCTTTGTGACACTAACACAGTGCGTGATAACAGCAGAAGCAGAAAGCGCCCACACATGTAATTGCAAATAGTTCTAATTTTCTGATGCTGAGCAGTATGAATACACACCAGTCAAATAGAACCCAGCTGTTTCCAAGCAAATAAAACACAAAAACATGGTGCTAAGTGCCTGGGACAGAAATGATGAGTTACATACACAAATGAAGCACTGACAAGGGATCAGTAACAGGAAAGCAATGGGGAGCTTCCGCAAGTAGTCTATTCTTTTTAATAAATCGTGATTCATTGTCACTTAGCTGCTCATTATACATAGAAAATTGTGTTTGCGTTGGCAATCTAGATGTGCTTAGAACAGAGGTACAACATACTGATGTGGTAAGGATTCAATTATTAATTTTCAAACTGAATCTTGACAATACAGCAACTATAGTAAAAACATGACAGAACTAGTGGAACATATGACAAATTACTGTTCAAAATAACACTGTACATCAGAGGCTGTGAATTGAATTGGCAAAGAAGTAAAATATTATCATTGATGAGCCCATTTTGAATTGGTCACAACTTTAGTTTTATAAAAGACAAGTTCTCCAAATGGTTTATGACTTTCTTGGAAACATGGTACCTTAAGCTTGACAATACTAAGATGAAAATATGCCAAGGTGAGAAGGGGAAGGAACTGAAAGGATGAGTTCCATTTATTAGAACATCCCACATGTAGCAGAAAAAAGCCCTCTTTTCATTATTGAATGGTACTTACTGATTGCAGTATGAACATCAAAAACACTACTTTCATGACATTACTGTAGGAATATAGCTCGGAACATCTAAGAGTTTGAGGTACACAAGGGGCTGAATAGTACACATTGATAGCATTTATTTGTGACAAATCATGTAAACTGGAGCAGGGCATCTCATGTAATATGATACCATCAGGACATAGCGCCTTGTGCAGATGCTCAGTTGCTATTGTCAAAGTGTTGAAACAGTTAATCCGTTACGCCATCCTTCTGTCCCTCCACCTTATTTTAAAGGAATCATTAATCCCTTATGCTCGTTCACAATGACATTGAGAGTTATTGTACTGAATTTGTAATGAAGGGGAAAAAACCTTCTAAGTTGCTTTATTGTAAGTCCAAGATGCAATGTAGGGGCAAAAAAGTTCCTACTTAAGGTGTCTCTAAGTTGTAAAAGGCATAAAAATATGATGGTGCCTCTAAAAATTCATTTTTTAAAAATTTTATAATGGATTATGATTATTGCGGATGAAAGCTAGTACTTGTTGCCCGTCTCTAATTTCCCTTGAGAAGGTAATGGTAAGCCATGTTCTTGAACAGAAATCATGTGGTGTAGGAAAACCCACAGTGCTGTTAGGAAGGGAATTTCTGGATTTTGGCCCAGAAAACTGTGAGGGAATAGTGAAAGTCAGCACGATTCCAAGTCGGCACAATGCTTGGCTTGGAGGGGAAATTATAGGTGGTGTTGTTCTAAATGGTAGAGGCAATGACCTTAGAAGATGTTTTCACGGAGGCTTGTTGGGTGCTGCACACTGCTGCCTCTGAGTGCCAGTGGTGGAGAGAAAGCATGTTTAAGTCTTAAGTGTTGTTATCCAAGTAAGAGGAAAGTATGTCATCAGATGCCTGATTTCCACCTTGCTGATTGTGGACAGGCTTTATGAATGCATCTAAGTTATTTGTTGCACAATTCAAAACTCTTGCAACCAAATAATTTATAGAGTCATGGAGTCATACAGCACAGAAACAGACCCTTCAGACCAACTCATCCATACCAGCCAGGTTTCCTAAACTGAACTTAGCCCATTTGCCTGCGTTTGGCCCATATCCTTCTAAACCTTTCCTATCGATGTATCTGTCAAAATGTTTTTTAAATGTTGTAATTGTACCAGCCTCCACCACTTCCTCTGGCAGCTCATTCCATAGACGCACCACCCTCTGTGTGAAAACATTGCCACTCCTATCCCGTTTAAATCTTTCCCCTCTCACCATAAACCTATGCCCTTTAGTTTTGGACTTGACTATTTACCTTATCTATACCTGGGCTATTCACCTTATCTATACCCGTCGTGATTTTATAAACCTCTATAACGTCACCTCTCAGCCCCCAAGCTCCAGAATAAAAGTTCCAGCCTATCAGCATCTCCTTGTAACGCAAAACTTCAGTCTCGGTCACGTCCTCATAAACATTTTTTGCACCCTTTTCAGTTTAATAACATCTTTTTTCCTATAGAATGGTGACCAGAATTGTATGCAGTCATCCAAATGGGGCTTTACCAATGTCTGGTGCATGTGACATCCCAGTTCCAGCACTCAATGTTCTGACCGATAAAGGCAAGAGTGCTAAATGCCTTTTTCTCCCTGTCTACCAATGCCACCGCTTTAAAGGAATTATGTACCTGCACCTCTGGGTGTCTCTGTTTGACAAAACTCCCCAGGGCCCTACAATTAACTGTATAAGTCTTGTCCCAGTTTGTCTTACCAAAATGCAACCCCTCGCATTTATCTAAATTAAACTCCTCGGCCAAACTCCAAAATTTTATTCCTCAACCCACTGGTCCAGATAATCAAGATCCCGTCGTACTCTTAAATAACCTTCTTCATGGTCCACTGTATCAACAATTTTGATGTCATCCACAAGCTCACCAACCATGCATCCTATATTCTCATCAAAATCATTTAAGCAGTGGACCGAGCACCGATCCTTGTGGCACACTGCTAGTCACAGGCCTTCAGTATGAACAACAATCTCTACCACAACCATCTGTCTCCTACCATCAAGCCAATTTTGTAACCAATTGGCTAGCTCTCCCTGGATCCCATGTGATCTCACCTTAATAACCAGTGTAGCATGCGGAACCTTGTCGAAAGCTTTGTTAAAGTCTTTACAGACAGCATCTACTGCACTGTCTTCATCAATTTCCTTGGTCACCTCTTCAAAAAGCTCAATCAAATTTTTGAAATATGATTTTGCACACGCAAAGTCATGCTGCCTATCCCTAATTAGTCCTTGCCTTTCTAAATGCATGTAGATTCTGTCTCTCAGAATCCCCACCAACAACCTACCTACCACTGACGTCAGGCTCACCAGTCTGCAGTTGTCTGGAATTTCCTTGCAGCCTTTCTTAAATAATGGCACATCGTTAGCCAGCCTTCAGTCTTCTGGCACCTCACCCATGTCTGTCGATGATACAAATATCTCTGCAAGGGGCCCCACAATTTCTTCCCTAACTTCCCACAATGTCCTGGGATATACTCGTTCAGCTCCCAGGGAATTATCTATCATCATGCATTTTAAGACTTCCAGCATCTCCTCTTCTGTAATGTGGGCTCTTTTCAAGATACCACTATTTTTATCCCTGAGTTCCCTAGCTTCCATGGCTTTCTTCATGGTAAATATTGACGTGAAATATTCATTTACGATCTGCCCCATCTCTTGTGATTCTACACATGGACGGCCTCGTTGATCTATTCATTTCCAAGTTACTCTTTTGGCCTTAATACACTTGTAGAATCTCTTTGGATTGTCCTTTAGCTTATCTGCTAAATGTAGCTCATGTCCCCTTTATGCCCACCTGATTTCCCACAAAAAGCGTACTCCTACACTCCCTATATTCTTCAAGGAATTCATTTGATCCCAGCAGTCTATACCTGACATATGCCTCTTTCTTTTTCTTGACCAGAGCCTCAATATCTCTAATCATCCAATATTCTGTACTCCTTTCAACCCTGCCCTTCACACTAACAGGAACATGCTGGTCCTGAACTCTTGTTATGTCGCTTCTGAAAGCCTCCCACTTGCCAGATGTCCCTTTACCTGCGAACAGCCTCCCCCAATCAAGTTTTGAAAGTTCCTGTCTAATACCATCAAAATTGACCTTGCCTCAATTGAGAACCTTAATTTGTGGACCAGACCTTTCCTTTCCATAGCCATTTAAAACTAATAGAATTATGGTCACTGGTCCCAAAGTGCCCGACTATTAACACCTCAGTCACATATCCTGTTTTATTTCCGAAGATGAGGTTGAGTTTTTCCCCTTCTTTAGAAGGGTCATTTACATACTGTTTGAGAAAGTTTTCTTGAACACACTTAACAAATTTCTCCCCATCCAAGCCCTTAACACTATGGCAGTCCCAGCCTATGCTTGGAAAGTTAAAATCCCCTACCATCACAACCCAATATTCTTACAACTACCTGTAATCTCCCTATATATTTCCTTCTCAATTTCCCACTGACTATTGTGGGACCTGGAGTACAATCCCATCAAATTGATCACCCACTTCTTATTTCTTAGTTCCACCATATAGTTTTGCTGCATGATCCCTCACGAATACCTCTCTAAGTACTGCCATGATCATGGAAACACCAACACCTACAAGTTTCCCTCCAAGCCACTCGCCATCTTGACTGCAAGTATGTAGCTGTCCCTATACTGTCGCTGGAGAATCCTGGAATTCCATCCCTAATGGCATTCTGGGTCAACCCAGAGAAGATAGACTGCAGCTGTTCAAGAAGGCAGCTCACCACCACCTTCTCAAGGGCAACTCGGGACAGACTATAAATGCTGGCCAGCCAGCAATGCCCACATCCCAAAAATGAATAAAAAAGCTTCTGATCTTTTGATGGAAGGGGGTCATTGATGAAATGATTGAGTCTGAGACATTGTCCTGAGGAACTCCTACAGAAATGTCCTGAGACTGCTATCATCCCAACAATTGTAACTATTTTCCTTTGTGATCAGTACGACACTAACCATCAGAAAGTTTGGGCACTGATTACCACTGACCTCAGTTTTTCCACGTCTTCTCATGCCATGCTAAGTTAAACTCTGCCTTTGTGTCAAGGTCAGACTCATTCATCTCACTTCTGGAATTCATTTATTTTGTTCACATTTGGACCAAGGTTTAACTGAATTCTGGAAACTAGTGCCTTTGGTGCAACTCAAACTGGACATCAGTTAACAGGTTATCGCTGAACAAGTGTCTCTTGATAGCATTGCCAATGATATCTTCCATCACTTAGCTGATGGTTGTAAGTTTGATGATGGAGCAAAAATTGTCCAGTTTAGACTTAACCTGTATTTTGCAGACAAGTCATACCTGGGTAAGCTGTATTTGAACAACTTGGCAAGGAGCACATCTCACTTTTAGAGCACATCTTCACTACCACATCCAGGTTATTAAAATCCATAAACTTTAACCATCTCTTAATATCATGTGGAGTGTGGTGAATTTGCTGTAGATTGGCATCTGTGATGCTGGGTCCTCAGGAGGAGGTTAAGATGAATCATCTATTCAGCATTTCAGGCAGAAGGTAGTTGTAAATTTTTCAGCTTGTCTTTCACACTTATCCTGAGATACCCATCATTGAGGATGAGTATGTTTGTGGAGTCTATTCCTGCTAAATGCCCAACCATTAATGACTCAATGTGGCAGGACAGCAGAGCTTTGATCTGAGGCATTAGTTATCAGAATACTTTGTTTTATCTACCACGTGCCATTTCTGTTTTAAACATGCCTGTAATCCTGTGTTATGGCTTTACCAGTTTGACACCTTTTTTAAAGGAATGTGCTTGAAAATATGCAGGCAAAATTTTAGAAGAGCAAATTACTGGCATTTCGGACCCACTGCTGATTCTTGTAACCAACAAACAGTGCAAGAAATGCTAGCTACACACAGAAGTCATTATAGGAAATTAGGCAGCATGAAATTGCAGTGCTGCACACATTCCACTTAATGGGCACAGGTTAATCATGTATCATTTTATCACACTAAGATTGGAGGAAATCTTCTCCCTGTGCTTTCAGTGCTAATAATAAGGTTTCTGTGTATTCACAATATCAATACTACACAGCAACAGAGAAAGAAAACCATTTCATTCTTGGCTTCTTTGACATTTCCCCTTCAAAACAACATAAAATTACAGAATTTTACACTATGTTAAGGAGGTCAGACTGATGTTACTGTAGTTTGCAAAGCTTAAATTATTTACCACATATGTAGAAGTGGAAGCATTTTATAACATGTTTCAACGTCTTTAGATTGTTCTGCAATTCCCAGCACTAGAAGGGCAACAGGGAGTGATGGCACACTACAGTCATGAGGAAAGAGATAAATCCTGAGCGTAAATTAAACCTGATATTCCTTTTTTGTCCTCATGCTAAATAATCCTGAAGATTTATACGTAGGGTAGTGAGTCACAAGGATATGCAATGAAATTGACATTAAACCTTCACCCGGACTTTCCTTAGATTTTTGGTGGCATTCGGCCATAAAATAAAGGAGGTCAAAAAGTGCTTCATTTTTATCATCTCCATCAATCTTCGGCCCTGGCGGCCACCTTCTCTTAGCGATAGCTTTGGCTGAGTGGTAACATTCTAATACCAGGTCAGGAGATTAAAGTTTCAGGATGCATTCCAGAGCATGCATACATTCATGACTCAGGGAGTGCTGTGTTTAACTGTCATTTTAAACTAAGATCCTGTCTTCTCTCTTAGGCAGGCAAAAGAGATTCTGTGAAGTTCTACCTAGTGACCTGACCAGTTTTTATATCTTAATGTATTTATTTCTTAACCACATCGTTGAAACAGATTATCTGGCCCTGATCCCCGTGTTGTTTGTGAGAACTTGCTGTTAGCAGATTGGCTACCTTGTAGTACAACACTAACTAAACATCGAGAGTACTTTGTTGTGACATCTGAGGTTGTGAAATATGCTAAATGATCAAAGGATCTCTTTCTTTCATTCTATCTCTCTTTCTTTCTTGTATTTGCTGATCTCATCATTAGATTCCAAGAATATCAATCCTTATAACTTCCTCTGTAACATCCCCAAAGGAATTGAGCTACTCTCCAGCACGTCAGTCTAACATCAAAATCCATATTATTTAATCCTCACTCATTGCATTCTTCAGGTGACATTCCCATGACCCCAGCGTTGCTATTGTAGCAGCAATAAAATAAATCAAATAAACAAAAGTCAAGAAGTCATTACCAAAAATTTATTTTCAATTCTCATTTTAATTTTTAATAAATATTTCTATTTTAGATTTTTCTTACCATGAGAGAAGCACAGTTGAACAACCTAAAACAATATTAGAATAGACAATTAGTATTGAAGAGAGTTACTGTTTGAAATTATTCACATACATTATGCTGGTGTCCAATGTTCCATCATGTCCTGATGATACTTCACTCTCATACGTTCTCTGCCCTCCACCTCTCCTCAATCACTGAACTGGACTCTCAGGTCAACATTCTAAAGGTGAGATTAGGTTAAGTCACAGTGTTTTACAAAGAGAAAAGAAAAGTTGCATTTAAACAGTTATTGCAATTTAAAAGCATTGCTCGGCAAAAGCACCAACGTCAAACTAGTTTATCTTCAATCATCTTGGTAACCATATAACAATAATGGAGTTATTGACATTCATGGATACCCTACAGTGGGCAATAGATAAAAACACATTTGCCTAATGGTGAAACAAAATTGAAAACTTTGACTTATAGAGTCATAGAGTAATACAGCAGAGAAACAGACCCTTCAGTCCAACTTGTCCATGCCAATCAAGTTTCCCAAACTAAACTAGGCCCACTGACCTGTGTTTGGCCCATATCCCTCTAAACCATTCTTATTCATGTACCTGTCCAAATGTCTTTTAAATGTTTTAACTGGCTTCCCAAATTCCAACAAGAAATCCTGGAATATTCCCGTCCTACTCCTGCCTGACTGCTCTGAAAAAAAGAAAATGCAGTTGTCTACTTCCAAACTAACTCAAAGGCAAGAACTACCAGCAAAAACAACCACAGAATGCAAAAGCTGCTTTAACTCTCTTCAAAAGATTGCCCCACTAACATCTTTTCAGTTTCGTCCACCATCGAAAATGTGGATACTTTGCTGACAGTCTGGAAAGGCCAATGGGATAAATGCATCCAATCAGATTTTTTTCAATATCAAACACCCAAATGGATAGATGTGGTTTGTCAAATTTGCCGCTAACATCCATCCTTGCCCTGGGCTTCACCTAGAGGTCCTGTGTTATTCCAAAATAATTGCTACTCCAATGCCAGAAAAATCATCCCTCAATCGTAAAAGCAAATATTCCATTAGCCTTCAGTCTACAGTCCACATGGTGGTCAAATTGCTCATTGAATAAAATAAATTTCAGAAGCCCACACCCCCGCCCCCCACCAAATGTGTGGGCAGGTTTAGAAAAGGTCTAGGCTTAGAGGAATTTCTTCTGACTGCTGCTAGCACTGGAGCAAGGTGCTAGAAGAAGTTGAGGGCTGAAACTGTCTTCATATACTTGCCATTAGCACATGGTGTTGTCTGACTTGAAGGTCTGCGTCTGAAGCTTTTAACCATTGTTCAATGCTGCCAAACGTTTATCAACACCCTAATATACAACTGTAAGTTCCATGTTTACCACAGTGACAAAATCAACTGAACACACACATTCAGCAACTGCGAAACATACAGCTTTACTGAGATCTGGCATTAACTTGATAGGTCGAGCAGTCTCCCTCTGAACTTAAATTACTCTGTGGCTGTAACTTGCCTTGCATCAAAACCTGGAAGCTTGTTTTTGCTGATGGTTGTAGCATTGTCGATGCAGGCGTCTATGTAATTCATTCCCCAGTGCGTAAGAAAATTGATCCAAATGTTGAGGATCCTATAAAAATGAATAATCTCTACAGATGAAGGTTAATCAGCCTGATGTCTCAGAAGATTAACACTATCCTCCCAGAGGAATGCAAGACTAAAGCATGATATTGGCAGAGATTGGTCAGAGAGGGAAAGATTGAAACATACAGGTACAATTTCAAGTTTGGAAGATGTTATGATTGTCAGTAAAATGTAACTGACCAAAGAAATTCACGCTTTCCTACAGCTACATCGATCCCAGAAATTTTCTGTAGATCTTCAGGAAGTTATTGAGCAGGTGTCACTCCAGCAGAGCACAGATCAACATCGCTTTCATTAATTTTCTAATATTTACAGCAGAACTAAAGATAAAAAGAAAGGCATTAATACAGATTAATGGGTGTAATAATAGAGCAGCTCACTGTGGAAGCTGAACTAATCTCAAGAAGATTGTTTTTCAACCATCTGGATCAGAGTTTTTAAACAGTGCATCTCAGCATCAGCGGTCCATAAAAAATACAAACACTTTGGGATTTCTTATAAAGGAAAATTGCGCAAATATTTGAAGAACAGAAAAATATCAGGCTGACAGGAAAGAATGTGACAGTGTAATTAAGTTTAGATTGCTCAAGCAGTGTCAGAACTACCAAAATGGACTAAATTATCTCCTTTATTGTGCCAAATTGTTATAGTTTAGAGAGCACTCTGTTACCTTTAAATAGAGAATTGCAAATGCACATAAGGTGGTGAGTGAAACATTTTCTTATTTCGTCACTTGAATAAAAACTAGGTATCACTCAAGTATTGCAAACAGCTACAGAGTTAAACATCTGTTTTAATCATGAGGACACGGGGCAAGATTTTCTAGATTTGAAATTGAGATTCTGGAGCCAATGTACCACCATACATGCTAGTGCCAGACACCATCTTGGTGAGGGTGTTAGTGCCAGTGTTAGGAGAATGTATCACAAGTATGAGGACCAAGCAGGTTGTGAAAGCAATCAATCAATCAATCAGTAAGTAGTTAACACTGCTTTGATGCCTGCAATGCCATTGTTGACCTTCCTAAAGACACTGTCACTCCTCTGAGTAGTAGCTCAGCAATCCTAATAATCTGCTGAAGCATAGATTGCTGAACTGCTGTGAGACCCCTACAAGGAATGTTCCCCCTTAAGCTGCATGACCGTACAGCTGCTCCAAGTTTCCTCCAAGGTTCAATGAATGCCAATCATCATGATCACCGTATTGACTTCCACTTTCAGAAGTCACTGCCTTGCATGGACTTTGGAAGTGCATGCATCAAAAAAAATTTGAGACAGTATTGCCAACAATCTCCTGGAGAATTGGTAACTGCAGCAACGATGGCAACTGTCCAACCCTGCATGTCCACAAGTTCAAGTTTCATAAGTTCAGTCTAAGCTTTCACAGATGCAATTAAACATGGGGACTTTGCCAAATGTCCCTCAATTCAATGATGACTTCTGTTGAGGATTGCTGTATGGGCTTCATTTGACTGAATAGGCAAATTCTCAACCAATAGATCTTTGGCCATATGGAGCATTATATTCCACGAGGCAGTTTCTCACCATCAAGAGGTTGAGACTCAATGCAACTTGCAACTTTTCACCACTTTGAACAGCCACTTATGTCAATACTGCCACACTTCATGGACAGATTCAATTTTTTTGTCCTCCCCTGGAAGGTTGGCCATTTGAGGGTTGAGCAAATGGGACTACACAGGGGAGACACATTTAGACCAACTCAAAACCGTGTCCAGTTTGTTAAGGTTGATTAAGGAGTTTTTCTGAATGCTTGTGAAGCTGACTTCAAGAAATGAATCAATATTTGTCCAATGGTCTCCCCAGGGAATCTGGAGGATGCAGCGGATGCGTTGTTGATGATATTTCTCTTGTCCTCTTATGTGTCACTGATAGACAATGCAGGTCTCACTGCTGTGTAGGATTACACACAATAGGTTCATTCTCTTTCCCTTGTTCATAGAATGTGTGTGTCACTTCCTAACCCAGCATTTATTGCTCATCTCAAATTGCCTTGGAGAAGGAGGTGCAGAGCTGCCTTAAAACCATAAAACCATAAGATATAGGAGCAGGACTAGGCCATCCAGTTCATCACATCTGCAGTGCCATTCAGTGAGATCATGGCTGATCTGATAATCTTCAACTGCATTGGCCTGTTCCCCATAATCCTTGATTCTCTTACTGATTAAACCTCTATCTATCTCAGCCTTGAATATACTTAATGAATGACCCAGTTCTGACAGCCCTCTCTCATAAAGAAGTCCACAGACTCACTAACTCTGAGAAGAAACTCCTCTGTTTTAAATGTGTGACCCCCAATTCTGAGATTATGCCCTGATCCCAAACTCTCCGACAAGGAGAAATATCCCTTTTGCATCCTCTTTATTAATTCCTCCAAGAATTTTGTATGTTTCAATAATCTCATCTCTCATTTTTTCTAAACTCCAATGAGTACCTCTCCTCATAAGACAGTCTCTGCATACCCATGATCAGCCAAGTAAACATTCTCTGGACTGCTTGAAATGCCAGTATAACTCATAAGGAGCCCAAAACTGTTCACAGTATTCCAGCTGTGACTTGTCAAGATCAACCTATTTTTGTATTCCATTCCTTTCAAAATAAATTTCAACATTTTATTTGCTTTCCTTATTACCTACTGAGCTTGTACACTAGCTTTTAGTGACCCATGGATGAAGACACCTTCTGTTCTGTAGCTTTCTGCAGTTTTTCTCCATTTAAAACATATTCAGCTCCTCTATTCTTCCTGCCAAATTGCATAACTTCACATTTTCCCATGTTATGTTCCATCTGCCAAGTTTTTGCCCATTTGCTTAACCTGTTTATATCCTTCTGCAGATGCTTTGTGTCATCCTCATCACTTGTTTCCCTACCTAATTTTTTTGTCATCTGCAAACATGGCTGTAGTACATTAATTTTTATAACCAAGACATCAACATACTGTCAATAATTATGGCCTTAGCATTGATGACTAGTTACAGGCTGCCATCCTGAAAATGCTTCTCTTATCACAGCCCTCTGCCTTCTATTAGCCAGTCCTCTATCCATGCTAATCATTGAGTCATAGAACTCCAACAATGTGCAAGCAGGCCACTCAGCCCATCAAGTCCACATAAACCTTCCAGAGAGCATTTCACCTAGACACACCCCTTACCACATCCCTGTAACCATGCATATCCCATGGATAATCCACCTAACCTGCACATCCCTAGACACTATGGGCAATTTAGCATGGCCAATCCACCTTTGTACATCTTTGGAGCATGGGAGGAAACCGGAGCACCTGGAGGAAACCCATGCAGACATGGGGAGAATGTGCAAACTTCACACAGACAGTCATCCGAGGATGGAATCAAACCTCCAACACCATGGGTTCTTATCTCATTAAGTAGCTTATTGTGTGATATCTTAACCAACGCTTTGTGAACATTCAAATATATTACATCCACTGCTCTCCTTTTACCTGTCTTGCTTACTACATCCTCAAAGAATTCTATTCAATTTATCAGATATGATTTTCTCTTTATGAACCATGCTGATTCTGATTGATTATGTTCTATATTTCTGAATGCTCTGCTATTATATACTTTATAATCGACCCCAACATTTTACCAATAACAGACATTAAAAACTGGCCTATAGATACCTTGTTTTTGTCTCCTTCCCTTTTTAAAATAAATATTACTTTGGCAGTTTTCTGATCGTCCGGGACTTTTCCAGAATCTAAGAATGTTTGTAAGATTACTACCATTGCAGCCATTATTTCTGTCGTTACTTCCTTTATTATTTGAGGTTGTATCCCATCAGGTCCAGGGAACATATCACACTTTAGCTCCCTAGCATTCTCACTTCTGTAATAGTTATTCTATTTACTTTCTCTCCTCTTTTAGCCCATTGATTAATTTTAGAATGCTGTAAGTGTCTTCTACTGTAAATATTGATGCAAAGTATTTATTCAACTCCTCTGCCATTTCCTGGATCTGCATTATCATTACTGCAGTCTCATTATCTAAGCGGCCAATATTCATTTTGGCTTTTCTCTTCCTCTTTATGTCTTTAAAGAAGCTCTTGCTGTCCTTATTACTTGCAAGTTTGCTGTCAAAGTTAATCTTCTCTTTCCCTCTTTTTCTTCATCTTTTGTTTGTCTTTAAAACACTGTCAATCCTCTATCTTACCATTAATCTTTGTCACATTTCATGCTTTTTCTCTTTCTATGCTGTCCTTAACTTCCAGCCTGTCAAAGACTTTCCTTCTTGCCATTTACCACACCCTGAATTTTTGTATTGTCTCTGAATCCCATGGTATGCCACTGGACACAGTCTTCCAGTCACAAAAACATCATCCTCTGCTTCCTGCTCCTGAGCCAGTTTTGAATCAATTTGCCGATAGTACATGGGCTCTTAGCTTCTAACTGAGCTGCTATGTCACATCTCGTCAAAAGCCTTACTGAAATCAATGTAAAGTACATCGACTGTATCAACTCATATACATATCTAGACACCTCCTCAAAAAATTCAGTCAAAACTGTTAGACAGGATCTCCCCCTGACTAAGCCATGCTGACTATTCTTCATTAATCCATGACTCTCCAAGTGGACAGTAATTCTCTCCCTCAGCCCAGTCGTTTCACCACCACTGAACTTAGACTCATAGTTTACTGTTTTATCCCTACTACCTTTCTGGAATAACGGTACAACGTTAGCTGTCCTCCAGTGCTGTGGCACCTCTCTGTGTCCAGAGAGGATTTGAAAATTAATGTCATATTCACTTTGAGTCAATGCTGCAAGTTCAAGCGTACTCCATAGAGCTAAGTATAAATGGAAACCTCTGTATTGTTCGAGGAACCTGCCATATGGTCAGATGTACCATCTTATGATTGAGGGACTAAATTAATGCCCTGCCTTTTCTCAGATAAATCTAAAAGAACTCATGGCACAACAAAAAGTTGTGCAACAGAATTAGTAATCAACTTTCCTCAATATCTATAACAGATTATTTGGTCATTCATGCCATTGCCATTTGCTTGCAAACTTGCGACACAAATTGGATTTCTCACATTCTGGTCACACCCTTCAAAATTACATCAATGACCATAAAGTGCTTTGGGAGTTATTTAAAGTTGCCATATACATAAATTCCTTCTGGATGGGTTTCAAGATTTAAGTAATAGAGGAGGTGGGGGATGGGGATTTGGCTCAATCAAACCTGAAGGGTCTTCTGAACCAAATGAACATTTTTTTCCAAAAACTCCCACATCTTCATGAGAAAAGTTCTTCCACTTAATATAATTGTGGAAACTGGCTCAAAGGAGTTACTGAGCCTGATAGTGGGTGTGAGTCAAGTTAACATCGTGAAAATATAGGCACCCAATGTGATTCATCAATCATGCCATTTCAATAGGGTGCACTCTAAATTAATCTCCCTCAGTGTTGACCTCAGAAACTCCCCCACATGAGTTTCCCATATAACAATTCCTGCTGCACAATATTCTATACCAATACATATTCATGAAAAACTGATGGAATAAAGGATATTAAAATATACCCTGAAGGATGCCACACTTGATTGTATTTTTCAGTAATTGTTTGATTTTCTTTTCAGAGTTCCTGATAGAAAGGCACACTTGTTAAATTGTACTGTAATAACTACATGACAGCTACACTGATTAAGCAAGTTTTATTCCACTATCATTCTATTTCCCAAACTCCATTTTGTGGAGGAGTTATTGCATTGAAAAATGTATAACACTGGAATCAGAATTTAAAGCACATCTTAACTTTTTGAATTATAATGTATTTACAATGTTTTTAGACAATTCTGACAGCTATTTTGGACACAGAGGTCACAAACAATGCCTTGTCTCAGAATGAAGCATTCAGTAATAAACCTGGGGATTACTGGCAGTGTAGGTACAGTTGTGGACTGGGACTTCAACTCACAAACATCTCAACAAGGAGACCACAACTTAACCAAACTAACATGCCAGAAGTGAGTTCCTTACAGTTGCAAAAAGGAGAAAAACTATCAATAAACTGTGCATTAAAAAGAAAACTCAAAGAGAGAAAACAGGCCTGTTTCATACAGGAAAATGTGTCTACATTCAGCCTAAGAACAGGTACCAAATCACTAAGTATCTGGAGCTGGGAGGTGCAACCAACATCTTTCTTCCCTTTCTGATTGGCTAACCTGGGTGTCATGGGTGCACAGCTGGTAGCATGAGTAAGTTATGACACTCGGGTCTGAGGCTTATGCATTGCTGTCTGAGTGCTCATGAGACAGAAGACTTGAATGTGAGGTATATCAAAGAGATCTTAGAATAGCATAGGAATTCATAGAATCATACAGTCCAGAAAAGACCCTTTAGCCCATCATGTCTACACCAACAAAAACTACTCTCAAACCTACATTAGTCCCACTTTTTCACACTTGGTCCATAGCTTTGAATGCTATGACATTTCAAGTGATCAACCAAGTACTTTTTAAAGTTACGAGGTTTCCTGCCTCAATTACCCTCCCAGGCGCTGCATTCCAGATTCCCACCTTCTGGGTGAAAAATAATTTCCTCAAATCCACTCTAAACCTTTTTCCCTGTCACCTTAAAATTATTCCCCCTTACCATTGATTTTTTTAATTAAGGGAAACAGCTTCTTCCTAACCACCTTGTCCATGCCCCTTATAATCCTATACACATTAATTATGGTCCCCCTCAGCCTTCTCTGCTCCAAAGAAAACAACCTGAGTTTATCCAATGTCTCTTCAGAGCTAAACTGCCCCAACCCAGGCAACATCCTCTGGTGCAATCATATCCTTCCTATATATATAAATACATAATATATATATGAAAATATATATAGGTGTCTCCAGTCACACAACATTCTATCACCAACATACCTGTCTCCTGCCACTAAGCCGATTTGATCCAACTTGCCACATTACCCAATTACATGTGCTTTGCTCTGATGAAGAGTCATCTAGACTCAAAACGTTAGCTTGCTTTCTGTCCATGGATGTTGCCTGACCCAATGTGATCTCCAGCATTTTTTAGTTTTCAGTTCAGATTCCAGCATCTGCAGTAATTTGCTCCTATATGTACTTTGACCTTCTTATCAGTCTCACATTTGGGACCATGTCAAAGGCTTTGCCAAAATCCATATAAACTACATCAACTGTGCTACCCTCATCTACACACCTGAACACCACCTAAAAAAATTATATCACATTTGTTAGGCATGACCTACCTCTGATAAAACCATGCTGACTATCCTGGAGAGTAATTCTCTCCTTCGGAATTTTCTCCAATAGTTTCCCTACCACTGGAACAGGAATAGGCCATGTGGCCTATCGAGCCTGCATTACCATTCAAACAGATCATGGCTGATCATTTACCTCTGAGTCATTTTCCCCATTGTCCCAATATCCTTTGATGTCATTGGCACACAGTCCTTATTATTGGAGATGCTAATAATTGAAAGCTGGTGACTGGTGAATTGAGCACTGTGGGAGTTGGTGAGTTATGGTTGTTGAGTATGTACATTGCACATTCATGTGAGGTCACTGGAATTCTTGCAACAGCGCATCCAGTTACCGGTGGTGTGGCTCCTGGTATTGATCTTCTTGGCTTTACTCCTCACTATTCTATGTGTGGTGGAACCAACCAGAGCCAGCTAATAGCCACGGTAAAGTGCTACCACTGTTCCTTCTCTATTAGTAGGTTTAATGACCTGTTGGTCAGCAGAGGAAAGGATGAATGATTAGACAGTCTTAACAAGAATGAGCACTTGCCTTAATGACAAGATGTAGTCCATTGCATGATGACTCAAGACTGGGTGATATCATCAGGTTGTTTAGAGATTAATGCAGTATCCAACATTAACACTTTCAGTAGTTTTACCTTATACAACACTAACCACCTGCAAATATAGGACATTTCTTTCATGTTCAACCTCTTCCACCAAGATCTCTGCTGCAACATCTGAAAACCATGGAGCCCACTCACTCCCATTTGTGGCTTATTCACAGTTTGCCAGTTCAAATTCACCTTTGGCATGACTGCCAGCACCTATTCCAACCACAATGATCACCGCCTATAAGTGTCACAGGCTAGCTTTAAGCTGTGGTTTAACTGATACTAATACATTATGATTCTGGGCCCTCTTGTTGGCTTTTATGCAAGGTAAAGCATAGATTAGCAATGGCTGCACACAGTAATCATTCAAAAGGAAAGGCAGGATGAAGTTGGCATATTGCCTGCATTACACTAAACAAGTAATGTTTAATTGCATGTTGCAATCTTGCACTCATTTTATTGGACTATCAAGGACTATTTCGGGGATATTTAGCCTCCAGCGTGTTTGGCCGAAGTTAAAGTTATAACAGAAGCTCTGATTAAAATTACAGATGTGTTTTCTTGCAGAGCACCTGCAGAACACTCCGCTTTAAAATTCTCATCAGCAGATTCAAATAGACAGGATGTTTTGCACTCTTAAGTCAGGCACCACTTCATTGAGCCAAATTAAAGGTGCAGAAATTTGCATAGCAATGCAAATAATGAGAATCAAGAGCATAATTACATTTTCATTTTTTTTGCTACTTAAAAAGATTATGCTTTCTCTTGTTCTGATAATGATGTTATGTAATTATCTACTGATATTGAAATCTTGGTTCCTGTGATAATGTAAGAAGAATATTGAAATATTGTTATATTCCCAAATTAACTGGAGGTTATATGGTTCTTTAAGGTAACAAAATACCACAAGGTGCTTTACAATCACAAACATTTAGAATAGGATAAGCTCTAATGGTGATTGATTGATTGATTTGATTTATTGTCACATGTACCTAAGCACAGTTAAAAGCTTAGTTTACAGCAGTACAGACAGATCATAGTATGCAAGGACATACAGATCATAGGGTGAAAAAATTCCTGGACAGAGTAAGGCATACAGGTTATACCACACAGGACGTGCGCTAGACAAGATCAAGATTAACAAGATCAGCATTACTTCAAGTTAGAGTGTCCATTCATCAGTCTAATAATGGTAGGGAAGAAGCTGTTCTTGTTTCAAAAGACTGGAATCAGATAGAAATTAAAACGAAGTGAAAGGAAACTTTGGGAGAAATGATTAACAGTTTGGTCAGGGATATAATTTTTTTTTAAGTGATAAAGGGCAAGAGAAAGGCAAAAAGACAAAGAGGCTTGGGGAGGCAATTCATGAGTTTCAGGTTTGGATAGATGAGCGTCTGGCCTCAATTAATTGGCAGTGAAGTGTGAAATTCACAAGAGGTTACAAGTAGAGGAACACAATGTGTACGGAGTTTATTATAACTGGAGGAGTGATAAGGAAGGGTAAGGCCAAGGAGGCATTTGAACATGAGAATGGGAATTTAGATTTAAGGTATTGGTGGGCTAGAAGCCAAGAGGGTCAAACAATTTAGGGGAAGTGAGATGACCAATTCTTGGTAAAAATTAGACTGTGGACAGCAGAGTATTGAATGAGTTAACATTCATGGAGGTTGAGGATTAGAAGTCAGATAGGAAAGTATTTCAATAGCCTAGCCTTTGCAAATGAAGTGCTAGAGAAGATTAAGATTGGGAATTTCCTTGAGGCTTCTTATGTTCTGCCGCCATAATTTTGCTGGAAGTTCAGCAGAAGCAATCATTCAACTTATGATGGTGGAGCACAAGCCCTCTCCCCACTCCTGATTTACTAGCAGTGTTTAATAGAAGGAAAAAGAATACCATGGTGATTTGGTGTTGGGAAAAAAACAAAATTGTTCAGTTGTGTGTGATAACACTTCTGGATACAAAAGCAAAAATGCAGATCTCGGGGTGGAGCTGCAGAACTGTCTGTCCCATGCTGAGACTAGACTATTCCATGATAGTGGCTCTATTTTTGTATTCAATAATAAATAGTGTTTCTTTCCAGTCAATTTCCTGAGTTAATACATCGGTGATGAGAGAAAAGCAAAGTATCGGACAGCCTTCCATATCAACAAACTTGGTAAGATGGAAACATATTAAAATTTCAGAGGTGGAGAGATAATCCCTATAAGGCCCATTGGGAATCATTAATTAATCTCCTTGTGGATCTCGCTGAATAGGAGTTCCCTTGGAAACAGGCAATGGCTGGAACTCATCACCAGAATCCTTTATAAAGCAGAACTGTCAGTCCAGGGCAGGGAATAGCCTTTGTATGCAACAAGTAGTAGCTATATTTCGGTGTTAAACAATGAACAATGTTCATTGCCACTCAGGCTTGCTGATTTATTACTAATGGGATTTGAAGAAACTCCTAACTTGGAAAGAAACATAAAGCACACCCAGAGTTGGGGCCTGCAGAACTGTCTGTGCTGGGCTGGGACTAACCTATGTACACCACATGTAGTGGCTTTGGTGTTCAACAATAAACAATGTTCCTTTCTAATCTGCTTTCCTGAGTTATTACAGAGGTAATCAAAGACAAATTGATTTTTTTAATGGAGAGAAACAAGAAAGTGGGTGAATTCAGATGTCCAAATAGACATATCACTCAAAGGTCATAGACATATACAAAAAGAAATCACAAAGAGCTAATTAAATATTAGCTTTCATCTCAAGGTCAATTTTAGTAAAGCCTTGATTAGACCCCATTTAGAATATTGTCTTCAATTTTGGATACCACACAAGGAGGCTATATTAGATTTTGCAGACAGACAAGAATGTCCTACAATCTTTGTAGTACTGTAATCCAAGGTGATTAAATATGTTAGATAGGCTACATTTATAGGTGCTTGATTGCATCTCTCAGCATTTTCCCACTGGGCTACAACTACAATTGCTGTGAAGTACAGCGATTCTCATTAAGGAGACATATGCACACATATATAACCTACAAACAGCAATGAGGCAAGTGACAAATTAATCTGTTACTGGTTGATGGAGGAATGTTTGTCATGAGTCTGGAATTATCACTGTAATATCTTTAATGTTTAACTCAATGTATTGAGACTATTTCTACTGGGGTAGAGAAATCTGAGCAAACATTTTATAAAGCATTTAAAATTATAGAAACGTTTAATAATAACTGCTAGTTGGAAAGTGAATGATGAGGAAAAGGATCAATTTTTAAATTCTCATTCAGATCTTAGAATCCCTACAGTGTTGTAACAGGGTTTTTGGCCCAACAAGTCCACACTGACCCCCAGAGTATCCCATCCAAACCCACCTCCCTATAACCCACCTAATCCACACATCCCTGAACACTAGGGGCAATTTAGCATGGTCAATCCACCTAGCCTGCATATCTTTGAACTATGGGAAGAAACCAGAGCACCTGGAGAAAACCCACACAGACACAGTGAGAATGTGCAAACTCCACATAGACATTTGCCTGAGGTTGGAATTGAACCTGGGTTCCTGGCATTGTGAGGTAGCACTACTGAGCTACTGTGCCACTGTGCCACCCCAAACTGAAGATGCCCAGCATGGGGCTTGAACACATGACCCTGAGATTAAGAGTCTCATGCTCTACCAGCTGAGCTAGCCGGGCTTCAGTGGAAGAAGAATGTTTATGAGAAATGTCTCAATGCAGAGGACTGTTGAGGAATGAAATGTTTAGTCACAGGACATGGTAGAGGCATAGACTATTGTTATTTTTATGAGCAAAGCAGTATTGAGATTTGAAGCAGAGAAGATACAAGATTGTAAAGCAATCACGGGGCAGTGGGATTTGTTTGGAATTGCTCAAGCAAAGCATAGTCATGATTAGCTGAATGCTTCCATCTGTTCTGTAAATATCAATGGTTCCATCTGAACCACAGAAAAAACCACGATTTGGTTCAATACTTTATCCATAGGAGCATTCTGCAGCATCTCGTTGAAATGTCAAACTTTCATTCCAGTCTCAGATTAGAATCCTGTGAGGAAGTGTTGCTTACTGAGCTAAATGATTGAGTGAATTGTAACAAAGCCTGAAATAAACTTTGCTTATTTTGGGAACTTGAGACAAACGAAATGCCATTTGAGCCTACTCTGTCATTCTGTTAGCTTATGTCTTATCTGTACACCAGCTGCACTCACCCACCTTAGTTCCATAACCATGAATTTCTTATTCCTAACTTAGACATCCATTCTTATTGTCTTCCGTCCTGGTTTCAGTCTTGACATTCACTTCAGCTGTGAAAATAATGACAAATTATTTGACTGTGGACAATTCAAATAAGTAAGAATGTATGGAAAGAACATAAATAGAGGAGGCCTTGCGTAGTGATAATGTCACTAGACTAGAAGCCAGGCTCATCATCCGGGGATAACAAGGTGTAGAGCTGGATGAACACAGCAGGCCAAGCAGCATCAGAGGAGGTGGAAGGCTGATGTTTCGGGCCTGGACCGGGTCTAGGCCCGAAACGTCAGCCTTCCTGCTCCTCTGATGCTGCTTGGCCTGTTGTGTTCATCCAGCTCTAAACCTTGTTATCTCAGATTCTCCAGCATCTGCAATTCCTACTATCTCATCATCCGGGGATATGGGTTTGAATTCTGCCATGGTAGGTAGTAACCTTTAAATAAAATGAATCATTATTGTAAAAACCATCCCATCTGATTTCCTAATGTCTTTTAGTGAGAGAGATCAGTCAAGGCTATCTAGTGTGACCTACATATAATTCCAGACCCACAGCAATGTAGTTAAATCTGAACTGTCTTCTGAGCAATTAGGGATGGGCAATTAACACTGGCCTAGCAAGCAATCCCCACACCTCACAAATGAATTTTAAAAATTGTTTGACTTCAAATATTTTCAGATACAATTAGGATATGGTTATGTCAGAAAGGATATCAGGTTAAGCTGCATGGTATGGACAAACTGGTCTGCTCAAACACGACGGACAGAATTTTCCCATTTTTCAGTTAAGTGCTTTGTCGAGTGAGATTCATAGGGCTGAATCACACCAGGAATCGACATTTTTGTTGGGTTTCATAGAGAGCTTTTCTTCACAAGGCCAAACAAGGTTTCTCATGCAATCATTTATTAACTAAGCACTGTACCCCAATGGCACCTTGCTTGCTGGATACAATCCCAACTCTACCACTTGCTGTGGCCATCACAACTCATTACTGCTGGGTATTGAGATTCCTTGTGCCAACATCATATTTTTAGATGATATGAAGTTAAATACAGTGATGTGCAAACAGACTTGAGGCTTCGGGTGCATAGATCTTTAAAATACCATGAACAGGTAGATAAAATAATCAAGAAGGTTAATGGAATGCTGCCCTTTTTATCTACACGACTCGAGTATAAGGATGCAGAAATTATACAAAACCCTTGTTAGACCTCAATTAGAATAATATAGATTCACACAGTAAAATGAGCAGATCTAGGCACCACACGTTAGACAGGATATACTGGCTTTGGAGGGAGTACAATGTCAGTTTGCAAGAATGATACCTGGAGTTCAGACATTAAGTTATGAGGAGGGATAATACAAATTAGGCCTGTTTTCCCTAGAATTTAGAAGATTAAGGGGTGACCTGATCAAAGTCTTCAAAATATGAACAGGAAAAGACAGGGTAGATAAAGACAAACTATTTCCACTGGTTGGAGATTCTAGAACTAGGGAGCATTGTCTAAAAATTAGGACTTAAAAATTCAAGAGAGATGTTAGGAAGCACTTCTGTACACACAGGATCGTAGATGTTTGGAACTCTCTTCCATAAACAACGGTTGATGCTAGGTCAGTTGTTATTTTTAAATCTAAAATAGATAAATTTTTGTTAAGCAAAGATATTAAGGGATATGGGCTTCATATTAAGCTATATGAAATTAAGCTACAGATCAGCCATGATCTCATTGAATGGCGGAACAGGCTCAACGGCCTACTCTTGTTCCTATGTTACTATTTAAAAAATCACTGTACACCTGGTCAAGTGTTACAGTCTGGGGCTGCTATGCATGTTTTGTTACATTGGCCCTGTCCGTGGCAGATTAGGGAATTTCAGACAGATGTAGCAACTTTAAACTGGGCATCCATGAGGCACTGTGGGCCATCTCAGCAGCAGAATCATACTCCAATACAATCTGCAACCATGTGGCCTGGCATATCCCCACTCTGCAAATACTACAAGCCAAGGGATCAGCCTTGTTCAATGAAGATTACAGGAGGGCATGTCAAGAGCAGGAATAGGCATATCTAAAAAAGAAATGTCCACCTGGTGAAGTTACACAACAGAACCACTTGCATGCCAAACAGCATTAGCAGCAAGTGATGGACAGGGCTAAGCAATTCCACAACCATCAGATCAGATCTAAGATATGCAGTCCTACCACATGTGGTTGGGAATGGTGGTGGTCAAGTAAACAATTACTGGAGGAAAATATTGCTGTCCTCAATGATCGGAAAACCCAGCATATCAGTATAAAAGATAAAGTTGAAGTATTTACAACAATCTTCAACAGAAGGATTGAATAGAAGATCCATCTTCCAGAAGCTCCCACCATCACAGATATCTGCCTTCAGACAATTGAATAAACTCCACATGATATCAAGTAATGACTGAAGACATTGCATACTGCAAACACTGTGGACCCTAACAACTTTCCAACATTACTACTGAAGACATGCTCCAAACCTTACTGCACCTCTAACCAAGTTGTTCCAGTACAGCTCCAATTTGGGCATCTACTGGACAATGTGGAAAATTGCTCAGGTATGTTCTGTACACAAAAATAAGGATAAAGCCAAACCTATCAATTATGCCCCATCAGTCTACTTTCAATCACCAGTAATGCATTGGAAAGGGTCATCAACAGTGCTATTAAAGTGTATTTGCTTAGCAATAACTTACTCACTGGTACCTATTTTGCATTCTGCCAGGGCCACTCAGCTCCTGACCCCATCATAGCCTTGATCCAGATGTGGATGCAGCAGCTGAATTCCTGAGGTGAGGTAAGAGTGATTGCCCTTGACATCAAGACCACATTGAACAAAGTATGGCAGCAAGGAGCCCAAGCAAACATAGAGGGAATTGGGAAAAATTCTTCACTGACCGGGGTCATACCTGGCACATACAAAGATGGTTGTGGTTGTTGGATGTCCGTCATCTCAGCTCCAGGATATTTCAGCAGAGGTTACTCAGGGTGGTGTACTAGGCCTAACCACCTTCAGCTGCTTCATCAACGATCTCCCCTCCATCATAAAGTCAGAACTGGAAATGTTTGCCAATCATTGTATAATGTTCAGCAACATTTGCAAGTCCTCAGATGCTGAAGTAGTCTGAGTCCAAATACAGTAAGATCTGGACAATATCAAAGCTTAGGCTGACAATTAAGTGTAATATTCATACTTCACAAGTGCCAAACAATGACAATCTCCAACAAGCCAGAATCAAAATGGCATTAGCATTGCTAAATCCCCTATTATCAATATCCTGAAGGTTATAATTGACAAGGAACTGAACTGAATCAGCTATATAAATGCCAAGCTGAGGCCTTGTGGTGCAATGGTAGTGTCTCTACCTTTGAGTCAGGAGGCCCAGGTACAAGTGTCACTTGCTCCAGAGGTTAATAATATCTCTAAACAGGTTAATTAGAATGTATCTATAGATATTATGGCTAGAAGCATATTTTGGAGGCAAGTAAGTCACATGTTGATATCCCAAATCCAAATCCCCAAGTCAAGCCACCATCCAGGGCAAAGCAACCTGCTTGATTGGCAACATGTTGGCTTCCAAAAGCACTCAGTAGCAGCAGTATGTAATAGGTGCAAGTTACACAACTCACCAAGGCTCCTTCAACAGCACCTTCCAAACCCAGATCATTGCTATCTAGAAGGACAAGGCAGCAAAAACAAGGGAACACTATCACTTGCTAATTCCCCTCCGAACCATTCACTATCCTGACCTGGAACTTCATTTCCATTCCTTCATTAAAAATCCTTAAACAGCCAGCACAGCATTGCAGATGATCCTAAACCAAATGGACTTGCATGGATTTAAGAAAGCAGCTCTCCACCATCTTCTCCAGGGCAATTAAGGGTGAGTAATAAATTCTGGCACAGCCAGCAATACTCATATTCCATGAGTGAATAATAATTTAAAAAATAGCAAATATAACACTTCTAATTGAAAAGAGAGGAGGCAAAAAAAAAAACATTTGGCCAGTTACTTTGGTGTTAGAATCGATCACAAAAGCTGGGCTTTGAAATGTTATTGATAATATGAGAAGAGTTAAACATAAAAGTAAGGATAAGAGCGAAGGGCTACAGAAGCTGGAGATATAAAATAAAACTGTAAGTGCTAGAGAAAATCAGCAGATCTGGTAGCATATGTGGAGAGAGAGAGAGCTGAGCTCAGACTGATTTGACACAATCAGTCATTTAAAGCGTGAATCGATACTGCATCTTAAGGATTTTGTAACGCCATTATCGATCATCCATGTAGATTCAAAAAAGGTTTTCACTGAAACTGAATGAAATGGTATAGTTAGCCAGTTTGGCATAGCTCCCATGCATGTGCCTTAAAAGAGATGGCAACTACGTGTATTCCTTGATCCAAGGTACCTCAACCTTGTACTTAAAACATGTCCACATAAAATATTGATATTGAAAGAATTAGCTCCTAAATTTTTCACAGTAAATTTCTTTTCTAAGTCATATGCAAAGCATGTGTATTCTGATCTGTCCGTTTAGCAGGAGGAACTCAGGAGCTCATGATATTTCCAACAGTTATCAGTCGGACTCTTAACAAACACCTATGACCTATTCCAGCAGCACATAGATAGGATTATTGAGAATGTGTTTATATAATGAATGATATTGTGATCATGGTTAAGACAAAGCAGGGCATGAGTACAATCTTCAGTAAAGAAACCCTGCCAAGGGAAAATGCACAACCGTCATGTTTTCAAGCAAGCTTATTTATTGGGACTGACAAATAATTGCCTTCGGAAAGTCTCTACTGAAGAGTTTTTTCATTGTTAGCAGTGCACAAAATTAGATAGAAACAATGCAGTTGAAACAGACAGTGTTGGTGTTTATCAAACACCTCAGGAGCTGTCTTAATCCTATGTGCTTGCCAACACACCGCAGCTATTTTATTAGGTTCCTTTTATTAAAGCACTGGGGTGTATGTGTGCATTTCAGAGAAGTAAACAGCAGTTGTATTGACTACAGAATTATTCAGCATTTAAAGTAGTTTCATTAAGACCAAACGAAAGCTGTCAGTGACAATATTGGAACATAAACCTTTTCTCAGTACCCCAGAGCACTCAGATGAAATAATACAAAATAATCTATATTTGCCTAACTATTACTACCTGACCTATAACCTAAAAACCAAAGTCATGAACCAGCTTAAATCTATGACTTTTAGTCAAGTTTAGTACTTGCATTTCTGGACACTATTTTAGAGATTTTGGGAGTTTATATAGCCTCCTCTACCTCACAGTCAGACAGAACCAATACATTATGGTCATGTTGGAGCTGATTACAGGCCATTCACATGGTGTAGAGGCAGTCTAGAGCAACCCGATGTTTTGTCAGAGCCTGGCCCATTTCAACCAGGGAAAAGAAAGACTAAGAAGGTTGCTCTGGGCTCTTATTTCTGGATGGTCAGGCTGCTGGAAACCAGAAGGCCATCATACCTGAAGATCCACTTGGTCATTGTCCATTAAACATGGCCCTCAACATTTTAAGCTCTTCCTCATGTGGCTGGGCATTATGTCAGAATGGCCCCTTCATGTTGCAGAACAAAATAGTGATGGAAGAACAAGAAAGCTGTAACAATAAAAAGCTCATAAACTATAAACTTCTTGAACTCCTTCCTCAAATTTCTTAGCATTCTGCACGTAGAACTCCTGACATATTCTCTGTCCATTTATTATTCAAAATGCTTAACATTTGTGCAAACTGTGAAAACTCCAGCTTCAACAATTTTGTTTTCCAGTACTTTAATAAAGGTACATAACATAATTTATGAAGGAAGGCTGGCAATTTAATTCAGTTTCAGTTGAGACAAGTTCAATAAATCAATCCATGAATTAAGCAGAAACTGAGCCTTGTTTCACATATGTATCTTCACACCAAACAATATTTTCTGGTTTATTTTACCTTATTTATGGTTCCTCTGAGATTCAAGAATTGTCAATCATGGAGCAGCTGGTCAACTCTATGAAAATTATTAGCAGCTAGGAGATGCCTTCTCCTGCATGGAGCTAACCAACTCAGGAGTACCGAATGTGGGCTTGCCACACTGAACTTGTATTTGTTTGCTGGCAGTAACACAGACTAACTCTGTTCAGTAATGCCTGACAACGAACTTCAGGCAAAAGAGAAAACAGTTTGGATGTGTCATCTGTAATTGTCCATCCTTGTGAATGAATCCAGTTTACTAATTAGGTATCATCTCCATAATGTAATGTAACCTGTATGCCTCGGTCTGTCTAAGCACTCAATGATCTATATGTCCTTGTTTGCTATGATCTGCCTGTACTGCTCACAGAACAAAGCTTTTCACTGTACTTAGGTACATGTGACTATAATAAATCAATAAATCCAATCAAATCATGTCCCCTGTTGATACAAAGAATTCTAATTTACGTTTTGAATCAGCTCTTAATGTTTTGAAGAGCCTTCAAAAACCACTTTTAAAGATGCTTGCTGTTGCCTGACAAGTCTTCTTCAATTTAAAAATCCCTTAGCAGGATCCTATTTACTGGATAGGTAAGCCAAGGTGCCAGGTTGTTTGCTTAAAGCCTTACTTGCAGAAAGAAGGAAATTATGTGCAATGCCTTCCAAATTAAAGCAAGTTTTATTTGACACACAACAGACATGATCCCAGAGATAGCAAGAACCGCAGATGCTGGAGTCAGAGATAACACAGTGTGGAGCAGGAGGAACACAGCAGGCCAGGCAGCATCGGAGGGACAGGTTTGCTGACATTTCAGGTCGGGATTTCTGAAGAAGGGTCCCGACCCAAAATGTCAACTTTCCTGCTCCTCTGATGCTGCCTGGCCTGCAGTGTTCCTTCAGCTCCACACTGTGTTATCTTAGACATGATCCCAGGTTCCATTGGGTAGGACTTTGCCCTTTGGGTCAGGACCCTAATTTCATGGTCCAGTGGTCGTCATAACCCCATGTTGCAAAACAGTTAACTGGCAGTGAATTTTCATGAATTGAACAATTAATGACTATAGACAGCTTACATTCGAAGCAATTAATGTCTAAGGATATGGGGTGGCCGGTTAGGTCTGGGATAAGGAGAAACTTCGCAACTGAAAGAGTGATTCTCCACCACAGAAAGCAGTTGAGTTTCAAGAAGGAGTTAGTAAAGGTCTTATAGCGAAAGGGATCAAAGGGTATAGGGACAAAGTAGGAACAAGGTACTGAGCTGGATAATTTGCCGTGAATGTGCAGGCTCTGAGTGCCAAATGGTCTAGTCCTGCTCATACTTTCTCATATGTTTCAATCAAGGACAGTGGGCAGGTTCTCTGAGCTGAGAAACCAACAGAACAATGTGGTCTGCATATGACAGAAAGAGAGAATACGCCTCGATCTTGAGAAACCCTATCTGCATATTTTGATGCAGAAAATTAAAAATGTCCTCAGCATCACTGTGGAGGAATGTACCTCAAGGTTTGACTTGGAACTATGGACTCTTGGTCTACAGATGGGAGGCTGAATCCAGAAAGTTGATCTAGTCCCCAACACCTCGACAGTGCTTGCAAGTTGACTGAAAAAATTCTAGTCAAATTCAGACAATTGGCCTTAAATACCACAATGGGCTACATATAACTTGGAGGCAGCTAGCCCTTCTGACACACACTCTCCCTCCGTGAACATGATCCACGGGCAGCATGGTACTAGCAAACTGGCACACCAGCCAGATGCATAAACCTCTGCCCACCTCCCCCTGTATGGGGATGGAAATCCTACCAATGGTCAGTCACATTTAGTGGCTAAGTGCTTTGGCCTGATTATGCATACTACAGGGAATTATGGCAACTACTCTTCATTATAAAACTAGAATCTCACTCAGCTCTTCACGTTTGAAGCCTAAGAAGTGAATGGTGGGGCATCCTGGCCATTCCTCATGCTGTCTCCACCTAAAACCCACTTGCTGACTGTAACCCAGGTGAGGAAACTCAAGCAGAATTTTCTCTTCCAATCTTGACAGACTTTAGGGCGCATTAGGGTGCCTAGTACCATGCCAACTAAGCAAAGGATTGCCAGCAAACATTTTGGTGTGTAATTCCATATTTCAGTAAGCAGTTGATCTATTAGGGAGTCCTTTTGTTCATGCAACTGCACCGTCATTAGTAAATTATATCATTTGATGGAATAAGGTAAACTTAATGGCTTAACAGCAGGGAATGAGACAGCTGACCTTTTCTTATTAGTTATTTTTCCCTAGTGAGAACAGGTAAATTATTAAGAGCATTTAGTCAAATGTCTGGGGTCAAGGATTAAAACCATTATATCTCAATGGGCTAATCCATCAAAATTATAGAAAATATTGGAGGCTTTAAACACATTGTTGAGCAAGAAAATCTTGATTCAGAATTGTAACATGACAAATAAGATTGAGTATGAAGTGGAGTGCTCAGGATGCTAAGTGGAATAGAAAAGATTGACGCTAAGCAGCATTTTAAATTAAATTAAGCTTGACTACATATTTTCAGGTCTGAATTATATAATTAGTATCGCTGTTTGGCAGTGTTTCCTAGAAGTCAAGGTTGACTTCTCTCGAGCAAGCTGAATCTTCAGATGACGGAGGAGCCTGATGCCAAAGAACCAACTCCATTATACATTCCAATTGCCTGAAAACTGCATCCCTCAGTAAAATCTCTTCTCACACAACTCCACTGGCCAATGCACGTAGGATGGCCAAAAGTGATGGCATAAGGATACAGTTAAGGTCACACTAAAGCACAGACACATTGACTGGGATGAGAGAACTGCTGACAAATGGGCATGACACTTCCTTACCATCCCAAGCCTCTTCGAGGCTCAGCAACTTGACCATGAGGTGGAACAGTGGCAACAGAGGAAGGAGAAGGAAATCAATCCAGATTTGCAAATTCTATTTCCATACACAGTATGCCCCCCATACAGTAAATGTGCACATCCAAAAACAGGCTGCTTATTCAGTACCACTCCTTTCTCTTGGAAACAGATATTACATATCACCTAATCAAGAGCTTACATTACTGTTTCTGCAGCAACATACCTCAGGCACCATCAGTGTAATCTCTCCTTATGAGAAATTGATATTGTTATTCAACCTGGATTTGTAATTCCACATGTGCCGCTCCTTCACTCTATTGACAGATGGACTGATCTCACTTCATTGAGAACAAAGAACAAAGAACATAGAACAAAGAAAATTACAGCACAGGAACAGGCCCTTCAGCCCTCCAAGCCTGCGCCAACATGCTGCCCATTACAACTAAAACCCCCTACCCTTCAGGGGACCGTATCCCTCTATTCCCATCCTATTCATGTATTTGTCAAGACGCACTTTAAAAGTCACTACCATATCTGCTTTCACTACCTCCCCCGACAGCGAGTTCCAGGCACCCACCACCCTCTGTGTAAAAAACTTGTCTCGTACATCACCTTTAAACCTTACTCCTTACAGCTTAAACCTTTGGCCCCTAGTAACTGACTCTTCCACCCTGGGAAAAAGTTTCTACTGTCACTCTGTTCATGCCCTTCATAATCTTGTAGACCATTATCAGGTTGCCCCTCAACCTCTGTCATTCCAGTGAGAACAACCCGAGTTTCTCCAACTACTCCTCATAGCTAATGCCCTCCATACCAGGCAATATCCTGGTAAATCTTTTCAGTACCCTCTCCAAAGCCACCACATCCTTCTGGTAGTGTGCCAACCAGAATTGAATACAATATTCCAAATGCGGCCTGACTAAGGTTCTATAAAGCTGCAACATTACCTGCCAATTTTTAAACTCAATGCCCCAGCCAAAGAAGGCAAGCATGCCATATGCCTTGTTGACTATGTTTTCCACCTGCGTTGCCACTTTCAGTGACCTGTGTATCTGTACACCCAGATCCCGCTGCCTATCAGTACTTTTAAGGGTTCTGCCATTTACTGTATATTTTCCATCTGGATTAGACCTTCCAAAATGCATTACCTCACATTTTTCCAGATTAAACTCCATCTGCCAGGTTCATGAAAAAAATTAGTTATTTGTTTTAAATATATGTTTGATTTTACAAATGAGAAAGTAGTTACTCCATGAGGCATTTCACAATGTTGTAAGCAAAAAAAAATTGTTACTGTTAGTAGGCTAAGCATAACATTTGGACAATGATTCCTCTAAACTTGGTCACCATTAACTTATGGAGAAGATACTTCCTGTCTTGGTGCTAATTTCCCTCACCACTACAACACCATCACAAAAGATCAACAGTGAGGAATTCCTGACGTTAAAAGTAAAAAGTCCTGTTTTCTCACCAAGAGTTGAATTGATGTTCTCATGAGTGAGCAATGAGGGGCCTATTAGTATGCATTACAATCCTTGTTAATACACCATCCCACCTCAATGCTATTCAGTTTCCCATTCTCTCACCCAACAGATGGAAACTAGGCAGTCACAATTCCCAACATGATGTCAGAGCAGTAATGTGTCCACTCGCTGCTTACTCCTCTGGCTCTCCAACTCAGACATGCAGTACATTACCTCAGGGCATGCTCCATGGTCAGTGACCATGCACATCCTCTTGTCCACCAGGACTTCCAGGTCCCCATTGGGAAAGCAGGGTGCCAATTTCCCTTGCTCTGACATGTCTGGTGCAATTGAAAGGAACCATGCAGGGCAGCTATGCACTGCCAGTGTTTGACCAGTTTCATTGGTTCCTGGGATCTCAGGAGGACCAGGTAGTGGCCAATATATCCACCTGGGGTGAATGGTAGAATATGATGAGCACAGCACCACCATGGGCTGAAGGCCTCAGCGTGGTGATCTCTTGGCCCAGTATGGTGATCTTTCAGCTCGGCGTGATAACCTCTCAGCTGGGCTTGGAGGTCTCCCAGCTCAGCGTGAAGGTCTCCTGGCCCAGCTGACAGTCTCCCAGCCTAACATGGTGGTCTGTCAGCTCGAGGTTTCCCAGCTAGGTATGGTTGTGTCCCAACCCCATGTACCTGTCTTCCGCCCCAGTGTGACAGTCTCTCGGCCCAGCTTGGCCTGACTGTGGACGTCTGGCTTGAGATGATTCCAGACCAGTCTCCTGGCCTCGATAGCCTCACGGTGAAGCCTGGCATGGTCTGGAGTCAAGGCCTGGCGCAGATTAGAGGCTAGGTGCCAACGTGGACTGGGTTGGAAGGTCTGATATTCTAAACATTTTATTTCGTTATTTTACTAATTTATTCTTATGATCTGTAATGCTGGACTTTTTATTCCTTTAGTTTTCTATATTTTTCCCCTAAGAATTTGTACTTAAGAATCTGTACCTAGATATCTTTTGTACCTAAGAAGCTATAAGTGGCAACTTGTACACTTTTCATTTGAGTACACGTGACAATAAAGCTAATTCTAATTCTAAATTCTAAATTTGCTCTTTATCTTCTTTAGCAGCCTCATGTACAGCAACTGGTCAAAGGCCTTCTGGAAATACAAATAGATCATGTCTACTGGCTCTCCTTTGTCTAACTTACTCATTGTCTAACTCCTCAAAGAACTCTAACAGATTTGTCAGGCATGACCTTCCCTTGATGAAGCCATGCTGACTCAGCCCTATTTTACAATGCACTTTCAAGTACTCCACAATCTCATCCTTAAGAATGAACTCTAAAATATTACAACGTCAGGTTAACCGACCTATAGTTTCCTGTCTTCTGTCTCCCTCCCTTCTTAAACAGGTGTGTTATTTAGCCATTTTCCAGTCCTCTGTAACTCTCCCTGACTCTAATAATTCCTAAAAGATCACGAACAATGCCTCTAAAATCTCCTCAGCTATTTCCTTCAGAACTCTGGAGTGTAGTCCATCAATCTGTATTGTGTTAGTGAAGAATCCAATTTTCATTTTATTAGGACCCTTGCTTATTTTTTATCCTTTACTCTATTTTGAACTATGAGCCGGAAATGACTCGATAAGATGAGAAAAATGAGGCTCTTGTCATTGAGAGAAGAAAGCTCAATTTTCCACATCTATCTAAAGGTTTATACATTATAGTCCTGAAAAAAAAGTGTACCATTTTTGAACACGTAGATAAAACAGAAGTTAAATTGGGTGAACAAAGGTGATGAATGGACAAGACATGTGCCACATACAATAATACTAAAAGTGCACTCCTATGTCTCCTGATTCCACAAGGAAGTTTTCCAATGGGCTTTATAGCAATAACTTACATATTGATGCAACCCTGATCCCCATTGCAGACACAGTATCTGCCCTTATCACCCAGTAAATAACACAAATCTAGCAGTGTCTCAATGTCTGTGCACACTTGTCGCAGACTGATCTAATTTACACTTCTTTTGCATCTATGACATAGGGGAACCCACACCCATTTCCAACATAGAAAATAGCCCTAGGTGCTTGCAGAGCTGGCAGAACAAACATTATGTTAACAGGGATTAAGAAAATGAGCATCAAGCAATAATAATGGAGTTAAGATTTGTTGCTGACAAAGAAATAGAAAGCAAAAGATTCTCAGCCCCTAAGAAATGTGGGCAATGGTCAGCCAGCTGGGAAACTACAATAAAATGAGAAAAATTAGGCTCACGTCATTGAGAGAAGAAAGGCCAACTTTCCACTTAAATTTATAACCACAGGACAAGAAACGCACCAGTGAGCAGCAATGATCCTCTTTGCATGTATTTACATCTCATTAGTACCTATTCCCACCTCATCTACATGCAGTTTCCTACTCCCCCAAGTATCAGAGACAAAGTACACAGTGATAATTCCCAACATTAAAGTCTACAGCAGATATATTGCAGCTCCATTTGGCATCCACTTTGGCCAGAATTCCCCAACATCTCTGACTATGTTCCATGGATAATGACTGCCTGCACTCCCCACCCTGTTCACAGAGGTTGGCATTGGACATGCATTGGCCTCACTTGGCTTATGTACGACTCAACAACATCTCGCATTGCAATGTTGCTGCCAGGTCACTTTGCATGCAGGGACAAACACCAATCTCATGCAAGGTTCATCAGAGGGCTGTTCATTTGCTCCCTTAGCACTGGCTTTGAGTCCACTCTGATTCTCACAGCAACTTTGAGTGGCCCTGACTTTTTGCTCATTGCCACTCCATTCAGAGCTTGTGACCAATGGATCCAGCTACAGTAATGGTTATCACCGTCGTGGCCACATTGCTATGAAGGCACAGAGAAATGGAGAAGGAAGGAATGTGCAGAAAAGCCAATACAGGTACAAGTAGTAGCCTCCATCAGGTACTGATCAGCCTCCACAAGACGAGGTCACAGCTGAAAGTCCATCTAGGATGCAGAGGAGGCCCAGAGACCACCATCATCAATGCCTTCTTCTCCAGATGAGTGAAGCACAGTGTCAGTGCAGACTGCAAATGTCCTTGACTCCATCACAAAAATATGCTAACTGCTGGATCCCTAACCCAAAGGAAAGAATGGCCATCCTATCCCAGTGGTCATCAAGGTGCCTGAAACACATAATCTTCATGTAACTGGCTGCTTTCAAGGATCCACTGGGATCCTGTCTGGAATCTCTCAATCTTCAACATACAAATGTATCAAGGCTATCACTGATATAGTTTCTGCCGAATCACACCACTTCATCTCAGGTCCCCAAGACAAAGTCAGTGCTGCGGTCCAGACAGTAAATAGGGTTTGACAACAAAGCTGGCATCCCCAGCTGCAGGGTTCTATAGACTGTACACACGCCACATTGAATACGTAATATCACAACCCAACTGAATTAATTAATAAAAAAAGCGAATGTGTTGGATGCTGAAGAACTGGGAGAGTGACAACAATCTTCTGAGGAAGATAATGACATTGAGGAGGAAAAACATTAGACTCACCATGATAGAGCTGTACAGCATTGAGCCAGACAGGTTTTAATGACATCTAGTTCCAACAGATATGAGCTTGAGTGCAGAAATTGTTGATTGACAGTAAATTTGTTGTTGCTCAAAGGGCAAGCAACCTCTGTTGAGTCCCAGAAGCAAATGCAGATTATCTTTGTTTGTTCTTTCTTTGCTTTTTGCTCTTGTTTGATAAAGGTTAATGTTCTCAACTGTAGGAAGGCTTTCTTTTATGTGATGCTCCCACATTGAGCAATGATAGTACGTGATGCTATTTTAGGCATTAGTGAAATAGTCGCACTCCCTTAAACAGGTTCTAACATGGGATGGTGCTAAGACTGGGTTGCTTCTATAGCTTGATTCTAATAGCTGCAGTTAGTTTGACATTTGATCAGACAGGAGATGATTGAAGTGGCAATATGAATGGGAGAATCTGAAGTGTCACATGGGCCACCTAAGTGCCCTCAGAAGCTTTTGTTTTTTATTTCCCTTCTATTACATGCACTGTCAAAGGCTGTTTGTAGCTGGCAGCAATTGACTTTGTGCACAATTAGGCTTTAAAAATGCTACTGCCGGTAGAAATCCCAGGAGGTCCCTATAGCGCCGAACATATCCACCATGGTGAGCGCAAGACTTACGCCATAGGGGCATGGTGGGGCACAATGGAGGGCGAGCTCTGGAGAATCTCATGAGGAAACTTGCTTGAGCTCATGGTCAGAAACCCTCCATTAACCTCCCCCAAATTGACACTTAGCCAATTTTTGACAAAATCTAGCTCCTTGATTTATGAGAAGGTTTGAAAGGAGCAGACTGTAGTGCAAAGCTGAAGGAGCTGATGGGGGGAGTTTGAGAGAGGGCAACTGAAGCCATGTAATGTGCATCTGTGCAGTGGACAAAATTGCAATTGGATTTACTAAATTGGGAGACTGGTTTGTAAAAGCAGCTGCCTGAAAAAGTTGTCATTTTTGTTTGACATTTATAAGTTGACAAGATAGGGTGGAGGCAGGTTCACTGTGCACTTGGCTTTGTTACAGGTGACCATGAGGGTTCTTGATTCAGTTGGCACCTGATATTGGAATGTGATCAGCATCAAATTTCAGGCAAATATGTGAAAATCATCATCTAACATCATTAAAACCATGTAACTGAAGTCTACTATTCATTAACTGGAGTTGATTTGCAAGAAAAATGGAAAAGGAGATAAAAACCAGCAGGTAAGAATTTGAAAATAATTTACAGAAAATTAAAAGCTCCAAGTCACAAATATCAATTCTCTCTGACCACGATGAAAGACCAAAAGAGATTTTCCTTTACAAACAATGGGTAACAGCACCCCCTTGTGTAAGCTGTAATAACAGTATTTCAGGCAAAACACTGACCATGGTGAACACACTAACATTTAATTAACTAGTAACTTAAAGATTCCTTTTTAAAACTATTTAGATTCCTAACAAATTCTCAGAAATTGCATTCTGAAGGTTACAGCAATGTGAAGGCATTTTCCATATTTTTCAAACATGTTGTTAAATGTCCTCTTTGACAGTTTCATACCATAAAAGACCATAAGATACAGAAGCAGGATTAGGCTATTTGGCCAATCCAGTCTGCTCCACCATTCAATCATTGCAGATATGCTTCTCAACCCCATTCTCCTGCCTTCTCCCCATTACCTTTGATCCCTTTACTAATCAAGAACAATTTATCTCCATCTTGAATTCACACAATGACTTGATTTCCACAGCCCTCCGCAGTAATGAGTTCTACAGTTTAACCACTCTCTGGCTGAAGAAATTCCTCCCCATCTCAGTTCTAAAGGGTCATCCCTTCACTCTGAGACTTTTCCCTCGGTTTCTAATCTCTCCTATTAGTGTAAATATCTTCTCCACGTTAACTCTGTCCAGGCCTCTCAGTATTCTTTCAATCAGAAACCCCCTCATTCTTCTAAACTTGATCGAGTACAGACCCAAAATCCTCAAACACTCCTCGTATTACAAGCCCTTAGCCCTTCATATCCAGGATAATTCTTGTAAACGTCCTCTGGAGCCCCCATCCCCAACATTGCATTTGTCTTCTTAAACTGCCAACTCAACCTGCACGTTTACCTCAAGAGAATCCTGAACTAGGACTCCCAAGTTCCTTTGTGCTTCAGATTTCTGAAGGCTTTCCCCATTTAGAAAATAGTCTTTGCCTCTTTTCTTCCTACCAAAATGCATTACCTCACACCTTCCCACATTGCATTCCATCTGCTACTTCTTTGCCCACTTGCCCAGCATGTCCAAGTTCTTCTGCAGCCTCCCCAATTCCTGAACACTACTTGTCCTTCCGCGTATCTGCAAACTTAACAACAAGGCCCTCAGTTCCTTCATCTAGATCGTTAATGTTCATGTTTTCGGCCAATTCCTCTCAACCCCTATGCTGCTGAGCATCCTCATTTTTCTTACTCCTACTCACGACTGACACCCAACTGTAATGCTGCTTTGCAGGTCTTGCTACAGTAAAGGTAGATTGTTGTTCTATGAACAAATTTTTATGTTTAACTTTGGAGTGAGTGGTTTGATGTGGTTTGCCGTCTCCTGACTGTACTGTTTTCTAATCAAGTAATTCCTCATTCACAAAATCACTGCGACTTTACTTGAATCCCCATTCATGGATAATCAGCTAAGTAATGAGTCACTTTGTTTGAGCTCCTTGTTCAGGGAGAAATGAGAGTACTCAGCTTCTTTTAAGGTTTTTGATGTGATTCGGTGACACACTCTTAGTTTTGAGTCAATAGTTAGATGGTTCTAGTCAACCACAAAAGATTACAGCTGATGCTTCGGTGGCATTCGGGGAGTGCTGCATTGTTGGAGGTGCAGTGTTTCAGACAAGATGCCAAACCTGAACCTTATCTTCCTGCTCGTGTGGATGTGAACATTCTCATTGCAGTATTCCAAAGAAGAGCAGAGAAGTTCTTTCAGGTTCCCCAGCCAGCATTTGTCTCATAATAAACTTTGCTAAAAGCAGATAATCTTGCCATTATTGTACTGAAATTAATGGAAAATCTCTGAACACTAATTAAATGTTTTGTTTCCTCTGTCATAATGGTGGCTAGATTTCAAAAATAATTTGATATCTGCAAAGTGCTTTGTGACTTGAGGTTAAGCATGGCACTATATAAATGCAATTACTTTCCTTATTTAATCACAATTATAAATTGTCTTTGCATTAACTTTGATTGAACTGTCCTAATGTTACTATGATGATTTTATTGTTAGGTTAATTATACACTTAGTAAACTTCACATTTTCATTCTAAATGTTTGAAAACTACAGTGCAGTTCTGTTTAAAATATATCAAATATTGGCAGATGGTAACATTGTAATGCTTTATTCCATGCTTCAAATAAGCCAATGCATTTCCACAACTAGGAATGAGCATAGAACAATAACAAAGCACTCCCAATAGCTCACATGGTAAAATGGTTTGTCTGAGAAACTGAGGCATACAGAAAAAGAAAGCCTTCGCATTTCTGTCCTATCAGCAGCTCTTAGCCAGGTTATTGGGGTTTCACCATCAGTGATGATAAGTGCAGAGGAGAGGTAACAGCCAGGCTTCTCAATCCTGATCATATGTATGATGTCAATGAACAGGAGGAACACAGCAGATCAAGCAGCATCAGAGGAGCAGGAAAGTTGACGTTGAGAGTCAGGACCCTTCTTCAGAAATCTGAAGTAGGGTC
>NC_063335.1:93816520-93834985 GCF_021869965.1 Rhincodon typus
TTAGTGTTGTTTTCCGTCAAACATTAAACAAAGACATGTACTCACGGCACCAATCGCTTTGTAAATATAGAGGAGTTTGAATAGTCACTCCACAAACAAATCCATCTGCATGTTTTTCTGTGATTGACCAGATCATACTTACAGCTGTAGCCTCTACACCCTTGAAGGCTATATTTTTATACATCTCCTTGACCCAGGTGCATATAAAGTAATATCTCAAATTAGCTCTTCTGACTGTGTTACCGTGGGGAGGTGATGGCCTGGTGGTATTATCACTGGACTGTTAATCCAGAGACCCAGGTAATGTTCTAGGGACCAGGGTTGAATCCTGCCACAGCAGATGGTGGAATCTGAATTCAATAAGATTCTGGAAATAAGAACCTAATGATGACCATGAAACTATTGCCAATTGTTGGAAAACCCATCTGGTTCGCTAATGTCCTTTAAGGAAGGAAACTGCCATGCTTGCCTGGTCTGACCTACATTTGACTCTGGACCCACAGAAATGTTATTGACTCTTAACTACCCTTTGTGTAATTAGGGATGGGCAACAAATGCTGCCCTAGCCAGTGACACCCTTGTCTCATGAATGAATAAATAAAAAGACTGTTTCATTTTCATCATTGAAGAGAAGCTTGGTATATCATAAGCTGACCAGGGATTGATCAAAATACGCAGCAACTCATGAATGCTGGCTCATGAATGAGTGCCTCTACTGACTAGGGATTGATCAAAATATTCAGCAACTCATGAATGCACATGAAGCCTGCCAAATGTACCAAGCCCAACAGAGGGAGCCTCTACACCCACATAATGTTCCATCCACTCTTTGAATGCAAGCAGCAACAAACCTATTCACTGTGCACAGGGAAGATTACATCCTTGTGATTGATTACATCTCTAAATCTCCCATTATTCAACAATTTAGCAACATAACAACTGCAACCGTCACTGGCATGGTGAGTGCTGTTTTCAGTTTATTCAGTATCTCAGAATGAATAACGTATGACAATGGACCACAGTTCATTAAAGACATGGGTACTAAGTGGAGAATGACCCATACCACATTGCCACCTCAATATCTACGCACAAATTGTCTAGGAAAACTAATAACGTTTACTATCCAATCAGTGATCATTAAACAAGATTTTGACATTGCATTGCTACATTTTCATGGAGGACAAATGGAGAAGAGATTATAAACCATAGAACAACTTATACTCAGAAGGCAAATGCAAACAATCTTGCCCAACAACCAAAGTTGTTAAACCAATGCAACTGAGAGCAACATGTTCCTCTCTAGTAGGGTATACAATCACCAATTCGGGACGAGTTCTCCGAACTCCAAAGTGTGACATTGAAGTTTAAAATGTTATTCTTGTAAACTTTTTTGTATAATTATTGAATTGACCACATGCGCTTATATATAGAAATCTATATCTATCTAGGATGAGTTCTTATATTCTTTTTTTTAAATGTGGATGTTGTGTTATGTTTCTTGTTCAGTATGTCAGGACATGTCTAAGATACAGGCTCGCGATCTCATCACTGCATCATAGCATGTGATCTAAGAGCACAAAGTTCTCATAATAAAATTGTCGAATAATGGGAGATTTAGAGTTTTGAGAACTTGTCCTGATCTGATGATCATATACCTTACTAGAGAGGAAGCATGCTCTTCAGTTGTAATCTAATAACTTAGTGTTTAGCCCAGACACAGACGTGCATATGAATGTCAGAAATTGTAAGAACTGCCGATGCTGGAGTCAGAAATAACACAGTGTGGAGCTGGAGGAACATAGCAGGTCAGGCAACATCAGAGGAGTAGGAAAGTTGAAGTTTTGGGTCGGGACAAGGTTCTGTGCCTGTGAATGTGTTGTTTCCATATAATAGCTAGTTGTAATTTATTTTTCAGAATTCTTTGTTGCTGTTACAGGGCATAATTTAAGCATTGCCATGTCAGGTGAAATATCCACATCAGTGATGATATTGAATATCAAGGAGAGATGGGTAAACTCCCTTTTGATCATTGCGTATAATCATGTGGTTTAAATGTTACTTGCCACTTATCAGTCCAAGCCTGTAAGTTGTTCAGGTCTTGCAGCATATGGACACAGATGGCCTCAGTATCTGAGGATCACAAATGTTGCTGAACATGTTCACAAATATCCCTGTTTCTGATTTTATGATAACAGAAGGGTCATTGGTTGAGCCTAGGGCACTAACTGGAAGAACTCCTACAGAGATGTCCTGGAGCTAAGAAGACTGACTTGTAACCATCATGATTCGTGAGATGATTCCCCTCTCGCAAGCACAACCATTTTCCTTTTTGCTCGGCTTGACTAGGCTAGAGGCTTTATGTTGCCGTGAAGTGGATCTGGGGCATGCGTTGGCATGGAGAGGGCACACAGAGTAGTTTGGGAGGGATGATGATGCATGAGGATTGAGGGAGAGGGAGAGTGTAAAATGTAGCAAGCAACTCGGATGAAGTGCCAGAGTACTGAGGCAAGCCCTTCAAGCAGTATTTCGAAATGATCAATGACCCCTGACCTGCTTATTGGGGTGAGAGGCCCAACTCCATCATGTATCCAATCCTCTGGGGTGAAGGCCACCTCATTTTGGTCATTTTATGCTGAGTCAGGTATAGCAAGTGGAACTACCAGTTTCAGTAACAAAAATCTGATCTTTAAATGTCAAACCTGCTGAATGTTTCTAGCATTTTCTCTCTCAAGATTCCTGTCATCAGCAGTATTTTACTGTTACAAAAGTCTATTATTCTCAGTCTTGAAAAGTTATATTGTTCCGTCATACACAGAATATTAATGGAGCAATATCTAGTTTTCCACAACCTTTTCTGATTTCTCTCCTGAATGGCCTCACTTTAATTTTAGATTCTGTCCTTAATATTCCAATTTACTCCACTAGAAAAAGTTAGATTTTTTTTCTACATCTGGATTTTTGCACTCCTTTATTGTTTTAAACACCTTGATTTGGTCCCCTTCTGTACTCAAAGGATATGCATCATATCTATGTAACGTATCCTCATAATTTAACCTTTAAGGTTCTAGTATCATTCTAATATGTTTGTGATATACTCTCTCCAAAGTCGACACATCCTTACTGTGGTAAACTGCTCAAGCTGAACCATGTAATTCAGGTGGAGCTTAATTACGGCTATATGCAGTTGAATATTATTTCCTACTCTTTGTATTGCAGCCTTCATAAAATACTGAAGATAGTTGTTTCTCTAAAAGATATCAAAAGTACACCTGCACTAGATAGGCTATCAATACAAAAATAATTGCTGCAGTTTTATTTAAGTCTAGCCACTAGATGTCATGAATACACAAGTTTCCTGTTCTCTTGGCAATGTTGATGTTTTGTCGTGAGGCAATTCAATATTGTACAGTACAAAAGATTTTTAACTCTGGAAAACTTTCCCGATCAAGGCAGCTGACCTCATTTTTGACTCCCAGAGGTCTGTCTTCTCTCCCGTGAAGACCAATATCAGTCTGTTGTTGAATGCTTCCCGCTGAATGGTGCCCAAAATTATTACTGCAGCGAGGCTTTATAGAAGTACCACTCCTTTCTCTCCCCATCTTTCTCTCCCAACACCTCTCTTTTCTCTTCCCCCCATCTCCAATCTTGTCTACTAATACAGAGAAATAAACTTTTCATTTACATAGCACCTTTAATGACCCAAACATTTCAGATCCAATTGTGATGAAAAACTATTAGACCAGTAGCATCTGATACTTTAAGGTTGCATTAATCATTATGTTATTTACAATAGAGAGGCAGCAGCCTTGCTTTAACATCACATCCCAAGGTGTCACTTCCAAGAATCCAGATCTCCCTTAGTCATGCACTGAATTGTCAATCTGGATTATGACCTTAGGGTGTTGGTTGTTGACTTGAAACCACAATCTTCTGACCTAAAGGCAAATGTGACACCATTGAGTGACACCCAGAATCATTTACAGCACACATTCCTTATGGCATGTGATGAATAATTGAGATAACAATATACAACGTGGTGATAGATTAGATAATCTCAGGAGCAATTATTGATATTGTTATGATGATATCATCTTTATTCATCTTCCCCATAGCCTCTCCACTTCTAGCATTTTGACCAATTTTGGACTGAACCTTACATTTTCTGGCTAAGTGTGAGCTGTGTAGAATTTTTTGAAGGTCCACTGAGAATTATCTCCATATCTTAACAAACATGCCTCATTGGCTCCCTAATCTACTCTAATGGCATCCCTCACATCCAATTCTAGCTCCAAGTGCCGTACCCAAAACACTCAGTGGATACCTGTCGAAAGACTGGCATCTCATGTGCCCACACCATCTTTGAAAGGCTGTTGTGAACCCATTCAATCTTTGGCAATCCAGCAACATAATGGCACAGCAGCCACAAAGCCATGTTGCTCACGGTATATGGCCAACATAGCTGCCACACCCTCATACATAAAAACCCATTCTCATACCCTTGTTGCTGTTTAGCCACCAGTCCACACAGTTTACGTGTTCTTAGCTATTCCCGTCTCAGCGCCCTCTCTAAATCAGCGCTGTCCCCACTCTGCCCCAGTGACCCCTGGTGACCCCACTCAAAACTGAGTTCTGAGGAAGGGTCACCGGACCCAAAACATTAACTCTGTTTTCTCCTTCACAGATGCTGCCAGACCTGCTGAGCTTTTCCAGCAACATTTTTTTTGTTCCTGATTTACAGCATCCGTAGTTCTTTGATTTTTTTTAACCAATAAATTTCTATCTACCTACTCTGTCTTTTCCTATTAATATCTTGAAGCTTTAGATTAGATCACCCCTTAATCTTCTAAATTGTGGAGAAAAGAGGCTTAATTTGTATAATCTCTCCTCATAATTTAATCTCTCAAGTTCCAGGTATAATTCTTGTAAACCTGCGTTGTACTCCCTCTAAGCACAATATCTACTCACAGTACCCCATGTGGGTGTTAGGGTTTTGTATAACTGCAGCAGAACAGAATCTTCTGGAACTGGGTATTATTAAGGTTAAAGAGTATAATAACATGGAAAGAGACCATTCGGCCCATCACTCTGTCTGCCTTGTAAGGTCCATTGCAGCTGAGCTCATTTAAGGAGAGCCTATTCCAGTTTAATATCCTCATCCTTTTCCTCAGATACTGCTCCTGTTTCCAGACTCCTCAGCATCTATCATGTTGCATTGGTGCCTTCTTCAATTATGAAGAGCACAGCACAGTATGATGGTGCAGCACACTCTGTCCAGTCTTTACTGCAGCTCCGCTCCTGACTGCTCCAAGTTGTACCAACCGAGTGACCAACACATTACCTCAAAAAGGGAGTGCTCATACACTGTTCCTATTCCAGACCCATATCAACTGTGAAACTTCACATTGAATTCAGTAGTCAACTTTTATACTTCCATGATATATGATGCAGTGATGTTCATCTCATCCCACAGCACTGTTGGAAGTTCCACAATTGATGGGGCATTTTTGATGAGCATTTGCCAACTTTCAAGTTGTTGCCATTAACTCCTGTGTCACTGAGATGACAATATTCGTTCACTAGCACCAATGGTATGATGCAATCCATCTGATCAGAATTTGACACACCAGCATGTTCATTCTGCACGCGTTGCATATGTGCAAAGAAATATTTGCAAATTAAATGTTGCTGGAATTTACAAACCCATACTTTGTGTCATTGCCCCTTCTGTCCTAAGGTCCAGAAGGTTTGAATCTCATGTTTTCACCGTCAAACTGGCATTGATCCTACCCACTGTGGGCATTGTCCCAGCTGCATTTGGGATCTAGAGAACAGCATATGATGAGACAGAATGTAGTTTGGGGTGGATGCCATCAGCACCAAGCTCTAACTGCTCACCATGTTCCCCTTCAAGAATCTTCATGTCCCCTATACCTCACAACTCATTTTCACCCATTCCACTGATGTTAAGACCCATCATACAAAACTTTGTCTTCAACTGTTTTCCCTGCCACCACAGCCCTGACATTACACTCCTCCTTGTGGTGTTCACTGCTAATACCATGCCCCACCCATTGTTGCCCCATCCCATAACCTACGATATCCCATCTTTGATCCCACCTATGCAAACGCCTTACTTCCCCTAATCCTTTTGGTAGTGATCATCCCTGCCCTACAAGCCTCCCTTGCATCCTCCTCAAAGATCAACAAACTGAGTCCTAGGACTGTACTGGCCCCTGATCTTTGGCTGACTTTAATGAACAACCCTGGACATGACTGACTGGACCCTGACTATTGTCTTTGCAGTTCTCTGATTAACATTACACATTTCCCCTGATTGCTGCTGCTGACTCAACAGAATGGATGGGCATTTGAACTGATCCTAAGATGGTTGAGTGTTTCCAGCTGAAGATTGATCATGGCTAAGACCCTGGACCCTGTGGGGCCCATGACGCTGACTGACCATACCAGGGCAACCTAACCAACATCTGCCTCCACCCTCAACTGGACTGAGGACTGGTTTCTGCTCCCCTACCACCACCCCCTCACCTCACCCCACCCCCTCCGTAGGCTGTTGGGAGATGCTGTCAGTGTTAGAACTGATGCCTCAATGTGCTATTCCTCCCCAATCCTCCAGAAGATCCCTATTGATAAGCAGGACAAGCGTCCTGAGTGTGTGTCTATGCTGAAGAGAATGTCACTTTGGCAGTACTAATAGCATTTTGCTCTGGCATGGCATGGTAAGCAAGCAAGTGGACACCAAGTAAGTGAGTGCTAAGAGAGCCCTGAGATGCAGCCTGATCCCTTCTGTGAGCTGGGTACCTGTTCATGTGTGCAAATGGTCCCTACAGCAGCTTTTCAGGGCTATTTGCTAACATACTCTGCAATGCAGGTTTGTGGTTCCTGAGTAGATGGTATGTGCATTAGAGGGTGCTATCAGGTTCATGGAGGGGCTGGCAATGTTGGACAAGGATTGTATATGGCTGATGCCCATGGATTATGCCCAGAGATGCTGTTTGGTGCTAAGCAACAAGGAAGCTGGCTGTAGCCTGGCAAGCTGAAGTCATCAGATACCCGCTCTGGTTTCCATGTTGGGATTTTTCAAAGTCTAGCATGTTTGGTAAGGTAGGTAGCTGAGTATTAATGAGACGAGTTGCAGTATTACTAAACATTTAACCAGCTATAATCGTCCTTAATTGGCAACTCACTGCTGCCTTGTCAGAAACTAGCCTTGCTACTTGTGAAAAACATAAAAGATACAGCAAAATGTGCACAATGTTGAGATCGGCCCTGTCCAATTCTGCCATCAATCTTGCCATAACCCACCTCACTCAGATATATCAAGGATTCCACCCTGCCAGGAAATTATGAGCATTGCAACTGTCTGTGGGCTTGTCACTAATTAACAATTATGAATCATAAAAGTCCAAATTAATAAGTAACTTGAAAACATTGATAAGTGAACAGGTACACTTTTTTGAACTACCACAACTGCATGCAAATTCAGAGTATCACAGAGTGACACCTTAAGTGCCTTCAGAGTGACACCATAAATGCCTTAAGTATTTTATTACATTTTTGTAGACTCACAGACAGAATTTTTCTTTATTCATTCATGGAATGAGGTTGTCACTGGCTAGATAAGCATTTATTGCTCATCCCTAATTTCCCCAAAGATTAGTTAAGAGACAGTTACAATACAGTGGGTCTGCAGTCAGATGTAGGCCAAATCAGGTAAGGACAATAAATTTACTTGCTTAAAGGACTAGATGAACCAGCTGAGATTTTAACGACTATTGACAATGGTCAACATTAAGCAAACTTTTTAATACTTATTAATATTCTTAAAAATGTGAATTCCAATTTCACCATCTGCCATAATGTGATTGGCACCTATGCACCCACAGTATTAGACTGAGTTTCTGGATTGTGAGTCTAATGACATTACCACTCCTGCTTCCTGTGCCCAGCTTACCATCCCTCACCTGCTTTCGATGGGTCTGTACTTGACAGAGTTTAGAAAGCTAATGGTGATCTGATTAAAACTTACAGAATACTGAGAGGCCTGGACAGAGTGGCCATGGAGAAGATATTTTCACCATTAGGACAGACTAGGGCCCAAAGGCACAGTCTCAGAATGAAGGGGCAACCCTTTAGAACTGTGGAGGAATGTCTTCAGCCAGAGTGTGAAATCCGTTGCCACATAGGGCTGTGGAGGCCAAGTCATTGAGTGTATTTAAGATGGAGAGAAATAGCTTCTTGATTGGTATAATATAATACAATGTTGCAGGGTGAAGGTAAAAGAATGGGGTTGAGAAACATGTCAGCCATGGTTGAATGGCAGAGCAGACTTGATGGGTAGAATGGCCAATTCTACTCCTGTATCTTATGGTCTTATGATCCACTGGTGAGTCTGGAGGAGGGGTGCCATTAATCAGGCAGGATGATGCCAAGATGAAAACCCTACCGCTTTGCCACCACTTTGTTGAGTTTGCTTGTGAGCTTCCAGTATGGGGTAGATCCGCTGTTCAAAGACACTGTATGCCTGATCAAGAAACTCCAGATTTGAGAAGATGGTGGCCACTTAGAACCACCCTCCTGCCCTTGTCCCTGAACCCTATCCTTGCCATTTCACATGACCACCCTTCTGCAACTCCCATCCACGTTTAATTACCTTTGGCATCAGGTCCCTCATTAAATCTGGTGGATGTTTTACCAGCAGTCACCATTGCTCACATTGGCATTACCCACAATGGACAGTTGCCAGATTCTGGATGGCCAGCACCTCTTGGTGGGGGAGTTTCCACTCCTGGGCTCCTTAATCCCAGGGAGGTGAGGTCACTAGTTCTGTCAGGTGTAGACAGGATGGTGGAGAAGGCGTTTGGTATTTTTGCCTTTACTGGTCAGCGCTTTGAGTAGAGGAGTTGCAGCTGTACAGTCACATTGCGGCTGTACAGGACACTCGTTAGGCCACTTTTGGAATACTGCATTCGAATCTAGTGTCACTGCTATAGGAAAGATGTTGTTAAACTTGAGAGGGTGCAGAAAATATTTACAAGAACGTTGCCAGGTTTGGAGGGTTTGAGCTATACGGAGAGACTGAATAGGCTGGGTTATTTTCCCTGGATTGTCAGAGATTGAGGGGTGACCTTATAGAGGTTTATAAATCATGAGGGGCGTGGCGGGGGTGAATAGCCATGGTCTTTTTCCCAGAGTAGTGGAGTCCAAATAGAGAGCATAGGTTTAAGGTGAGGGGGAAAGATTAAAAGGGACCTAAGGGGCAACCTTTTTACGCAGATAATTATGCGTGTATGGAATGAGCTGCCAGAGAAAGTGATGGAAGTTGGTACAAATACAACATTTAAAAGGCATCTGGATGGGTACATGAACAGGAAGGGTTTAGAGGGGTATGGGCCAAATGCTGGCAAATGGAATTAGATTAACTTAGGACACCTGGTCAGCATGGATGAGTTGGACCGAAGAGTCTGTTTCTGTGCTGGACATCTTATGACTCTATGAGTATGACACTTAAATTCGGCCTTCTCCAATACAGTTAACATAGGGTTATATTCTGCCTCAAAAAACAGAAATTACAGGAGAAACTCAACAGATCTGGCAGTAACTGTGAAGAGAAAGCAGAATCAATGTTTCAGACCTTCACTCCCGCAATTTCTGTTTTGTTTCAGACTGCCAGAATCTGGAGTTTTTCATTTTGGTAAATTCAGCTTATAGCTTTTAACCACAGAGACTGCAAACCTTCTGGATTCAGGATGGGAACTGAAATGAGAAATTTGACCACTCGCACTGTTGTAAATCTCTATGATGACATTTCTCTAGAAGCTGCAAGGTACAGGTCAAAAATATGATGGAATCTCTCCACGTGTCCCGATGGGTGCAGCCACAATAATGCACAAGAAGCTACACACTGTCCAGAAGAAAGCAATTACTTGACTGAAAAAATTTGCATGTATCCAGCAGCTTTCATAATCTAAAGACGTCCAAAGCTTTTTAAAGCCTATGTAGTACTTTGAGTGTTGAATATTGTTGTGAATTCTCTACATATTCACCACCTTGAACATTCACTCCCTCCATTTGTGATGCATTCTTGACAGCGTGCGCTGCAGCTTCTCACCAAGTCTTATTTAACACATCTCACAAATTCTCAACCTCCACCATCTGAAAAGAAATTGCATCAGCTCCCTGGAGACACCATCACCTTGAAGTACCCCTTCAAGTCAAATGCTATCATGACTCATAGATATATAACGTTAATTTCTATTTAAGGTCAAATTTCTGGAGTTCCCTATTTCACAATGATGTGGGAGTACATCCGCCTGATGATCAATAGCCATTCAAGAAGGCAACCAACAATTAGGTTTTTGTCTTTAGCAGGGTATATTTAGCTGATGCGACAATGCTTATGCTATTCTTTGTAGTACAAGAATCTAAAGTTTGGAACCAAAGAATCCAACTGAGTTTGTTACAGAATGACTTATTGACAGCGACACCTTTGCGCAGAGAAGGTGCTAAATATTACGGATGTTGAACAAGGAGGGCAAAAGCTGCTGGCGTGACCTAATGTCACGTGCCACATGGTTTCTCCTGGTTCCAGATGGTGCAACTGACAGCACATACTTCCATCTACTGAGCCTCATCTGTGGCTGTAAAGTGATGCCAGGTGGTGCAACAGTGCATTTAAGAACTACATGTAGAGTATAATACATACATGTATGGCTGAAGCACAAATATTTATACATTATCTGACAGTCATATACAATCCATTGTCATCTATGCCACAAGAATGCTTTCCATAGGCTTTTGTCTTCCTTTCCTACTATGTCTTAGTACTGTTGTGGTTCTGCAGCTGGGGTGGAGGAAGCTGCTGGCCTTGCAGATTTGGTGGGGCTGCTCGTATCTAGATGGGCTGCACATGCTGGGGGTCTTCTTGCCAGAGGCTCCTCAGCCTGAACAACCAAGGATTGAGGGGGGTAGGCAAGACGGAGATGGACGGCTTGTACATCTCTGCAATGTCCTGAGTGGAAATTGCTGGGTGACCCCAACCCTGAGACTTGAGTTTCAACTTTGGCTGTATATTCTGCAACCAAGTAATTCAAGCTTGGAGACAGTCACTTATTCTTTCCTGCCATTTGCTGTAAACCATTTCCTCCCTGACTGTGAAACTGAGCAATTTATTTGTAAATTCCCCTATTACTTTGGCAAACAACTGAGAAACTAGAAGGAATGATTTTGAAGAACAGAAAGTCCTGGGAAGAAAATCTGACACCTCGTATAAGCCTGTAAGACTAGGGTGCTGTTGAACTGTGTTATTTCCTATTTTTAACTCCACTCACAATACCCAAATTTTTTGTTTGTCTGTGTCTGCCTGCATGTCTAGGTAGAGATTTTACAGAGGGATGGGGTAGAGTTTTATCTAGTAGAGTTATATGTTCTTGAACTGCAGCAGGCAAAGGTGGTTTTGAACCATGCAATCTAGTCAAGGGCTCAAGTGGTTTCATTCCCTGTAACTCTGGCAACATTGGTGAGTCCCAGCAGACTGAACTTCTAGCACCGTCAACTCTATTTCTGCAGCTGTTTGAATGAACTTATTTTATCACAGAGAAATCAAAGGCCAAACCAAATAAAGATGGTAGCAGAATCATTGCCCTGCATGTCGACTCACCCAGTATCCAGCATAGGCAGACATCAAACCCATGCATATGTTAGATTAAATAAAGTGACATAAAATAAAAGATCGAAACAATGCTCTCTTGAAGCTACGCAGCCACACAGCCTCTGGGAGGGTATCCATACACCAACTGACTTCCAGTTCTGAAAGTTGCTGCTATGTACGAACTTTGGATATCTGTCCCTGTATTTATTTGCGAGCAAATTACTCCATTTATTGAATTCAATAACAGGGACTCTCCATAGAAATTATAACAAAGTAGTGCAATCAATACCTATTCTGCCTTATCCGTCTTGTTGTTGTCCTCCTGCTTGATTTAAAATAAAATAGTATCAGCAATAAGAGCAGAAGTAGGCCATTTGACAACTTGAGCATTCTCCATCTTTTAACAAGGTCATAGCTGATCTTATTGTGGCCAACCCTTCTCCTTAGTTCGATTATATATTAAAATTCTAACTCAACCTTGAATACCTTCAATGATTCACCATCCAGTGGTTTGTGGGAAGAAAATTCCAAAAATTGATATCTATTTCAAGCCCACCAACTCCCACAGCTACCTAGACTACAACTCCTCTTGCAGAACTTCCTCCAAGAATGCGATCCCCTACTCCCAATTCCTCCGACTCCGCTGCATCTGCTCCCAAGATAAGGCGATCCACTCCCAAACATCCCAGATGCCCTCGTATTTCAAGGACCGCAACATCCACCCTTCAGTGGTCGAAAATGCTCTCGACCGCATCTCTTGCGTTTCCCACACCTCTGCCCTCACACCCCCTCCCCGCAACAAAAACAAAGACAGAATCCCCCTTGTCCTCACCCCACTAACCTCCGGATTCAACGCATCATTCTCCGCCACTTCTGCCACCTGCAATCTGACCCCACAAAGAAGGATATATTTCCCTCCCCACCCCTATGTGCCTTCCGCAGGGACCACTCTCTCCGTGACTCCCTCATCCACTCCACACTCCCCACTAGCCCCCCCACCCCTGGCACCTTTCCCTGCAACTGCAGGAGTTGCTACACCTGCCCCTACACCTCCCCCCTCTCCTCCATCCAAGGACCCAAAAAAACCTTCCACATCAGACAGATGTTCACTGGCACATCTGCTAATGTGGTCTATTACATCCTTTGCTCCCGATATGGCCTTCTCTACATCAGTGAGACGAAGCAGAAGCTCAGAGACGCTTTGTAGAGCACCTGCGCTCTGTTTGTGACAAATGACAACACCTTCCAGTTGTGAACAACTTCAATTCTCCCTCCCACTCCCTGGACGACATATCCATCCTGGGCCTCCTCCAGTGCCACAACGACACCACCCAGAAACTGGAGGAGCAACACCTCATATTCCACCTTGGGAGCCTACAACCGAATGGTCTTAGTGTGGACTTTACCTGTTTCAAAAACTCCCCACCCTCCGGCTTCATCCCATGACCAACCTTCCCTCTCATCCCTGACCTCCTTGACCTATCCATCTTCTCTCCTGCCTATCTGCTCCTCCCACCTCACTGACCAATCCCCACCACTGCCTACCAGCACTCACCTATCGCCATCCCACCTACCTTCCCCATCCCCTCTCATCCCCACTTCCTTGACCTGTTCGTCTTCTCTCCTACCTATCTCCCTCTCATCCCCGCCTTCTTGAACTGTCTGTCTTCTCTCCTACCTCCCTCTCTCTCATCCCCGCCTCCTTGACCTGTCCGTCTTTACCCCCAACTATCCGCCCCTCCCACCTCACTGAACAATCCCCACCACTGCCTACCTGCACTCACCATCCCACCAACTTCCCCAGCACCCCTTCTCTATTTATTTCAGAGCTCCCTTCCCCCTCCCCCATTTCTGACGAAGGATTCTAACCCGAAACATCAGCTTTCCCACTCCTCTGATGCTGCCTGGCCTGCTGTGTTCCTCCAGCTCCACACTGTGTTATCTTTATCCAAAAATTAATGACTGTCTGGGAGGAGAAATTTCTTCCTCTTTATCTCTATGTTAAACAAAGCTTGTTAAAATACTCCTTATTCCAAAACGGTTGCCTGCAGTTCTACCATAAATACCATAAACATCATAAATTCTACCCTGTGTTTCATTCATGTAAGCTCCAATTTATTTAGGCCCATTCATTGCAGGAATCAACCTCGTGAGTCTTCTGTGAACTAACTATGATATAAGTAAGATCAAAACAGCCCATGGCACTCTAGGTGCAATTTCAGCTATGCTCTATAGTGTTGTCGTCTATCTTTTCTACTTCTATACTCCTTCCCCCATCCAATAAAGGTCAACATTGTATTTGAATTCAGGATATCATGGAATTCCTAAGCAAAAGTGGAAAATGCTAGAAATAGTCAGCAAAACAAGCAGCATCTATGGAGAGAGAAGTGAAGTTAACAGTTCAGGTCAATGAGTGTTTTTTAATGTTGTTCTGGAAGTCACTGTTGTGTACAAATCTTGAATGTCTACGCAGCGGCAGCAAAAATTAGAGGGAATGTAGATTCTAAGGACTGAATCTTACTAGAAATCATGAAAGTTTCATTTTTGGCAAATTTCATGGAGGATTTCTCTCCTTGAGCCTAGTCTGTTTACTCACAGTTTACTCCTAAATTCACCTAATTGCCGATGGAACTTGCAGCTCCAGTATCCCGCTTGTAACCTCCTGCTTGTCACAGACAGAAGTACTTGGCAGTAGTGGGACCTTGCTGGATTCCTGGCATTGGTGCCATCTTTGAAGCATAATCCTGCACCCAGTCAAGCATTAGCAGTCCATAGCTACCCTCCACTGTCCCTGTCAATATTCCCAAACATAGAGCCATACAGTCATACAGATCCTTTGGTCCAACCAGTCCACACCAACCATATTCCCAAACTAAACTAGTCCCACCTGCCTGTACTTGGCCCATATCCCTCCAACATTTCCTATTCATGAACATATCTAAATATCTTTTAAACATTGTGACTGTAGCCACATCCACCACCACTTCCATTGGCAATTCATTCCACACGAACGACTCTCTGTGTAAAAGAATTGTCCTCATTTTATTTTTTAAGCCTTTATCCTCTCACCTTAAAAATACACCCTTTAGTTTAGAACTTCCCCACCTTATCTGTGCCCTTCAAGATTATATAAACCTCCATAAGGTCACCCCTCAACCCCTACGCTGCAGTGAAAAAAGTCCCAGTCTTTCCAGTCTATTTTTATGCCTCAAGCCCTCCATTCCTGGCAACATCCTGGTAAGTGTTTTCTGAACCCCCTTCATTTTAATAACTTCTTCCTATAACAGAGTGACCAGAACTGGAAACATTACTCTAGAAGAGGCTTCACCAATGTCCTATAGAACCTCAACATGATGTTCCAACTACTATACTCAAAGATCTGAGCAGGGAAGGCAAGCATGCTAAACACCTTCTTAACCCTCCTGTCTATCTGTACCAGATAGATGGAAAATTGACACCCTGTGTTGCTGATTGGGACCTCAAGATCTTCATGGACAAAGGGGTATGTGAGGTTACTGCCCATAGATTATGACTTGTTGATGGTGGACTGGAAGAGCAAGTGTTAAACTAAAGTTTCCAGGTTACTGTTGTGACTTTCATGTTGTGAGTTGCACTGACTAGTTTCTATCTGATGGGTAGGAGAATTCAACACCAGTTATGTAACAGTGAAGATGTTAATGCATGCTAATATGTACTAATACATTCAGTAGTAAAAATCTCGTCTCACTGTTCAACACTTGGTCGGAAAATGGAACTCTTCACTCTTGACATTGAGAATTTACTTACTGCTGATCTTACTCAGTCCTCACAACCTTCTTGCAATTGCCTATATTGTTCAGGAGTTGGGAAGATTCTGTCTAAAATGTCCATTGTAACTTCACTATTTTAAAAATACATACTTTAATAAAAAAATTTGCTACATCTACATTATTTCAGCTACTTAATGTCCAATGGCAACAAATATTTAATTCAAATGCACAATCTCTTATGACAGAAGACATTGAATCACTTCAAACAGTCTATAAACATTAGTAACTGTAAATGAAACCAAGCACCTTGCTATGATTATAGCTGGTTGTTCAATCAGTCCTACATTTCTAGTTAAGTAATGAAAACCTTCAGGCTTTTTAAACAATGGAATAGTAAGCAGTGATTTTATAACAGTCCAGCCATTTATTTAAAATATTTGAAGGACATGACCTTTTAAAAATCCTGTCAGTTTCACAGATTCATTTGACCATGCCTTGGACAGGCCTTACGGACAGATGCTTTTGACAGTTTTGACAATTGATTTCAACAAATCTGTCAACAGTTCTATTCAGTTCAATATTTGGAGGATATGCATTTATTTTGTGCATTCATGCCCACTTTTAACAATCCCAAATGATATCTTACCTTTCATAGGGGGCACTTTAGCTTCCTGAAAGGATTCCTGACTGCTTCCAATATGTCCTGCACAATATTCAAAGGGGAACCTTACTTTCCATCAGCTTTAGCAAACAGGGTTAAGGAAAATCCCAAAGCCTTTTATTCATACATAAGGAGCAAGAGGGTAACTAGAAAAAGGGTTAGCCCACTCAAGGACAAAAGAGGCAAGTAATGCGAGAAGTCAGAGAAAATGAGTGGGAGTCTTAATGAGTACTTTGTGTCAGTATTCACTGAGGAGAGGGACGTGACAGATGTTGAGGTTAGGGATAGATGTTTCATAACTCTAGGTCAAGTCGGCATAAGGAGGGGGGAAGTGTTGGGTATTCTAAAAGGCATTAGGGTGGACAAGTCCCCAGGTCCGGATGGGATCTATCCCACGTTTCTGAGGGAAGCGAGAGAGGAAATAGCTGGGGCCTTAACAGATATCTTTGCAGCATCCTTGAGCACGTGTGAGGTCCCAGAGGACTGGAGAATTGCTAATGTTGTCCCCTTGTTTAAGAAGGGTAGCAAGGATAATCCAGGTAATTATAGACCGGTGAACCTGATGTCAGTGGTGGGGAAGCTGCTGGAGGAGATACTGAGGGATAGGATCTATTTACATTTGGAAGAAAATGGGCTTATTAGTGATAGGCAGCATGGTTTTGTGCAGGGAAGGTCATATCTTACCAACTTGATAGAATTCTTTGAGGAAGTGACAAAGTTGATAGATGAGGGAAGGGCTGTGGATGTCATATACATGGACTTCAGTAAGGTGTTTGATAAGGTTCCCCATGGTAGGCTGATGGAGAAAGTGAAGTTGCATGGGGTCCAGTGTGTACTAGCTAGATGGATAGAGAACTGGCTGGGCAACAGATAACAGAGAGTTGTAGTGGAAGGGAGTTTCTCAAATTGGAGAACAGTGACCAGTGGTGTTCCACAGGGATCCGTGTTGGGATCACTGTTGTTTGTGATATACATAAATGATCTGGAGGAAGGTATAGATGGTCTGATTAGCAAGTTTGCAGATGACACTGAGATTGGTGGAGTAGCAGATAGTGAAGGGGACTGTCGGAGAATGCAGCAGAATATAGATAGATTGGAGAGTTGGGCGGAGAAATGGCAGATGGAGTTCAATCCAGGCAAATGCGAGGTGATGCATTTTGGAAGATCCAATTCAAGAGCGAACTATACGGTAAATGGAAAAGCCCTGGGGAAAATTGATACACCGAGAGATCTGGGTGTTCAGGTCCATTGTACCCTGAGGGTGGCAACGCAGGTCGATAGAGTGGTCAAGATGGCATATGACATGCTTTCATTCATCGGACAGGGTATTGAGTACAAGAGTTGGCAGGTCATGTTACAGTTGTATAGGACTTTGGTTCGACCACATTTGGAATACTGTGTACAGTTCTGGTCGCCACATTACCAAAAGGATATAGATGCTTTGCAGAGGGTGCAGAGGAGGTTCACCAGGATGTTGCCTGGTATGGAGGGCGCTAGCTGTGAAGAGAGGTTGAGTAGATTAGGATTGTTTACTTTAGAAAGACGGAGGTTGAGGGGGGACCTGATTGAGGTCTACAAAATCATGAGAGGTCTAGACAGGGTGGATAGCAAGAAGCTTTTTCCCAGAGTGGGGGACTCAATTACTAGGATTCACGATTTCAACGTGAGAGGGGAAAAGTTTAAGGGAGATATGCGAGGAAAGTTCATTATGCAGAGGGTGGTGGGTGCCTGGAATGCATTGCCAGCAGAGGTGGTAGAGGTGGGCACGATAGCGCCATTTAAGATGTATCTAGACAGATGCATGAATGGGCAGGGAGCAGAGGGATACAGATCCTTGGAAAATAGGTAACAGGTTTAGATAGAGGATCTGGATCTGTGCAGGCTTGGAGGGCCGAAGGGCCTGTTCCTGTGCTGTAATTTTCTTTGTTCTTTTGTTTTATTCAATGAAATGTACAAAGTTCAGGTCTGCTTTACCAGGTCAATACTGAACACTCGGTGTCTCACATTCCTGGGTTATGAATATCTGACTAGAGAGGAGGCAGCTTATGACTTAAATGGCCAGTTGCCTCTGTGAATTATGGATGTGTAAAACACAAACCACTCCCAAGAAAGTGGAAATGCCATGTTCAGGGTCAGGAATTTGGATTTTCGGCAATTTTTCTCATTTTTGCTACAGTGGAGATTATTTCCATGGAGAGAAACTCCCTATTGTGGCAAAAATGATGAAAGTGCCGAAACTCCCCGATGTACTGAAAATTCAGGTTCAACTCTTCTGAACTCTCCTATCTTCTAAATAAAAACTGAAAGAACTGCGCTTGCTGTAAATCGGGAATAAAAACAGAAGTTGCTGGAAAAGCTCAGCTGGTCTGGCAGCATCTGTGAAGAAA
>NC_063335.1:93835385-93886636 GCF_021869965.1 Rhincodon typus
CGATAGATTTGGGGCGAATTTTCTTTTATTTTTCTCTCTACAATTTTGTCGCGCGAGGGCTGGATTGGCATGACGGAGAGCGGAGCGGAGACCGAGTTGCGAGGCAACGGTAGTGTTCGTAAGGTGAGTGAGGCTGAGTGCGGGGACAGGGCGGCGGGCCGCGTTTCCAAGGAAACAGGCACCTGTCAGCGGGGCAGTGTCTACAGGCTTCAAAGAAGAGCAGAGTGTAAGACTTGCAATATACACTGCAAGGATTGAAAAATATAAGGAGAGTGAGACATGCCGAATGTTCGTTGTCGTCTCTAACGTGGGGAGAGTTTAGCGTGCTGAATTCATTTTGTAATTAATGAGAGTGACACGGAAATCATACTGTAATAGTACAGAAACTAAACTGTAATCGTTCACCGTGCAAACAGTGTAACTTAGAAAATGTATACTATCATCATTCACTGTGCAGAGTGTGTAACTTACAAAATATAATCATCATCTTAAAAGTGGAACATTATGGTGATACTGTAGTGATTGAAAATGTATACTGTAACTATTAGCAGTGGAGTAGAAATAAAATTTACTGACTGTATACTGCAATCATACTCTAACAATAAAGGAAACGTAGATTATCTGGAACATATATGTAGTAATAACTAGTGTAGGGAGAGGAAAACATAGAACACGATAGTGTACCAGATATAAATGTAACTGGATATAAAGAATTTATGTATTAGAAAATTCCTTGTATTTTATTGCAGTGTCCCATTTTCTTAAAGTTAGTCATTCTGTATTTGGTACAATAACATGCTGAATATGTGTATAGTTCTGGTGCAGGCTCCTCCTTATTTGACTACATCTGAACTGTAGGTGATTAGAAAGATCAGAATTTTTTCAAGTAAACCTACGTGAAGGAATTTGATTATAGTGTTGAAATGGAGCACATTGCTGCCCATTTTGGCTGTTTCCATATAACTCCAGAGACAAGGAAGATCCAAAAATCAGGGTAGCTTGGCAGCTGTTTGGATGATTCGTACAGAGTGTTTTTCTGATTTTGCACTTTGCTGTACTTTATCGAGGGTTGCTAATCTTGGCTTGTGTCATGATATAATTACAGGGCAAGGCATGGAGGTAGGCCCCAAGAACCACCTCAGCTAGAGTGTTGTTGGAACTTTGAGCTATTCATGTGATTCAGCATTACATTCTTGGCCAACTGAGCTAACTGGCTCCCCATTTATCTAACACAGTAATAAACATACACACTGATTTGCTGCTTTTTTTCTTCTCCCGTAGAGTTGGAAAGAAGGAATGTTCAGTTATGATGCTCTGGCCATTATAGTGTAGGATGGACTTGCATACTCTATGTTGAAGAAAGAAGGCTACGTAGATACAGAAGGAATGACCAGTTAATTGATAAAAATTACGAGCAGAAATATAGGAGAAATTATAAACTGCATTCAGGAAAAGTTTAATCAATGTAAATCCCAAGTCCTGCTTTATTGTGATAAGCTGGCGTTGAAATAGGTCCACAGGAAGTTTACAAGAAAGATTGCGGGGATGAAGGGCTTGTTATATGAGGAGCAGTTGAGGTCTCTGGGTCTGTACTCAATGTTTAGAAGGATGAAGGGAGGGAATCTGACTGAAACTTACAGAATAGTAAAAAACCTGGATAGAGTGGATATGGAGAAGATGTTTCCACGAGTAGGAGAGACTCGGACCTGACGACAGAGCCTTAGGGTGAAGCCTTTAGAACTGAGATGAAAAGGAATTTCTTCAACCAGAGGGTAGTTAAGCTGAGGAACTGATTGCCACAGTGGGCAGTGGAGGCCAAGTCCTTGAGTGTATTTAAGTCAGACACAGATAGGTCTTGATTGGTAAGGGAATTGAGGGTTACAGAGAGAAGGCAGGAGAATGGGATTGAGAAATATATCAACCGTGATAGAATGGCAGAGCAGACTTGATGGGCCGAATGACTTCATTATGCTCCTATGTCTTATGTCTTCTGTCTTATTGCTTCAACTGTAGGACAGGAGGAATAAATTCCAATCATCTATTCTTGCAACTACATACCTCCCAATCCTAGTCTAAGTTAAAATGAGAGTGAAATTTATCTCATCAGGATAGACTGTATCAACAGGATAGATAGCATTTACATTTCAATTTTCCAGGAGAAGGCAACCACATTACAGAAGACTGTAAAATCCTACAGATTGCAATGTGGTGTAAGGTTTATATATGTTTTAATTTTTGAGTTTGGAATTTTGAACAAAAATGTAGCATGAGAGTTTATTCTGTGTATCTGAAGGAGTTTAATGAATAACTTCTAGATATATCTGTAGCCATGGTGATTTCATGTGAAATATTTCAGAGAGTTAAAATCTAATGAATTTTTGTTTGTTTACAAGCAAACAAAGTTTGCAAAACAGTACATTAGGCTCTCTGATTGAAAGTTTTGGACTTGTTTGGTTTATATTTAGAGGGAAACATTTGCTGCTGAAAAAGAGAGAAGATAGTTTGGATTCTTTTTAAAGAAAAAAGCTACCTGAGAGCATTTACTTAATTGTTCCAGATCAGAATTGTTTGAGTGTGATCCTGAAGTGTTTAGTTAAAGCTGAGAAAGTTTGAATCCCGATGTTTGAAGGCTCCAGAAAGAGGCCATTAGATTCTCCAGACTGAGATTTGAAGGTACAACTAAATTAAACTTAGAGATTCTCTCTGCTGTGAGTACTGCAAAAAAGTGTTTTTGGGATTAATAGGATTTTGTTATGTTGTGTTTTGAAATCTTTAAACTTGTGTTATTCGTAAACTGTTTGATTTTATTCTATTTTATCTTTATTTCTTTCATGTAATAAATTTCTGTTTTTAATGATAAAACAAAATCTCCAATATTTCTTACTGATCTTTGTGAGAAATTATCTTATTCAATCCCAAAATAAAACCAAAATATGATCTCTCCAGCCCAATTTCAATCTACTTTTCCCATAATAACATCAGTTGGGACCATAAGAGTAGGGAGAAGTGAAGAACTGGGATTGTGCATTTTTGGTAACTGAAGAAAGAATAAATTCATGTAGGCAACAATTTGTCGAGCCTTGGTGCATAGTTGTATATTTCTACTGATGAGGACTGGTACCAGAATAAAGCAATTTCAGGCCATCTGCTTGTTAGTAGAATTGTATATTGTAAAGTTTCACTGATTACTATGGGTCTACTGAATATAATGATTATTTTTAAGGATTTGCATAATTTGTCCTTGGTATTTTAAAAAAATATTTTTTGGCTGTCATTTAAGTTAGTAAACAATTTTGGAACAATAATATAGTTTGAGGTCAGGAAAACTATTGCTACTGCATGTACTTATGCAAAAGTCAATCACGTGACTTTTAGCTTCAAACTTAATTTCTTAAAAACTCAAGTTGCCTTTTATACAAGGTATATGAGATCTTCAAGACATATGTTTAAGACAATCCATAGATTTCTAGATATTAAGAACAATAAGGAATATGGGAATCATGCAGGAAAATGGCATTGAGCTAGAAAATTATTTCTGACTGAAATGAACTGCAGAACACTTCAAAAATTTGAATAATCTACTATTGCTCCTAATTGATTTCTTTTTTTGTTATGGTTAGTAATTAACCTATAATTAATTAATGTGGTTCACTGATTTGAAGGCACTTGAATGAGCCATTAGGTTGCCACTAAAATTAGCAAAAGTAAAATCTATCAGCCAATCTGCAAAAACTAATGTCTCACATGACCTGTCATGATTCTGTTGAAAAACAAGAGGAAGTTAAATAGAGAGAAAAAAATGTACAAAGGATTAAAGTGTATTCCAAAATGGTCATGTTACCTCTCTGTGAAGGTATCTGACTCTAGTCCTTCAGAGAACCAACAAAAGGTAGTTTTCAGAGTTCAGGGCCGGTGTCTAGTGATGCACTAAATTTATTACGTGGCTGACTTTATCAGAAAAAGAAAACTACACTCAGTCTCCAAACTGAACTTGATAAAATTATCAAATTTCACTTTTATTTCACTTGATATTGCGAAAAGAATGTGTATCTTGGCCTACATTGGAAATGTGGACGAAACACCAGTGAACTCTGGGCAAATAAATGGGATTATTAGCAGTAATGTTGAAAATGTAATTCTTAATGATGACTGGCCAGAAGAAGGTGCAGATCATTCATGTATGGCAGACAGCATGAAGGTGTTTGGTAAATTCAAGAGAAGAATTCTCCTCAAAGAGAAATGTCAGAAATGCGTTTTCACCCATGTTCATAAGAAAGGCCGGATAGATGAAGAGGATTGTAAAAAATACATCAAAGAAATGTGGAATTTGTGATCGGGAAGACTAAGGGGAAAAAATGTTAGCTCCTCTGTTGCTCAAGTTGCAGGACATTGAAAATGTAGTCAGTGATATGAAATTGTCTAATACTGACATGGCAGTTATTCCTAGTAGTTTACATGTGTTGTTATTGGATGTGTGTAAATAAGAACTGCAAAGAAAGGATCTGAAAGATGTGAACAATAGGCTGAAAGGTAAATAAAGGTTTACTAGAGGTGAAAATATGGAAACCACTTAACTAGGAAAATTGTGCCAGTGGCTCATAGATGCCTACAATAAGCTTGCATCCTAAATGTGATATGTGTTCAATGTGTTCAAGGACAGTTGTTTGTGGAATGATGGTGCCAAATTACTATCTTGATGAATCCAAGGCTGATTTGTACGAGGATGTTGTTCAACCAGCCAATTTGTAAGAATTGTTCTGTGATTTAGATGGTGATCGAAGTGACCTTGAAGGATTTCAGTGTGAAATTTTGAAGTGAATTCCCTTTTTAAAATTCATTCATGGAATATAGGGGTCGTTAGCTAGGCCAACATTTTATTGCCAGACCCTGGTTGCCCTTGAAAGTGTGTTGGAACAGGTACCTTGAAGAGGGCAGCAGAGTGGTGACGCTGATTGGCTGACGTGGGGAAGATCTGCATCAGTGCAGTCACTGCTTCCAGAAGGTGGTTTACGGAGGGGCTGTTGTCAAATGAGGGTGATATGAAAGGGGTGGGGAGTTGCACAACTTGTTAAGGAAAATATTACAGCTGTACTGCAGGAGAACACCTTGGATGGTTCATACAGCAAGGCAATATGGGTAGAGCTCAGGAACAGGAAGGGTGCAATCACAATGTTTGGGGTTTAGTATAGGCTTCCCAACAACCAGCGGGAGATAGAAGAACAGATATGTAGGCAGATTTTGGCAAGATGTAACAGGGTTGTTGTCGTGGGTGATTTTAACTTCCCATATATTGACTGGGACTCGCTTAGTGCTTGGGGCTCAGATAGGGCAGAGTTCGTAAGGAGCATCCAGGAGGGCTTCTTGAAACAGTACGTAGATAGTCCAACTAGGAAAGGCGCCGTACTGGACCTAGTATTGGAAAATGAGCATGGCCAGGTGGTCGACGTCTCAGTAGGGGAGCAGCTCGGGAACTGTGATCACACTTCAGTAAGCTTTAAGGTACTGATGGATAAAGATTGGTGTAGTTGTCAAGTGAAGGTGCTAAATTGGGGGAAGGCTAATTACAACAATATTAGGCAGGAACTGAAGAATGTAGATTGGAGACAGATGTTTGAGGGCAAATCAACATATGGTTATATGGGAGGCTTTCAGGTGTAAGTTGCTCGGAACTCCGGATTGACACGTTCCTTTGAGGATAAAGGATAAGTATAGCAAGTTTAGGGAACCTTGGATAACGAGAGATATTGTGAGCCTAATGAAAAAGGAAGCATTTATCAATGCTGGGAGGCTGGGAACACATGAAGCAAGGGTGGAATACAAGGAAAGTTGAAAGAAGCTTAAGCAAGGAGCCAGGAGGGCTTAAAGAAGTCATGAAAAGTCATTGGCCAACAGGATTAAGGAAAATCCCAAGGCTTTTTATACATATATAAAGAGCAAGAGGGTAGCCAGGCAGAGGGTTGGCCCGCTCAAAGACAGAGAAGGGAATTTGTGTGGAGCCAGAGGAAATGGGTGAGGTATTAAATGAGTACTTTGCATCAGTATTCACCTTAGAGAAGGACTTGGTGATAATGAGTCTGGGGAAGGGTGTGTAAATAGTTTGGGTCATGTTGAGATCAATAGGGAGGAGGTATTGGGGGTCTTGGAAAAAACATTAAGGTAGACAAGTCCCCAGGGCCTGATGGGATATACCCCAGAATACTGAGAGAGGCAAGGGAGGAAATTGCTGGGGCCTTGAAGGAAATCTTTGTATCCTCACTGGCTAGAGGGGTGGTCCAAGAGGATTGGAGAATAGCCAATGTTGTTCCTTTGTTTAAGACAGGTGGCAAGGATAATCCAGCTAATTACAGGCCGGTGAGCCTTACGTCAGTGGTAGGGAAATTATTGGAGAGGATTCTTCAGGACACGATTTACTCCTACTGGGTGTATTAGTGACAGGTAACATGGTTTTGTGAAGGCGAGGTCGTGCCTCACTAACTTGGTTGAGTTTTTTGAGGAAGTGACGAAGATGATTGATGAGGGTAGGGCAGTGGATGTTGTCTACATGGACTTCAGTAAGGCCTTTGACAAGGTCCCTCATGGAAGGCTGATATAGAAGGTAATGTTGCACGGGGTCAGAGGTGAGCTTGCAAGATAGATTTAAAAACTGGCTCGGTCATAGAAGACAGGGTAGCTGTGGAAGGGTGCATTTCTGAATGGAGGCCTGTGACTCGTGGCGTTCCTCAGGGATCTTTGCTATTTGTAATATATATAAATGTTTTGGAGGAGAATGTAACTGGTCTGATTAGTAAGTTTGCCGATGACACAAAGGTTGCTGGAATTGCGGATAGCGATGAGGACCATCAAAGGATACAGCAGGATATAGATCGGTTGGTGACTTGGGTAGAGAGATGCAGATGGAGTTTAATCCGGAAAAATGTGAGGTAATGCATTTTGGAAGGTCTAATCCAGATGGAAAATATACAGTGAATGGCAGAACCCTTAAGAGTACTGACAGGCAGAGGGATCTGGGTGTACAGGTACACAGGTCACTGAAAGTGCCAACACAGGTGGAAAAGGTAGTCAACAAGGCATATGGCATGCTTGTCTTCATCGGCCGAGGCACTGAGTTTAAAAATCGGCAGGTAATGTTGCAGCTTTATAGAACCTTAGTTAGGCTGCATTTGGAATATTGTGTTCAATTCAGGTCACCACACTACCAGAAGGATGTGGTGGCTTTGGAGAGGGTACAGAAAAGATTTACCAAGATGTTGCCTGGTATGGAGGGCATTAGCTATGAGGAGAGGTTGGAGAAACTTGGGTTGTTCTCACTGGAACAACGGAGATTAAGAGGGGACTTGATAGAGGTCTACAAGATTATTAAGCGCATGGACAGAGTGGACAGTCAGAAGCTTTTTCCCAGGGTGGAAGAGTCAGTTACCAAGGGCGATATTGAAATGTCTAACACTAGAGGACATGCATTTAAGTTGAGAGTGGAAAACTTCAAAGGACATGTGAGGGGTCAAGTTTTTTTTACACGGAATAGTAGGAGTCTGGAACATGCTGCCAGTAGTTGGGTAGTGCTGGAAGCAGATACGATAGGGCATTTAAGGGACTTTTAGATAAGCATTTACAAGGAATGGAGGGATATAGATCAAGAGCAGGCAGAAGGGATTAATTTACAAAAACAGAAGTTACTGGAAAAGCTCAGCAGGTCTGGCAGCTTCTGTGAAGAAAAAAATCAAAGTTAACATTTCAGGCCCAGTTTCCCTTCCTCAGAACTGATGGTAGCTTGGAAAACGTCAGTTCATATGCAGAAAATAGGGGATGGGGTGGGGACTAAACAATAGGATAGAGCCCAAAGAGAGAGAAGAGCAGTTGGATAAACAAAGGAGTTGATAATGATCTGACGAGGAGGGTGAATAGCTGTTAATGGGGACAGTTAGTGACTAACAATAGGTAGTGTGTAATGGAAGACTGTGATGTCAAGGCCTGGTGTGTGGGGTATGGGGCTAGGATATGGGAGAGTTTAGGCCCTAAAATTATTGAACTCAATATGGAATCCGGAGGACAGCAGGGCCCCCAAGCGGAAAATGAGGTGTTGTTCTTCCAGCTTGCTTTGAGCTTCACTGGAACACTGCAGCAAGCCCGAGACACAGATATTGGCCAGGGAACAGGGTGGTATGTTAAAGTGGCAGGCAACAGGTTGCTCAGATAAGTGTGGAGCTGGAGGAACACAGCAGGCCAGGCAGCATCAGAGGAGCAGGAAAGCTGACATTTGGGGCCGGGACCCTTCTTCAGAAAGATTTTTTTCGGTTGCAGAGGAAGGTGCCTTGGGGCTGTGGGAAGGTGTTGGGGGTTACGGAAGAGTGGACCAGGGTGTCCAGAGCAGTCTCTGTGGAAGGCGGACAAGGGAGGGGAGGGGAATATGTGACTGGTGGTAGCATCTCGCTGGGGGTGGTGGAAATGTTTTTGTTCCTAATTTACAGCATCTGTGGTTCTTTTGTTTTTTAATGAGGGATTAGTTTAATTTGGTGTCATGTTCGACAGAGCATCATAGGCCGAAGGGCCCATTCTTATGCTTCACTGTTCTATGTTCTATATGTGACTCTATAATGAGAAAAGCGATGGACTCTTAGCTACCCTCTGAAATTGCCTCACAAGTCGCTCAGTGCAGAGGTCATTAGGGATTGTCATGAAATGCTGGACATCCCGGTAATGCCCAAATTCAATGAAAGAACACAAAATAAATAGAGAAAATTTGTTGAAAATTTGAGACAAAAATCAAGGAATAAGCATTCCTGAAAGCCCTTACTAAATATTATAGTCTTTGATTCTGGTGACCTTCTGCATTGCGGATGTGGTTGTTGACTGTTAAGCATTTGGTTTTCTAAATATTTATTTGCAATATAAGGTAAATTAATTGAAGAGGCCTGAGTAGAAGAATGTTTGGAGATGAATTGAAAAGATCAGAGGCTTTGCATCCTTTGGCCAGCTTGTTAGATTGAATAACTGATCTCACTTTCAGAGTCCATTCTTTAACCTCCTGTGCAACTCAGCTGGTGTTGGAAAATTAAAGTTGCATCTTATGCCTTCCTTTCCTCTGCCAGCACTACTTTTAAGAGGCTCAGAAAACCATCATCTATTGCCTTATTGGTTGAATGGGAGTTAATAGGTATCTCCTTTTGGGATTTCTGCTGGAGCTACATTTGAGAAAGTGTTGGTGTTTTTGCTGATTTTTCAAAAGATTTCTACTCCTTCCTTGAAGCCTTCTTATAAATATTGTAATGACTACATATATGTTTTGAATATAAACTGGTAAAAATTAAAGTTTTGACACTTGCAGAGACAATACAAGGTGTTTTAATTTGCAACGCAAAGGCCCAATGTGAAACTGTATGTGTTAAGTTATTGGTGCACAAAATCATGTAGCTTTTGAAGAAACTAAATTTGATACTTCCGTGAGACAGGCTGGCACTAGGTGCCTTTGGGTTGAAAAGCTGCCTGGCAAAAGCTTTTGGATGCACATGTTGCAGCTTGTCACTGAACTGAGAGAGGGAATTTTACACAGACCTCCAGAAAGTCTAGAAACAAAGATAGGTCTCTGTCTTTCTCACTATCTGAATGAAAAAAATCAACACTCAGAATTTCTCCTTTTTAGAATCTTTAGTTCAAACAAAGATCTAGGTCCAACTCACCAATTACTAAATTGGATCTTCTGTCATTCTGAGGTCAACAGCAGCGATAACACCAAAAACCAAAAGAACTGTGAGAAAGCCACCTCATTCACCCTTGTGGTTTAGACTCTTGATCTGTATAATTTCTTCCTTTTATACCTGTGTTTTCTATAGAGCTATGAAATCTATACTGTGTGTGCATGTGGTAAATGAAATATTGTTTTAAACTTGCATTGTGGTCGTTATTAATCCATTTTGCAACCTATTAAAGGATAAGTTTGTCCATAACTTTTTAGTTTGTTTATTCATAAAACTTGGTGTGAGCTTTATTTGTCCTAAATTGCAGTTAACATTAGACAAATTAACCTCGGTGATTCAGTTGATCAATTATACATATGTGATGACTCGTAGAATAGCTGGGCTTGATTCCTAGTGCACGCTTTCAACAGGATCATGACAATATAATGCATACCTGTATTCTGTTTTATTCTGATATTAATGCTGTAGTTAAGATTCCACACCCTGTGGGAAATCTTGTGAGAAGGGTGAAGTAACATCTGCTTGGAGCAAAGGCTGTTGAAAATATTTTTACCTGCACTTGTATACAGAATCAACTAAGTTGCCACAGTTATGTAACAGTGGAGTGTAGTATCTTTGGAACTGAGGTTGCTAACATAAACCTCTTGGAAGGTGTTGTGACAGATTTACAACTGAGCATGTACAAACGTGCGGAGCTGACTGTATATGCAGTGGTAGTAATAATGATGAAATTCAGTTATGTGAATAGATTTGCATTATTCTCTTGGAGCAGAGAAGGATAAGGGGACTTTTTTTTATTCTTTCATGGGATGACTGTGCTGTTGGCAAGGCAAATGTTAGTTGCCCATCCCTAATTGCACTTGATGAGGTGGTGGTAAGCCGCCACCTTGAACTACTGCAGTCCATCTGGTCTAGATACTATTAGGTATGCTTCAGCAAAAACGATGGAGCTCAGGATGGTGTTTATGAAGTAGAAGTCGACCCCCATCCCTCCCTCTGATAACTAAAACTGAAACACCCAGAGAAGTTTGTCTTGCTTCTTAATATGTTAAGGCAAGTGTGAGAAGTAGTATAATTGCACTCACCTCCCAATCTGTTATAAAGGGGAGGTTAAATGAAATTAACTACTGACAGTCACTGTATAATCAACAAGTAATAATTTGTTTATCTAAGTCTAACAGTGAACAAATTAACAGAACTATTAATAAATGGAAAAGCCCCCCCTTTAAATTCTAACTATTGCCGAATGAAACAAAATTCTAATAGTATGCAGTTCCAATAGATATAATTCTCACTTACATAATCCAAATTAATAAAAAAAAAACTTAGTTCCCTGGTTTTCTTTCGGTTTCTCCACTACAACGAGCATTGCTCCCACCTTTGATCTGGCTAGGTTGCTTCCAAGAACGACGTGTATTCCTGGAATAGACACTCTTTCAATCACTCCCACTGTCACTTCCCCAGTCTTGATTGAACTTTCCAGCCTTATTTTGCAGGTCAACGCTAAATCTGTCTCCATTTATTCCACAGATTATTACTCTCTTGGGTAACATTTCAGAAGGAGTGCGACAGTCACCTGAGGTTGGAATCGAACCCAGGTCCCTGGCACAGTGAGGCAGCAATGGTAACCACTGAGCCACCGTGCCACCCCTGACTTTTTTACCTTCTCCCCCTGTTCTTCCTGAGTGAACCTTACCCACAGAGGCGAAGTCTTTGAAGAGATCGGACACTGTCTTAGTACCCAGCCCGTGACTACCCTGCCAAGCACTCGTTTGCAGCTCCTTGACTCCTGTTGGGATTTCCCTCACTATCTCAACTCATCCCACTGGTTTAGCCTCTTTTACCACATCCTTTTTGCCAGTGCCTGTCTTAACCCACCAGCACTGTGACTTTGTGTGTCCCCCTCTATTACCTGAGGTATTTCACCTCTCTTTCACCCTCTTGGCTTTCTTTTTTCATGTGGTAAGCTGTTCCCAGTGTGATCTACTTTTTGTTTTTCATTGAAGGATATCCCTTTTTCCTAATTTCTATCCCTCACGGAATGAAATTGCTGTCGGAAGCTAGCTTTCGATTTACACACCAATGCGTATTCGTCTGCCATCTGTGCAGCTCTTCTTGCCGTTTTAACACTCTGTTCCTCAACATGACGACTTATCATTTCTAGAAGTGAGTTTGTGAATTCCTGCAGAAGAATAAATTCTCTAAAATCCTCATATGTCTTTTCTATCTTTAATGCTCTCACCCATCTATCAAAGTTGCTACGTTTAATTCTTTCAAACTTGACTGAAGTCTGACCTGGTTTCATCCTTATATTTCTGAACCGTTGTCTATATGCTTCTGGTACCAATTCGTAGGCACTCAACAGCCTGTTTTACTGTTTCATATTCTCTTGACGTCTCATCTGACAGAGCTGCAAACACGTCACCAGCCCTACCTACCAATGTGGTCTGAATTAACATTACCTACACAGTCTCTGGCCAGTATATCTGGTTAGCCAATTTCTCAAAGGAAATGAAAAAGGCTTCTACATCTTTTTCATCAAATTTTGGTAATGTTTTCATATATTTGTATATATCCCTATCAGGTCTTTGGCTATGATGGGTCTGCTCATCATCACTCTCCTCCTCACTAAGCCTATCTTCTACCTTCATTTCCAACATTTTAAGTCAGCTGTCCTGTTTAACTTGCAACTTCCGAAATTGAAAGTTTCACTTTTTCCCCCTTTCTTCTCTGTCTTTTCTTTTTGTCTTTCCTCTGCTTGTAACCGTAATTCAAACCGTTGCAGATCCCTTTCTTCCTCTTCTGCCCTGGCTCTTCTTTCATTTTCTTTATCTTCTAACTCCAATTGTCTGATTTTTCAATTTGATTTTTTTCTAGCTCCACTGCACTTGCCTATTTCTCTGATGTACCTATATGCTTGACTAACTCGTTTACAATTTCAGCTTTCCTGTCATCCCTTGTCAAATCCAATTCTAGCCTGTTTGCTAAATCTAAAAGTATATTTTTCATCTTTTTCTAAACTTTCTTGGCAAAAATCCTCAAACCCCAGAATCATTTTAGCAACATTAAGAGCCATTTCCCCCACTTTTGATTTAGTCAACCACAAATAGATTTTCCACTTCTCACCTAAGTTTTAAAGATCTAGGACACTAATCCCCAAGTCTATTCAAATCTGCTGGGACCTTTTGCAAAGGCCAAGAGTGGCCTTTGCACCCTGAATCTGTTCATATCTGTCCAAACCCATTCAGATCCCATACACGAACCAGCCAGATCCCAGGCTGAAGCCCCTAACCTTTTACAAAACTACTGCCTGCATTACTAACCACACAGCCTTTTGATACGTTTCAATTTCAGGAACACTCTATGCACCTGAAAAAAAAGCACATCGTCTTTTAAAGGGACCACACACTCTTTCCCTGCGCGCCCCCCCCCCCCCCACCCCCTATCATTCTCCAAACAAATTCTAACACCCTGCCTTCCAATTCACAAGTACTGTACCCAACTTCGCAGCAATGGTGTGTGGCATGGAAGGGAAATTGCAGGTGGTGATGTTCCTATTTGACTGTTGCTTATTTGACCTTCTAGGTGGTAGATGCCATTAGCTTAGAAAGAGCTGTTGAATGCACGTTGGTGAGTTGTTGCAGTGCATCGTGTAAATATTCCATGTTGCTGCCACTGTGTTGTTGGAGACTGTTCTATCAGACTCCCGCCTTATGTCTTCTAGATGATGGATGGGAGTCAGAATTATTCATCCCAGAATTTGTAGTCTTAAACCTGTTCTTGAAGTCATCGTTGTTTATAGCAGCCTTTCTTGCCACCAGATTTGGAGAGTCTTTCAAATACACTGGTAGTGGTACTTCTCCAGTGCTTTGAGGTGCCTGCTGAAGGTTGTCCAAGTCTGCAAAGCATATAGGAGAGGGGGGGATCATTGTTGCCCAATAATCCGTGGCCTCAGTTATGGGCTTGAGATCCTAATCGTCAAACAGCCTTTTCCTCGGTTAGCTGAAGGCATGCTGGCTTATGGGGTTGAAGATGCCTAGTTATTTTTCAAATTAAAATTAAATTGGCTGAAATAACAACAGGTAGGAACAGAGACTGTTGAAAAAATATTTTTATCTGTACCAGCTTGCATTATCACATGTAAAAATGCAGTGTCCTTGAACTTGATCATGGAGTCATAGAGTTATACGGCATGGAAACAGACCCTTTGGTTTAGCTCATCTATGCTGACCGGATATCCTGAATTAATCTAGTCCCATTTGCCAGCATTTGGTCCATATCCGTATAAACCCTTCCTATTCATGTACCCATCAGATGCCTTTTAAATGTTGTAATTGTACCAGCCTCCTCCACTTCCTCTGACAGCTCATTTCCACACATGCATCACCCTGTGCGTGAAAATGTTGCCCCTTAAGTCCCTTTTAAATCTTTCCCCTCACCTTAAACCTATGCCCTTTAGTTTTGGACTCCCCCCATCCCTGGGAAAAGACCTTATCTATTCACCCTGTACTCACCCCTTCTGATTTTATAAACCTCTGAAAAGGTCACCTCTCAGCATCTGATGCTCCAGGGAAAGTAGCACCAGCCTAATCAGCCTCTCCCTACAGCTAAAACACCGCCAAACCTGACAACATCCTTGTCAATCTTTTCTGAACCCTTTCAAGTTTTGTAATATTCTTTCTACGGCAGGAAGACCACAGCTGTATGCAGTATTCCAGAAGTGGCCTAACCAATGTCCTGTACAGCCGTAATATGACCTCCCAACTCCTATACTCAATGCACTGACTAATAAAGGCAAGCATGCCAAATGCCTCCTTCACGATCATGTCTACCTGGTACTCCACTTTCAAGAAACTATGAACCTGCACTCCAAGATCTCTTCGTTCAGCAACACTCCCCATGACCTTACCATTAAGTGTATAAGTCTTCTCTGATTTGCCTTTCCAAAATGCATTGCCTCGCATTTATCTAAATTACTCCATCTGCCACTTCTCACCTATTGGCCTATCTGATCGATGTCCAGTTGTATCCTGAGGTTCTTCACTGTCCTCTACACCTCCAATTTTGGTATCACCTGCAAACTTATTAACCGTATCTCCCTTGTTCACATCTAAGTCATTCATATAAATGACGAAAAGCAGGGGATCCAGCACCTTATCCTTGTGGCACACTGCTAGTCACAGACCTCCAGTCTGACAAGCAATCCTCCACCACCATCTTCTGTCTTCAGTTTACCAAAAGTCTATTTGAAGGTGTTGTGACAGAATTACAATTGAGTGTGTACTAATATCAACTCTTTAGAGAGGTGAACAGCAGCATCAAGGCACCAAACATTCAAAACCAACTCTTTGAATGTCTGACACAAGACATCCCAAGCACTGCTATACTTGGAACTTGTTCCTAGCAAGACAGTCCCAGGAAGACGATGGAAAAACGATAGCGATGTCCTCACACAACCCCTAAGTGAGAAAACATCCCTGTACCTGGTGGAAGTCCCTGGATTGTGACTGACCAAAGACTTTAGGAACAGACAGAGGGCGATGTGAGGCTTCAGAGGAAGTGCAGAAACTGCCTAACGACTAATATGAGCAATTTTTCAAATACCAATTGCTCCATGTATAGCCAGGAATACAGATCAGACATGATTCTTGCCCAGAATCTCGGCACTAATTGAACTGGGTGAATTCTACAATAAATTTAATCGAATTGTAGTCGTGGTGATTATATAGCTAGTTCAAATGGGATCTTGTGGCATTGTGATTTGTCCCTACCTCTATGTGCCACAGAGGTGTTATAAAATGTCAGAACATGTCGTTTAAAAACTTTATTTATGGCTAGTTCAGTTACTCCTTGGTAGTCCCCAAGATGTTGTTAGCTGTATCTATCACATGATGCTTCTGTTTGGCATGCATATCGTCCTATGTTGTAACTTAACCAGGTTACGCCTCATTTTAGGTATGCCTGGTGCTTTTTCTGGCTACCTTCCTGCATTCTTCTTTGAACTAGTGTTGATCCCCTATTTTGGTGGTAATGGTGGAGTAAAGGATATGCTAGATGTAGGGTACACCTTGTGGTTGAATAGAATTCTGCTACTTCTAATGGTCCACAATGGATATTCAGTTTTGAGTTACTGAATTTGTTCTGAACCTATATCATTTAGCATCTGGGTACTATCACACAATACTGGCCATCCCTACCTTTCACTGTAATTGTTTGCGACAGATTAAGGGCAGGGATAGAGTTTTTTATTTCTCAGCACATGTATACACCCAGTCTGGCAGTTGTGTTTCAGGACTTAGCCATCTTGGTCAGCAGTGGAGCTACCAAGCCACTTGTGATGATGAACATTGTATTCTTTGTGGAGGATTTCAATCTATTTCTTGCCACACTTGGTGCTTCCTCCAGCTGTTGTTCAACACATTCCTGGGAGTCTGGAATTACATATAGTCCAGACAAAGTAAGGACAGCATATTGTTTTCCTAAAGGAGATTAGTGAACCAGATAGGTTTTTACAACAGTCAGTGATAGATAAAGATGGTCATATTTGATGTAGTCACCAGACTCAATGTTAACTCCGTTTTCTTCCCACAATCCTGACAAGACCTGCTGAGATTCTCCATCAATTTCTGTTTTAGATTCAGATCTCCAACAATTACAGTTCTTTATTTCGTATCAGATTTTCTTTGTTCATTTACTTGAACTTGTTAATTGAATTTAGGTTCCATTGGCTGCTGTGGCAGGTTTTCAACCTTTGTCCCATAGGATTACTAGCAACATTATCATTATGTCACCATCTCTTCTGATTTGTTGAAAATTTTAAAGGGTTTTGAGAAATAGAAAACTGGATGGCTAACTCCTGTTCGTATTTACAATGTTCAATTATTAGAAAAAATTATTTTTGCTGGTAAGCATGTTAATAACAGATTACACAGATTGAAGATAATTGGCAAAAGAATTACGGGCATTCAGTATGAGGCAGAGGAATATGTGGATGAAGTTTTTTATGCGTAAATTGTTATGATCGAAATTCACTCGCTGAAAAGTTGTTTTAAACACATTTTGGGCAGAATCTTAGGCAGAGAGTAAGGAGTGAATTTGATTTATTGGCTCTTTTGAAAGGGCTCTATAAAGGCACAATGGACCAAGTAGTGTCCTTTTAGTACTGTAAGAATATTTATACCTTTTTATAAACAATTACCTTCTTCATTTAATTACAGGGTTGTGATCCCTTTGCACAGACTCAGCGGAGCAAGCTACAGCATCGCCGAGCTCGGATTAACCAGCAGATTAACAAGGAGATGCGAATGCGAGCAGGAGCTGAAAATCTATTTCGGTGAGTATTGCCGTTTAGCTGATATTGACCGATTGCTGGACTTGTCCTACAAACCTGATTGTCTGAATGTGAGTGTTTTATTTAAAAACAAATTCCTCTTCTGGACTTTACTTTTTTTAATTCCCATGGACACTACAGAAGAGGGACGAGACACTTTGATCCAACAAAGCTTTGTTATTTTCAGGGTATAACTTGTGCACACTATCATCCTCATCCACCATGCCACTTCCAGTTACTTTTTTTTTCATGGGTCAGACAAAATCTTTTGACCAATTTACAAAAACAGCACTGATTATAACTGCACATAGAGGGTCAATGGATGCTGATGTTATAAGCCAGAACAAACCCCTTCAAAATATATTAAGAAGATAGTCTAAACCCTAACTTTTTCTTATTTTAAAGGTAATTGTAAGGCATTGCGTTCCAGGTGCAATTTGATTGGTCAAACTGTCGACTTTAAGCAAAACACACTTTATTTTAACTGTCGTGTAAAAATACAGACAAAATAAAAGAAGAATTGGCTTTTCTGTAATTCTATCAAAATGCTGAATAAAATAATATATATTAAGTACTACTAATTAACCGTTCCAATATAGTAGCATCCCATACTCGCATCGGTGGCAAAGGCAAATTCAGTAAAACAGATTCTCTTCCTGCTGCTAAAATTGCATGTGAGACAATCTCAGCTGGCCAGGAATGGTTTGGTGAGACTTGGCATTTAGTTAGCATAGGGGCTGTAAAGGACTATGAGAGTGAGTACAAAGGCATGGATGATCATGGCGGGAATAAGAGGGCATTAGTGGTAAGTTAGCATGAAGAGCTATTAGATGAGGGTTGAGTCTTTAAGTTGGCATGGATGGGGTCTGGTATTGTGTAGAGTATGAGAGGTGAAGGCTGTTTGTTTCACTTTTTTTAAATATCGGACAAGAGTAGTAGTGCGCCAAGACAGACCTTCTATCAGATTGAATCCACACTTGACAGAACTGTTAGTCTGTTTTTGAGAGTCATCCACCATGATTCCCAGAAACCTAACTCCACCCCAGAATGAAAACCTGAAGATCTGGCACATTTTCTTCAGTTGGATTAGCATAGACCGAAATGTCCTACAGTGTAAATTCAGCTCTGTGTCATTTTTCACGGTTGAGGAAGGAGGTGTTACTACATGAAATTTGGAAGGATTGTAACTCGCTGAAATTAATGTAGGGAAGGAAACAGTGTTAGGAATAATACTGGAAATAAAGAAAGGGGTGGGTTGAAAAAGAATGGGTAAAGGAGATTAGGGATCCTCCTTACTTTCTTCAACAGCATAAAACCCACCACTTTTCCACCTCCTTTATTTCTGAAGAGAAGTCACGTTGGACTCAAAATTAGTTCTTTCTGCTTCCACAGATGCTGCTGGACCTTCTCTAGCAATTTCTGCTTTTTTTTTCAGATGTCAAACATCTGCATTATTTTACTCTGATTTAATGCTTGACAGTTGAACTTCATGCACCAAAAGAGGTGTAGACAGCATAGAATACCCTCCAGATGTACCATGTCAATACCAGAAGTCTGACCAATCAAGTGGAAGTGTCCAGACATTGGACACATCTAATTGTTGGTGTTTGAAGGAATGTTGTGCCTTTGTTGTTATATGAATTCATCCCACTTATTACTCTCTTATGGATTACCAGAAATGGATCTGCTCCAGCAACTCAATTTTCAATTAAGGCTAACTGAAATTGCCATTCTACCTCATTATCATCTTATGATTAATTAAAGTACACATTTATTTCTCTCCTTTACCATAATTCATATAGGGAGAGGGACTGTTTTAAATGCAATAGCATGTAGGAAGCAATAGGAAGAATACCAACAGAGTGTGCTAGAGAAATTCAACCTATCTGGCAGCATCTGTGGAGAACAGAGTTAATGGTTTGAGTCCAATATGGTTCTTATCTACTCCAGTATTTTCTATTTTATTTTAATTTGAGTCTCCAGCATTTGCAGTATTTTTTTTATTTGAGTAACAATAGGATATTGAGGGGGGAGTTCAAATATTTTGTATGTAATATATGCAGAATGTCCCTGAAAGTTAGAAGAAACAATAGGTAAATCAAACTGTGCAAAGTATGAAATAAAGAACTTTCCTCAGTGCTTTCCGCAGTAGCTTTTTGAATGCAGTTGGTGTTGGACACAGACCCAGAGATCCCCTTGGGGTTTGCCCTTTGGGATGCAGACAATACAGAGGGGCAGCCAGATACACTGTTACATTTTCTAATGAGCAAAAAAAGTCATTCCTTTGAGAGAGAAGCAGTTTTAACCCTTTTGTCAGTCTTTGGTACAGTGTTTAAAAACTGTATGCACACTGTTCTGTTTATTTTTATCCACTGTTTCCCGACTTCCAATACTATAACAGCTTACAAATATATAGAACCTTTAATGTAGATGATCTGCTATGACGTTGTTAATGCTACTTTGTATCTGATTTCTCATTGCTTATACATGCAGAAGATCATTCTGAAATCTCTATCTGTCTTCTTGCCAGCATGGATGCGATTGAGAATGTGACTTGTAGTATAAGAAAGAATTTTCACTTATTTATAGTTGCCTATTATGTCATACCGTAGGGTCTGTACATCTACTGCAGCTGGCATACAGAGCCTTGGTTTAACAGGTCACCAAAAGAGGACTCCTCAGACAACTTAGTATTGCTTCAGCACCCTAAAACAATTCAGGCTGGATTCTGTCATCAAGCCTGTAATCAAATTTTAATATGCAATTTCTGACTTGGAGACAAGAATAATTCCAAGTTCAATTTTTTGGCACATTGAAATTTCACTGCTATGAACTGGTTTCCTTTTTGTTTTCAATTTATTGATGGCACATATTTGTAAGTGATCATCATGTGGAGTTTTTTTTTAAATTTCATTTTAAATTTTGATGTTCCAGAGCTACAACTAACAACAAGGTGAAGGAAAATGTGGCTCTGGAATTGAGTTTTGTGAACTCCAACTTACAGCTTCTAAAGGAAGAACTAGAGGAACTGAACAGCTCAGTGGAAGTTTATCAAAATGGAAAGTGAGTATTTTCTATGCGCAGGCTTTATATCATCTTGAAATTAATCCTAGAACTGAGGTTCGGTAAACTGAATGCATGTTTTTTAAAAAAAAATGTGTTAGAAACATTCACCGTTCACCTGCTGTCTGTAGTGCAATATGTTCCATCACTTCTGTTTTTATTTTGATTTGCGATTTGGATTTTAAGGTGTATGTTTAGTTTTACTGTTAAGATATACTTTGGGGGAAAAAGCTTGTATGCTAAAACAAACATATGATGTGCATAGTCCTGAATTTGTGATCTCCATTTAAATAAGAGAAAACTATTTGTTCATTTAATTTTCACTACATCTTTTATGAACAGAGATTCAGTCCTGCAAAACCTGCTCCACCATTTCATTATTAGAGAGATGCGAGATGCTTCTTTGTAGAAAGGGGACAAAATCACAGCCATAGACATGATAATATAGTTGTCTTGATTACTGGGGAAGATCCCTATTTCCTGTAAGTTTGGGGTGTTGATAACCTGCTGATCTGTTTATCGTGAACAGTAAAGGCACAAACCAATAAATGAATTTCAGCCAAGGAGAAAATTAGATGTTGAATATATATTAAATATCAACTTCACCTAACTTTATAATTTTAAATTAATTTAGTACTTTATTTATTACTTCTGTTGTAATTGAACAAATCTGGCAGTGTGGGAAATTGAGTCACTGTTCATATTTAGATAACAGGGTGTGTCATGCAGTCCTTTTGTCAAAGATGCAGAAACTTGATTTATGTCACATCCCAAATTGTTGCGAGGCATTCCAAACTTTGTTAAATTTCTGAGGGTAAATTTTATCATTTTCTGGAATGGTTAGGTCTGTCTGGCAGGGAGGATTTGGCAAATTTGTTCACCCTGTGGTGCAGGTGCACCCTGTCCCTGGCATTGAAGGACAAAGGATATTGTACCTAAGCGCACTTTATTTTTCCTGTTAAAGAAACAATTTGATCAAGTAAGATTGTGATAGAATGATTGATTGAAATTAGCATCTCACTATATTGAGAATTGTGCATGCAAATGTATAGCTTGCCAATATGTGATGCAGCATGCTAGAAAATATTGCACAACTTTGGCATTTCCAATTCCTTGTCATTCCTAATGGTATGTCTGTTGAAATTAAGACTCAACCCTGTGATTCTTACTCTAACTCAATAGGTTTGAATCTGTGATCCTGTCGTTCCAGAGTAGGACAGCACTCTCTCTATAGGGCAGAAAATGAGAGTGTATAATCTTGGATGTTCTTAGAGCCCTATAGAATAGAGACAGGCCCTTTGGCCCAAACTAATCCATGCCGACCAAAATGTCCATCTGTGCTAAGCCCATTTCCTTCTAAACCTTTCCTAACCATGTATTTGTCCAAATGCTTTTTAAATGTTGTCAATGTACCCGCCTCAACCACTTCCGCTGGCAGCTCCTACCATATGCATACCACCTTCTGTGCAAAAAAAAGTTGCCCTTCAGGTTCTCATGTATTTTTTTCCCCTCTTAACTGAAATTGATATTTGTTCGTCTAATTCCTGTTGACTATTTGGGGGCCTATAGTACAACCTAATAATGTCACCATCCTCTTCTTATTTCTTAGCTCCGCCCGCAAAGCCTCACTGGATGATCCTGCAGTTATTTAATCTGTGACTACTGCTGTGATACTTCCTTTAATCAAAAATGCAACCCCCACCCCGCTTTCCTCCACCTCTGTCCCGCCTGAAACACCTATACCCTGGCACATTAAGCTGCCAGTCCTGTCCCTCCCTTAGCTATGTTTCTGTAATGGCTATAATATCCCAGTCCCACGTACCTATCCATGCCCTGAGTTCACCGGTCTTACCTCTCAGCCCTCTTGCATTGAAATAGATGCAATTTAATCCAACAGGCATTCCTCGCTCCCTGACCTATTCCATCCTGAACTATCTCTTCAACTTGCTATGTCCGATTACTGTATTTCTGTCTAGCCTCACACTTGCTTCCTTGCTGGTTAAGAGCACCCCACCACCCCACCCCGACCGTCGTCACCAATCTAGTTTAAACCCTCCCATGCAGCAGTAGCAAATTTGCCCGCCAGGATATTGGTCCCCCTCCAGTTCAGAATGCAACCCGGCCCTCTTGAACAGGTTACCTCTGACCCAGAAAAGATCCCAATGATCCAGGAATCTGAATCCCTGCTCCCTGCACCACTTCTTTAGCCACACATTCATCTGCCGTATCCTCCTGTTCTTAACCTCGCTAGCATGTAGCACTGGAACTAATCCGGAGATTACCACCTTCGAGGTCCTGGTTTTTAACTTTTCTCCTAGCTCTCTATGATCACTCTGCAGGACCTCATCCTTATTTCTACCTAAGTCATTGCACAATGACTTCTGGCTGCTTACCCTCCCCGTTGAGAATGTTCTGCAGCTGCTCCCAGACCCTGGCACCTGGGAAGCAACACACCATCCTGGATTCCCGTTGGCAGCCACAGAATCTCCCTCTCTGTCCCCCTAACTATAGAATCTCCTATCACAAAGGTTCTGTTCACCTTTACCCTTTCCTGCTGTGCTGTAGTGTCACCAACCTGGTGCTTTCCCCGATCGGTTTTTTGCTGTCAGTGATAGGAAGCTCCTCACTCCTGATCTCACATGAATCTCCAAACTTTTTCATCTTTGCTCATTTCTGTAGCTGGGAAGATTCCTATGTTTTGTTATGTTTTTATTTTTCTCACATCACGGTTTCTCATTTTTAAAAAGAAATGAAGAACAGTGCCGTGCATCACTGATTTAGTGTAAGGTGACTACGTGGTTGACCACTGTGGTAAGATCATTTTCTTTGAAGTGGCAGAATGATAGCTATCTTTGCACATGGGGACAAATAAAATTCAAGGTGAGGCAGTCCTCTGGCTCATTTACTTATTTTTGATTAAAAATGATCATTTACAATAGTATAGGAGTAAAATGCCAAATCTTTTAGTTGCGAACTTGAGAAAGAATTAAAAGAATTGGAACATTTTCTTTCCTGGCAGCACCTTCACAACTATTGTGGAAGAACTTTTATATGTAAATGGTATGAAGGATAATGCTGCTGTATGGACCCTTTGCTAATGTTATGACAATATGTCTCGGAAAGAAGAAAATTAGTTTATTTAATGGTACTTCCGTGCTAGCTCAGTGGGTAAATACATCACATCGTCATGTGACATAGTGCTGTAAAGGTCATGAAAGCCCTGACTATAGTACGAATACAAGCTAATGTTGGCCAAAGAAGGGGGGTCATATTCAGGTTGGCAGCCTGTAACTAGTGGAGTACCATAGGAATCAGTGCTGGGCGTAGTTATTTACAACATATAATAATGAATTGGATGAGGAAATTGAATGGGTGAGAGCCAAGTTTACTTATGACAAAACTAGATGGGAAGGCAGTTGGTGAGGAAAACATACAAACGGGTTAAACGGGTTGGTTAAAAACTTGGTAGATGGATATAATGTGAGTTTATTCACTTTGGCAGGAGGAATAAATGAGCTGCATATTATTTGAGACTTCTGAAAGCGTCAAAACAGGGTATTTGGGAATCCTCGTGCATGAATCACAAAAAGCTAATATCCCAAGTTCAGCAGGTAATGGGGAAAGCAAATGGAATGTTGGCCTTTATTTCAAAGGGAACTTAATATAAAAAAGGAAGGTGTTGCTAAAACTGTAGAAATTAGTAGTCTGACCACAGCTGGAATACCGTGAAGAGTTTTGTGCCCCTTACCTAAGGAAGGTAACCTGGCATTGCATGCAATCCAGAGAAAGTTCACTGATTGATACTGGGTATGGGAGAACTGTCCTATGAAGAGAGGTTAAATAAGTTAGGCCTATGTATTGGAAGTTAGAAGAATGATAAATGACCTTATTGAAACACAGGAGATTCTGAGATGACTTGATAGGGTAGATGCCAATAGGTTTTTCCCTTTTGTGAGAGTCTAGGACCAGAAGACAAAATCTCAGAATAAGGGGTCATACATTTAACACAGGTGAAAGGGAATTTCTTTTGAGAGTGGTGAGTCTGTGGATGTTACCGCAGACGGTTGTCAAGGCTGGATTGTTAAGTACATTCAAGACTGAGAGAGATTTTCACATAGTAAGAGAATCAGGTGTTAAGGGGAAATAGTAGAGAAGTGGAGTGTAGGATTATCAGATCAGCCATAAACTCATTGAACAGTGGAGCAGACTTGATGGGCTAAATGGTCTACTTCTGCTCCCACATCTTATGGAAGTGATGTTGCATTACAATTGTTGAGGAAGGAAATGTCAAGTTTTCCTGCTCATGATGTTTAAATGATGACTTTCTGATTTAAATGGAATTTACTGGTCCTAATAGTATGATGAACTGCTTTTTGTTGAATGCAATTTGTGCTGTAGTGACCAGCATTCTGTGCACATGATAATATTTAGAGAACAGCCCGAAATATTAGTTACATTAAATTTTTCCTAAGAACAAGGAAGGTTCTTATTGCAAGGTTTTTTCAGTAGGTCAGTTCAAAACATTTCAAGAGTTGCTGAAAAAAAAATTCCTGTCATAGTTAGTTGAACTTGGAAGGTAGGGACGGAGGTAGGCTTCGTACTGAGAACAATGTGAAACTGTGCTCCTGAGGTGGTGACTTAGGAGTAGTCACTTTGCAGTGACTCCAGGAAGGTATTCCCGAGTCTGAATGTGTGCATACTTAATACTATAGTCGGAGAAATCAAGCAGTTAGATAGTTTTGTGCCATCAGAACTCCAAAGGAAGTGCTAGAAGTTGGTAGATACAGTGAAATGTTAAAGTTAGGGCTTAGGAAAGGCCCTGGGAGCTGTGGAGAGTTGGCAAAAAGGTGTACCATTAACAGTTCGGTAAACTGTGAACAAGGATGAAGGAAAAACACAAGTAGTATATGCTTGTTACTAAGCAGAATTAGTATTCATGGAAAAATCCATAGTTAATACAGCTTGTGAAAGCTAGCTGTCTGTGAAAATTATGAATTTGTGCTGGAGTGTTGTTATTATAGCCATACAGAGTTTCAATCTGCATGGCTGCTCTCTGGGTGACAGATGAAAATGTAAACGAATCTATCATTCACTTTCCATGGGCATTACCTGCATTTTCTGGCTTCCTGTCCATAGTTACCCTTTTTCCACTTCCTCATTATGCCTGGTAAATATCTAGGCTTATGACTTTAATCCGATCAATGTTAAACTGTTGGAATTTCTGCTTATCCAGTATTGGATGTTGGCATGTAGTCTTAGAGGTAGCAATGAGAGAGTGTCTGCTGTCATTGCCATACATGTTGGGCTTGATTATGTATATTTGGATGAGCAAGTGAGAAATGGGATGGAGTCAAGGAAAGATCTTTGGGATGCTCTAGAGGTAGTAAAGAGGAAAGAGGAGCCCTACAGAAAATTCTATGGCTATGGCTCAAATCAATAATAGAAGAAAACTAATTGTTCTACTCGTTTACACATACCTTGGTCATTGGAGTTGAGGCATTGGAGGAGAATGATAAGATCAAATGTTCAAAGGCTCCAGATAGGTTGAGAAGATGAAAATGGATGAGGATCAACTCTGGAAGATTCAGATGCTTGCATGATGTTGGGCTTTTTCTGCTTTTATGGACACAGTTACTTGTGCACTTCAAAAACATTGGAGAAATTGGAAAATGAACTATGAATTTAACTCTATATATTTCAGTTTAGGAATATAGACCAAGAGCGCACAACTTAATATTTTTAGATTATGTTTAAAGCAAATGGGAGGAACTGCTTTTTTTCAAAGTGCAGTACTAGAAGAGTAACAGAGGCTCAAATATAGGAGATATTCAGACCATAACTGTTTCAAACTGCACTAATTTTTCTATTATAAAAATTTACGATGTTCAATTTAGAATTTGTATTTTGTGTGTTAAGATGTGATTTTAGATTTTTTTTCAGAATTGTTTTTGTGGACTTAGTGACAGGAGTCGGAGCAGACCTGATTAGCCAATGGCCTATTCTGCTACTTATCTCTTTTATGGTTGAATGGAGTCTGAGACCTAGTTGTTTTCAGGTATGTCTAATAAGGTTTTAAAACCCTTAGTGAAGAATTGAGGGTTAGCAATTTAGAGCATTTCGAAAGGGTAGAAGGGGAGAAAACTTTGTGACGAGAATCCAGAGACACACAAAGAGACAAAAAAATCTAGAAGTCAGTCAGTCAGTGGATGAGAGCCAGGAAAGGACTTTTGGAACTTGATTTTAACGAGCTCCTGTTGTTTTGCTTTGAAGTTAAGGTTATAGTGAGTTTAGTTTACAATTTGTTTTACATTTCCCAAGGAGCAATGCCAGCTGAAGGAAAAAAGGAAAAAATGATTCATCAGAAGGAAGTCTGCTGAAGATGTTTGGTGTGGACATAGTGGTAACTCATCACTAGAGATTTGGGTTTTTATGAATATTGCAGGATAAAAGAAATAGCGTGAATTTAAATCAATTTCTGATGTCTATAATGAGCGCTCTCCAATTATGCAGAGCAGTCATAAACTCAAACCATCATATAGAGTTAGATTAAAGTCGGACTTAGTAAGTACAAACTTTGTGGTTGGAGTAATCCGTCAAATCCCTGCGCAGAGGCTCCCTGACATACGGATGTCCAACTTATGAATGTTCATAATTAAGAACGTGATCTTGTATAGGGATGTAATTTTAAAGAACCAACATACAAACATTTCCTGTACTTACAGACAGCTCCCTTATATTGTCCTGCATTATGTTCCAACTCCCATCCAAAACAGCCTGCAAATGATCTCCAGAATGAAACCCATTCATCAACTGGTGTGGGCTTGTGGCGCAACTGTAGCGCAGCTGACTCCAGATCACAAGGTTGCGTGTTCAAATCACATCAGGCTCACTGTGTTTGACGGCTGCTCAACTCCCTGGATTTTGGGGCGACATGGTGGCTCTGCAGTTAACACTGTTGCCCCACAGCACCAGGGATCCGGGTTTGATTCCATGCTCGGGCGAGTGCCTGTGTGGAGTTTGCACATTCTCCCTGTGTCTGCATGGGTTTCCTCCAGGTGCTTCAGTTTCCTCCCATAGTCCAAAGATGTGCAGGTTAGGTGGATGGCCATTCTAAATTTGCCCATAATGTCCAGGGATGTGTAGGTTAACTGGATTAGCCAGGGGAAATGCAGGGTTACAGGGTAGGGGTCTGGGTGGGATGCTCTTCGGAAGATTGTTGTGAACTCGATGGGCCGAATGGCCCGCTTCTACACTGTAGGGATTCTATGATTCTATAACCAGCCTGTAGAAAGAGTTGATCTTGTCTTGGGGAATACTCCTCATCAACGAGTTGAAACAACCAGTGAAGGTGAAAGAAACTGAGATGCTACAGAGGCAGCCTGATGGTTGTGATAAAATCTCTGGCCCATATACTTAGGACATATCTATTTCAAACAAAGATGACATGGAAGTTCAATTATAGTCAGTCAGCCATACAGCATGGATACAGACCCCTCAGTCCAATGAGTCCATGCCAACCATGTTACCCAACTAAACTAATTCCACTCGCCTTCATTTTGCTCATATGCATCCAAACCTTTTGTATCCAAATGTCTTTTAAATGTTGTAACTACTTGCATCCACCTCTTCCTAAGGCAGTTTATGCCACATACAAATCCGCACTCTGCATAAAAAAAAAGTTGACCCCTCATGTCCTTTTTAAAACTTTCTCCTGTCATCTTAAAAATATGCCCCCTTGTTTTAATCTCCCTTTATATTTTATAAGTGGCTCAGAAAATGCCCATGGCATGTCACATTGGTGTTAGGGAATGCAGGCTAAAATAGTGAAACATTTTTATTGGCAGGGATTGCATAAAGATGCTGTTAGAATTTTCTAGATATGCTGTACATATCAGATTGTGGGGAAACCCTAACCATCAATTAAACCTGCATCCTTAATTTTAATAATAATTTTTAAAGGACTGTTTAGACCAGTCTTAATAGATTGTGTAGCAACTCTATCTAAAGCCCGAAGACGGAATCAGCATTTTTTAACAATAGTGAATGTTTCAACAAAATTCAGTGCTTTGGGGAAAATTATGGCAAAAATTATCGTGGAAATGTTTGTGTAAATTTTTTGTTTAAGATTTGAATTATCAGAGGAAATAGAATCAGGTCACACACATTCAAAGAAATATTGAGTAGTTTGGGAAAAAAGTATGTTTACATCTTCAGTTTATCATCCACAATGTCAAAGAGCTAAGAAAGGTGACATCAAACTTTAAAGACCATGATTTGATGCTATTGTGAGAAATTTCCTAACAGGTTGGTTGGAATAGTGATATGGGAATTCCCTTGTTACTGTTTGCCACCAGGATCCCTGATTAAGTCCATCAGATTCTGTTGAGATGAGAAGATCCCTTAAGTTAATTAAAGAAAGATATTATAAACCAAAGTTCAGAGACTACACTTCTGACTCATGTGTCAAATTTCCAGAAAGAAGTTCATCGGATGGTGTGAGTTAGCCTAAAAGTCACTCAATAACCATGAGAGCTAGATCATATAGAAATGAAATTTTGTCACTGGAAGCAAGATATTATTGTTATCTGTCTCTGGGAACCATTAAAAGTGAGGTTCGCTGGACCTTACCATTGAGTTTCTTTTTGATTTGCTGTAGATTATCAAGTAAGTACTTTAAACAAGAGGAAAAATCAGCGAACATATCCTGTTAATATGTTAAAACTATACTGTGGTAGGGACGATAGTCAGGAGAGGGAGAATGCATAGTGTATTAGGGATAATTTCTTGGAGAAATCAAGCAGGGGGCAGGCTATTTTGTATTGTGAAATGAGATGGGATTAATTAATGATCTCATGGTAAAAGTTCTTAAACCAAAGAGTATTGATAGCATGCTGGAATTTCAAATTCAGTTTGATGACAAGAAACTTGAGTCCCACCCTAGTGTTCTGGTGTGAAACAAAAGTAATTACGTTGGCAAGAAGACAGATTTGGCCTTAGGGGACAGGACGGAAAAGGTAGGACAGTTGACGGACAGTGGCAGACATTTAAGGAAATATTCAATTCCTCCTGACTAAAATATATACCAGAAGGGAAGAGAGATTGTAAGAGAGGGAAAAAAACCTCCATGTCTAAGCAAGGAATTTAAAGGTAACATAAGGGCAAAATCCAAGGCATACTATATTGCAGCAATCAGTGGCAGATTGGAGGATTGGAAAACTTCTAAAGACCAACAAAGTGTTACTAAAAAATAATAAGAAAGGTTAATTATGAAAGAAGACTGGTGTAAAATATAAAAATGTGCTGTAAAAGCTTCGATTGTATAAAAGAGAGGAGAGTAGCTAAAGTCAATAATTGTCCCTTAGAGGGTGAAATTGGGGAGTTAATAGTAGAGAAGGAGAAATGTCAGAGACACTAAATCAATTCTTTACCTCAGTTTTCACAGTGGAGGACACTGAAACCATTCCAATAGTAACAGATAATGTAGAGATTATAGAAAAGGAGGGAGTTAAAACAATCGCCATAACAAGGGCAAAAAGTACTGAACAACCTATCATGATTAAATGCAGGTAAGTCTCCGGGCCTGTTGGCTTACATCTCGGGTTCTAAAGGAAGTGGCAGCAGAGATAGTGGATTCATTAGTTATATGATTCAAAAATTTCCTGGATATTGGAAAGGTTCCAGCGGATTAGAAAAATGCTAAAGTTAAAATGACCTTATTCAAAAAGGAGGGAGGCAGCTTCTTGCAGATTGACCAGTAAAGTAATTTGTGTTATTCAGTTGTTTCATTTGAGTTGTTTTTGGGCATTTGTATGGGGAGTCTGTTTATGTACATTTTTATTGAGATAGTACAACCCATGCAGTGAAGAAATGGGATTAGTAGTTGAATGTATTTTTTTTCAAAAAAGTTAATGGAAATAAAACTGTTGTTATTTAGAAATGTAGAGAGACAGAAAATAGATGTCAATAGATGTTGCCAGTGAAAGGCTGCTGGAGTTTGAATTTGGGGGACGTAATATTTTTCTCTTAAGTTGAAGTCATTTTAGTTTGCAGTTTGTTTTGGTGTGTAGTAGCTGAAGGAACAAGTATGAATGCGCAGGAATTCTACAAAAAATTGGATGTGGCTATGCCAAACTGAGCAAGAATCTCAGTTTGGAGCTGGTGATAACTTTTCACTGCTGTTTTGGTCTTTGTAAGAATAGTTCTGCAATAAACGAAATTCCATGACTTTGAATCCTTCTTTGAAGTCTATAATGAAATCATTCCAGTCATTTTATTTAGTTCATTTTTATCTTGTTTGAAAGTTGTTTTATTCTTTGCTTTAAAAGTACACCGGTAGGCTCTTGAGAATATGTTTGGTAACTAATCTCCACATTTTTTTAAAAAAAACTAAGCCAAGTTTAACTCTGAGGTTTGACTTGTCCAGTATCGACATCAGCTGGGACCATGCAAGAACCCTACAGGGACAAGTCTTTATCATGACTCACTGGGGTGGCAAGTTGGAAATTAAGGCTTGCTATTTCCAGAGTTATCACAAAAGTTAGTTTTCAAAAGATTTTCAGACGCAGGTTGATAGAAGGCATACACCAGGGTTCTTTACTTAATGAAAAATACTATTTAGAGCAGGCAAATATATTTAGCTAAATATGTAAATTAAGCAAACTTTATCAGTTAAAACTTTAATCTCTTATAAACTCCCCATTACACAGACTGATGGGGGGAAATAACACGTGGATGGATGGAAAACTGGGAAATCTATTCCACAGTATTTGTTCACACGATCTGTCAGATTGACTCTTGCTGATCTGAAGGTGACTGTTTGTTTCGTTTAAGTTTGACTTATCCAATTCAAAGTCACATTTTGCAGCATGTTTTGAAGGAAGACGAGCTGGATTTTTTTCAGATTTAAAGTAGCTTACTGCAGAGAATGGACGTTTTTCTGACTGGGCTGCAGGCTCTTCTAGTCTGACTAGCTTCTCTGTGTTGCTTATAATCCAGCTGTTCAGCTAACTGACAACCGGTCACTTTGTCAGGCAGAAGACCTTTGTCATTGGTCCCTGGCCCCCATACCAATTGTCAATCAGTTTCACTTGTAAACAATCCTTCAGCTCCAGTTCTGCCACACATTGCTGGAACGTACTGGTGCACAAATAGGGTTCATGAAAGGTATCAAATGCCTTGCTTTTAAAAAACTGCAGCCATTCTTGTAAATCCCTAGGTTTTGGGATTTTCCTCTACAAAGGGATTGATTAAGAAGGGGAAAATAAATTACAAAAGTAAGCTTGCAGGGAACATATAGAAACTCTTAATGTCAGTCTTTAAGTACATGAAGAGAAAGAGATTGGTGAAGACAAATGTAAGTCCCCTACAGACAGAAGCAGGGGAATGTATAATAGGGGACAAAAAAATTGCTGAGCAACTGAATACATACTTTGGTTCTGTCCTGACAAAAGAGGACACAAATCAGATACCAGAAATGTTGGAGAATGCAAGATTTAGTGAGAGGGAAGAATTGAGGGAGATCAATATTAGTAGAGAAGTGGTGTTGGGAAAATTGATGGGATTGAAGATGGATAAATCCCCAGGGCCTGATAATCTACATCCTAGAGTACTTAAGGAAGTTGCTGTAGAAATAGTGGATGCATTGATAGACTCTGGAACAGTCCCTGCAGGTTGGAGGGTAGCTAATGTCACTCCAATATTCAAAAAGGGAAGTAGAGAGAAAACGGGGAATTATAGACCAGTAAGCCTAACATCGGTAGTGGGGGACCTTCTCAAATCCATTATCAAGGACTTGATAGCGGAACATTTAGAAAGCAGCGGTAGGATCAGACAGAGTCAACATGGATTTATGAAGGGGAAATCACACTTAATAAATATGTTGGAATTCTATGAAGATGTAACTAGTAGAAGTGACCAGGGGAACCAGTCGATGTGGTATATTTGGACGTTCAGAAAGCGCTTGACATGGTCCTGCGTAGAGATTATTGTGCAATATTAAAGCACATGGGATTGGGGGAAGTGTATTGAGATGCAAAGAAAACTGGTTGGTGGAAAGGAAACAGAGTAGGAATTAATGGGTCCTTTTCAAATTGGCAGGCATTGTCTGAGGATTCGGGGTAGACGATTTAGGACAGACTTGAGACATTTCTTCACCCAAACAGTGGTGAGTCTGTGGAATTCATCACCACAGGAGGTATGCCAAAACATTGAATGTATTCAAGAGGTGGCTAGATATAGCAGTTGGGGCAAATGAGATCAAAGGTTATGGGGAGAAAGCAGGATTAGGCTGTTGAGTTGGACGATCAACCATGATTGTGATGAATGGCAGAGCAGGCTTGAAGGGCCAAATGGCCGCCTCCTGCTCCTATCTTCTATGTTTCAATGTTTCAAAATAGTTCTTTTTCATTTCAGTTCAGATTTGTAAAAATTATAAAAATAAAAAGGCAGTCTTTATACCTTGACTAATCACAGGAACTTTTCTCATTCTTAATGATTTTCCCATGAATTCTTTCCAGCTATATTGTGTTAACAGGCCATCAGATTCACTATATTACTTTAGAAGAGCATTGGAAGATTTAGCTAGATACTTTTTTCCAGTTGAATTCATATATTTCCACAATGAACTTTTCATTGTGCTTTTTCTCTTCCACCTACCACGTAATCCAGGACAAATAGTGTTGTGTTTGTGTATAAAGAGCCTTATTCACATGGCCAGTGCACTGCTTATTTTTTGGTCAGATGTAAGCTCATTAATCAAGTGATGACCTCCTTTTCCTTCAGTAATTAAAACTCAAAGTTTCTTCTGTTATTTTTGAGTTAAGATCTGTGGGGGTAATAAAAGAACAGCTGTTTTTTTACATCAAGGATGTAATATTTCATGACAAGCTGACGAGCTGAATGCTGAAGCGATGAGCTGACTGTGTTGTAGAGCTCCCTAGTGTATTACTCTACACATTCCTGTGTTCTTCCTAAGCTATTATATTGCCTTTTCATTTGTTGTATCCTTCTATGTTCAACAAAGTCTTGAATTACAACTCATAAACTGTGCCACAAAGTACTATTTCAAAGCATGTCTCTGTTAGTTAATCTTACTTAGGTAATAGTTGTCATGCTACAAATGACATCAGTGTCACTTGGCTTAAAATCAGCCAAATTTTCTTCTATTTCTGATTGCAAGAACGGTCACTAAATAACAAAGCTTAAATATTCATATTCATATTCATTCAGGGTGCCAACCACCTACCAAAATTAAACAACAGACTTCCTTTTTTTTTTCAAAGAACAATTAGCGTTTAAACTTCACAATTATTTTGCCTTGTCTTTAACTATCACATCTCTCTGATGGCCTAGTATGATTAAACAAAATAACTAACAAAGTAAATAGGATTGTTGATGTAACAGTATTCCAGGCCTACTTTGCCTAATATCTAAACAAATAGACTTAAAAGGCTTCCAGCCTGACTCCTAACTTCATACTCCGCTTTAATCTTACTAATGACACATTTCTCAAGTTCTGAATTACCACCAGAAATTTCACCAGACTTGTTTCTGGGATGGCAGGACTGTCCTATGAAGATAGATTGGGCAAACTAGGCTTGCACTCTTTAGAGTTTTGAAGAACATGTCATGACCCACTGGGATACCATGCTGAAAATCATGTCCCACTATTCATGGGATCTTCCCATAAGTTAACATTTTTAAAAGAATTGTGCAAAATCAGCAAACTACCTACTTTTCAGACTCAGTTGATAGAAAGCACAGATCTGGTTCCTCTACTTAACAAGAATCACTATTTATTATAAGTAATTACATTCTACCAAGAGGTAAACTAGTTAAAATATGTAAACTCTAAACCCTTTAAAAACTCCCATCTTATATACACACATCAGGGGAAAAAAAATACTCAGAGGAAAAACTGGAAAAACATTTCAATCGTTTTTGTTCACAAGATTATTTGGGTTGGTTGTTACTGGTCTGAAATTTCTCCTCGACTTTCCTTTTACCAAAAGCTCCCACTGGTTTGTAAGAGGCACGTGGTGGTTGACTCCCTTATGAAAGTTTCTCGACCTGTCCAATTCAAAGTCGCAAATTGCTGCATCTGTTGAAGAACCGTTGAACCAGTTTTCTCAGGTTCAAAGTGGCTTGTTGCAGAGAATTCGGAGAGAGTTTTCTGTTTGCTGTGGGCCAGCTGGTTTCTGTCCTGTCTGAACTAACTTCTCTCTGTCATGTTCACCAGCCCAAGCTGTTCAGTGACCTGACAACCAATTACATAGTTATTGGCAGGCTGAAGACCTTTGTCATTGGTTTGTGGATCAGGTATCAAGCAGCTTCACTTGTAAACAACACCACCACTCCAGTTTGTCTGCATGTTGCTGGAACTCATAGCTTTATAAACAGGGCTCACAAGAGGTAATCAGATTCCTTGCTTTCAAAACATGCAGTCAGCTTTATAAATCCCTGGTTTTAAAACAGTTATTTCTCATTTCAGTCCAGTTTTAAGAAGTACACAAAAACACAAAATAAAAAGACAAGGTCTTTATAAATGAGAAGTGATCACATTGAAACTTAGAAAATACTTCAATGGATAGACAGGGTAGCTGTAGGTAAATTGTTTCCCCTGTTTGGGGAGTCTAGAACCAGATGGCATGATTTAAAAATAAGGGGAATACCATTTAGGACTGAGGATGAGAAATTATTTTATTGGAAGATTGTGAACCTTTGAGATTCTGTAGCACAGAGGGCTGTGGACGTTCGTCTTTGAATATGTTTAAGGTATTTCTAATTACCAGTGGCATACAGAGTTATAGGGATGGGTTGTGAAAAAGGCATTGAATTGTTCAATCAGGCATGATGGTGTTGAAGGGTGAGGTAGGCTCGACAGGTTTATTGACCTACTCCTGTTCCTATGACAACATTTTAATTTACCTTCATACTCCACTCATCCAAATTTGAAGAACCTTGTGGACAATTCCAGCAATGACATAGAAACATAGAAGATAGGAGCAGGAGGCGGCCATTCGGCCCTTCGAGCCTGTTCCACCATTCTTCACGATCAATGCTAATTCTCCAACTCAATAGCCTAATCCTGCTTTTTCCCCATAACCTTTGACCCCATTCGCTCAAGTGCTATATCTAGTCACCTCTTGAATACATTTCAGTATTTTGGCATTCACTACTTCCTGTGGTAATGAATTCCGCAGGCTCACCACTGTTTGCGTGAAGAAATATCTCCTCATCTCCGTCCTAAATCGCCTACCCCGAATCCTCAGACTGTGACCCCTGGTTCTGGGCACACCCACCATCGGGAACATCCTCCCTGCATCTACCCTGTCCAGTCCTGACAGACCTCAGCGTCACATAGCCATGATATTTCCAGAACATTGCCATCTTAAGTAAGACAAGACATGCAGGAGAAAGTCAACTGAAGGAACAAAGGCAGTGCAAGTATCTTTTTCTGGAAGAGTCTTTCAGCAGAGGAATGATGCCTGTACATGATGGGTTTCACCATCAATTATGAACTTGTCCGGTGCCTCAATACCTCTCCTTATGGAATAAGGGACCATTTCACAACTGCCAAGCTCACCCTGACAAGGAATCCATGTGACAATGTCATCACTTGCTCTCCTAGATTTAAGGCGACGTACAGGACCAAGGACAGTGCCCATACTGACCTTGAGCAATACCAAGATCAAGTCCCACAAATGGTAAATAGATCCTTCTTGGAAATTTCAACACCAGAGTCAGGAAGGACTGTAATCTCTGAAAGAGTAGGATAGGTAAGGAAGGAGCAGGAAATGCAAACTCCAACAGAATCCTCCTCCCGACAAGTTTTCCAGAACACGACCTTGCAACAACCTATTGTGACAATGAGACAAGAACAACACCAGCTTAATACGAATCCCATGGTCCAAATGCTTTCATGAGCTCAACTAATAATTGAACGTGCAAGCCATTACAGAAGTTTTCACATCACCCACTCAATGACGGGTACCAATGACATCTAGCATGGCCCCCAAAACTGTAACAACAGAAAAATGTCGCAGTAAAATAAACTTCAAAGGCCTCGAATATCCCCATCAAGGTGGCCCTTACCAGTATTCCAATGCCAAACTCTCAACCTCCGTGCAGCAGGAGCCACAGTGTGCCTGGTTGACCTTAAAGTCCACTGTGAAAAATGTTTACAAAGAGTTCCTTGTTCTCCTTAACAGAAAAGCTGTTCAGAGAAGTTTTACTAGACTAACACTTGGAATGGTCAGATTGACTTATGTGGAAAGGTTAGATAAGCTAGCCCTGTGTCTGCTGGAATTTAGAAGTGTGAAAGATGACTTGATTGAAGCAAAATCCTGAGGGGTCTCAACAGAGTGGATGTAGAAAGGATGTTTCTTTGTGGGAAAATCTGAAAGAGAAATTGCTATTGAAAATTAAGTGGGCAATCATTCAAGACCATTGAGATTTTCTTCTTTCAGAGAATCATGAGCCTTTGGATTTCTCTTCTTCAAAAATAGCATCTTTCAAAAATTTTTAATGCAAAGCGAGATGATAATTCTTGCTTATCAAGAGTCTGTCAGGGTAGGTGGAAATGTAGAATAATTAGATCAGCCTGGTCTAATTCTGGTTGAGCTGGTTTAAGGGAACAAGTGGTTAATACTGCTGCTTTTAATTCATAGGTTTTTTCTTCAAACCATTTTCTGTAAATATGAGATATGAGGCATAATTGAACTTAAGTGTCAAATTTTTATTGACTGGAAACCTTGCCATTAATCAACAGAAATGCAGCAGTTTGACAGGTCGATGAAGGTAGTGATACGAGATAAAACTCGGGACACACAGAACATTTGGTGGTTAGAAAGAAGGTGTTGGTCATTATCTCTCAGATACCAACAACATGCCATTTCCTCAACACTGTTGACACAATCCATGGCCTAACTTACTTAAGAATCCATCTTAATTGCCAGAGACAATATTTTGAAGAGCTCCTCAACCAAGACTCTTCAACTTTACTCCATTCATTGATGCCTTTTTTGCTCAGGTTGGCTGTGTTGTGATACAGTGCAAAGTTGCAAAAGCCATTAACAGTTTAAGAAAGCTCTGGAGCTGCTGGAATCCCTTTGGCTGCACCATGGAAACAGACGCCTGGAACAGCTGCATGATCTTGTCCATCATCTGGGAAAAAGGATGTCGGTTGAGGGATCTCCAGTGACACTGTGATCATGATCATATTCAGGAAGGGAGACAATCCGATTGTCGGAGCTACAGAGCAGTCTCCCCGATGTCTGCCACAAGGAACATTGTTGCAAGTTTCCCTCTCAACCTCCTCTTCCCAATGGCTGAGGAGCTCCTTCCACAATGTGGATTACACCCATTGTGAGGCAACATAAACATGATCTTCACTGCACAACTAATTCAAGAAAATGCCAAGAATTGGGACTAACCTTATTGTACATGGCTTTTTTCGACCTCACGAAAGTCTTTGTCTCTGTCAACTGTGAAGGCATCTGGAGTATTTGTTCATGTTGGGCTACTTTCAGAAATTTGTTACCATCTTCCGCCTACTCCCTGATGACATACAAGCCATGATCCTCACCAATAGAATCACCACAAACTCTATCTTACTGAAAATTGGTGTCAAATAAAGCAGTGTAATTTATCACAACAAAAAACACATTGCTGGAGAAACTCAACCAGCCTGCCAGTTCTGAAGAAGAGTCGCTGGACTTGAAACATTAACCCTGCTTTCTCTCCCCAGATGCTGCCAGAACTGCTGAATTTCTCCAGTAGTTTTTGTTTTTGTTTGATTTACAGCATCTGCAGTTCTTTGTTTTATTTTAGTGTGTTATTTATCAACTCGTTTATTTTGAGGTACTGAAACTCTCATTATCTACAGGCACAGATCTAGAATTTGATCTCCAGCAATGATGGTAAGAGTTTAACCTAAGTTGCTTTCAACCCAAAATTACTATTAGCTCTCATAGAGCTTCAAGTAGATGATGCTTGTGTGTACTCACCTAGAAACTGAACTCCAAGTCATTCTTGATTACTCCTCTCACATGTAAGAAATAAACTTTTCAATTAACATCCTGAAAAGTAAGGTCCTTCCGCCACTAGCTCCCACAGTAAAACATTTTCTCCGCCTCACCCATCCCATGGATTAAGAGCAATGGCAAAAACCTAGAAAATGTGGACCATTTTGTGTATGTCTTAGAAACCTCTTCTCAACAAAGGCAGATGTCAACCATGAAATTTTTCATTGCCTCAAGTATGAACTCAGTCTTCAGCCAACTGTTGAAAAGAACATTTGAGAGCAATGATCTCAAACCCAAGACAAAGATGATGGTTTACCAGACAGCAAGATGCCCGTGCTCCTATGTGCTTGAGAGTCTTGGACAACCTATAGCAGACACGTACAAAGCACCAGAAAAATATGAGCCGTATGTTCATAAAACCCTCAAACTAATGACAGTAAATATGGACCCAGCAAACTTTCCTAAGCTAACTTGCCTAGCATTGAGTTGTTAATCTCTCAAAATCAGTTCTATTAGACAATGTATGTCATATGTCTGACACAAAATTCTCAAAACAACTCCTCTGCTTTGAGCTTGGTTGTGACAGGCAACTCCTGGGAGGAGTATGGAAATGGTTTTGGGATGATCGCAAAGTACCCTTGAAGAGGTCATACATACCTCTCTACTAGTGGGAGACTCTGGCTTGTGACCAACCAAAATGGGAAAGACTCATTTGGGAAAGTATCAATCACATCAAGAAATTTTGTTGAGAGCATAGAAATGACGTCAAGGTTTCAGAGGAGTGCACAAACCACCAAACCAGCATTCAATACACTCCAAGTACCAACCACTTCCATATGTTGCTGAGTCTGCAGTTCCGATTTGGGACCTATTAGTCATCTCTGAACCCATCAAACCAGAGTGGATGTACGTTGTCCTCAAATCTCAAGAGACTGCCTAAGAAGTGTCATATAGTGTGTAATCATTGTGTTCAGTTTCTAGATTAAAAAATTGGGATTGTACATTGTGCCAAAGGGCTGCAGACACCTCTAAAATCTTTCTTAAGTACACTATTAGAAGAACACAAATGAATTTAGAGTTGACTTGTTAAAATATTAGATAAATGCATTTTTTATAGTGTGATTTCTCATGTTGGTTCCAATTCACGAGCACCATGTAACATTTGAACAGCTAACCTGTGCGTACTGTCATGGAGAAGCGGTCTAAATAAGCACTCCAGGAGAGTTGAAATCTTGACGGGAGATTTGAGAGATCTTGAGCTGCTTAGTTGGAGAAGCTAGGCTATTCTGGAAGATCCAAGAGTGCAGAAGGCCTGTGTTTCTTTTTCCTCTTTCAGTTTTTATGTGAAAGTCCAATGTCTGTTTTGTGCCTGACACTGTCAAGATCTTTACACAATTAGCTTATTATTGAAAGTGACAAACTATGGGACAAAACTGATCTAAATCTGCCAAGTTGAGGTACTGAGCACAGACTGTATTTGTTTGTAGTTAGATAAGTAATGACTCCTTTGTTTGAAAGTTTACAATGTTGAAAATGCATCTGTTTTATTACCAAATTTATGTTGTACTCTGGCAGTCAGTGAATTACTGCCGCATACGTAATTTACTGAATGCTGGTCATATTAATCTGTTTACAGCATGACCTCATCTCAATGAGCAGCCCGAATAAGGAAAGCCAAACACTATAGTTTTTCAGTGGAATATAGTCGCAGAGATTCAAGGCTAAAAGATCGTTTCATGAAGGGACTCACCTGGAGTACTATATCAGCCTTTCTGTAATCTATTTATTGTCTTGTGTGCTACTGAGTACTAGGCTGCTTTACATAGAATGACGTAATCTTAGGACAGAACCTTGAGTCTTTCCCTGTGGTGATTTTTGGAGTGAGGGAGGAGGTGTGACATTTAATTGAACAGTGTGTGGTATGTGGGACGTTGACACCTTTGTCTCCACTCTGAATAAGCCCATGGTGGGAAGAACCTTGCCACCCCACTGACAGTTGAGACCCTTATATGGGCAACTATTGCCCTTTGCCACTGATGTTAACCAATGGCAGGTAGGGGACTTGTTCTCTTTTGAGTTGCTGGACGTGATTGTAGACTGTCCCATTTAGCACAACTGTAGTGTCACACAATATGATGGAGTATATTTTCAGTTTGGAATGGGACTTTCTCTCCACAAAGTGTGTGCAATCGTCACTTCCAAAAGTCAAAGATTTTCCTACCTTCTAAGGTCCTGTGCTTTATCAATGACACAACCACAATTATACTTGCACCTTTTGAGATGTACAAAATGATCAGAGTGGACAACCAGATACTTTTTCCTAGGATGGAGGTAGCTATTTTGAGGGGGCATAGTTTTAAAGTGAGTGGCGGTAGATATAGTGGAGACGTCAGAGGTAGGTTCTTTACTCAGAGAGTGGTAGGGGCGTGGAATGCATTGCTGGAGCGGGTTGTGGAGTCGGCCTCATTAGGGGCATTTGAGCGACTATTAGATAGGCCTTTGGATGATAGTATAAGGTAGGGGTGGAGGTAGGATAGATCTTAGGCTTAGGGTAAAAGTTCAGCACAACATCGTGGGCTGAAGGGCCTGTACTGTGCTGTACTGTTCTGTTCTATTTTCTAATTAGTATGGTTTTCCTTCAAACATCAAACATCTACTCTCAGCACCAATTACTTAGTGAATGTAGAGGAGTTTGAATAGTCACTTCGCAAACAAATCTCCCTGCATGTTTTCCATGATTGACCAGACCATGCTTGCAGCTGTAGCCTCTATATCCTTGAAGGCTATATTTTTACACACCTGCTCGAACCAGGCCCTTAGCATATAAGGTAATATCTCAAATTGGGTTTTCTGACTGTGATGGCCTAGTGGTATTATCGGTGGACTGCTAATCCATAGACCCAGGTAATGTTCTGGGGACCTGGGTTTGAATCTTGCCATGGGAGATGGTGGAATTTGAATTCAATTATTAAAAACCTGGAATTAAGAGTCTAATGATGACAATGAATCCATTGTCAGGAAAAACCGAACTGGTTCACCAGTGTCCTTTATTATCTATATTGCCAGAGGATTTCCCAGCTCTTTGCACTTGAGAAACCAAAAATGTGATAAACAGCCACTGCCAGGCAGACTTATCATTTGACTTAGCATTATTAAAGCATGACATTCTCCTTTAAATGAAAATTTAGCCATCAGGCATTCAAAGGGACAATAGTTTAAGAATAGTACTAGTGATAATGGAAAATAGAGATTATCTTAACTTTTGAGAATTTGTTTGTATTACAGTGAGTCTATTAACGTTCCCATGATTCCTCTGGGCCTGAAGGAGACAAAAGAAGTTGAATTGTCGATGCCCCTGAAGGTTGGTAATTTTGTTATAATGAAATAATAGAGCCTTCAAAAGAAACATAAATGTATGAATATTTAACTTTTTATCTCGTGTTAAAGCTTTGCTGCAGTGGGTTATCAATTTCCTTCTCCCTAATTTCATTCAGTTCTATTGTGTTTAGATAGCAGGAAGTTCCTGATTTGATATAACTTCCTAAGCCGAAAATTCAGTGAAGTTGTTCATTTATATTGCAGATAAATGTTAGTATTGGTTGGTGGGGGAATGCTACCGCTGAGGTGGAAACACTGTAACCACTGTATTACTTAAAAAAAAAAAAAAAAAAAAATACCCTTCATCTCGTTGCATATGAGGTTGGAGGGGCGCACAAATTCCTTTCTAGTCCCATGCCACCTCTGGTCATAACAAATCTTAAAATTAACCAGAGCAGCAATATGACCAATTGTATAGGTTTTAGAATGAATCTGGTTTAGTACCAGAAATAATTCAGCCAGGTTTTTTTTAAGTGAATAAGGCATGATTAGTTTATAACATTTATTCAAACAAACCTGCTAAGATTATTGACCAGAAAGGCTTAGACTGTGTAAAGATAGATATAACTTGCATTTGAATATCCTAAAGTGAACACGAGGTAAATAGGAGTAATGGCCCATCTGATTTTAACATCACCTCTACGTTCCTGCATACCCTTGATCATTTTTTGCCCTTTTGGTCATCAAGAATCCATCATCCTCTGCCTTAAAAATATTCTTTCAAGTGCTGTTCAACCTGGAAGAATATTGATTCTTCCTACGATGCTGATCAATCGGCGGTGGTTACAGGTGATTTACAGTCAATACCTGATCTGATGGCATGGAATGTGGAATGAATGTTGAGGACTCGCAGGGCCACTTATCCTGACTGGAAAGCACAGTTGTGCCAATTCTGGTGGGTCTATCCTGCCAATGGGTCCCAATACCCATGTAAACTGATGAACAGCTCTGGACGTTTTGGGAAAAATATGATTTGTTGACTATGTCTTTGTTTGTTTCAGGCTGTTACTTGACAGGATGTTTTCCCCTTGTGGGGTAATCTACCACAAGACATTATAGTTTTGGGCTAAGGGGTGGCAGATTTAAAACATAGATGAGGGAAAATTACTTCTCCCAAAAGGTCATGAATCTGTGGCTCTGTGGGCACCCAGAGTACGGTACACACTCGATCACTGAATAAATTTAAGAGGAGATTATTAAGTCGTAATTGGTTTAAAGCGTTATGAGGATGGGAAGGAAAGTAGAGTTGAGGGCAACATGAAATCAGCCAAAACTGTATTAAAGGGTGGAGCAGGCTGAAGGAACTAAATTGCGTACTGCTCCTATTTAGAGTCATAGAGTAATATAGCATGAAAACAGACTCTTCTGTCCAACGAGTCCACACTAACTATGGTCCCAAACTAAACTAGTTCCATCTGCCTGCATTTGGCCCTTATCCCTTCAAACCTCTCCTATTCATGTACTTATTCCAAATGTCTTTTAACTGTACCTGCATCCACCATTTCCTCTGGCATTTCATTCCACACACTAATGACTGTTAAAATGTTGCCCCTCATGTCGTCTTTAAATCTTTCTCCTCCCATCTTAATATACCAGCTAGTTTTGAACTCCACCACCTTAGGGAAAACACCTTTGCCAGTCACTTTATCTGTGCCTGTCATGATTTGATAACCTTCTATAAGGACACCAGTAAACCCCCTACACTCCAAAACCATAAGTCCCAGCTATCTAGCCTATTTTCATAACTCAAACTCTCCATTCCTGGCAACATTCTGGTAAATCTTTTCTGAACCCTCTCCAGTTTGATAATATCCTTCCTATAACAGAACGACAGGAACTGCACAGTACTCTGAAAGAGGCCTCACCAACATCCTGTACAAGCTCAGCATGATGTCCCAACTCCTGTACTCAAAAAGGTCTGAACAATGAAGGCAAGGATGCTAAACACCTTTTTAACCACCCTGTCTACCTATGACATAAATTTCAAAGAATTATGTATTTGAATCCCTAGGTGTCTCTCTTCTACAACACTACCCAGGGCCCTACTATTAACTGTATAAGTCCTGCCCTTGTTTGTTTTAGCAAAATGCAATACTTTGCATTTATCCAAATTAAATTCCATCTGCAACTCCTCGACTTGATGGACAAGTTGTCTCCAATCTGAACAATGGTCTCCTCCCAGTCATTCTAAACACTTGCCCCCAGTAAATATGGTGGACATGCCTAAGGCCTGTTACTAGGAAGAAGCCTGGAGCTGGCATCACATTTGATACAAACAGGGCAACTGGAGGTTCTTAATCAGGGTTTTCAACCAACATAAAATGTCGCTGGAGCTGCTATATCCAACCACTGCCTGGTCTATCACATCCACTGATCCCACTGATCCTGACTGATGGTGAATCCAAGAAGCCAGAAACTGACTACCAGAAGCCTGGTGAAAAATGGAGACTGCACATGTGCTCTTTCTTATTCAGGTTTGGAAATGCAGTCCCAATTTTGGTGCAAGTATCCAGTTGTTGGTGAAAAGGACTTTGCAAGGCTAAGCTGTAAATTTCATAGTATCTCATCCAACTATCCACCATTGATTTCATTCTGTATGTGTGCTCTTGTTACCTTACCTTTCTGCATGTTACTTTCCAGCTGGAGTCCCAAACTATAAATCACAAGGGACATTTTGACCAGTTGTGTTACCCACCACTTGGATGAACATATTTAGTAATTTTTTGAGAAATCGGTTGTTGTCCATTATTTCCAAATATACGTAGAAATACTTTTTGACTAAGCTTCTAATAATTGTTCAAACTCCTCTGCTTCCTATTTTTGATAGGAAATTATTGAGGTACACTACAACGAAGCAGCCTGCAAGTATGAAAAGGAACTGAAGGAACTTGTGGATCTCCGGCAGGTTAGTTCTTTGATATTTAGGTGATGGTAATATGTTCCAGGGCAAGGAAAAATCTCAATTTTTCCAAAAGTAAAGTTTACTTTTGGCAAATAGCTTAAGGAAAGTAACTGCATTTTATGACAGTTACTTGAGTGGGAAACAAGGCTGCCTGGTTAGGGCATCGCTGTAGAATCACAGGAGAATACACTGGAGCAGAAGCAGAATGTCATGACACTTTGGTTTTCTGCTCCAAGTATAATATTAACAATGAGAACGCATTGCTGCTAGGACATAGCAGGAAGCCAATTGTGCTTGTTGACCAAGCAATTAAGGTTCTTCAGGAATTTGATTGCAATTTAATGTTACCCTTTTCAAATTAAGTGATTGTTGATCTCATTTCTTGTTGGCTTAAAGCTGGCAGTACCCAGACAAAACCTTAACTTCCTAAGTAGAAGTCAGCCATTTCAGAACTGCTGTCATTCTGAATTTGAACTTCAGAGGAAAGGAAAGGAGACCACTGTATCTGTGATTCTGGAGGCATCTGAACAGCTCAGCAGAAATAGCTTGTGTGACCACTGTAAGCTGAAGAGTATCTGATTGTGAGCATTGCATTCTCAGCAAGGTCAAGCATGGGTTTGGGGCCACTAGGTATAAGTGGATTGAGAAGATCTGGCACTTTGGGGAAGTTTCCTCCAAGAACATTGCACACAAAAATAGAATAGCAACAGTTGTGTAACTCATCCACTTGGACCTTCCGGAAAAATGCATAGAAGGAAGAAGTACGAGCGGTGTAACTGCAGAAGCAAGAGGACAAACTTCTACCCAGACAAGCTGCACAAGGACACTTAGTGGACCAACAGCATGAAATTTTCCCAAGATAGGGCCAACCAATTCCCAGAGTATTTCAGATAAGCTCTAATTTCTTCTGAAAGTCACAGCATTGGTGTTAGTGAAGACTGCAGCTGTCACATGAGTCCACCACCACTCAGTGCATGATGCTGAAGAAGAGCTTACAGTCTTTGACTTGGCGAACCCCAGTTACAATAGCACTGAAAGTCACACCTCTTTCCATAAATCTTCCAGGGAGGAGGTTGCCACATATTAAGAAGGTCACTGCTTCATTTTTAAAGAGTCAGAGTTTTTGTGTTACAGAGCTAACCTGATAGTCAGATAAAAAGGACCATTAGCTTCACAGTCATTGAAGAATTTCTTCAGGTGCAGATTATAACCGATTTGATGTATGTGGTCATCAAGACTATCTTGGACTAGCCAATAATGCCCCTTAGCAGGAAGGGGTGCCATTTGATCAACATTGAACTGATAGCGGGGGCCAATGAAAGCACAACAACAAAAACTGCGGATGCTGTAAATCAGGAACAAAAACAAAGTTGCTGGAGAAGCTCAGCAGGTCTGGCAGCATCTGTGAAGGAAAAAACAGAGTTAACGTTTCGGGTCCGGTGACCCTTCCTCAGGACTGATGGTGGCTGGGAAAACTTCAGTTTATAGCGGAAAATAGGGAGGTGGGTGGAGTAGGGAGTAAACAATAGGATAGGGCCCAAAGAGAGAGAAAGACAGTTGGACAGACAAAGGAGTTGCTAACGATCAGGCTGGGAGGGTGAATAGTTGTTAATGGGAACCGTTAGTGACTAACAACAGGGGATGTGTAATGGCAGGCTATGTGGTAACAAGGCCTGGTGTGTGGGGTAGGGGCATGGGACATGGGAGGGTTTAGGCCCTAAAATTATTGAATTCTATATTGAGCCCGGAGGGCTGTAGGGTCCCCAAGCGGAAAATGAGGTGTTGTTCCTCCAGCTTGCGCTGGGCTTCGCTGGAACACTGCAGCAAGCCAGAGACAGAGATGTTGGCCAGGGAGCAGGGTGGTGCGTTGAAGTGACAGGCAACAGGGAGTTCAGGGTCTTTTTTGAGAGCAGAACGTAGATGTTCTGCGAAGCGGTTGCCAAGTCTATGCTTCGTTTCCCATAGTGGGAGTGGAACCAGGCAGTCTGCCAGGGATAGACCAATTGAAATCTATTTTTTAAAAAAAATATTACAATTGCCTACTAGGCCTCTTGTGAACCGACCCCAACCTTGCCTCACCCTCCATATGCAATTAAGCAAAATGACATGGGCAGCTGACGTTCTACTGGGAAAGATCCCCTTTTATTTTTAACTCGCTCTCATTCACTCTCTGCTGCTCATCCCTGCACTGGGTTTGTTTCAGTATGAAGGGAAGAGAGAGAGAGTGTGAGAAACACATGTATGACACCCATTGTGCCCATAATGTAAGTTATCATGCTGTCACATCAGTTTCCATTTGAAATGCCTACCTTAAATATATGCATTAATAAAGAACTCTAATGCAACTCTCAAAATGCATCATTAGAATGTCAAAACAAATGCTTGTACCATCAGAAAGGATGTAAATATTTTAACACTATTATGCCCTGTGTTTTTGAAGTTTATTTGTTACCTTTATCTCTCCAAGCAATAACCATGACTCAGAGTTTAGGCAGATGACGTGCTTCTGGACTACTGCCAGTGCTTTTCAAAATGACTGCAAGGAAGTAAGCTGTATTCCATGAAATTTCTGTTTGAGGGACTTGCTCTTTGTTCCGTAATGCGCTTTATGGGGATTTACAAGTACACGTGAAGCTTCTCACCCCATGCTACAATTGTGCAAGTCATGGGAGTGGCACCAGGCACTTGGTACATAGTTGTTTGCTAAACTTGAGAAATGTTGACAGTATTCACCAGACTTAAAACTTTATGGTGTCATTTTCTTCATCTCAGGCAATGCGCACTCCAACCAGGAATGATGCTGGGATTGAACTTCTTATGGAATATTACAACCAGCTTTACTTCATTGATAACCGTTTCTTCCCACCCAATAAAAACATGGGCATCTTTTTTCACTGGTAAGTATCATGTTCAATGTTTATCACTTTGTAGGATTAGCATGAACGATTGGTAATAATAATAATAGTCTGGTAACATAATCTTGCGCAGCCTTCTTTGATATAATTTTGTATTTAAGCCTGCAGACTGGGTAAGTAAACAACATTCGTTTTATTTCCTGGCTGAGCTAACAGGGTGACCTTTCTTCGAAGAGCAGTAAAATATTTACAAAGACTAGACATGGTGTAGTTTCATTGATCAGTAGAATTCAACAGCAAATGAGCTGTGAGAGAACCTGCCTTTGCATAAACAAAATAATTGGCCAACATCATAATGTGTCATGGTTCTTTTAGTTTCTTGCAATACTCTGCTTACATCACATGAGTCAGAGTTACGTCATGCATAACATTTAAGAGACTGTCATAATGAAAAGAACAGAAAGATTTCAACTTTTTTTTCTTGTTAGGAAAAGTTCACATGTATGTAGCAGTTTACTGCATCTTTCTGTTGCTATGTTATTATCTTAATTGTAAATAAAGTATAACTACAGATTTAATTTGGAAAGTTAAAATTGAGTGTTGGGTTTTTCAAACAATATAGTAAACATCCCATAAACTATTGGTTGAAAACCAATTGTTTGTCCCATGACTAACTGCTCCCTTCATTGCACATACTCAGCTTGCGGTTTTTGATCTGATTTTGAAAGTGCCTTTTTTCTTTTGAAAGCCCAAGTTGTAAATTAAGCATAGTTTGCGATTCTTTCTATTAGACTATTGTAGTCTAAAAATCAATAAGCACTTTCAGTTGATGATCCTTTCAGGAAGGGATGAGTTCCATTGTATTTTAGACAATAAATTTGAAAAGACTGCCATTTATATACCTTTTAAACGTGATTGTGTTTCAGTTTACAGATTTTATTTGTGGAAGTCTCCCACCTCTTGAGTGGTAAGGGAAATGGTGAGAAATTTGGGAGAATACAACCAAAATGGAAAGATTAGATTATTGACATCGAGGAAAATTAAAGTCTAAAGAGTTTTTTTCCTCCTAAAGATTTCAATATCTGGGTCAGAATCTCTATGGTAAATGGTAACTACCTTATTTGCAAACATTAACATATCACTATCTTATAATCTATCTTCACTTATATACAGTGCACTCTTCCATGCACTAGTGAGAAACTAGATGGTATCGGTTCCCAACTTGAAAGACTGAGCAGTTACCTGGCAGATGAAGCTCGCTGTTTGTTTCTTGTGTTCACCTTCGTTCGTTTTATGGGTGGCAACTGTCTCCATGCTTTGTCCACAAAGTCAGTGTCAACAAAACACCCATGTCATTATGGTCAATTTCAGGCTAACTCACAAGTCACTTCACATTACTTTGAAGCTCACTGATGCGTTTCATTGCAATACTCCTGTTACGTCACTCTGTTCAAAATGACACACCCACATCTTGTGAATCTGTATAGGATGCATCTTGGATCTCTTAACTTGCTTTTTTTAAGTGCATTAACTTTGCACTTACTTAGATGCTCACAGCATCTCTGTGTTATCTTAAATTTTAGTGCATTGCAGTATCTCTACCTTGTGTTGCCTTGCCTTTTCGTGCATTACTGTTTCCATGAGAACTTGCAAACTCACAGCATCTCTGCCTTGCCTAGTTTTTTTAATGCAGGCGGAAAGTCAGACAGCTTGTCGCGGGTGCCAGTATTGAATGGTCAAAGGGTGGATATGTTGTATGGCACTATGCTACGTCAATGTTGCAACTGCAGCATATGTCATCAGCTTATGTGGCAAACATGCTGCACGTGTTTCAACCAAATTGCCATGTCTGAAAGTCTAAAGTGAGTAATCTTTCATCAAGTGATCAGTCATGGGTGCTGCCACCCTCAGTTATGGGCATTGTCTGATCTCAGTCCAAAGGGTTGATGATCGTTAGTTGAGTATTTGTGCTATCAAAATAGATCCGTTTCTTTCTAGTCCAAGGATTGGATAACGAGTAGCCCTGCAGATGAAGTCCACCTAGTCTGGAGAGTACAGCTCAGGCACTTGGGAGTCTGTAGAGACATCAGTCAGCAAGGTGCTCAATCTGGGCTGTTCACCAAGGTCAGTCAGGGTCTTGGGCAGTACATGCTAGAGAGCTGTCCATCCTGTGCTGAGGAAGCGTGAAACTAAAGGATGTTAATTGAAACCATTGCACTGGGACACAGAGGACAATGCTCATGAAGGGGGACAACCCCAAACATAAGGTTGAGATCTGATATAGCCGGAGACAAGGCATGTGACATTACAGAAGGGGATGTTTTTGCAAGTCATCCTGGATTTGATGGAGGGAAAACAGTGGATAGTGATACTGAGCATAATTACATGGTAGATGTGGAGTGAGGGGTGAAATGGGGTTATTGATTGTCAAATAAAAGGTACTTGGGGAGCCACAATACTGATGAGGTTGATGGGGACAGTTGTACAAAGGGATTTGTGAAGGGTGAGGGGAAAACTTGACTTTCAAGTGGAGCTGGAACACATGCTCAGCAGTGTGACCATTACATCTTTCACTAAATCTCAACTGCACAATAAAGATGAGATGTAGCTGCCAGCAAACTCATAATGAGCAGAGTGAGTTTGATTTGCTTTGTGTGCAGGGTGCCCTTCAAGGTGCAATTACATTAATCAAGCTTACATAGATTCAAGCAGTCCAGGTTATGCTCAAAAGCAATTGCTGTTTTTGTTAGTTCTTTCTCACCTTCAAGTTGTGAAATAAAAGTTACCACTTTCACTGCTTGTAGATTTTGCAATAACGTTTGTTCCTGGGTTTTTCAAGGGCTACTTTTTGATTTTCAGTGACTAATTTTTGGTTTTACAGGAATCCTCTTTCAGCCTTTCTAACTTCTTCAATAGATGATGTAATCAGATATGTTTGACTCAGCGACTTCTTCATCTGTTTCTCCTCTTCCTCTTAACAACTCATCCTGCTGTACATAGCTTCTGTATGTTCACTTATCCTGGTTCTTTCCATAATGGATACTCACCATTCCTTTGATATCTGAGAATAACTTGTTTGCACAGAAACCTTATCAGCAATTGCCACATGTCACAATAGCCAAAAAGAAATCAATTGATACTTAATCTTGTGTTCAAGTAGTTGATAATTCATTAAATAGAGCAGGTGTGGAGTCCTTTGTACTACTTACTCATGTGGCTAAACACATGCTTTAAGGCAGGGAAATGGCTGGCGTTCCGCAATTGTCATCAAATCAATATTACAAATTCAACAACAACAAAAACAAAGTTGCTGGAAAAGCTCAGCGGGTCTGTCAGCATCTGTGAAGGGAAAAAAAAGAGTTAACGTTTTGGGTCCGGTGACCCTTCCTCAGAACCCTTCCTCTATTACAAGTTGATTGTTGTCCTGACCTACCTGGTCTACATATTTTTGGTAGGTGTTAACAACATGCACACTAATGTCTTTCACAAGATGGAATGGCACACATTGCTAGTCAATGCAATTTTATGCCTATTCAGCATGCCCCCTGTATACCAAGTGAAAGCTTAGTGAGGTGTCAGTGAAGGAATGTGGTAAAGTGACAATATCAACTCAGATCATCAGAGGATCATGTTATTAAATCCCCATATTGAGCAATCATGTAATTGGATATGGGGTATTGCAGAGGTAGTCCTAAATGTAATATATTCATCTACTTTTAGTGGAATTAACATAACCTAGAAAATGCCTAAGGCAGATCCAAACAGAAGCCTTGCTTTTTAGCATTACTGCAGGTTTACAGTTGAATGCTTTCTACTAATCAAATGATTTTATTTAGAAAAAAATCAAATAACTACGGATGCTGGAAATCAGAAGCAAGAACAGAAATTGCTGGAAAAGCTCAGCAGGTCTGGCAGCATGTATGGAGACAAAATAGAGTTGATGTTTCAGGTCCAATGACCCATCTTCAGAACTTTTGATTTATTAATCCAGTTTTTAATGTCTTTTCT
>NC_063335.1:93887136-93900100 GCF_021869965.1 Rhincodon typus
TTTATATAAGGACTGAGTCAGGACAACATATTGCTTAAATATCTCAAGACATTGTTAAAGAAATCTTGAATGCCCAGCTTACTAATGTTTGAAACTCTACTTTGTCTCTTGAGTTTTACCAAATGCAGCAACAAGAATTAACTTAAAACAGATCATTGAAAAGAAAGTGTTAAAAACAGAAGCAGAAATGAAAGAATCAGCCAAAAGAAAAGGAAACATCCAGATTACTCCCTTGTGTCCTCTCCTATATGGAGAACTGTGACCAGTGGTGTTCCACAGGGATCCGTGTTGGGACCACTGTTGTTTGTGATATACATAAATGATCTGGAGGAAGGTATAGATGGTCTGATTAGCAAGTTTGCAGATGACACTAAGATTGGTGGAGTAGCAGATAGTGAAGGGGACTGTCGGAGAATGCAGCAGAATATAGATAGATTGGAGAGTTGGGCGGAGAAATGGCAGATGGAGTTCAATCCAGGCAAATGCGAGGTGATGCATTTTGGAAGATCCAATTCAAGAGCGAACTATATGGTAAATGGAAAAGCCCTGGGGAAAATTGATGCACAGAGAGATCTGGGTGTTCAGGTCCATTATACCCTGAAGGTGGCAACGCAGGTCGATAGAGTGGTCAAGAAGGCATACGGCATGCTTTCATTCATTGGACGGGGTATTGAGTACAAGAGTTGGCAGGTCATGTTACAGTTGTATAGGACTTTGGTTTGACCACATTTGGAATACTGCGTACAGTTCTGGTCGCCACATTACCAAAAGGATGTGGATGCTTTGGAGAGGGTGCAGAGGAGGTTCACCAGGATATTGCCTGTTATGGAGGGTGCTAGCTATGAAGAGAGGTTGAGTAGATTAGGATTATTTACATTAGAAAGACAGAGGTTGAGGGGGGACCTGATTGGGGTCTACAAAATCATGAGAGGTATAGACAGGGTGAGTAGCAAAAAGCTTTTTCCCAGCGTGGGGGACTCAATTACTAGGGGTCACGATTTCAAGGTGAGAGGGGAAAAGTTTAAGGGAGATATGCGTGGAAAGTTCTTCATGCAGAGGCTGGTGGGTGCCTGAAACACATAGCCAGCGGAGTTGGTAGAGGCGGGCAGGATAGTGTCATTTAAGATGTATCTAGACAGATACATGAATGGGCAGGGAGCAGAGGGATACAGATCCTTGGAAAATAGGCGACAGGTTTAGATAGAGGATCTGGATCGGCGCAGGCTTGGAGGGCTGAAGGGCCTGTTCCTGTGCTGTAATTTTCTTTGTTCTTTGTTCCAAAATCATAACAAGGAAAAATTATCAACATGACAGTGAGCAAAGGCAGCATCCAAGAAGTGAGTTCTGGTTGGACTTTTAAAGGATAGAGCAAAGATTAAGGGAATAGGCTTTAAGGCAAACTGTCCAGCTATTCTACCAAGGTGATGAAAAGTCCTCGGCTCACTGCAAGGAGTAGCATGTAAATAAATAGCAGACAGAAGACTGGACTGATTTTACAACCAAATCCCAGATGTCAAAGATGACTGTTCAGCCCATTACACCACCCACTCCCATTTCAAATCAATCTTGATTCAAATCAATGCAGAGTAGTCAGGCATTTATCATCCACCAGGCTAAGACCAGTGCACGTCAACCTGAATGCTTGTTAATCAGTCGTGTAAAGCAGACTGCAAGTCATCGCTGATCTCAGCCAAACCAACGCTCAGAACTGAATGCATTCCAACATCTGTGTCAGCAAAACCTAACACATAGTGTAAATTGTATTTCAGCATTTGGGTCCAGCAAAATGAATGGAGAACCCAAACTGTATTTCAACGCTCAGGTCAATTACATTAACCTCTGATAAAAACACAAAATGCTGGAAATTCACAGCAAGTTGATAAGCATCTGAAAGAGTTTACATAGGTTAATATTTCTTTGGGATCATTCAAGCCCTTGAACCTGTTTGCTCCAACTGTCCTCGCCTACACAGCCACTCCTCCCAAATCTTATTACAGTATTGTGGAGAACTCCCTGTTTTCTCATGTCTCCCAATGTAAGTTTCAGCTAATGGCAAATGAGCTGCTGCTTCCATCATTACATCAAATATATCTACCCCTCTACTCCAGTTTCAGTTCATTTGCAACGCCGCTCTTCCATTACTCCGACTATTATCAGCTTCTGCCTTCATACTCTCCTTTGAATGCACCAGAAACAAAAACAGAAGTTTGCTGGAAAAACTCAGCAGGTCTGGCAACATCTGTGAAGAAAAAAAATCAGAGTTGATGTTTTGAGTCCGGTGACCCTTACTTGGTTCTTCCTCAAACCTGAAACGTTAACTCTGATTTTTTTTCTTCACCAATGCTGCCAGACATGCTGAGATTTTCCAGCAACTTCTGTTTTTGTTCCTGATTTACAGCATCCGCAGTTCTTTTGGTTCAAATGCACTAGAGATGTGTTATGACATGTCTGAGCAGGTTGATTAAAATATCTGTACCAGCTCAATGGAGATACCCTCTGTGGACCATAGGACCATCAGTAGTTTCTTTCTTAATGTTTGAATAATGGAGCAGAAAGGCTGCACACTCTCATCAGTTTCGCTGAATTACTTTCCTTTCTTTACCACGACTATCAAGGCTCATCACCACCTACTTTCATGAATACCTCAATGCTGAACTGCACTCTCAGACTCAAGCTGCCTGGCCAGTGCCTACCTCTCCCTGGCAGTATCTGATTTGACCAGCTATATTGAATCCCTGCCTGCCACGGAGAGACAGTTGGTAGGTTGCCTCTGGTAAAATGGCTGATATGTTGCCGGCAAGTGTAGGCTCGAGGTCCTCAATTTGGTTGGGATTCTAAAGCCAACCATAAAATCTAACCCAATCTGTTTGACAGTTCTACGCAGTAATGAGGGAGTGTTGCACAGCTTTAGTACAATGTTGTTGGAGCCCTTCTTGTGACCTCAGGCCCTGATGACTTGTTGCATTGTTTGAAAAGCTCTAATCCAGCAAAACATCATATTCAGAGAGCCATTGCCAACATGATCGACTCAATGCTGTCCTACTGTGCTGCAATAATTCTGTGATCTGTCATTTTAAAGCAGTAACTTTTTATCTGGTTATGTATTTCATTAGTTCTTTGTGAGTCCTCACTAGTTTCAAATGGACGATAATATTTACTTGTGAAACAATACTAATATTTCAAAAATAATTCATCAGATGTGGAGTGTTTTGATTCATCCTGTACCATAGAATAAAATGTTATATAAATCAACATTCTTTTTAGATTTTCATAATTTGTTCTTTTTCATGATTTTATTAGCCTATTGTATTCAAACCTGTTGCAAAGTCCTCCTAACTGGACTAAACTGCTATCAGATGGGATTCCAAGTGCTTGCAGAACTTTGCAATTCTCTCATATTGCCATGCTTAGTGTTATGGCCATCATTTTTCAAGATGTGAAGCGGGAATTGGTAGTAGGCCATTCAGACCACCAAATCTGCCAAGTCAGCTAAAGGTTTATTTGGGGTATTGAGAAAGACCATGAAAGTCGCAGGGTTCCTTCCAGATTATATCATAGGGTTTGGGGTGACTACAGAAAAGGATACTGGAGAAGTGTAAGTAAGAATAATAAACTGGGGAAAGCCAACTTCAATGGGGTAAAAAAGAATCTGGGCTGAATTAATTGGTGCCAGAGATAGTTAGGAAAAATGGTAACTGAACAATGAGTTACCTTCAAAGAAGGAAGAGATTTGACACAGCCAAGACATAATCAAGATATAATCCCTCAAAAACCAAAAGTTGGGCAAACTATTACAGAAGCCCCTGGATTACAAAAGAGATAAAAGTCGGTACAAAGAAGAAATGTATGTTTATGACTGATGGCAGGTAGAAAACACAATTCAGAATCAGGCTGAAAAAATGAGACAGGTTTGGGTAGCAGACAAACTATGATTGAGCACCCTACAGAACACATCAAACAGAAAATGCCACCAAGTCACATCCTGTGCTTTTCATAGCAATCCCACACTCCCATCTCCAGGTATTAGTGACATTAGGAGTCAGCAAATCTCATTAAAACTTCACAGGGGTGACAATACCTCACTTTTGATAACCTGTATGTGAAACTCCCTCAAAAGCTGTTCCTCATGGACCGCCTCAATGACTACTCATGTTCTAGAGGTCCTCCTGCTTTTGCGGGAGATATCTTAGGAAAATTGTAAGATGTAAAAATCTACAGTTTATTGCAAAGTGTGTGAAGTAGTCATTGGCAAATTGTGGATCATAGTGGAGAAAATCTGGTCAGGAATGACATAAATTTAAAAGATTTTTAAACCCCAAATAACTGTCTCAGCGGTCGTAGAATTTTATACACCTGGAAAAAGAATAAACCTTCCCCAGATTCTTGGAGTCTGCACTCTAACACTTTTAACAGGCACTACTCGAGCTTTTCAAAAACAGTGAACTTTATCAAACTAGTTTGACCATTGTTTTCATTTTCATGAGCTCTAATCATGCTCAATTTCACTAAGCAATTTCGGGCTTTTTGCTCACAGCTGCATCGATCAACTATTGGCACATACCTTCTTCTGAAATTCCATGCCTCCCAGGTGTTCTCTGGAACTCTGACTCCAAAACTTAGCTGCTTAATAATTTCTAGACTGATTCTTGAGGTCTAACAGCACAGAGTCATCCAACTACTCTCAGCTTGAATAAGGCATTTGGTACACCTGTCTTTATTGGTCAATGCATTGAGTATAGGAGTTTGGACGTCATACTGTGGCTGTACAGGACATTGGTTAGGAATTGGTTTGGAATACTATGTTAACTTCTGGTCTCCCTGCTATAGGAAAGATGTTGTTAAACTTGAAAGGGTTAAGAAAAGATTTAGAAGGATGGTGCCAGGATTGGAGGGTTTAAGCTGTAGAGAGAGGATGAATAGGCTGAGGTTTTTTTTCCCCTGGAACATTGGAGGCTGAGGAGTGACCTTATAGAGGTTTATAAAATCATGAGGGCTGTGGATAGGGTGAGGAATCAAGGTCTTTTTCCCAGAGTTCAGAACTAGAGGACATAGGTTTACAGTGAGAGGTGAAAGATGTAAAAGGGATCTAAGGAGCAACCTTTTCATGCAGAGTGTGTTGCATGTATGGAACAAGCTGCCAGTGGAGCTGGTGGAGCCAGATACAATTACAACAGTTAAAGGCATCTGGATAGATACATGAATGGGAAGAGTTTAGAGGGATATGGACCAAATGTTAGCAAATGGGGCTAGATCAGTTTAGGATAGCTGGGTGGCACAGACAAGTTAGACCGAAGGGTGTGTTTCCGTGCTGTACAACTCTATGAATCTGTGACTCCCCAGTTAGTTTAGCTGCACATTCAGCGGTCCAGCTAAACAGCTCTTTTCTGTATGGAATGAACTTCTGACCAGCATTCGCTCTAATTTTTATACTAGCTGTGCAGGCCTCCAATGTCTTTGAGTGGCAGCAATTCACAGAAATGCATGGATTCCTGGAATGGTTGTGCATGCAGGCAGCCGCACAGCTTAGAGGGAACATTACTTTCTTCTTGTGACTCTGAAACTGCTCTTTTTTCAGTGACCTATAGAAAGCCTTGCCACAAGCCCCACACCTGTTCCTAGGCTGAGTTGAATGTGACCAAAATTTCAGAACATCATTTGTACCACTTAGTATTGGAACTTGAATGTAACAAAACCTTGAAATTGTCTCACTCTGAATGTTACAGTGTTTTATTGTTTTTTTGAAGAAGTAACAGAGAATATTCAGAGAACACTCAGCAGTTTTGTAGGTGCTAACCAAAGTGGAACAGGATCTATAACTTAGGAATGTGGTCTTAAAATCTTTATTCATTTTCAACATTGCTGATAGTTCTGACTCCCCTTTCAGCTACAGCATTGGGCTAGAAATATCTTGGGGAAATTGTAAAATGTAAAAATCCACAGTTTATCGCAAAGCGTGTGAAGTAGTCATTGGCAAAATGTGGATCATAGTAAAAAGAATCTGGTCAGGAATGATATGTATTTAATATTTTGTTTTATTTTGTTTTTATTTATTTATTTAAATATCTTTATTTTATTTTAAACCCCAAATAGTATCTCAGTGATCACTTAATTTTATCCACCTGGATAAAGAATAACTGTTAAATAGATAGAATTTTGCATTAAACATGAGTAGATTCATCCATAGATAATTCTATAGTTTGGATGAGAATTGGTTGGGATAAGAGGCTCCTTTTGTTCTGGTCTGCACATTTCATACACCTGGGAAATAATTTTATCAATAAAGGTAGTCATAGAGTCATACAGCACAGGAACAGACCCTTCAATCCAACTCGCCCATGCCAACCAGGTTTCTCAAATTAAACCAGTACCATTTGCCCGTGTTTGGCCCACATCCCTCTCAACGTTTCCTATTCATGTGCCTGTCCAATGTCTTTTAAAGGTTGTAACTGCATTTACCACTTCCTCTGGCAGTTCTTTCCATTTAAACGCAGCACACTCTATGTGAAAAAGTTACCCCTCAGATCCCTTTTAAATCTTTCTCCTCTTACCTTAAACCCATGCCATCTAGTTTTGACCTCAGCTATCCGAGGGGCACCCTTGCTATTCACCTTGTCTATGCTCCTCATGGTTATATAAACCTCTATAAGGTCACCCCTTAATCTCCCATGCGCCAGGGAAAAAACCCCAGCCTGTCTAGCCTCTCCTCAAACCCTCCAGTCCTAGTAACATCCTTTTGATTCTTTTCTGTACCATTTCTAATTTAATAATGTCCTTCCTACAGCAGGGCAACCAGAATTGTACACAGAACTCCAAAAGTCCTGTGCAGCGTCAAAATGATGTCCCAACTCCTATATTCAATTCTTTGACCAATTCAGGCAAGCATGCCAAACACCTTCTTCACCCCCTGTCTACCTGTGCCACCACTTTCAAAGTGTGGAGGTGCTGGCATTCAACTGTGGTGGACAAGGTCAGAAATCAGACGAAACCAGGTTATAGTCCAACAGGTTTATTTGAAATCACAAGCTTTCGGAGTGTTACCCCTTCATCACTTTCAAGGAGCTATGTACCTGAACCCCTAGGTCTCTCTGTTTGACAAAATTTCCCAGTGCCCTATCATTGACTGTGTAAGTTTTCTTGCTGTTCTCGTTACCACACAGAAGACTGAACCTGTGATCTGCATTTTATGAAACTCATGTGACCCTGGTGTACTTTGTCCTGAGGCAAGACTGGAATCACCAGCTCATCTCATCACTTACCAGTGAATCATTCACAATAGTAAAGTGCTTTCTGTGCTCAAATAAAATTTACATCACTGTGCCACTCTGATGTTGCTGTCACCAAACTTGAGACCTGTATTTATTTTGGATGTGGATAAATTCCTTATCCTGCCTTTACGCATGATGAATTTCTTGAAGCTTTTATAAGCTAGACCGCTGCTGTACTGTAGTCAGCTGCAAATATGACAAGGTTTAAGTTGATAATAGAATCTGAGAATTTTTGACAAGTCCACGCGGCTGCAAGAGCCTCTTGATCTATTATGGTGTACCTCCTCTCAGTGTCAGACAATGTTTGAGATGCATAGTAAACCAGTCTACCACACTCATGTGGCTGTTCTTGAAGAAGGACTGTCTCCCAGTCTTATAGATGAGTTATCTGCTGAAATTGTGGTTGGACCCTAGGTAATGTGCTAAGATGTCTGGTGAATTCAACATTTCTTTGATGCTTTGAAATGTCTTGTCCTGATATGCGTCTCAACTCTATATCTGAGGTTTCCTTAATAGTTGTCTTAGGGGTTCAGTAACTTGTAGCAGGTTAGGCAGAATTTGTGCCAACTGATTAATCATTCCAAGAATCACTGAAGATCTTGGATAGACATAGGAATTAGGAATTCTCTGAGGATTAGTCCTTCTGTTTATTTATTTTTCATTACACCCTTGTAATTAACAATGTGCCCTAGGAACTTTCAGTTTAGTGTCAGGCCTTCTTCCCAGGGCATTCCTATAACCAAATTGCAAAAATAAAACTGCTCAGTATTGCCATCAACTGTAATCATAACATTTTTTTTGGAAAATTTCTTTGCTAGGTTAGACATTTCTTTGTTCAATTATGCAACCATTGAAATCTTTATTTCAATAATTTCATCATGCCCTTTTACCAGAGTATTAAACTGCCTTCATTCCGTTCTCCCTAATTGGCAACCCAACCCAAGCCATCCTCCAGCTAATATAGAAACATAGAAATCAAGAACAGGAGTAGGCCATTTGGCTTTTCAGTCTGCTCCATCATATAATAAGATCATTGCTGATCATCCAATTCAATATGCTGTACCCAATTTTGCCCCATACTTTTTGATCCCTATAGCTCTAAGTACTATATCTATCAACTCCTTGAGAACATTAAATGTTTTGACATCAACTGCTTTCTGTGACAAAGAATTTCACAGGCCCACCACTCTTTGGGTAAAGAAAAATCTTCTCATCTCAGTCCTAAATGGCTTAGCCCATATCCTTAGACTGTGATCCCTGGTTCGGGACTTACCGTCATTGGGAACATCCTTCCAGCATTTACCCTGTCTAGTCCTATGGTAATTTTATAGGATTCTATGAGATCACCCCTCATCCATCTAAACTCCGGTAAATATAATCCTAGTCAATCAGGCCTCTTTTCATATGTCAGTGCTGCCATCATAGCGATCAGGCTGGATAAATCTTAGTCGTACTCTCTCCATAACCAGAGCATCCTTCCTCAGATAAGAAGAGGAAAACTGCACACAATTCTCCAGGTCTGGTCTCACCAAAGCCTGTATAATTGCAAAAGACATCTCCCATACTCAAATCCTCTCACTATGAAGGCTAACATAACATTTGCTTTCTCACTGTCTGCTGCACCTCCATACCTACTTTGCAGGTAATCTGCTGACTATTTTACTTGCCACAAGAATCTAAGGGGCATTGTCGAGGCATCTACTCACTTCAAAATATGCCATCTGTCAGTTTCTGTGCCCCATGAAATTCAAATTGAGTTTAAGCTTCACCCACATTCCACACAGTCAATAACAAAAGTCAGCTTTTTATACTTCTTGCAGTTACCTTTGCCTTAGTGACCAGCAAACCATACCAGGTCAAGACTGCAACTGCTGAGCTTCCATGGTTCATATCCCTCCAGTTTTTTTGTTCATGAGAGACTGGGAGGGTCAGTTTCCTATCTGTGTTTCCCTTTTGTGTTTCCATTTTCTGTTAGGTCATGTATTGGTTAGTTGTCTCCACCTCATTGCTTTATAGCTGTCTCTTCTCATCAGACATGGAAGTTTTTAATGGTAATCGGTCTTATTAGCATTGCATTTACATTTTTTGCAGTTTAAATATTAATCCTTAAAACAGTAAGGTGTATTCTAAAATGATTCTATAACTGTCTGATCTCGCTGGTTCCGTCCCCCCTGAGTCACGCAGTCTCTGATCTCACTGGCTTCATCCTCCCCAACAGGGCTCCTCGGTAAGAATCAAGTGATTGCTTCCTGTCTGGACCAAGCTGGGACCCAAAAACGATCGCAATGCCTATTTCTGACCCCACATTACAGAAATACCTTGTCAATGTAACATATGATAGGGTAGGGTTAAGACAGTGGCACCCACCACTTTTGATCAGCTGTGCTACACTAGAGCTCGCGTCAGTAGCACAGCCACGCGTAGTCAGCAGAATATTATTCATCCTTCCAATTGTCTCAAATTCTGTAAACGACTCTGTATAAATCTTTGTCACGTTATTCTCATGTCAGCAGAATCTACACTGAGGGGTGGGGGAAGGATGGATTGGGAGAAATAAAATAAAAAGGAAAGAACATGCAATATGTGGCCAATCTTAAACTAAAAGAAAATGAATTAAAACATTTTAAATTGTGAAAAGTGTGATGTCATAGTAGTAAAGCTAAAGAAATTCAGTTAATTAAATAACAATTCAAACTATAGCTAATCCTTCAAAAAGTCAAAAAAAAAGAAAAATAAAATTAGCTCCTGCCTTAATGTTTCCTGCCACTTCATCATATGTTTTTAGCTGTTAATATGTGCTGATTAAGGCATATTTCAGACCTGCAGAGGTTTGAGGTCACCTCTCCCAGTAAAAAGCTAGAACAGCAGTAATTCTAGAATCACTGGGGAGACAATAAGTGTTTGAAATTTTCATTTCTTTTAGAATAAGGCAAGGTACAGTTGAAATGAAGTCCCCTGTCAGAATCCATAGATCTAACTCCTTCTTTTCTGCACCTGAAAATTGAGAAACTCATCGCCTGTCAATTTTATATCCCCTGGTAATCAGCAGACTTTTAGACCTTAAGCTTGGTGTCACCAAATCACTACTTTTTGATTCACCGTATGTTCGTTTCCACTCTCGATTTTTGTCATGTCCAGAAATCTGGGACTTGGCCTTGGTTTCTTAATTTAAAACATTGCAGTTCTGTGAATATTAATATTTAAAGAGCAGTGGAGCTGAAACATCCTTTCCATCAACATTAGTATTTAATCATGATTAACATATCACTTTCTGCAAAGTCCCACTGCCATATTCACAAATGATACCAATCACTCATAATTACAAACTCTGGATTTTTGTTAATTTAATAAATAAAGAAATACTTTCACCTTGTAATATTGATCTGCTACAAACTCTAAGAGGAATGAAATCAGATTAGGCCACCAAGCACTGGAAATGACAATGAAATGCGTAGCCATATTGATGTGCCAAATCCTCTTGAATTACATCTGGGAGCTCGTGTTAAAGTTGTATCACAGACTAGTCAAGTAACCGTCAGCCATAGTCATACTGAAGCAATCATGTGCAACAGGCAATGTCCTAGACACCACCTTTCCTGAATATGTCCTGAATAACTGGCAAGACAGTTCCGACAGAGGTGGTTATGTGGTGGCACACAGTTAAGAAAGATTTGCCCTGGAGGTCCTAAGCATTGACTCTGGACACTATGAAGTCTCATGTTATCAGATCAAACATGGACAAAGATACCTCTTCCGACTTACCACCAAACAGTGGAATTAGGGGACAGCCAAAGTATTACCATTATTCAAGAAGAGAGCAAGGAAAAACCAGAAACTACAAACTGATCAGTCTAACCTCAGTGGTGAGAAAATTAGTGGAATCAATTCTGAGGGACAACATTAACCTGCATTTGGAGAGGCAGTGATTTGTTGAGGGGAGTCATGTTTGACCAACTTGATTGCATTTTTCGAAGAGGTGACTTGGTGTATAGATGAGGACGATGCTTTTGACGTGGTATACTTGGACTTCAGCAAGGCTTTTGATAGGGTCCTTCATGGGAGACTGATAGCAAGTGTAAAAGCCCAGGGTTTCCAAGGAAATTTGATAAATTGGATCCACAATGGGCTGAGTGACAGGAAGCAGAGAGTGATGGTTGAGGGGCGTTTCTCTGATCGGAAGTCTGTGTCAGTGAGGTCCCACAGAGATCAATGTAATGACTCTTGTTGTTTGTGGTTTGTGTAAATGATTTAGACTTGAATGAGGTGGGTTGATCCATAAGTTTGCAAACAATGCAAAAATTGATGGAGCGGTAAATAGTAAGGGAGATAGCCTTGGACTACAAGAGGATATAGATAGGATGGTCAGATGGGCTGATCAGTAGCAAATGGAATTCAATCTGGATTAGTGCAAGGTGATGCACTTGGGCAGGCCAAACAAGGCAGGGGAATACATGATGAACGGTAGGACCCGGGGAAGCACCATGGATCAGAGGTACTTTGACATGCATGTCCACCGATCCCTTACAAAGTGGCTAAGAAGGCATATGATATATTTCCCTTTGTTAGTCGAAGTTAGAGTATAAGAGTGGGGAGATTATACCAGCACTGTAAAAAATGTAGGTTACGCCACAGCCAGCATATTGAGTGTAGTTCTAGAATCGACATTATAGGAGTGATATGATAGCACTGGAGAAGGTACAGAGAAGATTTACCAAGATGTTGCCTGGAGCAGAGAGTTTCGGTTATGAAGAGAGATTGGACAGACTGAGGTAGTTTTCCTCAGAGCAGAGTTAACTGAGAAGGGCTATGATTGAGATGTATAAAATTATGAGGTAAATAGATAATGTGGACAGGAAGAAACTTTTCCCTTTGATGGTGGGATCAATCACCGGGGGCATAGATTTAAGATAAGCGGCAGAAGGTGAGGAAAACCTTTTCACCCACAGCAAGTGGTGCTGTAAGGGTGGTAGAGGCACAACATTTAAGAAGCATTTAGGTAGGCTGTGGGGCAAGTGCTGGAAAGAGGGATTAGAGTAGTTGGGTGGTTATTTTTGACCAGCATGGACATGATGTGCTGAAGGACCTTTTCCTGTGCTGTCGATTTCTAATTCTGATGAAAAGTCACCAGAATCGGAAAAATTAACTCTGTCTTCTTCCTGCAGATGCTGCCAGACCCACTGGTTTCTCCAGCAATTTCTGTTTTTGTCTCAGATCTCTGACAGCTGCAGTTCTTTGTTTTATTAATCTGTTTACTAATGCTTGGTCTGTGTTCGAGCAAAGCCACCCATCTCCTGATCTCATTACAGCATTGGTCTAAACATGGACAAAGGGCCTAAACTCAAGAGGTAAGGTGAGAATGGCTGCCCTTGACACCAAGGCAGTGTTTGACTGAGTGCACTATCAAGGAGTTCTTGAGAAACTAGAGACAACAGGAATCAGGGGAAAACTGTCCACTGTTTAAAGTCACACTGAGTAAAAAGGTTGTCGCTATTGGAGGTCATGCTTCTCAGCACCAGAACATCACTTCTGGAGTCCCTCAGTTTTATTTTAAATCACTGCCAAATCACCAATGTCACTATTTAAAATACTACTTAACAAGCACTGAGATAACAAGGTGTAGAGCTGGATGAACACAGCAGGCCAAGCAGCATCAGAGGAGCAGGAATGCTGATGTTTCGGGCCTAGACCCTTCTTCAGAA
>NC_063335.1:93900500-93978030 GCF_021869965.1 Rhincodon typus
CCTGCTCCTCTGATGCTGCTTGGCCTGCTGTGTTCATCCAGCTCTACACCTTGTTATCTCAGATTCTCCAGCATCTGCAGTTCCTACTATCTCTGAAACAATTTTAACCCCACTTAACAAGCACTGCCTGCCAGGGGCAGTGTAGCAATGACAAAAGGAAAGGGTGGGGAAAGAGGGAGGAAATGAAATAAAATGGAGTTGGAGGGGGAAATAATGCAATCCAACCCCCATAGTGTTTACCTTCTCTAAAGTTCTCTGAAGTTTTATATCTAGAAGGGCTATCATATACAACTGAATGGCCTTTCCCATCACCAAATCACCTGTGGCGATTTTTCACCTTTTAACCAGCACCTTTAACTCATCCATGTTTCCTTAGAGTTATGTATTGGGCCTGACCATATTCAGCTGTTTCATCAACCACCTTCCATCTATAACAAAGTCAGAAGTGGAGATGTCCTCCAGTGATTGCCAGTGCTAAATTGAACAGTATTTTTGATTCCTCATATACTGAAGCAGCCATGTCCATATCTGGAAACATTAAAATTAGGGCTCATAAGTGACAAGTAACATTCACGCCACACAAGTACCAGACGTGACCATCTCAGAAAAGACAGAATCTATCCACGTTCTCTTTATGGTCAAATGCGTTACCATTACTGAACTCCCCACTGTTGATATCCAGATGTTTACAGTTGACGACAGATTGAACTGGACCAACCGTACAAATACTGTGGCTACAAGAACGGGCCAGAGGCTAGGATTTCTGCAGTGAGTGACTAGTTTCCTGTATCCCTGTTGCTTGTCCTCTATCTATAAAGGCACAAGTCGGGAGAATGATGGAATACTGCCCACTTGTGTGGATGGGTGCAGCTCCAGTAAAACTCAGGAAATTGTATCTTATCCAGGACAAGACAGTCAACTCAACTGGCACCCTTTCCACCACTTTCAACATTCACTCCCTTCATCACCGATGCTCAGTGACCATAATGTGAACATGATGCGCTGCAGCAACTCACCTATGCTCATTTGACAGCACCTTCCAAACTCATGACTTTTGCCACCAGAATGATAAGGGCAGCACATGGTTGGGAACACTGCCTGTTGCAGATTCCCCATTAAACCACTCATCATCCTGCATTTGAACTATATGATTATTCCTTAATTGTCTTGAGGTCAAAATCCCAAAATTCCTTCCCTAACTACACTGTGGATGGATCTACACCTTCAAGAATGCAGTGGCTTAAGAGGGTGACTCACCACCACCTTCTCAACGTCAGTTAGGGATGAGGAATAGATGCTGGCCTAGCTAGTGACACTCAGACCCCACAAATTAATTTAATAAATACTGTGTGACATGTGAACAAGACACCATATATGTCATCAGCAAGTAGTGATGTGTCAGGTAACACAATCATGAACTTTCTCTCCAGTTGATTTTTTTACTGCTTGTTACATCCTAAAATAAATTTCACATTTTTCACTCTAGTTCAGTAGACTCTGTAGATATTCTTTAGGAACATAACAAGTCCGAGAACATCCTAAGTGCAGAATATGTTAATGTAACAGTTATATTTTGTCAAAATACTGTATGTGTTATTTTTATCCACGTGAGATTGTATTTGTAGATTCTACTAAAATCCCAGTGCCCAGAACCAAAGGTGCACTTTCATGGCTTTTTAGGTTTCTTAGATTCCTTTAACTGACAATCAGAAAAAATTCTTGGACTACGCCAGGATTGATTGAGTTTTACGCAACGACACCCAACTGTGAATTTTAACCTCTAAACAAGTGCTGCAACTACTACCAGGTCTCAGATCTGATAAACCACCACAACTTAAGGATCAAACTGAGGATCTTCCTTGTATAAGTGACTCATTGTGTAAGGTATGGAACATCACACCCACGCAATATAATCTCTTCAGCAGTTGGGAGTGAGGCTCTGTTGATGTGCAATAGAGGGAGTTCTACGCTGCAGTCAAACTGTGCTGTGCCTGACCTGAGAGTGCTTAATGCTAGAGCTGCAAAATGGAAACTATGCTACCCTCTAGCACGAAATTCCCCGAAGAACAAGCTAAATATCATCAAGTTATGAGATAATTGTTGGACTCCAAGCAACAAATAACTGCCCTCAGAGTTAATTCCAGGTCTTGCAATTTGCAGGGCTGCCACTGAAGATGTCACGGTGTGCAAGGCTCAATTACTGCTGAAGACTTTAAGCTGAGGGTTTGAGTCAGTGTGACTGACCTGCTCAATGTTGTGGCACTGGAGTGTCTGGAAGCTAATTTCCGAACATGTTGCCGACTGCTGAACTGTGAACATTATCATCAGCACTTTTATCTGGTTAATATACTTTACGGTATATTTATATATGTATACATAGATATCAGACTTGACACTAAATAGAAAATTATTGTGAGAAAAGCAATTGCTCTGATGATTTTATTTTTACACCTGGCACATGCTGGGGAGAATAGGGACTCTTTCCCACTGCATAATCTGCACTACCACATCGATACACAAAGCAATATGAAAACATTCAACAATTCTATTTTAATACGTACACTGATACAATGATATAGTTCAAAAGCTTAAACATCCATTAGGGCCCTTTTCTTGGGGGCGGGATGGGGGTTGTTTAATTCCTTTTATTATGTGCAGATTGATCACCTTCTCATCAATAATTTTCTTCCATCCAAAATGTTCTCCTCTGCTAAAGACATCAGAGTGGAAACTTTTACGTCCATCAAATGCTTGATAGGTACTTGGTTCATTGTGGACTCTCATGCAAAGTTTAAGTCCATGTTCCAGTAAGTAACTCCAAGTTGTCTGACACTAATAGAAATTAGTGTTCTGTCATTTATCAGAAGAATACAAGAAACATAGAAACAAGAGGAGATCATTTTGCACTTTGATCCTATTCCATCTTTCAAATCATGGGTCACGTGCAATCCAATTCCATATTTGTTTATTCCATATCTATTAATACTGTCAAGAATGAATTAGTCTTCAATTTTGAAATTCAAACTGATCTAGCATCTATTGCCATTTGTGAGAAAGAGTTCTGAGCACCCTTTGTGATTGATTGCTGTGAACTGTAATTGTGCCATTGGCTTTTACCTTAAGTGACATGGTGGTACATTATGAGGTAATATTTATGTTAGCTCCTATAATGTAAGAATGAGCCATGGGTAACGTACTATGCATAGATTCAATAGACATTTACTGCAGCTCCTGGTCTACATGTATATTTTACAATCATAGGCATTTCAGTGTCTGTGCAAATATTAAGTTATTCAGGTAAAAACAGTCGCACACTTCAGTCAGTGCGTCATGTTTCAAGTAGCCCCAGATAAGATAGAGATTGAGGCCTTTACACCATATCATCAGGGCAGGACTTAAACATTTAATGGTAGGGTCTTGGGGAGTGTTGCCAAACAAAGAGACCTTATGTTGCAAGTTCATAGTTCCTTGAAGGTGAGGTTGAGGCAGACAGGGTAGTGAAGAAAGCGTCTGGTACACTTGCCTTCATTGGTCAGTGCGTTGAGTATAGGAGTTGGGAGGTGACATTGCAGCTGTACAGGACATTAGTTAGGCCACTTTTGGAAAATTGAGTTTAATTCTGGCCTCCCTGCTATAGGAAAGATGTAGTTAAACTTGAAAGGGTGCAGAAAAGATTTATGAGGATGGTACCGGGGTTGGAGGGTTGAGCTTCAGTGAGAGGTTGAATAGGCTGGGGCTATTTTCCCTGGAGCTTCGGACGTCGAGGGGTGACCTTATAGAGATTCAGAAAATTGTGAGGGCTATGGATAGGGTGAGCAGTCAATGTCTTTCCCCCACTGTCCAGAACAAGAGGGCATAGGTTTATGGTGAGAGGCAAAAGATTTAAAAGGGACCTAAGGAGCAACTTTTTCATGCAGAGGATGGTGCATTTATGGAATAATCTGTAGAGGCAGTGGTGGAGGCTGGTACAATTACATCATTTAAAAGGCATCTGGATGGGTACATGAATAAGAAGGGTTTAGAGACATATGGGCCAAATGCTGGCAAATGAGACTAGATTTCTTTAGGATATCTGGTTGGTATGGACGAGTTGGACCGAAGGGTCTGTTTCCGTGCTGTACAACTCTACAACTCTAAATGACCATAAGAGATAGGAGCAGAATTAGGCCGTTCATCCCCTTGATTTTGCTCCACCATTCGCCCTGGCTGATATATTTCTTTTTTTTATTCACACATGGAATGTAGACATCAGTGGCTGGCCAGCATTTATTCTCTAACTCATTCTCCTGCTTTCTCCCCGTAACCCTCTATCTCTGTTTTAAATACACACAGTGACTTGGCCTCCACATCCCGCTGTGGCATTCACCACCCTCTGCTAAAGAAATTTCTACTTATCTCAGTTCTAAAGAGTCGTCCCTTCACTCTGAGGCTGTGTCCTCGGGTAAGCTCTGTTGCATGTGGAAACATCTTCTCCACATCCAATCTATCCAGGCCTCCCAGTATTCTGCTAGTTTCAATGAGATCCCTCTACATCCTTCTAAATTCCATTGAGTACAGTCCGAAAGTCCTTAACCTCACCGCATATGACGAGCTGTCATTCCTGGGATCATTCTTGTATACGTCCTCTGGACTCCCGCCAATGCTAACACATCCTTCCTTAAACGTGTTTCCCAAAACTGCTCACAATATCCCAAATGCAGTCTGACCAGAACCTTATACAGCCTTAGCAGTACATCTCTACTCTTGTATTGTAGCACTCTTAAAATAAATGCTAACATTACATCTGCCTTCTTAACTGCCAACTGAACCTGCATGTTAATTGCAAGAGAATCCTGAACTAGGACTCCTAAGTCCCTTTGTGCTTCGGTGGTATACTCTTATTCCTATACGAGAAATTGTATTTTTTTGGCACAGTGAATCCACTCAAATTGGCATCATCGTTTGTGGGTTCACAGGAACTCAGCATAGTAATAGCTTCTGATTGGTCTGGCTGCAGCTTAATACAGACCTCGTGAGTGAAATATTCGTCTTTCCAATTCTGTATTGAAATATCAGGAAGAAAAACTACATTCGTAAATACTGAAGTAAAAAAATTCCAAAACATAACCAGAAAAGAAAGATCCAGGATCCAACCAATCTGCCAGTGAAGTAGAGACAGTCATAATTTTGTGGAGAGCGTTGTGTCATCATTAAGAAGAATAATAAGGATTACTAGAAGAATCCATTCTCCTTTTGCAGTCTGGACTAGAGTTCCAGGACTGTGTTTTCCCTGGGTATATTATTTTCTTCATCTATAGTATTTGTATCAAACTGTCTCATTTTTGTGTTATTCATGAATGAACTTGTAATTGGGGTAAGATCATATCGTCATAGTACAGAAGAGGCCATTCAGCCTTCCTTGATCTTATAATCTATGCCTCAACTGATAAAGGCAAGTGTTCCTTATGCCTTCTTTACTACCTATTAACCTGCCCTACTGCCTTCAGGGATCTGTGGATAAGTACTCCAAGATCCTGCTGTTTCTTTGAGCTTCCTAATATCCTGCTATTCATTGATATCCTGCTCTCTTGTTACTTCTTCCAAAGTGCACCACTTCAAAAATTAAATTGGAGTAAATGGGTTAAATTCCACCTGCTACTGATCTGACCAATCCATATGTATCTTCCTATAACCTAAGGCCTTCATCCTCACTGTCAAATACCTAACCAATCTACTTGTCATCCATGAACTTAGTTATCATCCACCCCCTCACCCCAACATTCTCTTCAATATCATTTATTATATATATCCACACACAATAAGGAACCTAGCACTAATCCTTTTGATGTACCACTGGACACTGGCCTCTAGTCGCACAAACAGTCTTCTATCATCACCCTCTGTCTCCTACCACTAAGTCAATTTTGGATCCAACTTACCGAGTTACATTGGTTTTTGAACTCACACAACTGTCATGTAGACATTCCATATTCATTTCCATGGAATTCGTTACCTCAGTAATTTGAAGTTTTCTTGGATGCCAGTTGGCTAAGTGGTCCTTTGCTGATCGCTGGACTAAAACTGATCGCAGTTCTAAAACTGTCTCACTCTTTTGCTGCTTGCCTCAACCTCCTCTTGAAGCCTCCTACTCTTCCTCTTGCAGCCTCCTTCTTCCCCCTGACACCTCTTTCAGCCCTTTCTCTGTCTGCAGTTTTTTTTCTTTATTCATTCATGGGATGAGGGCATCACTGGCTAGGCAGCATTTATTGCCCATCTCTAATTGCCTAGGGGGTGGTTAAGAGTCAACCACATTGCTGTGGGTCTGGAGTCACATGTAGGCCAGACCAGGTAAGGATGGCAGTTTCCTTCCCTAAAGGACATTCATGAACTTGATGGGATTTTCCAACAATCGACAATGGATTCACGGTTATCATTAGATTCTTAATTGCAGATATTTATTGAATTCAAATTCCAACATCTGCCATGGTGGGATTCGAATGCAGGTCCCCAGAATTTTATCTGGGTCTCTGGATTAACGGTCCAGCGATAATACCACAAGGCCATCGCCTCCTCTTTTCCAGGTTTTTCCCCTCCCCCTTCTTGCAAAGCTTCATTCTCCCTTCCTAAGACTTTCTGCTTCCTCCACCCAGGCCTTTCTCTCACTGATGCCCCTACCCATGCCCCAATAGATGGAAATCTCAAATCTAGAGAAAGGTCCTTCCAGCCTTGGCAAAAGGCCCTCCATACTGGTCAATAATGGCTCTCTCAGTGTGGTCTCTGTCGCTTCCCCACCCTCCCATCCCTCCAGACCTCATCCCAACTCATCAGCTCTCAACCATCCCATTAGTTCTTCCCTTAATTCTGTCAGCTCTCAATCCTGAGCTCAGCTCTCTTACCTTCATACCCAGCTGTTGCTTTTCCTCTTCCTCCCAGACACAGGTTTTGAGCCCTCCACTCATCAGAAATAAGTACACACCCACCAAAAAAAATCTTGACCCAGCGTTCAAGCCTTAGACTGAACTCCTTCCTCCTTGGATACAGTTCTCATCCTCCCAAACTCTTTGGAGCTAACATTTATCCCATTCGGCTCAGTTGTCAATACATCCCCATCCCCACCTATGAGTATCTCACCCACTGGACCTTGGCACCCAGCAAAATGTATCAATGACAGCACTGACTTTCTGTTACTCCACTCACATATATTTACTGAGTCTATCAGTGGCAGGTATGGGAGAGAACCAGCCTGTGATAGGAGGAGTGTCTCTTTGTTTCTCCCATTCCTTTACCCTATGAGTGAATTTTCCAGGGCAGTTTTGGGACTTTTGTGCCCTCCCCCACCCCTATGTGTTTTGAGCATTGAGCCCTAGAGACAAATGTAAATATATGTGAATTAGGAGCAAGAGTGGGCTGCTGATTTCTTTGTGCATTGATAGCCCATAAGTACACTTAATAACCCCTGGACCTGAAGGAATCCATTGATGGTGACAACTCTCAGTCCCTTCTGTGCCTCTGTGATGATCTGTTGGTCTTAAAACAGAATGAATGAATGAACGAATTAATTAATTTATTTTCATTCATTCATGGGTTGTGAGCAGCACTGGCTAGGCAAGCATTTATTGCCTATCCCTACTTTTCCTGGAGCAGTTGGTGGTGAGCCTTCTTGAACTGCTGGCTCCTTCACTTAGTGCTTTGAGTTCCCAAGAACTTCCTCTATCAATCCCCAATGTCCAAGCGATGCTGCAGCCTCATATCCCAGAGAATCAACATTGCACAATACAGGCCTCTCAGTACCAACGTTGCCAACTCTGTACCATTAAAGTGGTGGCTAAGTGTAAATCTCCACGAGCATTTATCATGACTTCCACCCCCCACTACGTTATCAATAGTTATACGCTAACATGTCCCAAGCCTCCATTCACCCAATACTCCCAACTGATCGTACCAAGTGGATACTCAGAAAACTGTTGATGAATGCCACAATGAGCTCAACAATTTATTAATTGGAGGCGTGAATGTTGCCAGCTCTCCCCTTCCCCCATCATCTTTGAAGATTGTGTAACCTAGGGTGATCTTCCTAATGCACAATTTTCATAATGTACTTGAATCCGACTGCACCCTGCTGAGCTTTCAAATATAGAGCCCAGCACTACAGCAAAACTGAGGATCACAATATCAGCACAACGGGGTGAATCAGAATCACTGCACATCCTATTGTAAGCTCAGAGTTTTATCAAAGCTACTGTCAACTTCAATGTAAGTGGAATTGTGTACGTAGTCTGGTTCATTCACAGAGTTGGGGTCAGATTATCAAGATGTGAGTGTTGGAAAGGTCACATTTCACTGGGATATTGTGGGATAACAGAAAAGCAGTTGCTCCTATTGTAGACAATTGACTGTCATGTGAATCAATAGCATTTCAATTCAAATCATGCACTAATATGATAGAGGCTAATGGTATGTCACTGACCATCACAACATGTTTCCCCTCCCTCAGCTGCATCTGTTGGCAAGCTGGAATATGTCATAAGAACATAAGAACTAGGAGCAGGAGTAGGCCATCCGGCCCTTCGAGCCTGCTCCGCCATTCAATAAGGTCATGGCTGATCTTTTCGTGGACTCAAATCCACTTACCCGCGTTCTGACCGTATCCCTTAATTCCGTTATTGTTCAAAAAAATATCTACCTTATCTTTAAAAACGTGTACTGAAGTAGCGTCAACTACTTCAGTGGGCAAGGAATTCCATAGATTAACAACCCTCTGGGTGAAGAAGTTCCTTCTCACTTCAGTCCTAAATCTGCTCCCTCTAATCTTGAGGCTATGCCCTCTTGTCCTAGCTTCACCTGCCAGTGGAAACATCCTCTCTACTTCTATCTTATCTATTCCCTTCATAATTTTATTTGTTTCTATAAGATTCCCCCCTCAATCTTCTGAATTCCAATGAATATAATCCCAATCTACTCAGTCTCTCCTCATAACCCAACCCCCTCAACTCCGGAATCAACCTAGTGAACCTCCTTTGCACCCCCTCCAGTGCCAGTACATCCTTTCTTGAGTAAGGAGACCAAAACTCCACACAGTACTCCAGGTGTGGCCTCACCAGCACCTTGTACAGCTGCAACATAACCTCTCTGCTTTTAATCTCAATCCCTTTAACAATGAAGGACAAAATTCCATTTGCCTTCCTAATTACTTGTTGTACCTGCAGACCTACCTTCTGTGATTCATGCACAAGGACACCCAGGTCCCTCAGCGTAGCAGCATGCTGCAACTTTTTACCATTCAAGTAATAATTCTTTTTACTATTACTCCTACCAAAATATATGACTTCACATTTATTTTCATTGTATTCCATCTGCCAGACTTTTGCCCACTCACTCAATGTATCTATGTTCCTCTGCAAAGTTTCACAGTCCTCTGCACACTTTGCTCTGCCACTCATCTTAGTGTCATCTGCAAACTTTGACACCCTACACGTGGCCCCCAACTCTAAATCATCTATATAAATTGTAAATAATTGAGGTCCCAACACCGATCCCTGAGGCGCACCACTAGTCACTGACTGCCAGCTAGAATAGCACTCATTTATCCCCACTCTTTGCTTCCTGTTAGTCCACCAATCCTCTATCCATGCTAATACTTTACCCTTAACGCCATGCATCCTTATCTTATGCAGTAGCCTCTTGTACGGCACCTTGTCGAAGGCCTTTCAGAAATCTAGGTACACCATATCCACTGGGTCCCCATTGTCCACCTTGCTCGTAATGTCTTCATAGAATTCCAAAAGATTTGTCAAGCTGTCTTCATAGAATTCCAAAAGATTTGTCAAGCAAATGTCATAGGATAGTCCTGAATCTTAGGGCTGTATGTCACCAAATTCTCTTCAGATGATAAGAAATGTCAAGTAAAGCTTGTCACAACAGAGCTTCATTATTATGTATTTCAGGATTCATGCTTAATGGATCATGGCCAGTAGTTCTTTGGACCGAATCATTTCCTGAATGAACCATGTCTGCCCAGATCCTAATAACAGTTGCCTGTGTTTAGTGTCACCAATCTACATGTACAAGGGTACTGACTGAAAAAATCTTTTCTTTTGTCCCTGCAAGAACTAAAAATTGTGAGTTTAGACGGGTAAAGATTTATTCTTTCTTAATATTCCACTATCAACATCACGGGGATTACCATTGACCAAAAACTGAACTAGACCAAACACATAAATACTGTGATTCCAAGGGCAAGTCAGAAACTGGAATTTCACCTCCTTACTCACCAAAGCCTGTCAACCATCTACAGGTCACAAATCAGGAATGTGACAAGACGCACTTCACTCGCCTGGATGAGTGTAGCTTCAATAATCCCCAAGAACTTCAACACCCACTTGGACAAAGTGGCCCGCTGAACGGCACCCCATCCATCAATTTAAACATTCACTCCCTCCATCACTGACACACAGTGATAGCGCGGTATACGATCATCAAGATACACTGACGTAACTCACCAAAGTGCCTTTTATAGCACTTTTGAAATCCATCTAGAAGGACAAGTACAGTTGATACAAGGAACACCAAGACCAAATTAGATGCCAGGCTGCACACCATTCTGACTTTAAATTATATTGACATTTCTTCACTGTTGTTAGATCAAAATCCAGGGATTCCGTTCCCAACAGCTCTGTGAGTGTCCATACAATGCGTGTACTGTGTAAGGCAGCTCACTCTCACCTTCTCAAAAACAATTATGGATGCTCAACAAATGTTAGCCTTGCCATGGATTGTCAAGTCCCATGAAAGAATATAAAATCTAGTCTCATGATTAGGAGAGAGATTTCACATTCTGCTGGAACAGATAGTGGACTTGCATCATGATTCTAATTCTATTATTAACCATAACATTTGCAGTTTTCTAAACAAAGTACAAGCATTTGTACAAGGGAGGGTGCAGAGACTGGTCAAGCTGAACTTTACATTGAGAATGACAAACATGTGAAACAGTTGTGTGGAACTAACGCTAGATCGGAAAGACTTGAATTTATATAATTCCTTTCACAATCTCAGGATGGCCCAAATTGATCCACATCTAATTAAGTAGATTTTTTGTAATTGCAGTCAATATTATAATGCAGAAATTACAACAGGCAATTTGCACACTACAAGATCCGACAATGGCAATTAAATACATGACTACTTCAGTGAACGTGGATTGAGGGATACGTAATGGCCAGGAGACCAAGGAAAATTTCCTTTCATTTCAAATTATGGAATCTTTCCCATTTACCTAAGAGCGAATGAGAAAGGAGGGTGTCAGTCTAATTTCTCATCCAAAAGAAAGCACTTCTGGCAGTGGCATTCCCTCAATACTGCACTAGAGTTATCAGCCTAGGTTAAGTGCTGTCAGTCTTAGGACTGGGACTCGAGTCAAGAAATATCTGAATCAAAAATGAGTGTTCTATCCCTAAGCTACAACAAGGGAGATAAAATACTTGTGAGTTTTCACATCCTAGGATATAATAAGTTGAGGTTGACAAAAATATGTGATATCCCAATGGATGATAAATTTTAAGCAATTCACTGAGCCCATTTGGGGGATAGTTTGTAGTTGGATCCTTTCATCATTTAGCTTTGCTGTGACACAACAGTCCTTAGGTATTCTCTGTGTGGTGTTACTTGTCTAACATAATAGACTGCTGGTGAACCCATGAGGGTTAGAGCTGAGGCATCTGAATTTAAGAAACATCTTCCTAACATTGTAAAAAAGAAGAAAAAACTGCAGACTTATGTGTAACTGAAATATGCTTGGTTAAGCATGAAGAGAGCTGTAAAAATGAGAAAAACTGATTAATTTAGCAGAAAAATGGGACAAAAAGTGAGGGTAACTATAAGGGGATTTGTTGAAAAGGTTTTGCACTTTTATTTTAGGATTTTAAGCTTTGAGAAATTAGCTTATTTAAACTGTTTGTACACAGCTATGAATCTGTTTAATCAGCAACTTTAAATTGACAGACCAATAACAGATTTACTTTTTCACTTCCTCTACCCACACTCCCACCCCACATATTTAAGCTTAAAGCCAGAGTTTTTTTTATCTAACCTCCCAACTACTGGATTGTCATTTTAGTGATTAGGAAATGTAGCAGAATTTCAAGATTATCATAATTTCTAACAGCAATTGTTGTAAATTGCTTTCCTGAGGCAGCAAGAAGTGTACACGAATGGAAGGAAGACTGGTTTTCGTGATGGACTGGGCTGCGTTCACAACTCTCTATAATTTCTTGCAGTCTTGGGCAGAGCAGTTGCCATACCAAGCTGTGATGCTTCTGGATAGAATGTTTTCTGTGGTGCATCTATAAAAATTGGTAAGAGTTGTTGTGGACATGCCAAATTTCCTTAGCCTTCTGAGGAAGTAGAGGCATTGCTGAGCTTTCTTGATAGTAGAGTTGACATACATGAACAAGGATAGGTCATTGGTGATATATATTCCTAGGAACTTGAAGCTCTTGATCACCTCCAGCTTATGCAGTCCCAAGTTTGAAGTAAAACCATAAACAAAAACAAAGAACTGCAGATGCTGGAAATCTGAAATGAAAACAGAAATTGTTGGAGAAACTCAGCAGATCTAGCAGCATCTGTGGAGAGAAAGCAGAGTTAAACTTTTGGGTCCTGTGACGCTTCTTTAGAATTTATTGTAACTGGGAAAATGTGGTATATAAGCTGAAGATTGGAATGTGGGGGGAAGAGGTGAAGAGCCGTTTCTGGCACCTCCCATGGAATGCCATCACCAGGCACATATTTTGCTTCCCTCCCTTGTCAACCTTCTGCAATGACCATTCCCTACAGGACACCCTCGTCCACTCCTCCTCCCCAACACCTCCCAAACCCCCACGGCACCTTCCCATGTAATCGCAGAAGATGTAACACCCATCCATTTACTTCTTCCCCCCTCACTATTCACGACCCCAAACACACCTTCCAGGTGAAGGAGCAATTTACCTGTGCTCAATCTAGTCTACTATATTCACTGCTCACAATGTAATCTCCTCTACATTAGGGAGATGAGACGCAGACTGGGCGACTGCTTTGCTGAACACCCACATTCTGTCTGCAAAAGTGACCCTGACCTTTCAATTGTATGTTGTGTGACGCATCACCATGTTCCCTGGTGAACATTTCTGTCTCGGGCTTGCTGCAGTGCTCCAGTGAAGCTCAGTGCAAGCTGGAAAATCATCTCATTTTCCACTTGAGGACCCTACAGCCTTCAGCATTCAATAACTTTAGGGCTTGCACACCGTCTTTCATCTCCTTAACTCACCCACACACTCCAGACCTTGTCATCACATGGGCTGCTTTCATCACAACCAAGCCATCTTCATCTGTTAGCAGCTTTTCTTTCTCCCCATTATCCATCCCTTTGTCTGCCCAACAGGCTCTCTCTCTCTCTATCATTTACTCCTCTTCCAACCTGTGTCTTCAGCATGTATACCAACCTTATCCTAGCTACAGTTAGTTCCGAAGAAGGGTCACTGGATCTGAAACATTGACTCTGCTTTCTCTCACAGATGCTACCAGACCTGTCCACATCTGAAGTGATAGTGTCCAGGATGTTGCAGAAAAGGTGGTTTGAAAGAGTATTGCAGATGAAGGACAGTTGATGTGGTGGGCTCATGTTGGAAAGGCAAGGTTAGCAGGGGACACCTGAAGAGGAGTATGGCAGATCCTGGGGGAGTCCATGATTTGAGGGCCTTGATGGGGACAGGTAATTACCTTTGCCACTTGGGCCCGTGAAAATTATTTTGATGGATTCCTCCCCTGTCTGAACTCCTGCCATCATCCTCAGAATAGCAGTTGGGCAGTAAGTAGCACTTAGGTAGCCAATTAAATGACTAGCTTGGGGAGAGTGTAAGCATAGTTCCCTAGGCCTCACTTGTCCACCACAAAATTTCAGGTTGGCATGGGTAGGTAGGCATCACAAATTAGGCTGTCTGAAGAATATCATGTGTCCCTCATCTGGGGATCTGCTAGCAGGGGCCCTAAATATACTGCCCATGGGTTTGTGAAACAAGCCCTGTCTGCTAACAACAAACATATTTCAAAGCTTGAGACTTATACACAACACCTCTTGATTTCAAGTTTCCCTTTACTGCCAAAGTTGCAAGTTTCATTTTTGACATTTGTTGCCCTCTTTACTGTTTCCTCCCTAACAGCCACTTTTTGCGATTTGCACCTATGACAGAGAAGCCTAAATGGACCAAGCCCATTCCTACTTCTGTTCTTGGTTGAGTACCAGGAAATACCCCAATGTGGCCATTTGTACTTAGTGTCTACTTAACCTCTGCTATATACAGCTGACCTCTTCTTAGTTGCTTTGATCTCTGACTCACTGAAAAAGTACATTAGATCTTGTAGATCAATGTCTCCCCACTTCTCTATATTTTCCCTATATTCCTCAATCTCTTAGGTGCACAAGGAAGTTCTGACCTCTTGAACTCATATATTGATATCATTCCTTCGTAACTTAAATTGCCACTTTATTATCCTTTGGGAGAAAAATTCTCCCTTTTTTCTGCTTGAATCTAATTTGGTAATTATTAACTTATGTCTCTGGTGTCCCCACAGTGAACAATTTGCTGCAGCTCTCTTCAAGATTGAACTTAGGGGCACCTTGAGATGTTGGAGGCCACATTCACGGACACACAAGTTTTATCAGGTTATTCAATAGATATAAATTACAGGTCCATGTAATGTTATCTGGATATCAATGTCATTTTATAGAGGCATGGTATCACAAATTGATATCAAGTTTACTCTTGTACGTGCAGACCTGAAGGTTTTTCCTTTATTCAACAGACTCTGCTGGCTTGTCACACCTGCCTCGAGATGAGTGCTTCTAATGATAGGATCCTTGATCTGTGATGCAGGTACAGCATGGAGCTGGAGACAAATCAGGAGAAGCCCCAAGAGCTTCAAGTGACATGGTGGGCTGTTTAAAAGGCCTACTGCAGCTCTCTGGAACTTATAATTTCCCATGAAGTTGGGACATAACTTATAGTTCACAGAATTCAAAGAGACCCTTCAAACCTTTGAAATGAATGTTCAAAATGCCTTACCCATAGCACTCAAGCCTCCTACATGGACTCTCCATTCCATTGATACCAAGTGATTCTCCCTATCCACTGCCAATGGCAACTCATACCCTCTAAAAGTGTCAATCAATCAAAGAATCAATGATAAAAACTGTAAGCACTTGACACTTCTTTAGCTTCTGCAAATATACATTGAGCCATCGACAAAGGAAATTACAGAAAAAAAACAACTCATTATTGCACTACAGTACTGTCAAAGAAGTAAAGTTTTCATTTCTCCCAGCAATGACAATAGAGATACTCCTTTTATAGAGTCTGAACTTTCAGCCATGCCACATTACAGGGTTATAGCTGCAGTAGTACTTTTAAGAAGATAGTCGTGAAATGGTGTTTTTTTTAAGCAATTCCACATATGCCACTGTTACTATTTGGGGCATTAGTTCTGTACAATGTGTATTTTAGATGAATGGGCATTGAAGTGCTCAGAGGATATATGTGAATATTAGGGATGGGCTGGAACATGAGTTGGTATGGAGGGTACAAGGGGCATAGTGGTTGATGAGAAATTAAAGGAGTGAAAGGCAAGGGGGCCTAATATGTATACAGACAAGTGGGGAAATATCCTAGAGGTCTATTGCAACCAACCTGTCTCAACACTGAGCAAGCCCTGTGGCTGCCTTTGGTTCTAGTGACAGTGTTTTAAACATTTCTGCAAGACTAGAAAAGACCATAATTTAATGTATTTATCAGAAATGCAGCACCTCCATCAGAATAGCACTCCCTCATTACTGCAATGAAATACCATAATGCCATAGAGTTATACAGATCTACCACATTGAAAAAGGTCCTTCAGTCCAGCCAGTATGCACCAGTCAAAAACAAACACCTAACTATTCTAATCCCATTTCCTGCACTTGGCCCAGCCTTGTATGTTTTGGCATCACAAGTGGACGTCTAAATACTTCTTTAATGTTATGAGGGTTTCTGTCTCTACCACCCTTACAGGTAGCGAATTGCAGATTCCCACCACCCTCTGGGTGAAAAAGCTTTTCCTCATATCCCCTTTATACCACCTGGTCACTCAGTCTGAGCCTATCTGGATGTGCCCAGCATCCCTGCCATGCATTGTGTTGCCTTGCCTTTTTCGCTTTTCCCCTCAACCAAAGATACCAGACTCATGACACTTTTGTCTCGCTTTGCAATTTAGTGCAGACACAGAGCCAGACAGCTTGTTATCGTTGTCAGTAGGTCTCAGACTAGACAAGAGGGATAGCCTATGGGCTGAGAGTCCTGGCACAGTAAGTGAAGGTCAGCCTCCAATACCAGTCCAGAGATTTCAACGTTGTCTGAGAGTTGTTCTCATAAGGGTGAATGTTAGGCAGCCACTACCTGTCTTGAGTCTTTCTGGACTATCGTGGGATAGTTTGCTCATGGAATGAGAAAGAGGGAGGTATTATGTAGGATGAAACTGTTACTTTGATGTAGGTAGGGAGGTGTCCCACGCAAGCGAGTAGGCATCGCTGAGGTCATGCAGGGTTAATGGTGTCAGGGGTTGGGAAAGGTGAGAAAGAGTGGGGATGATGTTCCAGGCTGAGAACAATAGGGCATGAGCCTTGGAGGGATGTGGCTGCAGTAGGAGAGATACAGTGAGTGTGAGATATCAGAAAGAAGGTGACAGCACTTGCACTAGTGGAGTGAAGAATGCCATTGTTCTTCTTTAGGATTTCTGTGTATTTCTCCAGATGCCTGAGACTGCACTTACCTGGGTGGTAACCCTGGACAATGCTGGCGTGTCTAGTGTTGTGGGCTCCACTGATGCTGGACTTGAGGTTAGAGGAAGACCCAAGACTACACCTGCTCCTCCAGCAAGACTTTGTGTCTGCAAAATAGGGCAATAGATATCTGGTAAGTGGCGAGTAGTTCTGCGAACAGCATGTGGTAAGATGTGGAAAGAATTGGAGAGGAGAGATGCCATTGTGATGGGGTATGTAGTTAATAAGGCATAAAAACCGAAAGAACTGTGGATGTTGTAAATCAGGAGCAAAAACAAAGTTGCTGGAAAAGTTTAGCAGGTCTGGCAGCATTTGTGAAGGAAAACACAGAGTTAACGTTTCGGGTTTGGTTCTGAGGAAGGGTCACTGGACCCGAAACGTTTACTCAGTTTTTTTCCTCACAGATGCTGCCAGACCCTGCTGAGCTTTTCCAGCAACTTTGTAGTTAATAAGGCATGTTTGGTAAGATACATGAAAACATGCTGGGCCCTTTGGTGAGAATCCCCCCCAAAAAAACTCAGTTAGCCAAATAAATGTAAGATATCGCTGCTCCAGGTGAACCAAAACTTAAACTTGAGGATTTCCTGATCTGTATGAGTTCAGCCACTCACTTCTGTATTTGTGTTTATTGACTAAAGTATTGGCATGTCAAAATAATATTAATGCATGTCTCTGCCATAATGGAGGCTGGAGTTGTAGATTAGAGCACAGAAAGCACATTTATTAAGTATTTTGGCAAAAAAAATCTGTTTATATTTAGTGGTGGTGACATAGTAATGCATCTCATTGCGTCACAACCAAAATCTGAGAAAATAAGGCAAAATGACATCAAGTCAAAGAAAAATATGTTCAGAGTAGTGATTAACAGCATGGGCAAAGAGGAGGATCTTCTAGGGTGCTGAAGGTATGACTTTAAATAGTGGAAGGGAGATGAAGGATAAGACCATAAGACATAAGATCAGAAGTAGGCCATTCGGCCCTTTGAATCTGTTCCACCACTCAATAAGACCATGGATGATCTGATAATCCTCAACTTGTCTTTCCTGCCATAGCCCGTAAATTTTGATTCCCTTACTATCTGAAAATTTGTCTATCTCAGCTTTGAATATACGCAAAAGTGACACAGTCCTTGAGGAATTGTAGGGGCTGCAAGAGACATAGATAAAGAAAGTGCTGAGGACATGAACAGATTTGGTGATAACTTTAAAATTAAAGTATTGCTCAGTGGATAGCCAATGGCTGAACAGGTGAAGATGCATGTTAGGACATGGATGATGGAGTTTTAGATGAGCTCATGTTATGGGACATTTTTTGTTCAACATATAATCAGAATGACAAATATTGACCAATTCTTATTCACTATCTCAACGTATCAACAAACAGCAGCACTTACCACAGCAGACCAGAAATCTGATTATACCTAACTAAATGTGCACAGTTTTGGGCCCCATATCTCAGGAAAGATGTACTGGCCCTGGAGCGGGTTCAAAGGAGGTTCACAAGAATGGTCCCAGGAATGAAAAGCTTAATATATAAGGAACTTTTGAGGACTCTGGGTCTATATTTGATGGAGTTTAGAAGGATGAGGGGAGTTTAATTAAAACTTACAGAATACTGAATGGCCTGGTCAGAGTGGATGTTAGGAAAATGTTTCCATTGGTACGAGAGACTAGGACCCTAGGGCACAGCCTTAGGGTAAAGGAAAGACTTTTCAGAACGGAGATAAGGAGAAACTTCTTCAGCCAGAGAGTGGTGAAATCTATGGAATTCACTGCCACAGAAGGCTGTGGAGGCCAGGTCATTGAGTATATTTAAGACGGAGATAGATAGGTTCTTAATTATCAAGGGATCAAGGGTTACGGGGAGAAAGCAGGAAAGTGGGGTTGAGAAACTTATCAGCCATGATCGAATAGCAGATCAGACTCAATGGGCTGAATGGCCTAACTTCTGTTCCTATGTCTTATGGTCTTATGGCCTTAAATAAATGTATTGATATCAGCATTAGTACAGCACCTTACTACACCATTTGAAAGATTTCACAAAAAGTGTTTCCTAGTAACTACGTAAATGAACACAGTTCACGTTGTGCTAGTGGCTTTTCACAAACTGCACAACACTGTATTGGTGAAACAGATATTAGCCAGAACTCCCTGTTTATGCCTGAGATATGTCCATCCAAATAGTGTCACAATGAAGGACTGGTTACGGTGATTACAAACAAATCCAAGGTTTAGCAGTCCCAAATGTGTTAAGTTTCGTTGGGGGAAGGAAGAAAAAGAATGAAAGCCTGAAATTTACAACAGAGAGTATTCAAAGCTACAATTCACTGCTGAAAACTGCATCCATAGCCCTTGCCTCGAGGGGTTAAATTACGACCTACGCTAACAAGAGTGCTGAGCATTGCATCCTTTGATTTTCTTAAAGCTTATGATCGTATTTCTCAGCCAGTAAGATCACTTGAGTAACCAGCATTTGCAGTTTTATTAAATAATGGTCTGTTCTGTTATCCATAGCCAGAATTCAAATAGCAGGGGGTTGAAGATTGTAGGGGGATATACTTTTCTCTACCTGTCACTTCACATTAACAGGCAAATTATTTGAACCTAAGGAAAAATCTATGACTTTTTTTTGGCCTGTCGATTCAGGCTTTGGGAATGATGAATGGCCATTTTACCCTGATCCAGTGATTTGTGCACCGCTGTGATTTCAAATCCATGCAGAAAAGAAACATGGCCATTCTTCACTCTGGCTTCAGGCGAGTCAGGAATAAATTTTTCTACTAAAAACTTGCTAAGATCAGGTTTTCTTTGTGAAGAGCTTCTGACAGGCTGTCAGCTTACAGAAATGGCCTGCACCTCGTGTGCCATTTGCTAAGGTGTACAAGCAGAGGCGAACAGATGAGAGATCGAGGAGAGAAGCAAGGCCTGTTATTCATTCATCTTTTCTTTTGAAACTTTATTTGGAGATAATTCTATTTAACTTGTGCAGATGCTTAACATTAGCAGTGCCAAGTAAAGAATAGCCTGATTCAACTTCCATTGTTGAATTTAATTAAGTCATTTGAAACAATGTTCCATAATTTAAAAAAAAATCTCTGATTGAAAATATGTTTCCTGCTATTTAGTGCTCCATCCAAGCAGGCAATTACTTATATGAGGAGTATGACAACAAGTATTAGAGGCTGTTTGTCTGAAGAAATTGGTCTTCATCAAATGTTATCACAATCTATTAGCCATAAGCAGGAATACTGGTTGTTAACTTTTCACATTTGCACTAATCCAGGTGCCTCAGAACAATGTTAGTGCCCTTGATTCTGCTCCAGCTGAGATCCATTAACTTTGTTATTTAATTGCTACCTTAATTTAGATTGAAGATGAAACAGATGACTTTTCAGATCTGCTTCGTTCAGCAAATCCTTATGAAAACCTTGCTGAATAATCAAGGAAGAATGACCTGCTGAAATAAACTCCGAGATTCAAGCCCTATACTGAGTTTGTCGACACAACTATGGACCATGCTGGCAGAATAGCTCTAAATAATATTTAATGTATAAGTTAAAAAACATGCAAAGCTTCTAAAATTATGCATGCACTATTAAATATGATGATGAATCATACAGACTGCAACAGATTAAGCCTTGATATCCAGGTTTGAGTTTTCTCCGAGTTATGCAAAATCCACTCCTTAGCCAAAACGATGCCAGGACTCCAGATCCACAAGACCTGTCCCTGTTTCTCATAGTTCCTGTTATTGCCAGTAGGTGAAAGGGGGTGGGACATGAAACCCATAAATGGAAAACACTAACACAGCAGGGCCATTTGACTCAGTTTAAACAGACCCCACTTTTGCTGTTCAGAGGTTTATTTCCCACAATTGTAACTTATGTTTTTTGTAACTTACGTTTTTTAAAGAGTATTTGAGAAAGGGTAGAGACGATCTATAGAGCTGTAAAGGAGACAGCTTACTTAAATCTTCTGCTTTTTAAATGTTTAATAAACAACCATCTTATGTTTTAATTGTGTTAATGTCACAGACTAATATTTATATTCTGTCAATATTTATCTGGATAGTGCTAGTTAAATCAGGCCTGACCTGTTGAGATGACAGTGCTGATAATAAAAGCTTTGCATCCAACATAATCCAGAAATGGATCTTGAAGTTTTATGGAGCTGTTTTGAATCTTGAATCCCACGTTCAGCAGCACAAATCAATCCTTATCTAGAGGTCCTTACCAACACAGCGTGGGAGAAGCTTCTGAAGACAGACTCCAAGACTTTCTAGCTCTCCCAACAAAGTACAGGATATTTATACATTTCACATTACAATGATTACATGCAACATTGACATCAGTGCTTGCTACATCCTGTTATGCCCTCCCCAGACATTTACCAGCTGCATCATAGAGTATCCATACTGTATGTTATCTTGTGAAGCTGCGATTGTTGATTTTCCTGAGGTCATAATTACTAAGTAATGTTTTGCATTTGCCCCCTTACAATGCTGTCTGTTTTCTGGTGTCCTTTCACAAATGGTATTTATAGCATTCATCATTTCACGGTATCCCGATGTGTAGAAGCAGGCCATTTGGCCCATTGAGTCCATACTGCCCCACCGAAGAACATCCCACCCAGACCCACCCCATCATTGTGACCCAGCATTTTCCATGGCTAATCACCAGGTCTGTACATCCCAAGACACTATGGGCAATTTAGCATGGCCAATCAAACTAACCTTCACACCTTTGGACGATGGGAGGAAACTAGAGCACCGGAAGGAAACCCACGCAGACACAGGTAGAATGCTTCAAATGCTGCAAAACCAGGAAAAGACCTCATACTGTGCTGCTTAACCCTAACGATGTCACAGAGAAAAGGAAAACTATTTCCCTATTCCAGGATAGAATTCTGGAGATGTTGGTGGATAGGATAGTGAAAAGGAGTGTAGCAGTGCACAGAATCACTGAATTTTTACAACGTAGAAAGAGGTCATTCAATCCATCATACCAGCACCGATTCTATTAATTAGTACCAATTTCCTGCCTTTTCTGCAAATCGCTACATACCACTCCTAAGCAAATAATTATGTAATGCCTTCTTGAATGCCTCATTTCAACACACCTCCACCACATTTCCAGGAAGTACATTCCAGAACCTAACTATTCCCAATTTGAAAAAGTTTCGTTCACATCACCCTAGCTTTGTTTGCAAATCATTTTAAAATCTATGTCCTCTCGTTCATATACGAGCAGGAAAAGCGTTTGCCTATATACTGTATCCAGCCCACTCATGATTTTGAAAAGGTCTCGCAAATCTCCTTTCAGCCTTCTTTTCTTGAGTGTGGAGAGTCACAACTTCTTCAATCCATCCTCATAATTGAAGTTTCTCAATTCTGGCACCATTCCTGTACATCGCTTCTGCATTTTCTCCATTGCATTCAAATTTTTCCTACAATGTGGTGACAACACTGTACAAAATACTCCAGCTGAGATCTAACAAGTATCTTGTACAAGTTCAATGTCATTTTTTGTTCTGCTCTAGGATTCTAAGCCCCTATTAATAAAGTTAAGAACTCTGATGCTTTATTAACTGCTTTTACTACCGGTCCTGCCACCTTTAATGATTTGTGCACGTAAATATGAGTGCCTCTGCTCTTGCACTCTGTTTAGAATTGTACCACTCATTTTAAATTGTCTTTCAATGTTCTCGCAACTTATGTGCATCACCTCACACTTCAGTGCATTGAACTGCATCTGTCACCTATCTGTCCACTCCACCAATGTATCAATTCAGAGATAGTAGGAACTGCAGATACTGGAGAATCTGAGATAACAAGGTGTAGAGCTGGATGAACACAGCAGGCCAAGCAGCATCAGAGGAGCCGGAAAGCTGACTTTTCGGGTCTGGACCCTTCTTCAGAAATGGGGAGGGGAAGGGGATTCTGAAATAAATAGAGAGAGACGGGGAGACAGATGGAAGATGGATAAAGGAGCAGATAGGTGGAGAGAAGACGGACAGGTCAAGGACGCGGGGATGGAGCCAGTAAGGGTGAGCGTAGGTGGGGAGTTAGGATGGGGGCTGGTCAGTCAAGGGAGGATGGACAGGTCAAGGGAGCGGGGATGAGGCTGGTAGGAGGTGGGGATAGGTAGGAGAAAGGACAGATAGGTTAGGGAGGTGGGGACGAGCTGGGCTGGTTTTGGGATGCGGTTGGTGGAGGGGGGTAGATTTTGAAGCTTGTGAAGTCCACATTGATAGCATTGGTCTGCAGGGTTCCCAAGCAAAATATGAGGTGCGGGGAAACCAAGCGGAGGCTTGGAGACTGCTTTGTGGAACACCTACGCTCAGTTCGCGACAAACGACTGCACCTCCCAGTCGCAAACCACTTCTACTCCCCCTCCCACTCCTTGGATGACATGTCCATCCTGGGCCTCTTCCAGTGCCACAACAATGCCACCCAAAGGTTGCAGGAACAGCACCTCATATTTCGCTTAGGAACACTGCAGCCCAAAGGTATCAATCACTTCTAGAGATAGACTCTCATCCTCTCATACAGCATCCTTTTCCTCTGCAAGAGTCTCTAATCTGCCTACTCCACCTTTAACCATCTTTAGAAGACTTTGAGATTTCCCTTTATGTTAGCTGCTGGTCTTTTCTCATTGTTTTTCTCTTTGCTCCTTTTATTTGCTTTACCTCATCCCTAAACCTTCAGTTCCTGATGGTTCTTAATATATTTTCTGCCTTGCACCAGTCATAACCACACTTTTTCTTTATAATGTTCATTTCTACCTCCTTTGTCATCCAGGGAACTCTGCATTTGTTTAACCTACCTTTTCCATTAGACGGAGTATACCTCAACTTTACCCAAACCATCTGCTTTATTTTAAAAGTGTCCCATTGTTAATTTACTGTTTTTCCTGCCAAGCTCTTATTCCAATCAATTCTACTCATCTCTGTTCTTGTTCCATTAAAGTCAGCTCTCTGACAATTGATTTTCTCACTAAGCATTGTTGCATGTCATTCTCCAACACCATCCTGAACCTTGTGATATAATGATCCAGTTGGTTCACCTCATTTCCAAGGACCAGGTCCAGCAAGCATCCTTCCTTTTTGGACTAGATACATACTGCTGTAGGAACCTCCCAAACACAATTGAACAATATTTATCCCTTGCTGTTACACAGCAGGTAGCACAGCCTATGTTTGGGTAATTGAGGTCCCCTATTATAACTACACAAAAATGTTATCATTTCAACATAATTTTCTTGCTGATTTGTCCCTTTACATTTTCCACTAGTTGATGGTGTATAGGCTACACTGAGTACCATCATTTTAAACATATTAAAATTTGATTGTTTCCACAATCTGTCATTGTCAGAGTGGTGGGTCTGTACTTTCACATCTTGATTTACATCTTTAAAATGTTATAAATGGAATAGTTACCAATATTTCTTTTATAAGGAATTTAAATAGTTGAAGGGATTTAAATTATTGAGTGGGGTTTTACTGATTAAAGTTTATGCATATATTTTGTGTAGTGAAGCCTAACCAATTTAAAAAAAAAATTCATTCCACCTTTGCTTATAAGCTCTATCTATGGTAGATCTCAGTCAGTTAGCATGGAAGGTGTAAAGGCAAAGGGTGGTATTGGGAGACTATGGGTTAGCATAAGTTAACATAGTGTTATAGAGGCCATGAACCGTGGGCAGAGAAGCATAGATTAGCGCTGGGGTATGAGGAGGGATGGGAGTTGGACTGGGGCATGATTTGGCATAGATGGTGTATGGGGAGTGAGTTGAAGTGTTAGGTGGTGTGACAGCCAGAGGGACTTTTTTCTTTTGTGGTTTATTACATTTGTGAGGTAGTCCCAGAACATCAAGATGAGCTGTAACTCTCAACAAAAAAAACAAAGAACTGCGGATGTTGGAAATCAGAAACAAAATCATAAATTATTGGAAAAACTTTGGTAACTGAAGAACAGTTCTGAAGAAGGGTCACTGAACATGAAATGTTAACTCTACTTTCTCTCCACAGATGCTGTCTGAAACGCTGGGGTTTTCCAGCAATTTAAGATTTTGATTTGGGCTATTACACTCAGCTGCTCCTGAGGCTGCATCTGCACTGTTTCTGAGGGCAGTTGGTCAGGCTCCAGTATGCATCTGCTTTCCCTGGAACAAAGATCCCCTTATTCAGGGCTCTTTCTCTCTCCTGAGGTGGAAGTGCGAACTGTATTGTTGTTGAATTAGTGCACTCTCTTCTGGAATCAAAATCATGTCCTTGGTATTTCCTGTTGTAGGGTGCTACAATGACATAACTGCCCTTATACTAGACATAACTGCCCTTATACTAGACATTGTGTGTGCGTGTGTGAGAGAAAGAGAGAGAGAGAAGTAAGATGCACCTGTGTGTACACACATTGACTCTGAGCACAGGATCAAGTTTTTCTGTGATGCCATCTGCAGTCCAGCAGCAATGAATTAGTCAAAATATATGAAAACAAAACATGAAACAGAACATTCCAGAGAGAGAAGCCTGGAAAGAATCAAAAAGCAGAAATTTTTGGAGGAACTTAGCAGGTCTGGTAACAGCTATGGGAAAAAAGCAGAGCTAATGTGACTCTTCATTAGAACATGGAAAGAAAAATGTTCGTGAATAGCTTGTGATACGTAACATTGATTAACATAGAAAGGATGTCAGAGGCCCAAATCTTCTGTTCAGCATCTGGAGCTGTTACCTCCAATGGTCATCAGCCAGGAAACTGGTACATTATCTGGATATGTTTTTCTCTGGCTCAAGTTCTGATGCAGGATGTTGAAGAACTCCTGCAGTGAAAAGCCATAGACAAATCTGCAAAGATGATGAATGCAGAGGACATATCCCCTTTTCATGACAACAGCTGTCATACCCAGGTAAATATTTACAAGTATCAACAAAGTGTGAGTTAATGGGTGTGTCAATGAATGGATATGTGAGTGAATGGGTGTGTGAATGGATTGGTGTGTTAATTAATAGGTATGTGAATGGATGGGTGTGTGCATGAGTGGACGGGTGTTGGCTTTGGGACCAGTGCAATTGATGTCAACATATTGAGATGGCACAAATGTGGTTGCCGACTTGCTCACTGAGCCAGTGTGTTTGATTGCAGACATTTTGTCACCCTGCTAGGTAACATCGTCAGTGTTTCCTCTGGCGAAGCATTAGTGTTCTGTCCTGTTTGTTATTTATATGCCTTGGTTTGCTGGGGTAGTTGGTATTACTTCCTGTTCTGTTTTTCAATGATTCGAATATCGGGTCCAGTTCAATGTGTTTGTTGATGGAGTTCCGGTTGGAATGCTTGGCCTCCAGGAATTTCCCGGTGTGTCTCTGTTTGGTTGTGCAAATATGGATGTGTTGGCCCCGTCGAATTCATGTCCTTCTTTGTCTGTGTGTTTTGAGACCAGTGAGAATTGGCCGTGTCTCTTGATGGCTAATTGGTGTTCATGTATCCTTATTGTCAGTTTTCATCCAGTTTGGTCTATGTAATGTTTTGCACAGTACTTGCATGGTATTTTGTATATTATGTTAGTTTTATTGGTTGTGGGTATGAGGTCCTTTACATTTGTCAGTAGCTGTCACAGGGTGGTTGTTTGGTTGTTATACCTAGGGGTCTGAGTAGTCTTGTGGTCATCTCTGATATGTCCCTGATGTAGGGCAGGGTGACTAGTCTGTCTGGCTGTGTTGTGTCTTCTTGTTGTGGTCTGACACGGATTGTGCTTTTTGGGTATCCATTCCTTTTAAAAACTCCATATTAGTGCTCCTGTTTTGCTTTGTGCAATTCTGGGTTGCTGCAGTGTGTTATGGCTCGTTTGAATAGTGTCCCTTTATGGATGTTGGAGTCGTTGCTGGTGTAATAAGTAATCTAGTCCGTATGCATGGTCTTTCTGTATACGCTTGTCTAACCCAGCTAACAAAGTGAGACAGATAAATAAATTGAAGTGTTGTTCTTCTGGAGGTTTTTTTTTATTCTTATTGCCTTTATGAGGAATTTAGTCCACAATTAAACAAATTATACATGTGTCTGAGGTGGGGGGGCGGTGGTGGGGGGAGAAATGTGGTGGACAAAATCACCATTTGCCATATTCACACAAGGTCCTTATGCTCTTAGTCCTTTGCAACATCATAGAGAATCTGCTGCAACAGAAATAATTTTCATTCACAATTTCTTGGGATTTAAGTCACAGAAACCCTTTCTCAGTAATAGCAAAAAATTGCTTGTCAAAGCTTCTCAGAGCTCTTTTGTTTGCTAATGTGTGATTTTACCCCGCACTCTTTGTTAACTAAGTTCTAAGGGGATCTTGCTTTGTCACTTTTTGTGTTAAGTGTGCATGAATACTTAAGACCATTGAGTTGGAAATAGGGGGTTAACAGTTTCCATTCTGCTAACCTAAATTAGATTGTATTTTTATATTCAATTGCAGATGAATTGCATATAGTGAACAAAGCATGTTCAGGCACCTAGAACAAGATGAAATATTCTATAGCCATATTTCTATCTCAAACAAGAGAAGGGACTGTGTTTGTAGAGTACAGAGTTCATCTAAGATTTAAAATAAATTACACCATCCCTTCTCTTCTGCATCATCGAAGATGATGAAAGACATTTCATCCCTGGAGTCATTCTACTAAATCTCTTCTGTCCTGTGAGGTTGTTGACTTGCTCGCCAAGCTGGCTTGTTTTCATTAAGATGTTTCATCGCCATGCTAGGTGACATCATCAATGAGGCCAACGATGAAGTGATGTTATTCTACTCCGCTTGGAATTTATACTGTCTGGTCCGTTATGGTGAGTAATGTTATTTCTGGTTTTGATCTGTATGGGTTTGTATATGGGGTCCAATTCTATGTGTTTGTTGATTGCATTACGGGTGAAGAACCACACTAATCAAATCTTCAACTTCCACAGCAACCACCCCAACGTCCACAAACAAAGCTGCATTAGGACACTATTTAAACAGGCCAGGACACACTGCAACACTCTGGAACTACACAGGAAAGAGGAAGAGCACCTTTACAAAATCTGAACAGATATCCCCGCAACTTCATCCGCAGATGCCTACTAAACAGACAACAACAAGAGGAAACAGTATGCTCTAACACACTGGCCACACTACCCTACATCAAGAACATATCAGAACTGACAACAGGACTCCTAAGACCACTAGGAATCATGGTGGCCCACAAGCCCACAGTCACTGAATGACAAACACTTACAAGGATTAAAGACCTCATTCCCACAACATGCAGAACTAATGTGGTTTACAAAATACCCTGCAATGTCGGCCACAAACATTACATTGGACAGACAGGAAGGAAACTAGCCATCAGAATGCATGAACATCAGCTAGCAGCAAAATGGCACAATGAACTCTCCTTAATATTGGTACATTCAGACAATGAAGGCCATCAGTTTAACTTGGACAAGGTAACCATAGTAGCCTAAGCCAAACATAGACACGCACGGGAATTCCTAACGGCATGGTTCTCTACATGTAATGCAATCAACAAACGTATAGAACACATCATTTTGAGTGCATTAAAGAATCCTGGTGAATATTCCCTTTATTCTGGATAGAAACAAAAAAGATTGGCCATTTTGGTAATTGCATCAACAAATTTATGCTAATACTTTGACTGATAGAGTAGGGGATCTTGATTATCAGCACATTCCTGTCAGACCCATAATGTAATATGTAATTGAGTCAAGTCTAACATTCACAGTTGAGAATTCCCAACAGTAGAAGGCACCAGCTCAGGGATTCTAAAGACAGTTGTTAATGTCTGAGCTGAAATCAGTTGATGGAATTCAGGCCTGGATCAAAACTGGATCCTCTTTCTGTGAATCTAGCCACAGCTGAACTTCGATTTGTTGCATTCGCTGACAGAAAGTTAAAACTGTGTTTTTAGGATAATGTGAAGCAAAGGATGAATTACTTTGAAATAGGCAAGTTGCCAAGCAAGAATTTGGTCCAAAGTATTGAATTGTGCATCTGTAACTGATGCATTACAAGCATTAGTGAATTTTTGAGAATGAATTGATTTTACATTAATTTGGTAAAAATCCTTTCCACTAAATTTAATTCGATATAAAACGTTAGCAATGAAAATTCTGTACATTTCTAGTTTGAGAGCAAGGATAGTAGTAGGGATGACATTTTCTTCAAACTCTTTGGAGGATATCAGATGATTTTAAGGAGGACAACTGGACCTATTTGGGAATTAAGAAAAATGTGCAAAATGACTTCTCTGAGGAGATTTGTATTGATGTGGCATCATCAAAAGAACAAAGACCTCACCATGTTTCCTGGGAGCAGCACATCAATAAAAAAAACTAGCTTCCAATAGACTGATAGTTTGGAACATGATGTTTCATTAAAATAAAACAGGCTGGATGATTCACTATTATTTGCTGCAGAAGTGGTAATCAAAATTGTTTTTTGTTGAATGTAATTAAACCTTCTGTTCTCTGAAGAAGTTTTCAGTTTTCATTGATGCATTGACATTTAATTTAATTCTTGTCAAATGAGCACATATTTTTGGCATGAAGGTAGTTTAGATTGCTCCATTAAAGAAACATATCTAGCTACACAAGGGATACATTTAACTAATTTTAATCATGATGTACTGAATAGATCTATGACTGAAGAAACTCTTGACTCTCTTCAGCTTGTACCTCTTTCTCTTCCAATTGCTTGTTACTCATTATTTCCCCAACTTTTAATTGTTCAGAATACCTCAGAAGCATCACAAAGTCTTTCTCTGATATTTGATTATTTTGCACTAGTTTGTTTAGAATAGTGTGGAGCTAGAGGAATGCAGCAGGCCAGGCAGCATCAGAGGAGCATCAGAGGAAACATCAAAACTCAACCTAAACTGGGGAAAATGCAGGAGAACTTAGTTAGTTCTAGCTCAAGTGCCAACACAGACAAATGCAATGGCTTCAATGGATGTCTACTGTGGAGCAAGTAAATGCCCTTATGAAAATGGTAGAAACAGTAAAATTTTCCCAAATCTTTCTTAAAACTGATTTCAGCCACATTTCAGGAACTTTGCCGCTTATTCAATCAGCATAAAACTTCGCCAAGTCCAATACAACCCATCTTTTTAAAGTATGACTGTAAAATCAGTGTTTGTTATGATGGACATTTTGGTCTGATGAACTTATGATTTCTTATAGCCTGGCTACATGAAGTGACAGGGCTTATTCAACTTCTAATGAGAATCTGTCTTTATTTCAATATTTTCACTCTCTGCCATTATTGACGTATATTTACTGCAGCCTCATCCAGATATCCTTGCTTCCAACCTAAACTACATCCCTAATCTCAATAGCTGCCCTGCGGCTATTTGGAGGGGGTTGGTAGTCCTAGGTAAACTAGAGACTAGGACTTTCTCGCCCTCAGCTTGTTTCTATTATACACTCCCTCCCCCTACCAATCCACCAATTTTATTTGGGTTCATCAAAGTCATTTTCCTTACTTTTAGATCTTCAAAGCTTCAAACTCTCTGTGTCTGACTCTCATTCTCTTGCTTAGAAAAATAAATACCACTTACCATCTCATGCACAGATCAGACAGATGATTCTAAAATTCAACTGTATTTTAAGATTTGAAGTAACTGTAACTCAAGTCATTTTTGAAAGATTTTAGAACACAAAAGTTGCAAAGATGTGTAATAGATACCTTTTCTCTGGACATTCAAAATAAGACCACAAGACCATAAAACGTAGGAGCAGAAATTAGGCCATTCAGCCCATCAAGTCTACTTTGCCATTCAATCATGGCTGATAAGTTTGTCAACCCCATTCTCCTGCTTTCTCCCTGTAACCCTTGATCCCCTTGACAATCAAGAACCTATCTATCTCCGTCTTAAATAGTAAATTGTCTCTCCTGATAATGTATTGGCAATTGATAAAGATGGGTTTTATGCACTATTTGACAATGTAGGGAAAGAGATTTCAGAAATGTGGTCACACTTTAGTTTAGGGACATGTAGGCAAATGGGGCATGGGGGACTGACAGACAATCGATGAGAACTAGGCAGGTAGTGCAGGAGTCCCCTGAGGTCCCACTTGAGAATTGGTTTTCCATTGTAGATAATGAGGAATGCAGTATGTGCCAGGCCTGTGGCACTACTGGTGAGCTGAAAGGAAGGAAGAAGAGATAAAATGAATCATGATATGGGATTCATTATTCAGGGGAAGAGGCAGGTGTTTTTGCAGCTCCGTGACTCCAGGATGATATTTTCTTCCCTGATGCCAGGGTTAAGGATGCTACAAAGCAACTGCAGGACAGTCTTCTTGGAGAGAGCGAATAGCCAGATGGCATGGTTTGCCTTGGTACCAACGATATAGCTGGAGAAGGGACGCAGAGAATTTAGGGAGCCAGGTAGAAATCAACAAACAGGACCTCCAAACTAGTAATCTCCAGATTACATCCATATGCCAGTGAGTATAGAAATAGGAAAATAAGACAGATGAATGTGTGGTTGGAAAGACGACTTCAGATTCCTGAGACACTGGGATGATGGCACTGTACAGTTGGTTGGATAGGTTGAATCTACACAGTGTTAGGGTCAAGGTTCTTGTGGGGAGTTTTGCTAGATTTTTTGTGGAGACTTTAAACTAATTCTGTGGGGGTGTGGGAACCTGTGGAGAACATTAGAGAGCAATGCAAGTTGCTTAAATTACTGAGAGACACCAATAGCACAAGAATAGAATAGTAGGTTAATAGCTGGAGTAAGAATAAGGAAGAAATTGAAATTTCAAAGTTAGACTTACGTTCAATGTATTGGAATGCTTGGAGTATAATAAGCAAGACTGATGAGTTACATGCACAGATTGCTGTATGAAATTCTGACCAGCATAGAGTGACGGCAAGACAGGTGTTAAATATTCCCAGTTACAGGACAATCAGCAAAGATAGGACTGAATGAAAGGAGGATTGGTGGTAGTCTGGTTAATAGCATGTTGCAGTATTGGAGAAACAGAATGCCTCAGACATACTTAATTTGGCTAGAACCAAAGAATAGGAAGTGTTCAATTACATTGTTCAGTGTAGTCCACAGACATCTAACTAAAGGAAAAGATGTAGAGGAATAAAGCTATAAGGAAACTACAGAGAGGGGCAAGCATTATTAAGTATTTACAATGGAAGGCTTTAATTATTAGAATACAACCTGAATAGTAATAGAGATAAAGGCAGAAGCTCTCTTAGATTGTGTTCAGGAATATTTTTCTACAGTTCTACTCCAACATGAAAGGAAGCACTTTTAGGCATGATTCTTGGGAAAGAGGTGGGTAGATCAGGTATTGGTGGGGGAGCAGGTAGGGATGATGGTCATTGTACCATAAGGTTTAAGATGATGGTGGAAAAGAATAATAGACCACCCGATGTAAGAATCGTTAACTAGGACAGAGCTAACTTCAATGGGGCAAGAGTAGAGCTGGGCAGGATAGACTGTAGCCAAAGGCTGGCAAGAAAAGCTGTAGTTGAACACTGATTTACCTTCAGAGGAGATGGTCTGGATACAGTCAAGACATACTCCTGCAAAAGAGAAAGGGAAGATAAATAAATCTAGAGTCTTTTGGATGAAAATTAAGATAGAAATTAACATTAAAAAAAGTGTGTTTCTGACAGGTATCAGGTAGAAAATAAATCTTGCGAATCAGGTTGAATACCAAATGCACAGAAGGGAACTGTGAGGACAATACAAAGGTTCAAAAGGGCATTGATAAGTTAGAGGAATGGGAAAATAGGTGGCAGATGGAGTTTAATGCAGAAAGGTGATACATTTTGCTAGAAAAATATGTGGAGATGCAATATAAAAATGAAGGATACTACTCTAAAGGGTATGCAGAAACAGAGAAACCTTGGTATATATGTGCAGAAGTCATTAAATGTGGCATGATAGGTCAAAAAGGTATTAATAAAGTATACAGTATCCCAGAATTTATAAATAGGGTCATACAGTACACAAGCAGGGAGATTAGGCTGAATTTGAATAGACCTCTGTTGGCTAGTTAGGACTCTGCCGGAGTATTGTGTGTAATTCTGAGAGTTGAACCTCAGGTGAAATATGAATGCATTGGAGCAAGTGCAGACACGATTTACAAGAATGGCTCCAAGAATGATAAAATGCAGTTACAAGATAGTTTGGTAAAGTTAGAACCACCACCATTGCCACATGCCTCCCCCTGCCATTTTATGCTGTCATTAAAGTTGCTTTAAACTGTTCTTATTGTACACTTTTAGCAAACACATAGAAAATCAAAGTAAGAGCCAGCAGGACGCAAATCCTTCAACCAGCAATACCCAATATGCTTAACAAATTGGATTAATATTACCAGTTTACCTGTTTAATAAGTTCACACCATTGATAGTGCCCAACCAATTCTCTATAAACTTGAAAGGGTGCAGAAAAAATTTACAAGGATGTTGCTGGGACTGGACAGTTTGAGCTATAGGGAGAGGTTGAATAAACTGGGCTTTCTTCCCTGGAGCATCAGAGGCTTTAAAACTTAAAAATGTCTAGTTCTTGAAGCATGAGAAAAAAGCTAGTTTGTGGCTGTAAGATTAAAAATAAATACAGGCTGAAGGAATGTATTGAATCATAGGTTATCTGGTGTAGCTTTGGAAATACCATTACTATCTATTCCTGCGGTTTTAATAGATATAATTGTTGCCTTTTCCCAAAAGATGTTCTTATAGTTGACCCCATCATGAATGGTTGGCTGAGTTTCAAATGGTCCAAATCACTCATTGCAGTGGGGAGACTGAGTTCACATTTCACCTGAGGCTATTAAAGAACTGCTTGACTTTACAATGGTTACTGAATAGAGGTTGTTATGTGTTGCTTTATAACAGATTAAACACTTGAATGCATTTAAAGTCTTTGAATGGGTTTCAAGAACGAATGCTTTTCTTTCTGTACCAAGATTATATGAATAAGAGCTTTAATAAATTGTTATTTTTTCTTTAATCTCAATATCGTTCCTGATATCTGAAAATAGTAAGTACTGGATGATGGCCTATAAAAGCATATGGGAGAATATGGCATGGCATGGAGGGGGCATGAGGGTTTTGCGGTCATGATGGCGAAGGTCAGACTGCTTGTCTGCCTTTTAGAAATCAGGACTATAGTGTCAGGGAATCAAGGCAGACCTTCTAACCAGACCAGCATGGCACTCTCCAACCTCCATGGCTGAACCTAAACTACCTCTGTGGTGGTACACCTACCTCAATCATTTCATACTTCCCCAGAGCAGGGAGATAGAAAAAATGTGAGGTTAACCACTTTAGTAGGAAAAACAGATGTGCAAAGTATTTCTTAATGTACTTATGTGAAGGAATCTAGGTATCTTTGTCAATAAGTCAGTGAAGGCAAACATGCTCCTACATTATTTATGAAGTCTAGAATACTGCATATGTTATTAATATCTCTTTTGACCTATCCTGACACGTTTAATGACTGATGTACATATAAACCCAGGTCTCTTTGCTTCTGCGTACCCATTAGAATGGTACCCTTACATTTCTCTCTGCCCCCTATCTGTCCATTCCACCAATGTGTCTATGTCATTTGAAGTTCTACACTGTCCATCTTACAGTTTACAATTTGCCCAAGTTTTGTGTCATCCACAATCTTTGAAATTGATCCCTGTACATCAAGACCTGTGTGAAAACCCTTTTTACATCAATGCGGATCTACAATTTTGTTTGTAACATCCTCAAAAAACTCCAAGTTTGTCCAACATGATTTTTTTTTCACAAATCCATGCTGACTATACCCAATCTGATAATTTTAATTCAAGCGTCATTTTCACATCATTTGTGATAGACTTGTGATCATTATTTTGTTTCTAGCAATTTCCTTACTTGTATAGATGGGCTGAAGCGTTAAACTTGTTGATGACATTCGACAGCTACATGACCTTGAATAAGTCCTGTGAACATTCCTGCATGTGCCGAAGCTGACACAATCAACGTGTTTTTCTGTAGTTGTCATTTCTGTGCTTTGCTGTTTGTTACACTGTATAAGAGAGAGAGAGTTTTGTTCCAAGCTGTTGGACTTCACCTCAAACTGGGATTGTGAACAGTGCTGGGAACAACCTCAGCCTCCAGACCAACTGTTGAATGAGGCTTATTGTTATTTTCCTCTCTTTTTCATTCTTTTTATTTGCTTAATAAATGTTCCTTCCTTTTATCGTCTTTTATTTTTAAGCAATAAATGTTCGTATTTAAACAAATTGCTGTTGTCGAGTCATCTCTTAACACATTTAACCGAATCTGAAAAGAACCACTTGGATACACTCTGTGTTCCAAGACATTTTTGGCAACGAGGATGGGATTCGGGAAAGTGTTTAAGAGAAGGAGAAAGCAACCTGATGCTCCGGAGACCTTATATATTCCAGGGTGGAATGCAGCAGATTCAGTTCTTTGGCTAATATGTTAGTGTAATTAGGACGCCGAAAGGATGACAGACTGGAAAAAGAGAGAACTGGAGGACAGGTTTCTGCACTGTGCAAGTGCACTGTAGAAGTGTCAACTCTTTATGATCTGGTTTGAATGAACCTTTGTTTATTGGTTGCTAAATGTCATCTTGTACAATCTGTGTCTTTTTGTTCCTTGGAGCTCGAGATCTGGGGATACTTTGAAGATTTAGTTTGTATTTTGAGAATGTATGGTGATTTGAAAGAGTGTTGTGTGCCTGTATCAGTGTGGGACATGTATGGTTAATATTATGTCCTTTTAAGAAACCATCAGTGGTTGTGTAAAGCAAAAATCTACAAAATGTTGATTCAAAAATTTGGTTTGTTACGCTTGGTAAAAATTTGCCTTTTGGAATTGGTTCCGTGTTGGGTTTGGACTTGGGTAAATTTTAATTTCAGAACTTACCAGAAATTACTATGTTTGGAATTTCATTTTCTGGCCAGAGTGAACTTCCAAATACTGTTTTGACACATGAGTGAATCTTTGATTCCTGATGATAACATTGACTCATTGTTAATATCCAAGCAATAGGGACATTGGAATATTGAAAATGCAACTCCCTGTGTGCGAGGAGTTTCGGAAAGGCAAACTTAACAAAGGAGTGGGCTTATCCTTTCTTCAAGGAGGAGGAGAGACAGATGATGTAATTATGTGCAGGAGTTTACACCCCACCCCCTTTTTTTGAATCTGTTTTAGATTAATGCTAATTAACCCATTCTGCTTGACGTGGAATGGATGGAGCTTGTTTGTGTTTATTTAAGAAGTTGGAGAGACTGAAGGCTGAACCCATTTACAGAATTTCACCGTCACAACACAGTGATGGATGAGGCACCCTCAACCCATCAAGCCAATCATTGAGAACACATTTCAGTGTTGGGGAAATACTGTGGAAATATTAATTGTATTAAGTTTCAGGAATCTTGAAACTACTGAACCTGGATACACTTAAGCATATCATGACAAAAACTATATTATCACTCACATGAAATAGTATTCTAAAATGTTTAAATGGAACAGTTCACTAAAAATTTAAGAGGATTCTGGGAAATGATAAAGTGCATGCACACAGTCTCAATGGTATCAATGCATATAGAAAATGGTTAGTGACTTTAAGGGAGTAAACACAATATTGAATTTGGACAAATTTACATAGAGATATATCAAATATCTAGAATGAGTTATCAAGTAACTTTAAAAGAAAAATGTGGGTAATCTTAGAGAAAGAACAAACAAAGTACATTGTGCCTGGATCAGTCAGAAATGTTTGACTTCTGTTTTAAGATATTATAAGATCATGTTCCATGGACTACAAATCTCTACAAATCTCTGGAATTAGATATGGTGGTAATAATTAAGTTTCAAAATTGGATGAGATAAAGTAATTAAGGATGGAGACTGGCGGCGGAAGACAAAAAAAAAAGAAAAATGGGTTGAAGCAGCAATTCAGGTTATAATGTTACAGTCATGAAAAGGAGGTTTAGATGAGAGCACGAAACTGATTGGCTTCCTCTTGGTGATGTTTGTGTCCTTGCCTTTACTTTTAGACAACAGATTTAGTGATCAAGCCACTATCTGAGGCATTGGGACCATACATGGAGAGATAAATAAAACCTCATAGATCATTTGATAAGATCATGTGGGAGTCAAGAATGTGTGACATGGTCTTGGGATACCAATGTAGGTGTGCAAAAGTGAACATTACCTCAGAAATAACAAACATGAGACAGTTAAAAGTATGCACTAAAGAACGGGTCTCAGACATGTACACCTACTAGATGAAAGATTAATGTGGCTTGATAGAGCACAAAAACATAATTTAAACAATGAGACACTGACCAAAATCCATAGAAAAACTGACTTTAAAACAATGAAAATATTATTAGTGAAAGAGTTGTAAAAAGAATTATAATCAAAATTAAAAGTGTGATTGACTATTATGTCAAAATGTTACAGAAATGAAAGAATATGGGCTCTGGGAGGAGTAATGGTGGACTCAGTAAAAGGGCCTATCAGATGACATACAGATACCTCGTCTTGAGCGTTTGTGTGATGCATATGCTCCAGTGTTTAAACTAGTAGGTGAAATTGTAATGTGTTAGGGCAGTTAGTGTAAGTGAAATAAGGCTGAGCTAAGACCTAGGTGGTGTAGGAGTCTGTGGTAAGGGAACCCCAGAAAAAAATAAAAGGTGGGAAGCATAAGTTGAATGTAAAACCTGATGAACTTTAGAGCTGTATTGTTTGACCTCATGTATATTGTAGCTCAAAGGGGATACTTGCATTAGGAAGTAGTTACCACTCAGTAATACAATCATTCATTAAATTGGCAAGGAGGGAATCATGTGGAAGAAGTATCCTCAAGACGGATACAAATGAAGAGAGCTGGAGAAATTTTGAGTCCATGTATGATGTTATGTTACTGCTATTGGGTGAAGTAATCTGTGGACAGGGAATTGAAGGGTAAAAAAGAAGCACAAATTAAAGAACCTGAATCTGGAATATATAAATTTTAGAGCAAATTATGTAAATAGATTAACTGAAAAATAATGTACACAATATTCTAGTCACCTCAGTCAGGTAGCACAACTTGCTGGTTCTATCACGGCCTTAACCACACATCAGGGGTGGAATATATATTTAACGGTTGGTCCCCAAAGGCCACTACAATCATTAATTTGATGATACACCCTATTGTTGTATTGTTCATTTTTGTGATGGTTATTTTCATTGTACTTTTAATCTTCTAGTATAGGTTACATACTCTTATTGTACGTTCTCGGGCGGCAGTCGCTGATTTGTGTCTGCATCTGCAATTGTAACATGCGCTGTCAAATATCATCGGGGATGGATTGTATAGGATGGGCTGAAGGGTTAAACCTGTTGATGATATTCGATAGCTGCATGATCTTGAATGAGTCCTGTGAACATTCCTGTATGTGCTGAAGATGGCACAATCAACATGTTTTTCTATAATTGTTTTTCTGTGCTGGCTGTTTGTTACACTGTATAAGGGAGAGAGTTTTGTTCCAAGCCATTGGACTTCACCTCGGACCGGGATCGTGAATAATGCCAGGAACAGGACCAGCTGTCGATTGAGGGGTCCCCAGAAGGGCGTGACGCTTATTGTTTATTTCCTCTCTTTTCCATTCTTTTTATTTACTTGATAAATGTTTCTTTCTTTTTTGACTTTTATTATTACGCAATAAATGTTTGTATTTAAACAAATTGCTGTTGTCGAGCCTTCTCTCAACTACATTTAACCAAATCCGAAAAGAACCGCTTGGACACACTCTGTGATCTAAGACACTGATGGAAAGCTGATGGTCAGTATCTCCCTGTTTTTTCCCTTTCCCCTTTCTTAAACAGTTGTGTGACTTTTGCAAGCTACCAATTTACCATTCATTTCATAATCTGTAGAATTTAGCCAATGCATCAATTATCTCTATAGACACCTTCTTCAACACTTGGAATGTAAACTATCAGGATCCTTGGACTGATCAACGTTCAGCTCCACTAATTTTTCTCATTCAAACTTCTTGTTAATAGTAATTTCCTTCAACTCCTCATTCGCTCTAGTTCACTTGGATCTGTAATTCTGGGAAATTTCTTGTGTCTGTTTTCACTAAAGGAAGACACCATGTAATAGTTTAGTTTCTCTGCCATTTCTTTATTCCCCATTATACATTCTCCTGACTTTGCTTTTAATGGATCCATATTCACCTTAGCTGAATCTTTTCTCTTTATGTACTTGTAGAAGCTTTCACAATCATTTACACAGATATATTCGACTTAACAAAAAGAGTGAGTTTATTAATTATTAAATAAGAGATGAATTAGTCACACAACACACATGCACATAGATTATGGATTAGAGGTGAGTCCAAAAATGGTGATGTTTGGCACTACAGCTGTAACTCCCAATATTATGTATGTTTTTTGCTAGCTTGCATTCACATTCCATTCTTGCTTCCCTTATCATTTTCTTTGTCCTCCTTTACTGTACTCTAAAAATGCCCAATGCTCTGATTTATTATTATTTCTGATCTTATAAGACTTATCTTTATCTATATAAGCCTTTTCTTTTAAAGTAATGCAATTCTTAACTTCCTGGGTGACTGACTTTTTTGAGTTTTTACACTTTGGTGGAGTGTCTCGTTGTTGTGAGCCATTTATTATGTCTTCAAAGACTGACCATTGTCTTTCAACAGTTACACTTTTTAACATATTTTCCCAATCCGGCTCAGCCAACTTCATGCTTTCATAATTTCCCTTATTCAAATTTATCAGCCTTGCTTCAGACTGAATGACCTCATTTTCAATCGTAATGTTAAATTCTATCATATTATGGTCACTCATTCCCTAAAAGTTTCTCCAACAAGATTATTGTGTAATCCTCGATCCACCATCACCTACCTCTAGTTGGTTCTTCAACATGCTGTTCTAGAAAACCATCTCTGACACACTCCAAAAAAAACTTATCCTCCACAGCTTTAGTACACATTTGGTTTACTCAGTTTATAGACAGATTGGTTATCCATGATTACCATGTTACACATACTACAAGCTTCTCCTGACTTGTGATTTATAACGTGCCACACTCTACCACTATTCCACAATGGCCAAATATTCTCTGCATACAATACAGGCCAAAATCATAAACTATTCTTTATTAATGGATTTAGAGTGTTAATATCTTTAGGCACACTTAGGAATACTCTCCTTTCCTATACTCTAGTATTGAGAGTTATGGGTTGTATGCCATAATTTCATATAAAAATGATTCCCCGCAGCTGTTCTCCCTATGCCCACCTACTTCCCCCAGCCTAATGTTGGGAGTTACAGCTGTAGCCCCAAGTATCACCACTTTTGGACTGACCTCTTATTCGTAATCTATTTATATGTTTGCTGTATGACTAATTCATCTCGTGTTTAGTAGTTAATAAACACACTCTTTTTTGTTAAATCAAGACTATCTGGGTAAATTAGCCCCTTCTAATACATAAATTCGTTTGGATCTGTGAGAAAGGTATTGACATGAGAAAAGGTTCTTTCTAAATCACCATGTAAACAACCAAAGGGTTGAGTGAATAAAGAAGGGGAGCTGGTTCATCTCTCCACACCTGGGGGCTTAACAGTTTTACATATCCCATCTGGACCCATACTGGATTGAGGAACCTCACTCAGCATTTGGTTGTAACAGTACTTGTCACTTAAAACCCAACTTACCTGGTCATTGTCCCATTGCTGTTAGCACAATCTTGCTGTGCACAGGTTAGCTGTCATCTTTACTACATTATAACAAGGACTGCATTCTGGAAGGACTTAATTAGCAGTAAAGTGCTTTGGAATATCCTGAGGTCATGAAAGCTGCTATATAAATGCAAATCTTTTCCTACGTTTGATCGTAGAACCTCAGCCATGAAATTGTGACATTATAGCTCAGCAAATGTAATGGAGTTAAAGACACCAATGCATCCTGGGAAGAAACAGATAGCTTGGAGCGATTCCCCAACAGTAATCCCACCTCAGGATTTAGATGACATTTATTATCCTCTTCAATTGTGATGTTGCCTGAACCCCTCGATGAGATTACTGCCTAGTAATCGGTTATGGATATAAAATTACTCTCTCCTAAAAGATGCTGCCAGTTCTAATGATGTGGTCTTACACTGTTATATCTGTACAAGACAGGTGCTATAAACACCAGGGGAGTTTAAAAATAACACATCAACGTGAAAAATGATCCCCTCAGACCACTAAAAGAGCTTAGCTAATGAAATTCATTTTATTGCATTATTCTTTACACTGTAACAGTAATGAAACATATTTAGATTTGAATACAAGTCCATTAATAAGGGAAACATAACAATGCAGAGCAACTTCTCTTCTTTTAATACCTTACACAGGCTGTTTGTACTGGCTATTTTTCCAATCCAATCTCACCCCTATCCATCTTCCAGGCCAGATCTGGAGCAAAGCTGTTTCTGCTACGTTGTGCTCCAACAACAGGGAAACAGAACCCCTGCATTCTTATTGTATAAAATTTATAAAAGCATCTTACAAACATACCTTTAGTCCCATTGCTCAAAGAAGACAAAGGAAATTAATTCTTCCACACAAGAGTATAAAACCGAAACTCTGAAGAGCATCCCATACTGAAACAAACTGACGTCTTTAGTTTTCCTCAAACATACCATCCTTATTGCATTTCTAAATAAAATGGGCAAATTAGTATAAGCTTGTCCTGAGTTATGGGGATGCTATGTTAAAAACAACACTATAGCAGTACACACCAAACCCTGCAATCTAGTTTCTCCACTGACCTTGTCTCTACAATCCTTCCTTCCCTCCTTCCTTTGGGCTCTCTTGGCTACTGCCTCCATCCAATTCTTCCAACTGTTCTGTCTTCTCCCACATTTGCTTCCCATGTTATCATCTCTATGACATTGCTTTGATTTTGATTTTATTTGCTTCAAGCACAGGCAGTTTCCTCTGGTTCAATGATTTCTGGACAAAGTGAAGTAGCTTATATAGTTCCTTTAGAATCCCAAATCAATGCAAATCATATCACTTCCCATACTGTCTTTCCAGCAAGGATGGGTTAAAAACGTAATCATTCCTCATAATCCATCCCTTCAATTAATCTCGTTGCTCTCTCCAACAAGATTATTGTGTAATATTAGATCCAACATAGCTCTAGTTCACATACTGTCAAAAACTGCAGGTAAAGGTACCATAGTTCCTTTCTCTTATTAATGAGAGACAGCTGGTGGTGGGGTTGATCTGAGGGTCACCAGGCCTCAGGTGAGGGGTGAAGTTGAGAAGGTTGGACTTTCAGAGTGACCTCAGCTAGTATGGGAATGAACCTACACGGTTGACTGTTATCTACATTACAAACTAGTCGTTCAGCCAACTGAGCTAACAAATTCCACCAGCAAAAAAATACACTACATTAAATAATAAACAAATGTTGAATAACATTCTTCAAAAGCATTAAAAAAAAACTTTACAATCATCAAAATACAAGAAAGATGGAGGGCTCAGTTTACCTCTTTAAGCTCCAGAGAGAATGCTCTACATACACTTACTGCCTCCTATTTATTTTTCCCCGGATTTGAAGAAAAGTACAGCCCTTTATCTTACTCTTACGAAACATAACTAGTACATTTGTTTTATCCTTTTATGGGACACAGGCAAGGCCAATATTTGTAGCCCACTATAATCACCCTTGAATTGAATGATTTGCTAGACCATTTCAGAGGCAGTTATGAGACAACCACATTGTTGAGAGTCTGGGAAATCACATGTTGGCCAGACCAAAATTCCTTCTCTAAAGGGCATTAGTGAACTAATGATATTTTACAACAATCAATGGCACCACTATTGACACTAGCTTTCAACTCCAGATTTTATCTGTTGAATTTAAATTTCACCCGCTGCTATAGTGAGACTTGAACCCGAGAGCATCAGCCTGAGCCTTTGGATTGTAAATTCAGTGACGATCCAACTACACCATTACCTCCCCTAATGGGTTAACATTACATTTTGATTTACATTAGCCTAATACAATGTCCTTTTCGACTGTTATAATGGGCTTCCACCTTTCCTTAAGGTTTCTTAACTAAAAGGAAGCTTCGACAATGTACATTTTGGATGAAATTAATCATAAACAATAGTAGATAATGGAAAACAGTCATCATCACCCTGTTTTACACTGCATCTGATTTTCTTTTCCACTGAAGACAATAATTAACGCTTATTCCGTGCTACCACAAAAGACCCATTTCATCCCAAAATCTTCTGACAACTCACATCATAATCAGGAGGAGCTAGAAGATCTCCTTGTAATCCGGCTGTTGCTACAGTGTTGTGAATTACTGCAAAAAGCACTGTGCAACCAGGTGTTGGCATCCAGACACTGACCTCTTTGGAACCTTGCCTAAGATGATCTTCTGTTAAACAAATAAAATAACTTTCCTCCTAAGTCATTTAACAATTAAGAATTGATCATTCAGAAGAAGAAACCAGGTGTTATAGACCAGGTGTTATGCATTTAAACTATACAAACAAGTGAAGTGGCTGGGTGCTAGCCAGTTCCTACCCCATTGTAGCAAACACCTCAAATATATTACTGTCATGAGTGGTGTGTGCTGACTCTTGGGACAGCCTCATGAATAGGCTAGGGATTGATTACATCATATGAAAAGGAGATGTTAAGATACACATGGTCAACATAATATCCTGGATTGTTCATGGTCACCTCTGACGCCTGCATCAGCACCTAAGGAGTTCTGAATGTTACTGAATAATCACGAGAAAACATCACTTCTGACCTCATATTGGTTGCAAGGTTATTGATGAAATAGATGAAGGTGGTTCGGCTGAAGCAGTTAGCTATTGTGACACTGTAGTAGTGTCTTTACCTCTGAGCTAGGCAAGCTAGGGAAAGAAACAGGCTAGCATCCAGCCACTTCACCCATTTGTATAGTTTAAATGTACAACACCTGGTCTATAACACTGGTTTCTTCTTCTGAATGATCAATTCTTAGTTGTTAATAAATAAAGTTCCACCTCTTCCAGAAGTGTATATTAACATCTCTAGCAGATTGACTAGAAAATATCTAGTACTATCCTGAGAAATACCTGCAGGAATGTTTTAAGGCTGTTAAGACCAGAGATAGATGACATTTTATAGGTGCTACAAGCAGGCAATTTTGTACTTGAAGATGCAACATTTGAAGCTCAGCTCCGGGTCAAGCAGAACACATAGATTTGACAGAATTGAGTTTGACCAGTTTTCAATCAAAATAAAAGATAAACTAAGAGTCAAAGATTCTTGGAAGGGATCAGTTTTGTCTTGCCCTGGTCAAGCAATAGAGAACTTTGCTATATTCACAATCGCTTAAGAAGCCCATATTAACAACGTCAACGTGCTTTGGTGTAGTGGCTCACATATCGTAAAGTAACACTAAGCATTTGGTTAAAGAGGCAGTTTTAAAGTCATATCTTGAAGAATTCCTTAGATGCTGAAGCAGTCCATCTTAAATGCAGCAAGATCTAGACGATATCCAGGCTTGATCTGACATGTGGCAAGTAACATTCTCTCCACACAAATAACAGGCAATGGCTACCTTCAATAACAGACAATCTAACTACTTCCTCTTGATATTCAATGGCATTACCATCACTGAATACCCCACCATCAACATCCTGGGGGTTACCATTAACCAGAAACTCAACTGGTCTAGCCATATGGTCACTGTGGGCGGTATGGTGGCACTGTGGTTAGCACTGCTGCATCATGTCCCAGGTTTGATTCCACCCTCAGGCAACTGTCTGTGTGGAGTTTGCACATCTTCCCTGTATCCATGTGGGTTTCCTCCGGATGTTCCAGTTTCCTCCCACAGTCCAAAGATGTGCAGTTTAGGTAGATTGGCCATGCTAAATTGCCCAGAGTGTGCAGGTTAGATATATTAGCCATGGGAAATGCAGGGTTACAGGGGGATGGGTCTGGGTATAATGATCTTCAGAGGGTTAGTGTGGACTCGATGGGCTGAATGGCCTGTTTCCACACCTTAGGGATTCTATTATTCTATTCTATGTTATAAAGACTATGAGAGCAGTTCAGAGGATAGGAATATGTGGCGAGTGATACCAACAGCACAAAAAGCATGACACTTTCCAGGACAAAAGAACCCACTTGAGTGGCACTAAATCCATAAACATCCAATCCCTCCACCAGTGACGCTAAGTAGCAGCAGCGTGTATCATCTACAAGTTACACTGTAGAAATTCACCAAAGTTCCTTAGACAGCATCTTCCAAACCTATGACCATTTCTATCAAGAAGGACAACGACAGCAGATACATGGGAACACTAACACCTGGAAGTTCTCCTCCAAGCCCTGGAAAATCCCTGGAATTCCCTCACTAATGGCATTTTGGGTCTATTTATAGCATATGGACTGCATCAACTCAAGAGGCAGCTCACCACCACCTTCTCAAGAGCAACTAGAAATACCAATAAAGGTTAATCCAGCCAGCAACATCCATGTCCCACAATAGAACAAAGTAAAAAATAATTTTAAAAAAGAGACAAAGGTGGAGAAGTAAAATAATAATGATGATGGAATCAAGGGTAGTAGTGGAAAACTTGGGTTGTTTATCAAGTTTTTTGTACAAAAATTGAGCCTACTTTTATTCATATATTCAAACATAGAATATGACACTCGGCCCTTCAAACCTATTCCACCATTCACTAAGATCATGGCTGATCTGATTTCAACCTCAACTCTATATTCTTGCATACTTCTGATAATTTTTCATCCCCTTTGGGAATCAAGAATCTAGCTATCTCTGCCTTAAAGTTATCTAAAGATTCTGCTTCCACTGCTTTTTGAGGAAGGGAATTCCAAAGGCTCACACCTTCTGAGAAAAAAAGTCTTCATCTCTGTCTCAAAGGGTGAACTCTTATTTTCAAACCATGATCCTCAGTTCTACAGTCTCCCACAAGATGAAACATCCTTTCAACATCTATGAGATCAAATCCCCTCAGGATTTTATGTATTTCAACTAAGTCGCCCCTGACTCTTCTCAATTCTAGAGGATCACCCCAGGACTGGCCTACTATCCCAGCTTCTCTTCATAAGGCAATCTGCTCATTTCAGATGGGGTGAAGGGTCACTGAATCCAAAGTATTGACTTTGCTTTCTCTCCACAGGTGTTGCCAGACCTGCCGAGGTTCTCCAGCAATTTTTGTTTTTGTCTCTTACCAGGTATTAGTCTGGTGAACCTCTGAATGCTTCCAACATACTTTCATAAGTACAGTGATCAGTACTGTACACAGTACTCCAGATGTAGTTTCTCCTAAGTTCTGTGTAACTGAAACATAACCTCCCTACTCTTGGATTCAATTTCCCTCGCGATAAAACATAACATTCTATTTCCTAATTAGTTGTACCTGGATATTAACCTGTGATTCATGCACAAAAACACCCAGATCTTTCTGCAGCTCTGCAACCTCTTACCATTTAGATAATATGCTTTTAAAAAATTTTTGTGTCAAAATGGACAATTTCACACTTCCCCATATTATACTGCATTTGGCAGATCTTTGCCCATTCACTTAACATATCTATATCCCTATGTCGGCTACTCAATTCCACTTCACCACTCACCTTCGACCTACCTTTGTAAAATCAGCAAGTTTAGCTACCATATCTTCAGTTTTTTCATCCAAATTATTCATATAAATTGTAAAAGAGAATTACCCCAGCACCACTCCCGAGGTACACTACTCATGTCATCTGACACCCTTCCAGACTGACAAAAAAACCCAGATATTCTACTCTCTGCTTTCTGTTAGCCAGCCAATCATCTAACCAATCTGATATGTTACCTCTAACATCATGAGCTTTTATTTTCCACAATGGCCCGCAATGCAGCAGCTTGTCAAATGCCTTCTTGGGACAATTGCGATATGTCCGTTGGTTCCCTTTTATCCACCGTAAAAGTTACTTCTTCAAAGAATTCTAATAAATGAATTAAACTTGACAAAACCATGTTGGCTCTGTCTGATTATCTCAAACGTATCCAAGTATCCTGTTATAATGCTTTTAAGAATAGCTTCTAACATATTAACATAATATTATGACTAATATTGTCAGATGTCAAAATATAGATTGTAATTAAGAGGGGGTTAACAATAGAACACAGGAAGTTAAGCTGTTCCAGGAGACACAGTGGCAACGATAGATCTCTGAAAGCCCACTGGATCCTGACGGAAGGTTCATAAGGGAGATTGATGCAGTCCACATTGTTAAAAACATTCAGACATTTGCTGGTAACTAGTTGCAGACAAGATATGCTGTAGGTATTTTATTTACCCAACAAAAACTTTTCTTTCCTTATCCATTATAACCCCTTCCTCCCCACAGAAAACATGGTAGAGAAAATATTTGTTTTAAGAATGTGGTTCAATAAACAGGTAACTAGCCTTACCTGACAAACTGCACTACTGATGTGAATATAATGTTTCAAAAATGATAGGACACAAAGGATTTCTTACATGAAAACTTCACACATTCCCTGACAGAATGAGAATTTGAATTTTTTAGAATATATATCTCATCGGTAGAAATAAAGTTTGAAATATTCAATGTATTCAATGGAAATCAAAAGACATGGGGGGGGGAACAAAAAAGGTTTGCTGGCGAAAGCACAAGCAATATATCAAGTTCAGAGATTTCAGACTTATATTTCAGAATATTGTGCAAATTGCACATTTGGTGTCATGATGGGGCAGTAGGAATCCAATCTTACACCGCATTAAGGACGGATTTCACAGGCTGACAGTCTCCCAGTGCTGAGATCTGTGAGAACAGCTGTAAAAAAAACTAAAAAGGATCTAATCCTGCTGACTGGCCAGGTTTTAACTTTCAGAAAAAAAAGGTTAACCTGAGAAACTTGCTTTGCACTCAGTTTGGAGCACATACCAAGCTACAGGTTAGCAGTGTCTTTCTGGCCTTTTTTGGGTTCTTTTCACTGCTGTTTCCTTCTCTCCTTTCTTAGCTTGATGCAAAGATATGGTGTCATGGTGACTGACAGCCATTGGTGTCATCAATTGCACGGTGGCTCAGTGGCTAGCACTGCTGCCTCACAGCTCTGGGGACCTGCATTTGATTCCACCCTCGGGTGACTGTCTGTGTGGAGTTTGCATGTTCTCCCTGTGTCTGTGTGGGTTTCCTCTGGGTGCTTTGGTTTCCTCCCACAGTCCAAAGATGTGCAGGTTAGGTGGATTGACCATGCTAAATTACCCATAGTGTTCAGGGATGTGTACCTTAGGTGGATTATACAGGGATGGGTCTGGGTGGGAAGCTCCAAGGGTTGGTGTGAACTTGTTGGGCCGAAGGACCTGTTTCCACGCTGTAGGGATTCTATTCTATTCTTGCTGTGTGACTCAAGAGTTTGAATGGAAGCAGTCTATTCTACTTTGGGAACCACACGGCCAAACCTGCTTCTATCCTCACCCCAGTGGTTACCATGATGGATCACTGTGAACTGTATCAATGTGCGTAGTTATATCTGAATACAACTTTGTTTTCATTTTCCATTTTTTTTCTCATTTTAAGCAAGAAACAATAAAAACAACTATAGGAAAATTCCAAGGTCCATCACAAAGTACAATGAGTTAATAAAAAGCAACTCAGGCTTTTGTGGCATCTTTTTAAATTAAAAAGTACCTTAATCCTGATCCGTTTTGCTTAATTTAAACAGTAACTATTCACCTTCTCCCCCTTCCCCTCCAGTACTGCGATACCAAATGCCACCTAAATTCAATGATACTCTGGATCAGCACTTGTTCAACAAGACAAGCTATTATAAATTCACAAATCAGCCTGTATCTTGTGAATTGCAAACTGCTACAAAGTGAAACTAACTTCCTGAAACTTCCCTCCCAGCAATAGTCATTATGTGAATTTCCATATTAATTGTACAATCGAGCTGTCTCTCAGAGAATGAATTATTCTAAATGTGAAGTCTCACTCCTTCAGGTTATAAATCACTCCGGATAATTTTAAATAGTGAAGATTTAAAAACGTTTTTCTTAAATATATTTCTCACATTCTCCCTCAATACATTTTTACATTTTATTCTCTATTTCTATTTCTGAATCTAATTTGATATTAAATTCATCCAAATCTCTTGCACCTTCCTTCTCAGTCTTACCCCTGTTTTTGTCTCAGTCCTTTAGTCTGATTGGTTAATGAGATATACTGTTTGTCTTATCAATTGCCAAGGCTCCAGGTCTCTATCTTTGATTTGGATGCTAGCTGTTCATCATCCTGACAGTCCCATCTTCTCTGGATCCATATTTCATTTCTTTGCTCTTTCCAAAGTTACAAGTATGAAGTTGATAAGATTGTTATGCTTTAGACCATTTCTGTAATTTAGGGTAAAATGTAGGGATGAAAGGGTCATGTGATCTGTTCTGAACTTTGCTTGACAGCAAGTTTGAATGGCCTGGTTGGTAAAGGTTGATGGGGAATATAGATTGCCTACAGGGATGAAACTGTAAGATGCTCAGATCTTTTAAAAAATGTCCAGAGCAGTTGGGCTGATGGTGGATAGACTCTAATTCTCACAGATATGTGTTCTGAACATGATGTTTTGTAAATTTTTTTTGAAGCAGTCTATTTAATTACAAGGAGATAGGATGAACTGTCAATGCTGGAGTCTGAGATAACAAGATATGGAGCTGGATGAACACAGCAGGCCAGGCAGCATCAGAGGAGCAGGAAAGCTGATGTTTCGGAACCCCCACCACTACTTCCTATCTACTAGCCTCATCCCCACCTCCTTGACCCGCACATCTTCCCTCCCATCTAGCCATCCCTCCCTCCTCACTGTCCAAGCCCCATCCCAACTCCCTACCTACACTCACCTGTGCTAGCTTCTCCCCGCCTCCTTGACCTGTCTGCCTTCTCTCCACCTATCTGCTCCTCTATCCACCTTCCATCATCACCTCCCCCTCTCTCTATTTATTTCAGAGGCCCCTTCCCTCCCCCATTTCTGAAGAAGGGTCCAGATCCGAAACGTCAGCTTTCCTGCTCTCTGATGCTGCCTGGCCTGCTGTGTTCATCCAGCTCCACACCTATTTAATTACAAGCCAGACTACAGTTGAGAGGAACTCTTGTGGTGCAGTAGTAGTATTTTTTTTAATTATTATTTTATTTTATTATAGAATCCCTACAGTGTGGAAACAGGCCCTTCGGCCCAACAAGTCCACACCATCCCTTAGAGCATCCCACCCAAACCCATACCCTTATAACCCACCTAATCTACACATCCCTGAACACTACGGGCAATTTAGCATGGCCAATCCACCTAGCCTGCACATCTTTGGACTGTGGGAGGAAACCGGAGCACCCGAAGGAAACCCACACAGACACGGGGAGATTGTGCAAACTCTACACAGTCACCGGAGGGTGGAATCGAACCTGGGTTCCTGGTGCTGTGGGGCAACAATGCTAACCACTGAGCCACCGTGCCGCCCCAAAATCAGCAATGGTTTCATGGTCATCACTAAACTCTTAATCCCAGATTTTCTGGCATTACCAAATCCCATGGTAAGATTTGAACCGAGGTCCCCAGAACATTAGCTGGATTAATGGTCCAGATAATGCCACTAGGCCATCACCTCCCCTGAGTATTCCTATCTCTGGGCCAGACAGCCTGGGTTAAGATCCTACCTTCTCCAGAAATGTGTATTAAAATGTTTGAACAGGCTGATTAAGATTATCTAGAATACAGGTGAGTGTCTAAAGATAGCTAATTATTATCTCCATCTGGATACAAAACCCATGTGGCACAAGCTGCTACAGGGATGAGTTTTTGAGGGAAGGAGCAAACTATTTGCAGGTTTCTCAATATGCCCTAGAATTTCACAGACAGGTCAGTCTGTAAGAATCTGGAAGAGAAGCAGCCGATCTCTTATGTTATTCACACAGTATACTGGTGGGAATTTTCACTTGGGTTAAAGAAACCATGCTTGTGAGGATATAAATGAGATGGGAAAGCGTTTTTTTTAAAATAAAATTATCTCATACACTCATAGGATGTGGGCATCACTGGCTGGGCTAGCATTATTGCCAATTCTGGTTGCTGGTGATGATCTACCTTCTTGAGCCACTGCAACCCATGTGATGTAGGTGGACCCACAATGTTGTTAGGGTAGGAGTTCTAGGATTTTCATTTGATTGAATATTGGCCTTACTTTGGCTAGACAGAGGAATCTTCAGCGAAATTCTCATTGTGAATGTCAGTTTAAGAAGTTATCCAGTTGAAAAAGTAGAGGAAACAAGTCATCAGGAGTGGTCCACTAGGAAAGGTACATTAGGCATGTTTATATTGTCCTTTTTGTTGCTCCTCTGCTGAGGATGTGCACTATGAGTCTGTTAGACATTTATTAACTGCTGGTTCAGCCACTGCCAAATTTGAATCTGCAACGGCAGTCACCTCTCTCACATTTAACTTACTGAATAAAACAATCATTTACTCTATCATTTTCATGAGTGTAAAAAGCTGTAAATTCCCTTACATCTGTATCATGACCACACAGGTATATCCTCAGAAGGTCTGTGAATTGTGAATTTGTATAGCTCGTTTACCTGCTTTTAAATTTGAGTATTCCAGTTTAAAGATAATCTGCACACTGCTTTATTCCTTAAATATGATAAAAGTTAATTTATTATACAACGAATATTGAATGTTACTAAATAAAAAGTGATACAGTTATTAACTAAAATACATATACACAGATTAAATGTAAGTACAGAAAAAAAGTATAATCATAAGCACGAAAATGAGATCAGTCCCTGTTACTATTATAGGTCTGACTTATTTGACCAGTGCCTTTTTCAAGAGAAGGAATTGAAAACTTCATATCAAAATTCAGCAGCTGTGATGACTTCTATAGTCATATAGTTAAGGATTTATCTACAGGTGGACTAAGTAGAACAGATTCCGGGAAGGAGTGATGGCTCTTTTGTTTCACTTTTACAACACAGTGGGTTATGGCCCTTGTTAGCCTGGTTCAGCGCTTTAAGCTGTTTTTGTTTCCTCTGTCTCCCTGCTGGGAATCCTATTTCTCTTGATGTTTTCTTTCAGAGCTCATCTTGGATTTCTATTCAAAATGGTACCTCACTGCCTGTCTTATAACAAGCAAGGCATAGTGGCTACTATGTTAATTTCAAATGGGCAAATAGTTTCAAATATTTTCACAAGGAAAATAAATAAATTATGTTGAAATTCCCTGTGTTATTCTTTCAGTCTCCTGTTCCTCTCAGAAGTCTTGAATTCTCATATCTTTTGAAGGATCCATTGTAGTGTCCAAATGTCGACTGAATTCTAAATTTCTCCTTTTGTGATTGGTGCTGAGACAATGTAGTCCAAAAGGTTTCAATACCCTGCTTAAACCAGACAGTCGTCTGCTTTGACTTTCAACTTGAATGGACTTTTGTAACTTAATTTTACAAGATTTTTTCCAAGTTATAATTTTAAAGTAGAAATATTCTTTTTACAGTTTGTTTGTTTAAAACCTGCAATATCAGAACTACATGGTTATGACAACTGGAATATCTGTTGGATTTCTCCTTATCTCCTATTGTAATTTTGCAGGAGGATAAACAAAAATCCTGGTAAAAAAAGACTGTTCCTGCCATATCTTTGGTGTTTCCATCAAACTTTTGCCAATGTTATGGCCAAAGATTGCAAATGAATGCAAAAATTCTACCTTGTTTACATTTATTTATGGAATACAACTGACTAAAGGAGAACCACTGTTGTTCTTTTAGCTGCAGTTCTGCCACATACACAGCACCAACAGAGTAAAAGAGATACGGAAAGTGAGAAAGAGAATGAATGAGTAATCATTGCACTGAGACTCTATCAGGGCTAAAGCAACCCGCTAGTACATTTATCAGTGATGAACAGGTGCCAGGAGTCAGAGAGTGCACTGATCTCGTAATGTACTATAGTTCCTAAAGGAATAGAGAAGTCAGGGTTGATCTTTTGGATAGAAGAATCCAGTATTGAATGAGCGCTCAGAGTCCCTATAAGCAGTAACCAGTCTTTAAACAAATTGTAGACAATTTCAGTTCCACAAGTCCCTCAGCATTGTAAGTATAACTTAAAAGGGTCATGCTCCCACTTACTCAAACCAAGGTATATTAATAGTCTATCTTGTATTCTGTATTTAAGCTAGCAAAACTAAAGCAAATATTTTGTTACTCATCACAAAATCTCATTTGATGGATGTTCAAATCAAGGAACTGGATTAACAAGTCAGAATTTCAAATTCCCAACACTTAAATCTTTCCAGTCTTTAAAACAATTATAGACAATCTGTAATATTGTTAAATAGATATACTGACCATTGCAAAACATTCTGAAATCTTTGCTTCAAGAAGTGAGACTTTGTGCTGGGAATGTGTTTTATTATTTTGGCATCAACCAGTCATTATTTTTTGCCCCAAGAATAATTTCCCCCTCCTCTCCTTTCATGGAATAATTGGGGGTAATTTTAACATTGAATGATGTTATCTAAGGCAATAATGAATGGATTGTACTAAATGAATCAGGATTAATTGGTTGTCATTGATGTCGATGAAAAGCATGATCGACTAAGGTGTACTTTTTTAAAAAGAAAATCACTCGTGGGAAGTGAGCATCACTGGCTAGACCATGATTCATTGCCCTAGTTGCTCTTGAGAAGGTAGTGGTGAGGTGCCTTTTTGAACCACTACAGTCCATTGGCTAATTCAGCACTGGGTATTGGTGTATTTCAATACTTCAATATTTCAATATTTTCAATATTTCAATATTAGAGGCATTGTATATATTTAATGACGCTAGAGGAAAATACTTTTAAAAGGCTTTTTCAGGATGTCCCAGAGCCTTTAAACTCCAAAGAATTACTTTTTGAAATGCATTCATTAGTTGCCATGTAGATGAGCAACGAAAGCCTTCATCAAGGGTGAAGTCAATAACTCATGAATCTATTAGCAGAGAGGGAATTGTTGCCAGGAAAGTGGAAGAAGTCACTTCCTTACTGTTCCTCAGCTTGACTTACAAGAAAGAATGAGCAGAACTTTAATGTGGAACAGTGTGGGAAATTGGGTGACAGCATTAAAATCAGCAAATGTGGCAAAGCAGCCAGAGCCAGCATCAGCCTGACTTGAAGCAATCGTAGCCACACAGCAGACAAGTCCCAGCAGATCGGTCAGCTGAGTTCACAGAAGACATTACCCAGAAAACAGTGTGAGCAGACAAAGAGTAATTTTTGGAAAGCTTATTGATTTTTTTGCACAAGGTCCACATATCACTGGCAACGCCAATAATTGTTTCCCATCCTTAACAGCTCCTCAATTGAGTGCTTTGCTGAGTCTTTTCACAAGGCAGCTGACTCAGCTACATTTCTGTGATAGGGAATCATATGTAGGTCAGGTCAGGTAAGGACAACAAATCACTTCCCCTAAAGTACACTAGTGAACCAGATGGTGTGGCATTCAATCATAGTTTCACAGTTAACATTACTGAGATTAGTTTTCAATTCCAGATTATCAATTGAATTTGAATTCCACCAGCTGCTATGGTGGGATTTGAACCCACATTACCAAGACATTAGCCTGGACTTCTGGATTTTATTTTAGTCTAGTGACACTATGCCACTATTTCTGCCATGCTTTTCCTTGACACACTTAGGCATCCAAGCTCTGGCTTTCTGATCAAGTAGTTTTGGACATCCGCAGATACCTGGAAGAATGCATCTTGGGACCTGGTGATCACACCTTACCAGTGGTTAGCAAAGTAGACACTGCCTCTAACAATTTTTACATTTGTATTCTTCCAGAGTAATGCTGTAGTTGTATGCTGGATCTCCAAATCAGTCCCTCCCTTATATCTCAGTGATATCTGATGGGTTGGCAATTACATTAATTTTTTTCACCAAATGTGTCAGAAAGAGCAGGGACTCGGCTTCCCAAATATGCAAGACAGCATTAACTATACACATGGAAATATGAGCACTGCACAGAATTCCCATCAGGGCATCTCCGCATTCATGTGCAACAAGTGTGCAGCCCCAAAACCATCTTTATGAAGTTGTGTGCATGATTGTCTATCTTGTAGTCCAAAATCCTAGTACTCTTTGCATCTAGAAGGAGATTTTAGGTGTAGCATCAAGGTGATCAAGGCTAACCATTGCAAATGTAGCGAATGAAACCTCTAATTTTAGATCCCTGCCAAAGGCTCTGTACAGAGATTTCTGAAGGATATATATTGAACGCGAACGTTAATTCTGTTTCTCTCTCTACAGATGCTGCTAGGCCTGCTGACTTTCTCCAGCATTTCTGTTTTTATTTCAAAATTTCAAAATTATTGGCTGTCGAGTGTTTTGAGATGCTATGAAGTTGTAAAGATGCTGTTAAAGACAAGTTCTTTCCTTGTTTACAGATTTCTACCTGTCCTTTTGCAGAACTTGCCCACCTCCATCACACGTAATAAAACTGCTTGGGTAGATAGGAGTTTGAGAAGACTTTATCATTTCGTAAAGTTATCTTAAAAAGGGGAATTCATGCTAATTTACAGCATTGAAGTACGAGCGAGAAAAAGGTTGTGGGAGCTGGTCTTGTTGAGGGCAATTGCTTCCATTTGAAAATTCCATGAAATGAATTTAGCAGAAGTGATTTTTCACTCTTTCTCTTCATAAAATTGATTAAAATATCAGCATTTTGTCCCAAAATATGCTGCCCCAGCAATACACACTTTCCATATTTCAACTGCAAATCACCACATTCCAGTTTTGATATCCTGAACCAGCATTTTGGGTTAGCTGTTTTAGAGAGAAAAAAAAAACATCCCTTTACTTAGACATTTAGAATTATTTGCTTTTTCTATTTTCTTTTATTCCTAATGCTCTGAAAGTGCGTGATTCCTGCAGGCATCAGGTGATTATTTGTGGAGGAAATTGACTGTGGAGTATGGCACCTCTGGGGCCCTATGTTGCAGTCAGTCACTGCACCAAGGAAACACACAGGCCAATTCATCACCCTGTCAAATCCATGACAGTTCTTCATAAATACACTACAATGAGCCATGCAGCCAGCTCAATAAGCACAAAAGCAGTCCTCATCCCAGGCAATTTAGTTACTTTTGAGTTTTCTGAGTGAATAAATGGGGGAAGCGAGATAGAACAGGAGCCTGCTAGTAAATGTGAGCAAGCTTCAGATTCAAAGACATAATTAGGACACAAATGGTTCATTCTTGAAGCTTTCACAAAAACACAAATAGTGAAAAACTCAGGTTGGTTTCTCCTGAGTTTTTATTAGAATGTTCCTGTCCATGCTTCAACTAAATGTTTAATTCTCGTTTTCGGAATTACTTTTTCTATGTTGCAATGATATATTTTCACTTAATTTTCTTTCTTCATTGTCTCACTTTTCACTCATTTCACCTATAACAGTTACCTCTCTTGATATTTGTCTGTCTCTCAGTCTCTGGGTAAATCTTTTGATGAGCAGTGTTCATACTTAAGTCGTCACATTTACATTGGTATGCTTGCTAAGTATTGTGGTGAAATGCCCATTTAAATAGGTTTACAAGGTACAAAGGGATTAATTTACGTCTATCAGTAATTCATAGAGAAATGCTGGTCAGAAAATATATCCCATTATTCTTTCTCTCTTCCTCTCTCATTACATTGCTTTGTTGCTGCTTTCCTAATGAGTTCATTTAAAACTCCTTCCTTGGCTATTTTCACCTCTTTGATTTCATACAACAAATTACTTGTTAGGTATAGTTCTCAGGACTAAAGGCATCAAAGAGAAGGCAGGAACAGGCTACTGAGTTGGATGATCAGTCATGATCATGTTGAATGGTGGAGCTGGCATGAAGGTCTACATCCCCTACACCTGCTCTTCTTTTCTATGTTTCTGTATTTTCTGACCTCATAAGGGTGTGAAGACCAAGCCTCTGATTGTATCTGTCTATCTTTTTAGCTTTATTTCCTATCTCCTAACTTATATTTAAGATTATGTATATCTGTAATGTAGTGTAATATTTTTTCTTTATTTTCCCTGTTTTTGTTGTTTCTATGATTTGAACTTAGATACTTTGTACTAAGATGGTGCTGTGTATTGGCAATATTGTACACTTTTCACTTTATTCCTTTTCTTTTGTAACTTGAGTACATGTGACAATAAATCTAATTCTAATTCTATATTTGTGAAAGAAGTAGATTTCTATACACTAAAGGCATGAGTGTGGGGGGTGATGTGGGTATAAGAAGAGACCAAGAGTATGGTGTCGAAATAGAGGATCAAGCATGATTGTTTTGAATGATGGAGCATGTTCAATGGGCTGAATGGCCTATACTTGACCCTATTTTCTATGTTTCTATGTTCAGTGCTGTGGTATCAGCTATTTACAATCAATATTAATGATATAGATGGAGGTGATATATCATGTAGTGAAATTAATTGCAGATGATCAACTAAAATTCTGGGGACCTCAGCAGGAGGTAATATGGATCATCCAGCAGGTGCTTTTGACTGAAGATGGTCGCAAGTTTTTTTTTAATTCTATGCTGTGTCCCCCATCACTGAGATTGGGGAAATTTGTGGATCATCCATCTCCTCTTAGCTATTTAAATATCATCTCAACTCCACAGCTGGAGGGACCACAGAACTTAGATTTGATCCACTGTGGGATTTCTCAATTTCATCTATCGCATGCTCCTTCCACTGCTTGACATGCGTGGACTTCAATCCATGCTGTAGCTTCACCAAGTTATTACATCATTTTTAGGAATATCTGGTCCTGCTTTTAGCATGCCTTCCTGTACTGTTCGTCGATGTCTTGACATCTTGGCTTTATGGCAATGTTACAGTGAAGGACATGCAAAACCATGATGTTATAGATTGTGATCGAATACAGTTCCACTGTTCACCCACAGCGTCTCATGGATCCCAGCTTAAAATGGCCAGATCTGTCTAATATAGCATAGTGGTAGAGCCACGCATAATGAAGGGTATACTTAATGTGAAAACTGAGGTTCATCTGAGCTTGCCATCTGTCATGTGGAAAATGTTAGGGTTTTATATAAGGATATAATATCAGAACATTGAGAAATACATAATATAATCAAGCAAAGTCAGCATAGCTTCATCAAGAGGAAATCTTCCCTGATAAATGTATTCAAATTCTTTGAGGAAGCAACAAGCAGGATAGATAAAGGAGAACAAGAATTCCAAGTGATCGATTGTGATAGGGATCTCTCTAGTCAGAGACACAGACAGACGTTTCTGTGACTGACAGCAAGACATCAGAATGGCTTGTTGCTTCCCTGGTGCCAGAGTCAAGGCTGTTTCGAAGAGAGTGCAGAATATTCTCAAAAGGAAGAGTGACTAGCAGGACATCATTTTACATGTTGGTACCAATGACATAGAATGAGAAAAGGACGAGGTTCTAAGGAGAGAATCAACTTTTTTGCACAGAGGGTGGTGCATGGATAGAATAAGCTGCCAGAGGAGGTGGTGAAGGCTGGTACAATTACAACATTTAAAAGGCACCTGAATGTGTATATGAATAGAATGGGCTTAGACGGATATGGGCCAAATGCTGGCAAATGGGGCTAGATTAATTTAGGATATCTGGTCAACATGAGCGAAGGGTCTGTTTCTGAGCTGTACATGTGTATGATTCTATGACTCTAAGAAGGTGTGATATATTTGGATTTCCAAAAGTTATTTGATAAGATAATGCAAAAACAGGTGCTTAATTTGATAAGGGCTTATGATGTTGCAGTTAATACATTAGCATAGATAGAGATTTAGCAAACTAATAGAAGAAATAGAGTTGGGATAAAGGAGGCATGTTCAGAATGGTAATCTGTAGTTAGTGGAGCGTGACAGGGATTAGTGCTGGGGTCACAATTATTTATAATATTTAATCATGACTGGACAATGGATGTGAATGTAATATTGCCAAGTTTTCAGATGGCACTAAAATGGAACTGGTCTTTGATATGTACAGCTGCTTGACAAAATGGTTATTGTGGCCTGGAAGAACAGTAAACATAGTTTAAATGAAAAGACATTGACACATAATCCATAGAAAAACTGACTTTATAATAATTAATTTGGTATTGGTATGGTGGGGTAAGGTGAAATTTAAAGTAAAATGAATTTTGCTTTGGGACAATTGGAGAATGAGTGGGTAAATACTTAAGAAATTACCACATGATGTGTACGGATAAAAGGAGAGCTGGAGAATATTTTCAGTCCATGCCATTATATTTGAAGGTACTATAATCAGCTAAGCATGAGCTCTAAAGTCCTCAAAGGATAATAATATAATTTCAATGCAGAATGAGGGAAGTGAGGGATGATTCGAACAATTTAATGAAAGATAAAGGAAAGAAAAAAAAAGGGACCAAGAGGGGAGATATTTGCCCCATTTGGAAACCTAATTTCTGCTTCCACCTCACAGAGACAACAATGATAGGAGGTTCCATACATAACATTACAGTGCTGACGGTCTATATCTCCATGCATTCTTCTTTAAATTTGTCACCCAATTTTCCTTTCATCTCTAAACTACAGATCAATCCTAGAAAGGACCAGACCTTGGAAAAACATCTGGTTAAAATGGTCCAGCCAACTAAGAAACAGAAGAAATTCAAAATCGAGGACAGCCTGCCTTGTATGAGGATGCTGACCTTATATTTAGTAGCCACTTAAAGCTTGATACTAACATTTCTATTAGCTTTATTAAATGCTATCTGCATTATATAATCAAGAAAATTGGGAAAAAAACTTGTACTTCAGAAATAGATATAGTAGTTAAAATTAGTTATGGTAAGTCAATAAGGACATTTCTTTTATCTTTATGTATTCATGTGATGTGGGCGTCGCTGGCTGGCCAGCATTTATTACCTATCCTTAGTTGCCTTTGAGAAGGTGGTGATGAGTTGCTTTCTTGAACCGCTGCAATCCATGTGCTGTGTGTTGACCCCCAATATACTTAGGGAGGAAGCACCAGGATTTTGACACTGCGACAGTTAAGGAACAATGATATATTTCTGAGTCAGGATGGTGAATGGCTTGGAAGGAGCTTGCAGAAAGTGGAGTTCCCATGTATCTGCTGCCATCTCCCCAACAGCCCTTGTCTCATCCTCACCTCTTTCTCCCTCAACTTCCTGACACATCACAATGGTTAATCTGCTTTTGTCTTCACTTCTTCCTGTTCTTTTAGATATATGATTGAGATTATGTTTCATCAGTGGATCTGGTAATAATATTATTAAGAGGACCTGCTTGTTTTGTTGAGGAAACAGAGAGGCTTGGAAGAAGCATTCTTCTGAACTTTCTGTGAAAGTCTGGTTGAGTAGGTAGCATAAAAAATGAATTAAAAAGATCACTCACTTGCACGGATGCATCAAACAGGAAAAAGTAGCTCAGGAAAAAATAAGTAAAACATGGGAAGACAGCCCCCCTCAATGGACTACTTAGGGAGAGTTTATTTACCATTGTCGGCATTGAGCAAGTTTTTGAGCTGTCAGAGTGGGAGGGCAGACAATGAGATGCATTCATTGATGAATAAGGTGCACTGAGGGACCAGGCCCCTGGGACCTGGATCCCAGCATGGGACATTCCATTTTATTGCAATCCTATCGCGAACCTAAGAGTGTTCTTTATTTCAGCACACATCTACTGGAGAATCATATTGAAATTTGTGTCTGATTCAGCTTCAGCTGAAAGCTGACAAGCTCAATCCTGTTTTCTTTTGTGCTATGGGACTCGACTGTGTTTCGGTACTGAGGCCACTATCCATTGACACCTGGTGCTGCATACTTGGCTTGACATTGTTTCTTGTGCAGCAGCACATCCAATCAATTGAGTGAGTTAAATGTGACTGAAGAGCTGTTATTTGAATCATATAATCATATAGTACAGATTGAGGCTCTTCAGCCCATCGAGTTTGCACTGACAAAAATATGCTAAATCTACACCAGTCCCATTTTCCAGTGCTTGGCTCATATCCTTCGATGTTATTTCACATCGAGTGCTCATCCAAGTAATTTTAAAATGTTGTGCGGTTATCTCCCTCAACTATCCTTCCAGACAGTACATTCCCAGAGCTACCACCCTCCGGATGAAAAACACATTCCTCAAGTCTCCTTTAAACCTTTTGCCTTCTTGAAAATTACGCCCCTTGTTTTTGACCCTTCAACAAAGGGGGAACATCTGCTTTCTATTCACCCCTCAAAATCTTACCTCTATCAGCTCCCCCCTCAACATTCTCTGCTCCAAAGAAAACAATTCGACCTTATCCAGCCTCTCTTCATAGCTTGGATGCTTCATCCATTCAACATCCTGATGAATCTCCTCTGCACACTCTCCCTGTCATCACATCCTTTAGGAATCTGTGAATGGATGAATGAATAGGACAAGCCATTGGGAATGGAGGTTTAAGTGTTTATACTCAAACAGATACAGCAGTGATGACATTTCATGCAAATACCCCTCCCTTTATGAAATCTGACAACAAGTATACTTATATGAATGTTACATCAGTATTTTAGTACACTTTCTTTTAAAAGGGTCTTATAAGAAAGCTTGAGACAAGAAACAAGTATTAGGGCATCTGCAGATGATGTTGAGTTTGCTGAATTATTGGTTGTATCTAAACAATGTTAACCATAGGCTGTGAGCACCTTCACAGAATGGTGCGCATTATGGGCTCATCAGTTGTATAAAGACTTCCATTAAACTTGGTGGGGAAAACTTTTAAACTAACTATTGCAACAATTTCTGGTTTGACTCTCCATCTTCTATGTTGCACAAATGTCAGTTTTCCAAAGCTCTTTATGAGCTTGCTCTGAGGAGCATTCGCCTATCCATTCACCCATTCCTCAACCATCTTAGACACAATCTTATAGAGATCTGCACGACATTGGCTACTGTGAGAAATATGGGATAACTGAGTGAGAAGTGGGGGAGGTCTTTCTTGGAAGCAACTTGTTGGACTTTCAACCAGCATTCTGGATGTCAAGACCAGGCTCTTGTGACAAAGCAATGAGATACCAGTTAAGGGGATTATTAATTGCAAACAGCCTCATTAACAATGTATCTCACTTCATTAATATACTGCGTCTTATTTTGCTGTTGTCAAAACCTCCTGGTGCCTCGCCAATCAACTTGCAGGACACTTCTGTACTCTAAATCTGCACTTCAGGGCACACTGCAGTATCATTGGAATGTTGCTACAAGGATACTTTTCTGGCAGGGACAGGCATGAGGCTCAGGATATAGACCAGGCTGTGACTCAGGGCTGCTTGCTTGTTCGCTTAATGTTCACTCAATTAACATCTACCTGCATGCAGACATCAACCCTGCCTTGCCTTGCCTTTTAGCACAATAGTGCTTCGGTCAGATCCTAAAGATCATAAAACCTCATATTGAATTGCTGTTTAATACAGACACAGAGCCAAGCAGCTTGTCAGTAGTGATCACTCCGAGGTAGGTGGATACGTTTCTGAATAGCACAGCGATACATTAATTTCACACCTACTGAATGTGCCAGCCACCTGCACTGCAAACACATTGTATGATTTTCCAACCAAATGGCAATGTCTCATGAGTAATGCTCCATCAAGTCAGGAGAGCTGCTGTCATTCAAGAGGTTCAGGTACCGCCACTCAAGGAAGGGTTCAGAAACAGTCGAGGGGCTGGTCGTGGTCAGTTATCAGTTTGGGGTAGTTAGATTCAGGGAAACATCTGAGTACAGTCCGAGGCAGCAGGATTCAGAAACATGACTGGTCTCGGATGCCATTGACTGCACAACATATTGACTGGAGAGGGCCATATAACAATACAGTGGAGTTCATCAATTCTATTAATGTGTAGGTGATCTGTGATCCCTGTTACTACTTCCTGGAGGTGTGTGTCCACTACCCTGCCAGCTGTCACCACTCCTACATCCAGGAGCTCTCTGATGTACCTGGTGCATTTGAGGGTCCAGGTGCCTTACATGGCTGGTTACTCGGGGAGGTGCAAGGGGAGCCATAGCGACCATGGCTAATAACATTGACCACTACACAGCACCCTAACTGACGCGAAGTGCAAGTACATGCTTTAGTTAGGGCTGTGAAGGAGGAGCAGAAAACGGGGCCATTAAAGATATGGTTCCACTGTTTGGATAGGTCAGTGAGGCAGGGGGCAGCAGCAATAAACTCCAGACAGAATGTGCTACATCATCCTGGCATGCTATGCACTGTATAAATAGAGTGGACAATAAGGCAGTGTGATGGATGTTGAGGAACTGGCTGCATGGGCAATAGTCTTCAGAAGATGAGGACATGGAGCTGGAGGATACACTCCTGGTGTATAACAGAACTAGACAGGACCTGATTGACACCAGTTCTGAGGAAGGGTCACCGGACCCGAAACATTAACTCTGCTTTTTACCTTCACAGATGCTGCCAGACCTGCTGAGCTTTTCCAGCAACTTTGTTTTCGTTCCTGATTTACAGCATCCGCAGTTCTTTCAGTTTTTTTTTCGTTCCAGTATAAGTGGGCTGGGTTTAGCAGGCAATTGGGTTTTGTGAAATACTGTTGGTCATCCTGCCAACTTTTCATTTGCATTGTAGAGGTGAACTCTATAAGCTTTACGTTCACTTTTGATGACAGTAAATAAAAGCTCATTTTGGAAATGTCCACATTCTTGCCTGTCTGTGGTAATCCCACACTGGACAACAGCAAGGTGCGGTCTCTGTTGGACGTTGAGGATACAGTAGCAGTGTATTAGAGGTTTGTGGAATGCTACATAGTTAAGGACAAGTAAACTGTATGGCCTGGTGGTTAGGCAGCACATGGGGCAAGAAAGTAGAGATGTAAGTGCCAGAAAGTGACAGCTATGACAGCAGGTATTTGTGGCTGCAGTGCCATTACATTGCCTGTAAAGGACAGAATGCCAATGCTTGACCAGGTGTTTGGCTGGGATTTAAAAATGGTGCTGGCATTCCAGGATATCCAGTGAGTGATGAGTTCTCCGCCTGTGATGATATGGTAGAATGAGGCCAGAAATGGACAAGAGGGGCGTAGTAGGCAGTTAATGAGGCACATTTGAGATCCAATGGTGAGACATCCTACCAGGCCTCTTGGAGAAAAATCATCCAGGGAAATCCTCAATGAAACACAATGAAACTATCATTGAGACTAAAGGTTCTGCGCCTTGATTTAAAAAATTCTCATCCTTATGTTCAAATCCATTCACTGCCTTGGCACTCTGTCATCTCCTCCAGCCCTAAACTTCCAAGAACTCTGAACTCCTCTAACTGATTTCTTGTCAATCTCCCACTTCATCCCCATTCCCTTTGGTGGTGAGACCTTCACTTTCATTCTTAAATTCATTTGCTCTTAAATTCTAGTATTCTTCAGGGAAGCATCAATAAATACATTGGAGGCCAATCCTTGCTTATCATTTGCTGTTACAAGTGTTATTACCAGAGATAGTTAATACCAACTCCTTTACTGGCATGTGCCAGCTTACAGCCATAAGCAGAGGTACCATTAACAGCATACTGGGTGATACAAATGCAGTAAACACAATCCATGGGATTAATGTTGTTGAATAAAAATAGTTAATAAAAAGTGGTGTGAATTATTAATCTAAAGTGGTTACATTTGAGGCCCTTATTCACACCCCAGCGATTTGTTGCCACGCTTCTTAATAAAGCACATTAAAAAAAAAGGTACTTACTTTGGGTTGTAGGCCCCACAGGAACCATTAGTTTATCGACTATTTCACTTTATTAGAACAGTGATGCAACAGGACCCCTGACAAATGAGCAATTGCTGGGTTTTCTACTGCTGAGATTTTCTTGCATGCTTTTCAGAGTTGCCCAGCAACACATCACTCTGTGTCAGTTCTTTTGTTTGCTGTTTTTAATTCCTTGACACAGTCTTCACTTATTCCCAACTGCACACATGTAGCTGGATGTTAACAACCAAGGTGGGAATGGCAGAACAAAATAATTGGAAGTATAAAATAACAGGGGCACTTCCATTGCATGAGCTGTTGATGTAAAATCACAAAATTATGTGAACAGGTGAACAGCTGATAGAAAATAGGAAAATCAAATGGTCAAAATAAATGAACTAATGGCATAATAGAGGGTAATTGATATGATCTTATAGTCATTATATAGACATGGTTACAAGGAGATCAAAACTAGGAACTACATAGTCATGGGTATGTGAGTTTTTGAAAAGACAAGCAGAAGGGAAGGATGGAGGGCAGTTTTACTAGTATGAGATATAATAAGTATGATAGCAGGAAATGATCTAGGATTGGATAATGTAAAATCCATAAGGGTGGAGATAAGAAATAACAAAGGGAAAGAGTCATTAGCTAACAGCAACCATTCTGTAGAACAGAGAATAAATCATTGGGTAATGAGAAAGACTGTATACTTATCATGTGGGATGAATCTTCAGGTAAATTTGGACAATCAAGTTGACAAAAATGACAATAAGGAAGAATTCATATAGTGCATGTGGGACAGTTTCCTCGAACAATATGTGTGGATCCAAACAAGGTTAAGCTTACATTGGATCTGTTGCAATGAGACAGTTTTAATAAATGATCTCAGAGTGAAGACCCTGAGGAAACAGTGACCATAACATGGTAGAAATTAACATTCAGTTGAAGAGGGAGAAATTGAGTTGGGAACAACTGTGCCACACCCAAATAAAAGTAATTACAAAGTGATGAGGAGAGCGATGGCTTGATTGGGCTGGAAATTTAGTTTTGCAGCAAAGATGTTTGAGAAACAATGGCAGTCATTAACAAAAATTCCTAACTCACAACAAAGATATATTTCAGCAAAACAGATAGACTCTAGGAAGCGACTAAACTGGCTATTGTTAATCGAGAAACTTAGGGATAATATCAAATTGAAACAGAAAAACATAAGTAAAGCAAAGATGAATGATTAAACCAGAGGTTTACAAAGTTTTAAAAGCCAACAAAAGATGACAAAAAAACCTGGGAGGAAATAAACTATGAGGGCAAACTAGCAAGCAATATAAAAACAGACAGTAAGATATTTTTAAATAAAAGCAAAAAGGACAAGAGGGGCCAAAAGTAAACATAAGCCCCTTAGAAAATGAGGTTGGAGAAATAGATAATGGGGAACCGGGAAGTGACAGAAGAGTTAAATAAATACATTGCATCAGTCTTCATGGTAGAGGATATGAATAGCTTTCCAAAAATACTAAATAATTAAGGCGGCTAAAAGGTGATTGGGGTGGGTGAGGAAATAAACAATAAATCAACTAGAGTCAAAGTACTAGGGAAATTAATGAATTAAAGGCTGATAAGCCCTCTGCACCTAATAGTCGAATTCTAGTGGATAATGCATTGGTAGGAATCATAGAATCAGACAGTACAGAGGAGGCCCTTTGGCCCATCAAGTTTGAACCCAAATGAACTACTTTAAATCTATACTAGTCCAGCACTTAACCCATAGCCTTGAACGTTATGACACTACAAGTGCTCATCCAAGTACTTTTTAAAGGCTTTAAAGTTTCCCGCTTCAACCAACCTCTCTGGCAGTGCCTTCCAGGATTTGAACACTCTCCAGGTGATCATTTTTTCTTCAAATCCCTTCTAAACCTCCTATCTTTCATCTTAAAATTATGCCCCCTTGTTATTGACTCTTCAACAAAGGAGAGCAGCTCCTTTCTATGTACCCTGTCCGTGCCCCTCATAAAATTATACACCATTATCAGGACTCCCCTCAGCTTCCTTTGCTCTACCGAACATAACATGGGATTATTTAATAAAACTCTGCCTTCACTCAATTCACAACACTGTTTTGCTAATCATATTTTTCCTTTTTCGTAACAAACTGAAAATGTATGGTATTGTGGTCACTATTACTAAAGTGCTCTCTGACTGCCTCCTTAAACACCTGATCTTTTTCATTCCCCAGAATTTGGTCCAGCACTGCACCGCCTCTTGTTCGACCTTCCACATTTCAAGAAATCAGCCCCTCTAAACTTTTTACACTATGATTATCCTAATTAATGTTGGGGAAGTTAAAGTCCCCTAATATAATTAACTTTTATTGTTTTTATACCTCTCAGTGAATAATTTATATAACCGCTCCTCTGTGGCCTGCTGACAGTTTGGGGCTCTACAACGCACACTCCAAGCAATGTGTTTGGCCCCATTTTATTTCCTAAAATCTACCCACAAGGCCTCATTTGAAGACCCTTCCAAGATATCATTCCCTCCTTACTGTAGTAACTGACTCCTTAATTAGTAATGCAATACCACCTCATCTTTTTCACCTTTCCCTGTCCTGCCTGAAGATTCTATATCCCAGAATGTTGAGTTGCCAGTCCTGCCCCTCCTTCAACCACATCTTTATGATGGCAACAACATTGTAATTCCACATCTAAATCCATGCCCTTAACTCATCTGTCTTAACTGTATTACTCCGAGCATTAACGTCGAGGCTATCTGGCCTTGATTTACTCCTTTGAAACTCAACATGCTGAACTCCCTCTGCCTTGGCTTCTCTACTAAACTATGCTGTGCCCCTACTGTACCATCACTCTGTGTCTCATCACTCTGCTGAGCTGGTTTAAGCTTCTCTCAAGAGCAATGGCAAACCTATCCACAATGATGTTGATTCCATACTGGCTCAGGTGCAGGATAGCAAACCTTACCCCACCCCACCCTTTTATAGGTCCCACCTTCCCCCAAAATTTTCTGGGAATCTAAAACTCTCCCTCTTGAACCAATTCTTGAACCATGCCTTCACCTGACCTATTCTACTATTTCGGTACTTGCTAGCACTAGGAATAATCCAAAGATTACAACCTTTGAGATCCTGCTCTTTAGCTAGAGCCTATCTCCATAAATTCTTGATGTAAAACCCCATCCCTCATTCTACCTACACTGTTGATACCAATGTGTACCACTATCTCTGTCATGGCATCCTGCCCCTTCGGGATGCCCTGCCAATCACTCAGTGACATCCTTGATCCTGGCACCAAGGAGGCCACAGACCATCCTGGAGTCATGTCTGCAGTCGCAGAAACCCCTGTCTATTCCCCTAAACAATAAATCTGCTATTGCTCCTGCTTTCTTCTTCCTCCCTCCTTTACAGTCTGGCTGTCTTGGGGAACCAGCACCTCACCTTCCAAAATGAAAAAAAAAATTTGTGAGCAGGACCCTGGGAGACTCCTGCCCGACCTGCCTGATTCCCTTTGACCGCCTAGTTGCCACCCATTTCCTCCTTTCCTCCAGTCTCTTAAGCTATGGAGTGACTGCCTCTTGAAATGTGTTATCCATGTTTCTCTCAGCCTTGCAGATATGCAACAGTGTCTCCAGCGCCACTCAAACTTTGAAACACGGAGCTCAGGTTTCTGTACTTAGGAGCACTTCCAATACATGTGGTCATCTAGGATCTGGTAAGGTCCATGACTTCATACATTTTGCTTGACCTGCCATGACTTAGACTTGAACTTACTTAGTCTTACTCGCTGACTTTTCTAATTACTTAATCTTAAAGATTTACCTGAACTTTAATCTCCTCCTCTTATTCTCTGACTTTTATTTTTGCCTGTAGCTTCTCAGTTAACCCATTATTAATTTTCTATCTTTTAGACCTTGGTCTGCTCCTGCTTCCATTGATCTGTGAAAATAGTTAGGAAAGCAAGGCAGCAGAAAAAAGACAAACCTTCCTCCCCCACTTCACCGAACCCCCACACTTACCAAACTGCCACACTCCACTCTCTGCAAATTGCAATCTGCTTGTAATCTATAATCTAGTCACTCTCTGCAATCTTCCAAGGATCCAGTTGTTCTGGAAATATCCAAGAGAACTGGGAAACTACCAATGGAACACACTTATTCAAAAATGAAAGAAGACAAGTATAAAATAGCTAACTCGGGGCCAATGGGTTTAATATCTGTTATTGGGAATACATTAGAGTTTATTTAAGAAGTTGTAAGAGCAGGCAATGTAGAAATAGATAAGTGAAAGGTGGGAAAAGCATAGAATGTGGTCTGGGTGAGGCTTCAAATGTTCTTCACTAAGGTCATAGCTAACTTGAGCTGGCTGATTCCTGAAAAGCAAAGTTCCAGTCTGAGTTTATAAAAGGTTTCAGAAAAGTAACACAAGAAAAAAAAAGTACTTGACTTCATTGTCACCAATCTGCATTGCATCTGTCCATGGGAATGTTGGTAGCTCACAGACATGGTAGAGCTGGAGGCCTCTCTTCACACTGCATTTAATGAGATATATTACGAACAAATGTAACAGATTAAAATTTGGCATCTATGAAGTGATGTGGACCATCAACAGCTGAATCATAATCCACCACAATCTGTAATCTCATGACCCAGTTTATCCCATACTCTACCACAAAACCGATGTGGTGAATGTTCTGCCAGTATAGTAAAACTGCAACTACAGGCATGTTAAACAAAAATAGTAGCTTGCAATATGGTCACACAATCAATCAATCAAAACATAGATCCAGTGTCCTACCACATCCGGTTGTGAGTGGCAGTGGACAACTGATGTGATGACACAGCTGCCTGAATATCTCAGCCCTAACAATGGCATAGCTCAACACGTAAGTTCAAAAGACAAAGCTGATGTAATCAGAACCAACGTCAGAAAGAAGTGTCAAGTGAATGATTCATTTTGGACTTCTCCGGAGGTTTCCCACCATATAGATGTCAGTCTTTCGCAAATTTGATTTACTCCATATGTGATCAAAGAAGATTTCAATGCATTGGTTACAGGAAAGGCTGCAGTGTTTGAATACTTGTGCTCAAGAACTGCAAATGTATCTCTAACCAAGCTGTTCTAGGACATCAACAACACTGGCATCACACCAGTGGAAATGGAAAATTTCTGTAAAATATGTGCAACCCAGAAAATGAAAGGAAAATCCAATCCAATCAATTATACTCAGTCAGTTGACTCTTAATCATCAACAAATTGATCGATGGTACACTGACAATCAGCACTTACCAATATCAGCTCACTAATGCTTAGTCTGGCTTGGGCACTTGTGGTGCAGCTGTAATGTTCCAACCTCTGAACCAGGAGGCCTAAGTTCAAGCCCCACCTGCTCCAGAAGTGTATGATAACTTGAATGAACAATTTGATTAAAATATCTGCTTAGTCTGGGTTCTGTTAAGACCACTCAGTTCCAGAATTTATTATAATCATAGTCCAAACATATAGCAATACTGAATTCCAGAAATGAAGTGAAAGTGGGGACCCATAATGTCAAAGCAGAACTTGACAAGTGCAGTTTCAAGGGGTCCTAGCAGTGTAAAAGTACATAGGAATTAGGGGTTAAATTCTTTACTGATTTAAGTCATAAATAATACAAAGGATGATTGTTGAGGTTAGTGGTGGCCAATAACGTCAGGACAGGTCATTATTGTATGGGCCCTGAGTTCAAACACTACCAGCTGCTTCATGCTAGGCTCAGAAGTGGGATGGTAGGCTCAGAAGTGGGATGCTCACTTGCGATTACACAGTTCCATTCACGATTCCTCAGATAATTATTTAGTTGGTGCCCACATCAAGATATTATCAAGGCTTAGGCCGACAAATGACAAGTAAAATTCTTGCCAGGCAATGACAATCTTTAACAGAAGAAAATCTAAACATCTCCTCCTCATGTTCAGTACCATTAGCACCATTGAATACCCCTGCCATCAATATCCTGGAGGTCACCATAGGTCAAAAATTTAACTGACCCATCTCATATCTGCTTTTCTTACAAGAACAGATCAGAGATTTGAAGTTCTGTGGTTGCTAACTAACCTCCCTGTCTTTCCAAAGCCATTATATCCCAACCAGGTTTAGGTTCCATAGTAATGGAATTTTTTTCTTAATTTCACGGATGAGTGCATCTCTAACAACACCAAGGAAGCCCAACAGCATCTTGGATAAAGATACTTAATTGACAGCTTATCCACCACCTTCAATATTTAAGATCTCCTCCAGCTCCAGCCAACGATCATTGTAGCATTTGCCAAGTGTACACTCCACTTTAGCAACCTAATAAGGTTCTTTCAACAGAAACTAATATCTCTTTGGCTTGGCATCCAGGCTTTATTCATATAGCATTGGACAGGTTTTCTACATTGAAGGTATCATATAAGTGAAAATGATTGCTGTAATTTCGTAACATTTCAAAACGAGGTGGAAGGTAAAGAAAATGTCACAAAAAAACACAGGAAGATTGGTAATCACAGGCCTGAATAAAAAAATCAACAAAACTCTTGCTAATTTGAATGGACAGATTTTCTTTGTACCTTATTCTGGTAATGGCCCATAGAGGGTGTTGTTGCATAACAAATACAGGTTACCAATCTGCGTTACGAAAAGTAATTCGGTGAACACGCAACTTCCCATGAGGCGATGAACCTACTGGTAAATAGGAATACAAGTAGCCTGAATACTTCTCACTATTCTGGCACACTTCCAAAATGTCCCAGAAATTCAGTTTTCATCTTGTCCAGAATACTGGACGCTCAGTCCAGATGTAAATACATATAAGTCAGGAATCACCACTAAAAGATTCTGAATTTTGAAAAGATCCTAGATATTTTATTGTCATCTATTAAACATTCAAGCATGCAATGTTATACTTAGAAAATAATTAGGAGCAACCAAGGCATTATTCACATGACAACATACTCCCTCCATTGATGGATGGCATACGGATTGCATGGTATGGTGCAGAATGCTGCATTGCTCCAGTGAATCACAGCGCAAACTGGAGGAACAATATCTCATCTTCAGGTTAGGCACCTTACAATGTTCTGGACTTAATATTGAGTTCAACACCTTCAAATTGTGAACCACCTCCCATTCCCTTTCTTTCTTTTAGTTTTCCTTATTATGTTCTCTGTTACCATGTCCTCTCCCCAACCACTAGCCCCCACACCACCCCCACCCGCCACCCCCCCTCATCCCACCCCACCCCAACGGGACTGTCTGTCCTTTCCATTCTGGCAGTTAGACACACCATTGCTCTGCCATTCTCACATTCCAATCACTTAATCTGCATGATCAACATCCTTCATCCCCCCCGCACTCCAACAACCACCCCCACACACATACACACTATTGCATAAATGTGGTCCCTTCCACACTTTGGTGAAGACCTCTGATGAAGAGTCATCTAGACTTGAAACGTTAGCTTGCTTTCTTTCCATGGATGCTGCCTGATCTGCTGTGATCTCTGGTATTTCTTGTTTTAGTACAGATTCCAGCATCCGCAGTAATTTGCTCCTACGTTCTGCTGAACCAGTCAGATTAGTTAACTGCACTGCCTAAATTTGATCTTTGAATGCGTTGAGTCAGTCAATCACAAGCAGGGGTGTTTGTACCACAGTGTTCACAGATAGGAGAAAGACATTTTAAAAAATAGGATCCACATTCAATCACTCAGTGATTTCTACCGGAAGTTGTGCATATGTGAATGTCAGTTAATGGATTACTGTCCCCACTCAATTAGGCAGATAAAACCCTCTAACATCTACTAAGAATGGAAGAATAAAAAGGAAGTTTACAAATTCAATATCACATAATTAACTACATTTCATTTGTCCAAAGCACTGTGTGACGTTAGGTCAAAATTGTTTCTAAAAATGTATTCCTGTACAAAGCAAAATGTAATTCAGCAAGTTGCATATATACTCCTGATATATATGGAAATATCTGGGCATGTGGTATATAGATGTAACTGGAGCTAATATTACAGCTTCTTACTTCAATATCCCTACAGAAGATATATGTAGGATATCATTTAAATTGATGCTACTATCCTGTGAGTACATTATTTCAATTAAGCAGTCAGTAATGTGCTATATTGTTGGCCTTATCCTTCTTGCTTGACAAATGTTAGCTACTGGTGACAAATATTAATCCACATGCCCACTATTTTTTACTGGAGGTCTATGACATTGAAGAGATTTAACTTCTGGAATCAGAGTCTAACCAATTCAAGCGGACAGAATGAAAATCTCCTATGTCATATATGAAATATACAAGAGAAGTTTCAATCTGGGAGACATGCCATCTTAGCACAAATGCCCCATGTGCAATGCTAATTCACACTGAGGATATGGAAAGCAACATATGGTGTATTATGCTTTGAACTTTGGACTGGATAAATAAACTCTCAACAATCCACTACATTCTCCTGCTCCTACATTAATTCTCAATCTCAATCTCAATCTTCCTCAGACAAACTACAAGATAACTGATGGAAAATGGAAATGTTGGATTAGGAAGTGTTTCTATGAGGATAATGCTAATGTTTTGAGAAGGACAGAGGGCTTTACATAGGACATGTGCCGTATGGACTTGGCTGAGTTGAGTGTTGAGATCATGTACATTCTAAATAAGATCTTCAACACTCGCACAACTCTGGCAGGAAGTTAAAGAATCATCCCCTTTAAAAAAGGAGCCTTTCTTAATCTGGTTACTTCGTTATTTTGGCCATTTTGAGGCGGAATCTGCCAGTCTTTAGACAGACATATGATGGGAGAAACCCCTCCCTCCTTGCTGAATTTCAGAGGCTGAATTTCTGGAGTGGAATGTGTTCCATTCCCCAGCATAACAATTTGACCGAAATGAAAGGATATTATGGATGATAATAATTTAGCATTTCAGATCAGATCTTCACAAGTTAGGGAAATTAGTGGAGGTTAGCACTTTATTATCATATAGATCATATAATCAGATATAGGAGCAGGAAAAGGCAATTAAGCTGCTTGAGGTGGCACCACCATTCAATAAGATCATGGCTCCTCTGATTGCAGCCTTAATTTCATAGAGCATAGAACATAGAATATAGAACACTAAAGCACAGTACAGGCCCTTCGGCCCATGATGTTGCGCCGACCTATTATCCTACTAAGATCAAACTACCCTGCATAGCCTACATTTTACTATCCTCCATCTTCCTATCCAACAGTCGCTTAAAAGTCTCTTCACTTTCCTGCTAGCCCTTGACCCTGATGTCAATCAAAGTCTGTTTAACCCAACCTTGATGCTTAAAAATGACTCAACCCCCATTGCTCATTGTGAAAGAGAATTCCAAAGACTATCTAACCTCTGAGAAATAAAATTCATCCTCATCTCAGTCTTACATGGGAGCCTCATTCTCTGCAAACTGTGCGCCTTAGTTCTAATTTCTCCTGCAAGGGAAACATCCTGCCCCTTCCATCCTGTCAAGACTCCTCAGAATCTTCCATGTTTCAATAAGATCATTCCCTAATTAAGGAAATTAAAACTGTGCACAATTCTCTTGATGGGTCTCGCCTATGCCCTGATAATTGCAGCAAGACTTTGGCTTAACGAGAATGGATATGATAATGAGAGGGTGATGTGATATAACAGTAGCATCAGGAGTCATTTGAAGAGACTGTGAAGGGATGGAATAATCTGGACTAGTGAGGGATGTACTTGCAATAGTGTAAATAGGAGAACTTGCAGAAATCTGCCAGAGTTAGACAGTGCTCACTCATACATATAGGGTTACAAAGTACCAAGAGACAAGGATAGCTATTCACCAAAGCACAGACTAGAAACTTGAGTCACATGCCTTGTGGTAACACAAAACATACTAGCAGCTTTGGAGACTCCAATTTAGTCACAAAGTGGTGCCATACACCAAAATCTCTGAGGTAAAAGTCATCAGAAAACTTCTAAATAAGACCTCACAGTTGAAAAGTATGATGCACATGCTAAGATCAGAGCAGAAATTTGGGCCATAATATGGGAAAATACTCAGGCTTTGGATGAATTAATTAGTTAGGTAGGTTAAAAGAAGGCAGCCCTGTCCACTTAAAGGCCCACAAAAATATGGCGAGAGTGGGCAAACTGTGTGGCAAACGTTTTAAAGTGTTAATGTAGCAACAACTTAATGCAGCAGTTGGCAAGAGTCCATCAAGATAAGCACAGTGTTTCCAATACAAGAAGGCAGGACACTTCACACTGAAGAAAACAGCAAAAGGAAAAAAAAAGCTATAAAATGTCTCTGAAAAATCACACATTTCAAGAAATTGGAAACAATGAAACAGAAGTAAAATAGACTTTTAGGGGAAGTCAATAAAAAATAACAGGGACCCTAGTCAGTCATACAAGAAGTAGCAGGTTTCAAAACAGGTTTAAGCTAGATGCTGGTGCAGGAGTTATAATCTTAGAAGACCAATTGCAATAAGCTCAAAGCAGTTGATGTTAAGCCATTAAGAAATAAATTACTAGGTCGAAGGGGCATGGATCTTCAACTAAAAGGTCAGACCACTATCTCATTTAGCTTTAAGTAGCACAAGATCAATGATACACCACATTTTAAAGAATCAAATAACCTTTTTATTGAATAGAAATGCATATATATAAATAGGTCTTCTGGAAAAAGTATATAAAGTCCTGCAGTAAGATAATGGAACAGAATTCCTTAGAGAATTCGTATTCCTGTTTCAAAGTCTAGGTAGGTTGAAGAATAAAATGTCATATCATCTTATTCTAAGATACTAAGCCAAAATGTCTACACACTCCCAGGAATGAAGCACACTCATTGTTGGAGAACGTTAGAAAGAACTTCATGATATGCTAGACAGAGGTGTAATATGACCTTTTACAGAGCCAGATCGCTAGGGCTCAGGGCTTGTAACAGATCTTAAGCTTGATAGTAAGTTCAGGCTCTGTGTAGACAAGACGTAATGAAATAAAGCAGAAGATGTCCATCCATTGTCTGCAGTGCATGTCAGTCTAGCAAAACAGTCTACAAATTGTGTGCTTTTCACTGTGCTAGACACTAAAATTGTTTTTAGTCAAAGACCCCTGGACTGTGAGTCAAAGCTATTAAGGAGACTTATACTTTTCAGGCAATTCTATTTTAATTACATTCCTTGTGGGATATCATCAGCTCCAGAGATATTTCAATGCACAATGTCACAGTGAAAAAAGGAGTAATTTTTCATATGAATTACAGATTTACACACAACACCACAAAGCAGGAACACAACTACAGAGTTAATGTAAAGTGGGGACAAGGAGATAGTGAGAATGCAGATAGTTTATAAAGAAACAGTTAAATAATGCTGTTTCAGAGATAGTAGGAACTGCAGATGCTGGAAAATCTGAGATAACAAGGTGTAGAGCTGGATGAACACAGCAGACCAAGCAGCATCAGAGGAGCAGGAAGGCTGACGTTTCGGGCCTAGACCCTTCTTCAGAAATGGGGGAGGGGAAGGGGGTTCTGAAATAAATAGGGATAGATGGGGAGGCGGATAGAAGATGGATAGAGGAGAAGATAGGTGGAGAGGGGACAGACAGGTCAAAGAGTCGGGGATAGAGACAGTAAAGGTGAGTGTAGGCGGGGAGTTAGGGAGGAGATAGGTCATTTTCTTTCCCATTACTCATCCTGCTAAAAAGAAAACATCTTTCCAATAAAATAATGTCCCTTAAATTTTGACTCACTTATTTGAGGCTTGCATTATCTCAGTTCATTAGAGACAGGAGTGCAAATGCTCTAGAAATATTCTTTTAGAAGTCCCTGAAAAACATTTGTTTGAGACCTGTCGTGCAAGAATATGAACTGTTTAGGGAGATGGTCGAGTTAGATTGGTATATCCGCATTGCATGTGCTATTGATTGAAGTGACATGGGGGAGGAGCAGAAAGAAGATGCTTCTTCTTGGGGGAGCAGTAAGAAATGACAGATGGAGTGAAACATAACAACTGCACGAAACAGTAAATCTGTCAGCAAACCCAAACATTGTGAGCTTCTAAAGTACCAAAAAACAAACTAAAACTTAGAATTTCAAAACCAGCTTGACTTTGGATCATCAAATTGTCTTTATATATGGAGATAACTATAGCTTTGGAGAGGATGACAGGAGTCCTTCTAGTCACAGGAAGTCCTGGCACGCACAAGACAGATTACACACCAGCATTGAAGCACACGAAACATTCACTTCTGTTTCTCTGTCCCCAGATGCTTCCAGACCTGCTGAGTTTCTCCTGTAATTCCTGTTTTCGTTTCAGCATTGAACAAGTATTAGGTTTGGGATTGCAGTATTTTCTTTTTCTATACAGTTCCAGGCAAGGTTTAACAGCCCATAGTGCAGAACACCACAAGGGTTGAAGGCAGTATTAATTAGGCAGTGACAAGATTACTGTTTGCAAGACTGATATTTTTAGGAAAGACAATGGAGTGAAGGGGAACAGACAGTTGGAACAAGAGACTGTGTAAATTGGTCTTAATTTCACGATAATAAGTTGAAGGCAACATCTGCAATTAGAGTGAGTCTCACATAAGCTGTGGTGTTAAGGGCAAGGTAAAAGGTTGTGTTCAGTTAAAAGTATTAAATGCTCAAAATAAATGTTATAATAAATGTAATTTAAGATGATAGGCTTTAGTTCTGGTTCAGAGCTGAGACAGATAATTAATTAACGCTGATTTAAACTGAGGTTAGGTTCGATGTTAGGTTGTTATGTAAGGGAGTGAGTTAGTATAATAAGTGATGTGTATATGGCATTTGGTTAGGTGTTAAGGAAGGA
>NC_063335.1:93978040-94055934 GCF_021869965.1 Rhincodon typus
ATAATAAGTGATGTGTATATGGCATTTGGTTAGGTGTTAAGGAAGGAGTTAGGTTGGATTTAAAACAATACTAATGTGAATGTTAGAGTAAGTGTCATAGACAACAATGGAATCTAGAATGCTATTCAGTGTTAAGGGTAATATGGAAATAAGTGACAATGGGTTGAATTTTACCAGATTTGGTTAAGTGTTAATTATGGCAAGTTTAATGCAAGGTTTCTCATTATGAGGCCTAGTGAGATTTCTCATGCTATTTTCCAAAGCTTGTCTCATTAGCTATGCACCACATCGCGATGACACCCTACTTATCTTCCTTCTTACCATGGGTGCAAGAATTCACCACTGATGGGACTTTCTAGGATCCCTAGCACCGGTGCCATTGTTAAAGCACAGTCATACACCTGGCCAAGGAGTTGTCCTTCACTGTGCATTTAGTGAAACTAAAACAAAAGCTTCTCAGGGCACATAGGCGGCATGGCTGACAATTCATTGCAAACACAATTGCTCATTCATAAATATATTACTATTTAAGAACCAAGCTACATAGATTATCCATCCTTAACCACATCCAGTCTTAGATCCCTAACTATGAGAGTGCTACTATTTTCTAAATGCAGCCCAACAACCTTCCCATTATTTAATGTAGGACTGTTACATTCAGAAAACCCTTCGTAGAGTTAAAAGTACTCATTTTTATTCAGGAATGGCAACAGCGGAAAATTAACAAACGAGCTGCATTTGCCTCTGGGAAGGGACGTGAACTGGTTGCCTTTTGAATAGTAGAAAATTTAAGTCAATGAGTGAGCTTTACACCCAGCCCTCATCGACTAGAACTGGGTGTCAGTAAATCCTGTCTGACTTGTTATGATTGAGATCCAGTATTCTAATACGCAGAAGGTAGTGTTCCTTCTGCTCAATTACTTCACTTTCCTCTTTGGAAGAATGCTGCCTCTCTCCAAGCTCTTCAGAGTCTATCACATTTTCTTGCTGCGTCATCCAGATGTGCAGAGGATAAGTCACTCAGATTATGCAGCACACTGTGTGGAGTGCATTGCAAGGCCCCACCACCCTAGAGTATCCCATGCAGCAGAACCTCACTTTAAGCTTCCTATCATCTGCAACTTGATAGCCCTGGTTGAAGTATGGAGAGCATTGTATCTACGTTTGGTCTTAGTCAAGGTTGCATAACAGAGTTATCAGCTCTTCATCTGAGGGGATGTTAGCAAACACCTATTGGCCGGGCTGATCATCACAGGGAAAAAAGATGAAGACATGTGATCTGGCACAAATTGCAACAGTGACAGTTTGATACATTTACAGCTGAAGGTTGTGAAATCCCACATTGGTCCCCACTGACTCCATGCTAGCTGCCAGTTACTTAAGACTTTTATGCCACTATCACCTTCACTACCACTGGGATAGGATGGCCAATAAATGCAGCACAAATCATGCCGTGTAAATGCAGTAGGAGATCATAATTGTGGTCTGATTATAATATCTTATTCACCCCATGTTACCCAAGAAATACAACATTCTATATAAGAGGGTGTTGTCAAACACTAACAGTTCAAGGAAGGAGGAATTCAGCTCCATGCCCTTCGGCAACTTAGTAGATCATTGGCTTTGCCCATTGTGGCCCAGAGGTGTCATTTTTGAGATCACCTGTGATAAATTCTGCTTCACAGAGACAACTAACTTTAATCTGCAATGATCATTAACATGGTCAAGGTTGCTTGCGATCGGTATTTCACATGCAGGATAGTAGGAACTGCAGATGCTGGAGAATCGGAGACAACAAGATGCAGAGCTGGATGAACACAGCAGGCCAAGCAGCATCATAGGAGCAAAAGGGCTGACGTTTCGGGCCTAGACCCTTCATCAGAAAAGGGGGAGGGGAAGGGGGTTCTGAAATAAATAGGGAGAGAGGGAGAGGCAGATAGAAAATGGATAGAGGAGAAGATAGGTGGAGAGGAAACAGACAGGTCAAAGAGGCGGGGATGGAGCCAGTAAAGGTGAGTGTAGGTGGGGAGTTAGGGAGGGGATAGGTCAGTCCAGGGAGGATGGACAGGTCAAGGGGGCGGGATGAGGTTAGTAGGTAGGAGATGGGGGTGCGGCTTGAGGTGGGAGGAGGGGATACGTGGAAGGAAGAACAGGTTATGGAGGTGGGGATGAGCTCGGCTGGTTTTGGGATGCGGTAGGGGGAGGGGAGATTTTGAAGCTTGTGAAATCCACATTGATACCATTGGGCTGCAGGGTTCCCAAGCGGAATATGAGTTGCTGTACCTGCAACCTTCGGGTGGCATCGTTGTGGCACTGCAGGAGGCCCAGGATGGACATGTCGTCTGAGGAATGGGAGGGGGAATTGAAATGGCTCGCGACTGGGAGGTGCAGTTGTTTATTGCGAACCGAGCGTAGGTGTTCTGCAAAGTGGTCCCCAAGCCTCCGCTTGGTTTCCCCGATGTAGAGGAGGCCACAACGGGTCCAGCGGATGCAGTATACCACATTGGCAGATGTGCAGGTGAACATCTGCTTGATGTGGAAAGTCTTCTTGGGGCCTGGGATGGGGGTGAGGGAGGAGGAATGGGGGCAGGTGTAGCACTTCCTGCACCCCAAGGCCTCCTACCCTCCCTTGACCTCTTCATCTCCAACTGCCGTCGAGACATCAATCGCCTCAACCTCTCCAATCCTCTCACCCACTCCAACCTCTCCCTCGCAGAACATGCAGCCCTCCGTTCCCTCCGCTCCAATCCCAACCTCACTATAAAACCGCGGACAAGGGAGGCGCAGTTGTAGTATGGCGCACTGACCTCTACATCGCCGAGGCCAGACACCAACTCTCTGACACCTCCTCCTACTGCCCCCTTGATCATGACCCCACCCCCGAGCACCAAACCATCATCTCCCAAACCATCCACAACCTCATCACCTCAGGTGACCTCCCACCCACGGCCTCCAACCTCATCGTTCCCCAACCTCGCACTGCCCGCTTCTATCTCCTTCCCAAAATCCACAAACCTGAATGCCCTGGTCGACCCATTGTCTCGCCTGCTCCTGCCCCACCGAACTGATCTCCAACTATCTGGACTCCATTTTCTCCCCCTTGGTCCAGGAACTCCCTACCTATGTCCGTGACACCACCCACGCCCTCCACCTCCTCCAGAACTTCCAATTCCCAGGTCCCCAACACCTCATCTTTAACATGGACTTCCAGTCCCTATACACCTGCATTCTCCATACAGATGGCCTAAAGGCCCTCCGCTTCTTCCTGTCCCACAGGCCCGACCAGTCCCCCTCCACTGACACCCTCATCCGCTTAGCCGAACTCGTCCTCACCCTCAACAACTTCTCTTTCAATTCCTCCCACTTCCTACAGACAAAGTGGGTGGCCATGGGTACCCGCATGGGCCCAAGCTATGCTTGCCTCTTTGTAGGTTACGTGGAACAATCCCTCTTCCGTACCTACACTGGCCCTAAACCCCACCTCTTCCTCCGTTACATTGATGACTGTATCGGCGCTGCCTCGTGCTCCCACGAACAGTTCATCCGCTTCACCAACACCTTCCACCCCAACCTTAAGTTCACCTGGACCATCTCTACTACCTCTCTCTCCTTCCTGGACCTCTCTGTCTCCATCTCGGGCAACCACATAGAAACCGATATCCATTTCAAGCCCACCGACTCCCACAGCTACCTAGAATACACCTCCACCCACCCACCTTCCTGCAAAAATGCCATCCCCTATTCCCAATTCCTTCGCCTCCACCGCATCTGCTCGCAGGATGAAGCATTCCACTCCCGTACATCTCAGATGTCCTCGTTTTTCAACCACCGCAACTTCCCCCCCTCAGTGGTCGAGAACACCCTCAACCGTGTCTCCCACATTTCCCGCGGCTCATCCCTCACACCCCATACCCGCAATAACAACCAAAAAAGAATCCCCCTCGTCTTCACGTACCACCCCACCAACCTCCGGATCCAACGCATCATCCTCCGACACTTCCGCCATCTGCAATCCGACCCCACCACCAAAGACATCTTTCCCTCCCCACCCTTATCTGCTTTCCAGAGGGACCACTCTCTCCGTGACTCTCTCCGACACTCCCCTCCAGCCCCACCACACCTGGCACTTTTCCCTGCAACCGCAGGAAGTGCTACACCTGCCCCCATAACTCCTCCGTCACCCCCATCCCAGGCGCCAAGAAGACTTTCCACATCAAGCAGATGTTCACCTGCACATCTGCCAATGTGGTATACTGCATCCGCTGGACCCGTTGTGGCCTCCTCTACATCGGGGAAACCAAGCGGAGGCTCGGGGACCGCTTTGCAGAACACCTACGCTCGGTTTGCAATAAACAACTGCACCTCCCAGTCGCGAACCATTTCAACTCCCCCTCCCATTCCTCAAACGACATGTCCATCCTGGGCCTCCTGCAGTGCCACAACGATGCCACCCGAAGGTTGCAGGAACAGCAACTCATATTCCGCTTGGGAACCCTGCAGCCCAATGGTATCAATGTGGATTTCAAAAGTTTCAAAATCTCCCCTCCCCCTACCGCATCCCAAAACCAGCCCAGCTCGTCCCCGCCTCCCTAACCTGTTCTTCCTCCCACCTATCCCCTCCTCCCACCTCAAGCCGCAACCCCATCTCCTACCTACTAATCTCATCCCGCCCCCTTGACCTGTCCATCCTCCCTGGACTGACGTATCCCCTCCCTAACTCCCCACCTACACTCACCTTTACTGGCTCCATCCCCGCCTCTTTGACTTGTCTGTTTCCTCTCCACCTATCTTCTCCTCTCTCAATCTTCTATCCGCCTCCCCCTCTCTCCCTATTTATTTCAGAACCCCCTTCCCCTCCCCCATTTCTGATGAAGGGCCTAGGCCCGAAACGTCAGCCTTTTTGCTCCTATGATGCTGCTTGACCTGCTGTGTTCATCCAGCTCTGCACCTTGTTGTCTTACATGCAGGATGCTAAGATTAAAAAATAATTCAACCTGGACTGATGAATGAATTGTCCCTTAAAGAGTCTCACATCGCCCTTAAGCAGAGTCTGTATGCTCAGTCAGATATAAAAAAACAGAGCGAGTAGAGTGAGTGCTCGTGGTCACAGGCATTTACACATTGCATCAGAATGGAAGACAATGCAAGTTGCATTGGGAATAGTGAGTCTCAGGCTCAGACAGATGATAAAATCTGCTCCAGCCCAAAACTCTATGTTCCTTTCTTATTGTCAGGGCTGCCTGTAGTCCATTGTCCAAACTATAGTGATATGGACCCCCTGACCCTCCCTAAGTGGCTAACTGACCTTTTCCAAGCTCCTGGACTGACAGTGAATGCTGGGTGCCAGGGCCACTGACTGAAGGCTATCTCCCTTGACATGATTCAATGTGCCACCAAATGGCCATGAGTGTGTTTGCCAAGCAAGCTGCTGGCACATAGTGCACATGTGGGATTGACATCGCATGGTGCCACGCAGCAACGCATCTACTCCATTGATTGCTGACAATCATGACAAGCTGCATGGCTTTGTGTCTGTGTTAAAAAGTAAGTCAAGACAGAAGTACTGTGAGTCATTCTGCATTGGCTGAGGGGATAAAATCCAAAAAGACAAGGCAAAGATGTGTGAACATCCAGGCTGGCACAAATTGAATGAGTGCTAAGAGAGTAAGCAAGGAGCCCTGAGATGCAGTCTGGTTCAATCCATCAACTGGGTGCCTCTCCATACAAGTGTCCTGGCAGAAGCACTCCAACGAAATTCTGTGCTGGATGGGTTAAAAACTACAGTAAATTCTGATTAATTAACGTAGGCATTCAGAGTAAATATGTAATTGAAATTATAGGCCCAGAGCTTCCAATAGCCACACAGTCTTTCATTCCAGTGAGGATGAGAGGTCCCCGTGGAATTACATCCTAACAGGCAAAATTACGGAATTGTTCCAGTGCAGAGGGACTAAATTCACCCAATCAGCACCAGGTCTCAATCTGCAGCAAATCTACAGTGCCATTCTCTCACCTTCTCCCTATAACCCTGCATATTCTTCCATTTCAAATAACAGTCTAAATTCCATTTGAATGCCTCAATTGAACTTCCACCATGCTCTCAGGCAGTGTATTCCAGACTCTAACCATTCACTTCATGAAAAAGCTTTTCCTTATTTTGCATGACTTGTTTTTAACCATTACATTAAACTTGTGAGCTCTCATTTTCAATCCTTCACAAACCACAACAGTTTCCCCCTCTCTAATTTATTCGGAGTCCTCATGATTGTGAGCATCTCAATCAGATCTCCTCATCTCCGAAACATTCTTATGAATTTTTTTTAACACTCTCTAATGCCTCACTTGCTTCCTGAAGTGTAATGCCCAGAAGCAGACAATATTCCAGCTGAGGCTGGGCACATGCAAATTCAACATAACCTTCTTGGTCTTGTAATTTTTTTTACTAAACCTAGCACGCACACAGGTCTCTGCACCTTCACCACTTTTGTGCCAAATTATTTATTTTATGAGGGTGGCATGGTGTCTCAGTGGTTAGCACTGCTGCCTCACAGCACCAGGGATCTGGGTTCAATTCCAGCCTGGGCAACTGTCTGTGTAGAGTTTGCACATTCTCCCCGTGTCTGCATGAGTTTCCTCTGAGTGCTCCAGTTTCCTCCCACAGTCCAAAGATGGGCAGATTAGGTGGATTGGTCATGCTAAATTGCCCACAGTATCTAGGGTGGGAAATGCAGGGATGGGGTGAGTCTGGGTGGGATACCCTTCAGAGGGTCAGTGTGGACTCAAGAGGCTGAATGGCCTGCTTCCACTCTGTAGGGATTCTGTATGGTCTGTTATCAGTCTATTTACCTACTGTACCTTTTCTGAAAACATTACATGCCCAGTTATCACAACTTCTATGCCACATTTCCATTATTATCACATATCATATTCCCCCTCCTTAACTGTGCATGTTGTTCACCAAACTTTATCATCACAATTAAGTTTTGATGTACATGCATTCTAAATCTGGGTCTGAATTCCATGTAGTCTTTCATTGTCTGTTTCTATTGAATATATTACTATCAATCTTAAGTACTATCCAACACTTATTCTATACACCTAGGCCTCATTGTTCTACTTTCTGATTCCAATTCCAATCCCCCTACTAATTTAGTTTAAATCCTTCTCAACTACTTTCCTCTGAGATAATTGGTCTCATTCTTAATGTGTTGCAACTTCTGAATGGGTGCAATCTGTCCCAGAACTGATTTAGGTATCTCAAAAATCTGAAGCCCTCTTCCCTGCACCCTTGATGTTCTGTATCTTCCTATTTCTACTGTTGCTGGCATGTTGTGCTGAGAGTAATCCAGAGATTAGAACCTTTAAGGTACTACTTTCTAACTTCTTCAAAACCTCCTGAAAGCCGATTATAGCCTTCCAAAATCTGCCCTCTTCGTGTCATTGGTTCTGATGCATACCACAACATCTGGCTCACTCTCTTCACCAGGACAATATTTTGCACTCTGTCTCTGATGTCCTTTAACCTAACATTATAGAGGCACCATGTGTGAGTAATGATGTCTGCCTATCCCCCTAACAATAACAACTGCTATAACAACTGCAACTCTACTCCTTATTGTTCGTCCGCGGAGAGGTGAGAGATTTCCTAAACCCCTGCACCTTACACAATGGATGTTAAGTCAGTTCCCTGAGGTGAAAAGAATTTATTAACAATGACGCCTACAACTTCCAAAGATGCTATTTCCTTAACATGAAGGGACTGTTATGCTGACAAATCACTGTTAGAGCCACTTTTGGTGGAATGGAGTGATTTTTTTTGTGTGCAATTCTGTGGTAATGATTTGAAGTCCTTCAGAAGCCCAGGCCTGTGACAATGCACTAATCCAGCAGACGAGGCTTTGAGTGGCTGTTTGTTCACATCCCGGAGAGCCGACAGTGAAAATATTGTCTAAATGAGTGGTCTGCAATGTTTCTGTTTGATGAGTAATTGGGTTGGCAGGCATGGGCGCTCTGATCTACTCAGAGCTGTTAGTGCCTTTTTACCAGCCTTGCCTCTTCTAATCCCGTCTTCAATCCCTTCTCCATTCCTCTTTCACTCCCACTTCCCTTGAATCTCTTTAAAACTGTATAACATGACTTGGAATCAAGTTTAATATCTCTTCTTGTCTTTCTGCCTCTCAACTTTGAATCTGAAGAGAACTGACAGAATCGACGAATTTACCTGTCAGATGGCGTCAGCATCACTCTAGAGGTGTAAGGAATAAAAGACAGAGACCAACGGAAATGTGTGAGCGAGAGAACAAGGTGCAGGGCTGGATGAACACAGCAGGCCAAGCAGCATCATAGGAGCAGAGAGGCTGACGTTTCGGGCCTAGACCCTTCATCAGAAAAGGGGGAGGGGAAGGGGGTTTTGAAATAAATAGGGAGAGAGTGGGAGGCGGATAGAAGAGGGATAGAGGAGAGGATAGGTGGAGAGGAAACAAACAGGTCGAAGAGGCGGGGATGGGGCCAGTAAAGGTGAGTGTAGGTAGGGAGTTAGGGAGGGGATAGGTCAGTCCAGGGAGGACGGACAGGTCAAGGGGGCGGGATGAGGTTGGTCGGTAGGAGATGGAGGTGCGGCTTGAGGTGGGAGGAGGGGATAGGTGGGAGGAAGAACAGGTTAGGGAGGCAGGGACGAGCTGGACTGGTTTTGGGATGCGGTAGGGGGAGGGGAGATTTTGAAACTTGTGAAATCCACATTGATACCATTGGGCTGCAGGGCAACTTTCACACAGGTACATCAGGTCAGGAAACCAGCCCTCAGTAAAACTGACTCTAAGATCAATTCATAACTTTAATTTCAACAACATTAAAATTAAACACTGTGGGGCATGTTATAAAAGACTGTAGAAATAACTTTGACTGGACAATATAAACTCAGCTCTCTGTTGTGCTTCTTTACTGTAATTTTTGAATGAAAACACAGAAAAGAAAAACAGGACAGCTGTACAGCAACAAAATACAGAGACTGCTGGAAAGGCTCAGCAGGTCTGGCAGCATCTGTGGAGAGAAATCAGAGATAATGTTTCAGGTTCAATGACCCTTCCTCAGAACAGTTGTACAACATGCAGCTCATGACTTAAACATTTTATTTCCCCAAGTGAAAGTTACACCCAAAACCTTATTTTTTTTTTACTACACCAACAACTTGCAGTTATATAGTACCTTTAATATAGTGTAACATTGCATTTGGCTTGATAAGCAAAAATCTAAAAGAAAGAAGAACATATAGAAATGGCCTCATGGAAATGATAAAAAGGAGAAGATTTAAGTTAAACTTTGAAGATGAGGAGAGAAATAATTAAATGGTGGTGGGTGGGAATTGATTCACACAAGTGTGTTGGCAGGATGGTGAATGTTAATAATCCTACCTTTGAATGAAATGAGAGACATGTGTAGAATTAGAAATAAGGAGTAATATCGTGGTGGCATTGAAACATGAAGATAACAATGTTCAAACTGATATACTGAAGACAAGGCACATTGGACAGTAGCAAATGCCAAAAGTCAAAATTGAATGGAATCTTGCGCAAAAATAGGCTATGTTAGTTATGTTGAGTTGGGGTTTATGTAGGATTAAGTCAGGAGATCAACAGGGAAAAAAACTTTGGAAAAGTCAAATCCAGAGATAGTAAAAGATGAATGAGATGTGCTGGGTGTTGTATCTTGCACAGATCTCAGAAAGACACTAAATGTTTAAGAGCTAGACAACATCACAACATGTGTGCTTTAGTATAAGAGGTTTTGATCTTACTTTCTGTTCAAACAGTCAGTGAACCAGTTGGCCAGGCTGCCAGTTTGTCAGTCAATTATGCGTATATTATAATAACAATCTAAGTGCATAACCCAGACTGTATGCTTTATCTTTGTATTTGCTGATGGAAGCAAGCAATTCAATTTGGATCTTGGATTTGGGAAAACCTACGAGAAGATTTGCTCTAGCTTGCAGCTAGTGAGAGAAATCTGCAGTGGTCCTCACAGAGCCTTGTAGTATAAAGCAGCCAGCAGAGTTAAAGCTGCAAGGAAGCTGGTGAGTAACTGTTGGCAACCTGAGCACGGGGCAGAGGCACCTGCAGATGAAAGAGACTATAAAAGGAAAGACGGCGGGATGGTAGTCAAAAAGCTAATGGAATCACCATCCACACCAAATTTATAAAATCCAAACTTGGAGGATAGCTGGAACACTAGTGAGAAGTAATTAAATTCCTGAGGGTGTGGCACATTTTTAGAATGATCCCTAAAAATGTTCATAAACCTTCAATACTTTTGTAATATTGAATGGATTTCTAGAGCTGGAAAATTAAAAAGACAAACTGGGTAAAATTTATAAGTAATTATAAATAAAAGTATCAATTTGATAGTGCTTAATTTGGTTAATTCATTTCAATATACAATAAACTGAAGAAGCATTAGGTGATACATTTTAGTAGAAAGAATATGAAGATACAATATAAAATTAAAAGTGCTACCTTAAAGAGTGTGTAGGAGCAAGGAGAAATGCTTATAGAACATAGAACACAGAACATAGAACAGTACAGCACAGTACAGGCCCTTCGGCCCACGATGTTGTGCTGAACTTTTACCCTAATCCTAAGGTCTATCTAACCTCCACCCCTACCTTATACTATCATCCTTATGCCTATCTAATAACTGCTTAAATGCCCCTAATGAGGCCAACTCCACTACCTCTCTCAACCTTTCCTTGTAAGACCTTCCCTTCATTCCAGGCAACATCCTGGTAAATCTCCTCTGCACCTTTTCCAATGCTTCCACATCTTTCCTGTAATGAGGCAACCAGAACTGGACACAATACTCCAGATGTGGCCGAACCAGGCTTTTGTATAGCTGGAGCATAACTTCACAGCTCTTGAACTCAATCCCTCCATTAATGAAAGCTAACACACCATACGCCTTCTTAACAACTCAATCCAACTGGGTGGCAGTTTTCAGGGAACTGTGGACATGAACCCCAAGATTCCTCTGCTCCTCCACCCTGCCAATCTTTCCGTTAACCCTGTATTCTGCTTTCAAGTTTTTCCTTCCAAACTGAATCACCTCACACTTTTCAGGGTTAAACTCCATCTGCCACTTCTCAGCCCAGATCTGCATCCTATCAATGTCCCTTTGTTACCTAGAACAGCCCCCCACACTATCCACAATGCGATCCACCTTCGTATCGTCCACGAACTTACTAATCCACCCTTCCACTCCTTCATCCAAATCATTTACAAAAATCACAAATAGAAGAGGACCCAGAACAGATCTGTGTGGTACACCACTCATAACTGAGCACCATGTTGAATATTTTCCGTCCACTACCACCTTTTGTCTTCTTATATATGCGCATAAGGCACTAAAGGCATCAGGACAACTAATATACTAGATTTTATTATCAGAGGCATAGCCTTCAGACTAGAAGGTTATACTGAACTTGTACAGGATATTAGTTGGGCCTCAGTTGGAGAACTGTGTACAATAGGAAGGAGGTGAAAACACTGGATAGAGTGCAGAAGATTTTTAGGGTAATCGTTCCAAGGATGAGAAACTTGAAGATAGAGTGGGGAAGTTGAGGCTGTTTTCCTTGGAGAGTAAAAAGCTAAGAGGAGATTTGATAGAAGATTTCAAAATCAGGAGGGGCCAAAAAGCATAGAAAGGGAGAAAATATTTCTACTCATGACAAGATCAAAAAGGAAATGACATAGATATAAGGTCACTTCCAAAAAAAAACATATTTGATGTGAGATTTTTCTCTGAGCAAGTGGCTAGGCTCTAAAATATACAGTACGGAACTGTGGTGGAGGTAGGTTCAGAGGGCATTGGATGATCATTTAAATCTGCAGGGTTGCACAGAAATGGCTGGAGAATAGCAGTAAGTGATAATGATGAGTTGCTGTGGAAATGATGAGCCATTTGGTTTCTTTCTGCATCTCAACATTTCTGTGATTTTGTGAAGATTGTTTTTGTTTAAAATCATGAGATCTTGTGGCATTTCCCTACCAATTAATTGTTGAATGCGCTGGTTTCCTTTTTAGATGCTATTGGCTCCTGACAGGATTAGAACAATTAGCAGGGTCTGTGTACAAACTCACTCTGGGCCCAGAGATCCCATGAATGAGGAGGTTGTCTTTCATCACTTTGACTTGCCAAACAATGTAAATTATAATACCTCAAACTTGCTTCAGAAATTTTTTATAGAATTTGTTGGCTTATCTGGATACATATTAAATCTACTACAGCTTGATTTAAATGCTTTTAGAGCAGGCATTCAATTCAGCTCAGATATAATATGTTCTGAGGAAGGGTCACCGGACACAAAACATTACCTCTGATTTTTTCTGCACAGATGCTGCCAGACCTGCTGAGCTCTTCCAGCAACTTCTGTTTTTGTTCATAATATGTTGGCACATGGTTATGTAGAAATTACAATAGAACCGCTCAATATTTATACCTAAAATTGTTTTAATGTGAAAGCAGTAGCCCCTGCTCAGACATGACCCTGATTAGTAATGATTTGGTACGGTATCAGCAACATGTCCTTTGTTGAACCAATAAACCTTATAAAGGGAAAACAAGTTGAGGAGGGGACATTGAGAGTATGAGGGAGAAATGAGCTACCCCTGACCTGGAAACATCACTCAGCTCTGAGATTTGTAATGGATCATAAAATGTCTTCATCAGATACCCACAGTCCTGCCTCTTAACAAACCTCATCAAAACCCAACCAGCTGCCACTAATCTTTTCTGCTTGAAGGCTTTCTGAAAGGGTAAATGAGCTGCCAAACTTGGATAATGGAATTGTAATTGCCAATTAAAACCTGTGCTGTTAATTGTGTTGGTTAATCATTTGAATGCTCTGTCTTGCTCTTTGTTTTTGCAATTGATTCATAGCATAAACAAAAGGCAGACAAACTGAGAAAACGATCTATTGACATACACAGGGAAAAAGAGAAAAATAATCAAAAACAAAAAAAAACAAAAAATTGCTGAAAAAGCCCAGACAACAAGGTGCAGAGCTGGATGAACACAGCAGGCCAAGCAGCATCATAGGAGCAAAAAGGCTGACGTTTTGGCTTGGCCTGCTGTGTTCATCCAGCTTTGCACCTTGTTGTCTCGGATTCTCCAGCATCTGCAGTTCCTACTATCTCTGAAAAAGCCCAGTCGGTCTGTGGAGAGAGAAGCAAAGTTAATGTTTCTTGTCAGAACTAGGACATTAGAGGCATATTTGGACAACGCGTGGCTTGAACTCACCGTTGGTGTGAGGGATAATTTGTACATGATGAGGATAGTTGTATTGTAACATTTTATTTACATCAATCTCTGTTTCTCCATCCATTAAAAATGCTTTGCTTTATTAAGTGAGAAGCTTGCTGGAAAAGAGTCATCTCAATGAATTGTGACTGAGCTGGCCCACAAGGTAATACATTTCAGGCAACACAGGATGGAATCATTTCTTTTATCTTAAAAATGCTATGCTACATCCTTTTCCCATGTACTGAGTGCATTGTCATCTGAGTTATCATCATCTTCCATCGGCCAACATCATCAAAGAAAGCTGACAAATGAGCCATTCATCATATTGTTGTTTATTGGACCTTGATGATGCAGATTGACAGTTGTGTGTACCGAAGATAGAAGTGGGAGTTTTGTGGTATATTGTTAGTTAGTGACGACATTCTGGGTTTAAATCTCACCTGATCCAGAGCTATATCAAAACTTATTTAGACAGTTTGATTAAAATATTTACTTAAATTAGAAGTACCTTCACTTCATCTGCAGCTGCAATAATGCAAATCTCATCCTTATGATTTGGATGAAAATATAGGAGGCATGGTCAGCAAATTTGCAGATGACACCAAAATTAGTGGTGTAGTGGATAGTAAAGCAGGTTATTTAGGAGTACAATGGGATCTTGATTAACTGAACCAGTGGACCAAGGAATGGTAGGTGGACTTTAACTCAGATAAAATCCAGGTATTGCATTTTGGTAAGACAACTTGTAGGGCCCTGGGCAATGTTTTCAAACAGAGAGACCTACGTGCGTATGTACATAGTTTCTTGAAAGTGGTGTCAGAGGTAGACAGGGTGGTGAAGAAGGCATTTGATCCACTTGTCTTCATCAGTCAGAGCATTGAGCACAGGAATTGGGATGTCATGTTACAATTGTACAAGATATTGGTAAGTGCACATTTGGAATACTGCACACCAGTCTGGTTGCACCGTTGTAGGAAGGACGTTATTAAACTGGAAAGGATGCAAAAAAAGATTTACAAGGATGTTACTAAGACTGGAATGTTTGAGTTGGTAAGGAGAGGCTGGATAGGCTGGGACTTTTAACCCTGAAGCATAGGAGGCTGAGCAGTGACCTCATAAAGATGTATAAAATCATGAGGGGCATAGAGAAGGTGAATGACCAAGTCTTTTCTCCAGGGTAGAGTCCAAAACTAGAGGGCATAGATTTAAGATGAGATAGAAAAGATTTAAAAGAGATCTGAGGGCAAACTTTTCACACAGAGATTGGTGCGAAATGGAACGAGCTGCCAGAGGAAACGGTAGGGGTGGGTACAATTACAACTTTTCAAAGACATTTGGACAGGTACATTGGTAGGAAAAGTTTGGAGGGATAGGGGCTAAATGCAGACAAATGGGACTAGTTCAATTAGAAAACCTGGCGGGCATGGCTGAGTTGGGCTGAAGGGCCTGTTTCCATGCTGTATAACTCTATGACTATAAGACCCTTAAAGCCGATGAGCTTGGAATGAAAAAACAAACATTTTGGAAATAACCAGAATGTTGGTATCATTGACAACATATGCAGACAGAAAAATAAACATTTTTAAAATTGAAATTTACAGAGATACAATAATTTTTAGGAGAAGAAGAGAACTTAGGAAAAAGCGAAGGGAGAAAAGATAGAAGTTCAGGTCTGCTTTAGGGTAGAAGGCAGGAGGTATTAAAGGACAAAATAGATGATAGTGCAGCGCTCAATAAGATGGTAATTGTATCTTTAATAGTCAAGACGCAAATGTTGGACTAGAACACATTTACACACCAGTAGTTTAGTTTTGCAACATAGGAACAGGAGTAGGCCATTCAGCCTATTGAGTCTGCAAAAAGCATCCCACCCAGACCCAGGCCTCCACCATATCCCTGTAACCCTGCATTAATCATGACTAAGCTACCTAGCCTACACATCCTTGATAACTACAAACAATTTAGCAAAGCTAATCCACTTAAACTGTGTATCTTTGGACCTTGGAATGAAACTGAGCAACTGGAAAAAAAACACAGAGACACAAGGAGAACACTCATACTCCATACAGAGAGTCACCCAAGGCTGGAATTGAATCCGGTCCCTGATGCAGTTGGGTAGCAGTGCTAACCACTGAGCCACTGTGCCACCATGATGAATGATTTCCCATGATAAATTCTTCTGAATCTGATTGTAATAAATCCACATTTGTTTCAGCCAAATTGTACCTTTGTTACATAGGGTTTTACAGTACAATTCTTTTTTAACTAAATTGCTTTAATAGTCTATTCTTCCTTTCCTTAGTAGTTCCTCACCCTTCCAATCCTCAGAACTATTACTGTTTCTGGCAAACGTTAAAGGTTTTTTCTTTTAATTTTCTACCATCCTGAACTTCCTTTCTTAGCCATGATTGACTGACCTTTTTTTAAAAATTTTTACACCTTGAAGGAATGTTTAGTTCCTTTAAATTATGCAATAGTTATTTACGTTTTATCTACTGCCTGTGTACAGTCATGGTTTTTAATGCATTTTTCCAGTCCACCTCAGCCAAGTTGTGCCTCATGCCTTCATAATTTGTTCCCTACTGATCAAGAATTGATCTCTGCCCTCACAGCTCTCTACAGCAAGGAATTCCAAAGTCTCACAATCTACTGAGAAAAGAAATTCCTCCTCATCTCAGTCTTAAGTTGGTGCCCCTTAATTGTTAGTCTATGCTCTGTGCTCCTAGATTCTTCCATGAGGGGAAACATTCTCTCAGCATTTACCCTGTAAAGCCCCTTAAGTCTCCTATATGTTTCAATGAGATCACTTCTAATTCTTCTAAATTCCAATGAGTGGAGTCCCAACCTGTTTAACCTTTGTTCATAAGACAATCCCTCTACATCAGGATCATCCTAGTGAACCTTCTCTAAGCTGTCTCTAATGAAATTATATTTTTTCTTAAATAAGGGATGAAAACTGCCCACAGTACTCTAGATATAGTCTCACCAGAACCTTGTACAGTTGCAGTTGGACTTCCCTGCTCTTATACTTGTCTCTTATCAGTCCAAGCCTAAATGTTGTCTAGCTCTTGCTGCATATTAGCGTGGACTGCTTCAGTATCTGAGGAAATGCAAATAGTATTATCAATGTGGAATCATAACTGAGCCTCCCATTCACCATGTATCACCATTGGATGAAAAGTAAATCATTGACCAATGTCAGTGATGACTGCTACTAGTGCTCCCTCCAATCCTTAGGCGTCAAAGTTGGAACAATAGGCTGCTTTTGGTTTCCTGGCATTTTCGCGAGGCAGTGACAAGGGAAGGGGAAGAACCTGCTAGGAAATTGTTGCAAATATGTAAACTTATTTATCCTGTAAATTCATCTGGAGTTAAGAGAACTACCAGATTTTTGCTAGGCTAATGCCTATTCATGGCCTTGGAGGTGGCAATATATCGCCCTTCCAACTTCCTAATAATGATCACTGTATTTTTAAAATTATTCATTGTGTGAATGACTTTGAGGCATTTTGACAGTATGATGAGTCCCTATATGTATGCAAATAGCAGTATTTATTCCTCTCCACTCATTAACACAAAGTAGAATGGGCTCCTTTAATCTAATTTTTTGATTGCATCAATGTGTTTAATTTACAATTGCTCAATAGTCCTTCACAGTTGCTTGGTATTCTGTGAATAAGATGATAATAAAACAAATGTAATTTAATAGGAAATTGAACAGAATAATGCACAATATTATGGATGGTCAGGAGTAAGTAATAAGGCTGTAATTTAATCAAGGGTTTCAGATCACATTTTCCAACAGCAGTAATGCACCTCAAATGATTTACGATTGGTACTTGAACACATACAGAAAGTACTTACTTTGTGCGCAGAATTTGTTTAGCCATGATATATCCCAACTTGGGTTTTTTACTTGAATACCTTTTTAGTTCTCTTCCCCCAACCTATTCCTGAGGATCTAGTTTCTATAGTCCACTAGCATTTCTCCAAGTCTTTGAGTGGTTTGTCTCATATTTGCACACTATGGGATGCATCGACGCTGGCAGACTCACAGCATTTCCATTATAAATTAAAAAGTCATAGGTTCAAGCTGCACTCTAGACTTAGATAATCAAGACTAACATACCTGTATAGCACCGAAGGTATGCTACATAGTTCCATAAATAAATCATTCAGTCCCTGGCCCTTCACTCTGGCACATGTGTAAGATGCCATGGTATCATTGAAGAAAAAGCACATGAGGCCTATCCAGTGTTTATTGCTCATCAGTACCACAAGGATGGGTTAGCTCCTTATTGTTGTTTGCTTTGTTGTTTGTGGATCTTGTATGCAAATTGCTTGTCACATTTCCGATTTCACAATAGTGATTAGATTCCAAAAGGATTTCATTGCTTGTAAATCAAGTTAGGACATCCTGATTTATGAAAGGAGCTACATAAATGCTGAGTTTATAAAATTACCAGACCTTGAATTTTCTCTCTCTGCGTCAGAGCAGAGTGAAAATTCAGTCGGATCATAATTACGAGCGCATATATTCTTTAAAAAAAGTCCAAAATTCTTCCTTCGTGGATGCCGAAACATTTTGGATCATTTACAATAATCCCTAAAAGCAAGCAAAAAATGAGGACTAAAACAACAGTGACTGAGAAAAAGAAGAGCTTTATCATACAGGAGCCTTTGGTTTATTAAAGGGTCATAACCGCAATATGAAAGAATTGGCTCTTTTAATTTGCCTGTGTTTAAATACATGACATAATGCAAACTGTATCAAAACCTGCATCAGGCCACTTGTGCTAGGCTTAGCTACAACAAAATGTAACAGACAACTTTTCTTTCGCGTCGCTCAATGTCACTAATTGTCTGTAGCAGTTTCTCTCTATATATTTTTTTCCTTCACTAATAATGTGAAATCAATATCCTACTGAAATGAACAGAAATACAGCAGTACAAAATAATGCAGTAGTCCAGATATGGCTGGTAGAATGTCCACACTCCTCCAAAAGGTGCACTGCAAAGACTCCCATATACTCCAATCTCCCTTGCAATCATGAATTGATGAAAACTTCCACTCTTCAGTGCAAACAGTCTGGATAAAGGTGCATGTTGTTGATTGTGATGGAACTGGGCTGTTAATGGCATTCTTATTTCATAATTACAGGTAAACAGACCCTGAAACATAATTCTGTATTTGTGGAGTTCTTCACATGATAAAAAATTTATCATATCTTTTAAAAAGCGAGGAAAGGTTTTTTTTTACTGAAAGCTGGTTTATTTTTGTTCATCTTCAATTTTAGTATGTTTATCTCACAACCTGTGAGATTAAATGTAAAATGAAGGATTCAAAGGATAGAATTTGATAGGTGACAAGGTTCCCAACCTCACCAAAAGACTTGGCAGAGCATGCGACCTCACCTATAGCAGCCTCCCTGTAATAAATTTCGTAAGGGAGGTAACAGCCAGCTGTACCACATTCTGCCATTAAACTCTGAAAACCATCTTTAAAAAATGCCTAGATTTGAATCAGATATTTTTAAGTATACAGATAACTGAAAAGGATGTTGCTTATGGGATTTCAACAATGCATAATGCCATTGAATGTCAAGGGACAATTCTCTGTTGCTAGATATGGTTACTATCTGCCATTTGTTTGGCATGAATGTTACTTGCCACTTTCCAGCCCAAGCCTGGATATTTAGAGGTTTAGAAAGTCATGCAGATTGAATCAGGCCCTTTGGCCCACTTGCTGATCAACAAACATCAAACTACACTAAGCCTATTGACCTGCATTTGATCCATAGTCTATTATGCCCTGGTATTTTAAGTATTTAAATAGATGCTTCTTAATTATTGTCCAGGACTACCATCTGAACAAATCTTATGCTGGTCTGAAAACATTAACTCTGTTTCTCTGTCCACAGATAGTGCCAGACCTGCTGAATTTCATCAGCATTTTCTATTCTCAATTAAGTTTTCAGTATCTGCAGTATTTGGCTTTATATTGTAATAACATTAACTTGATAACACAGTATGTTACAAGGTAACAATATATCAAAAGAATAAAATATTACCATAAACTCATGTTCAAACCTTCTCTGTCTCAGTTAAGGAACTTATAATGGTTACTTGTTGACTGTTGTGCATTGAACAATATGCTTATTGTCACAGTGGAGGTAATAGCTGAAACAGCAAAACATTAATTCATGATCTCCACTGATATTTATCAACTCCCTTATACAGACAATATCATTTAACAGAGGATAACACGAGAAAGTCTAGAAAAAAAATTAAAATTGAAAAAGGTGTATAGAATTTGACAAATAACAGTCTTTAAAAGAATGCTAAATTTAATCATACTATTTTTGCTTCAACTTCTAAAATGAAGTATTTGCCCACTTTTTAGTTTTCAGCAGTAACATTAATGAATCTGTACATATGTAACCTATGTAATTAATCGTAATTGTGTCATTTGTAAAGTAAAGGAAATATCAGAGCTAGATTTAAACAGACTCTAAACGTTTTGTTTACGTGTGAGCATGTGTGTAACATGTGTATGCATATTTGCTTGAATCAGTGTGGATCTGGTTGTATGCATTGTTATATGTATGTATGTGTGTATATTTCTGTATTTTAGGTATATTTTTATTGAATGTGTGCATGTTTGCTGCTTCCATCTAAATATGTCAGAGCTTTCCTCTGTGTCAGATTGTGCATGAGTGACTCTTTATGAGTTTGTAGATGTGTGTGGATGATTGTATTTGTGAGATTTTATTTGTGAGTGTGAGATTGTATTTGTGAGTGTGTTTGCATTAAATTGGAATTTGTATGTGAGATAGAAGCAGATTTGCCATCACTGTGCCACTAGAAGGTGCCCAAGTTATTATCAAGAGATGTCAAGAGATGTCAAGTGCTGTGAAGCATTTTGACTTACAGCCAATCCTTTGTACCAAATTCTCCAGTCAATGAGACTGACACCCCACACTCATAGTTCTGGTTAAGATGCCATACTTGAGTTAAAGCAGGCATTAAGATTTAATGAGGAATTGATCAGAGCATCAATAAGGAAATTTAACTGCTCAGAGGAGCATCTCTACTACACATTATCCCTGTCAGCTGGACGTGCTTTGGAATTTTCTGAGCAAGACAGAGGATGATCAAAATCCTTATACTTTGGGACCAAAACATCTGAATCTATTTTTTTACATTTTTTAGGATAAAAGCATTGAATCCATTTATGTATTTATTTACAGTTATAAAGTAATTATTTAGCAACAATTTTGAAGATTTTATCCTTTTTCTTCTTCTCCTTTCCTTTAAAATCTCATTCAGACCCTTCCTGTTAAATTATCACTGCATTTAATGGCCAGCAGCAATGCTGTGTGTTTGCTTCAGTCATTAACACTTTCTCACTGTTGTCATCGCCTTGAGAATAAATGCACTTGGACCCAGCAGTAAGAGCAGTAAATCACTTTGTTTCAATCATTTTAGATTTGTCCTTGATCATCCAGTGAATAACATTGGAAAACATATAAATTTTAGCTTGAGACTTCACCCAATCAAGCCATATTGGCCTTTCTCAGTCATCCTAACTTTACAACCTTTTCTCACAGAAAATCGCAGTAATTTTATTACAAGTCTCCATCATATCTTCACCGGCTCTACAAATAAGCATTGCACCTAATACAATTCCCTCATCTTCTGCCCATAGCCCTGCACATTGTTCCTTGTCAGATAACAGTCTAATTTCCTTTTAAGTTCCTCAATAGAATCTACCTCCACCAAACTCATTGGTAGGTGCATTCCAGACCTTAACCATCACTGTGTGCAAAAGGTTTTTTTCATGTCCTCTTTCCTTCTTTTGCCAATTACTTTAAACTTTAAGGCTCTTGTTCTTGATGCTTTTATTAGTGGAAACAATTTTCTCCTATCTATTCTGTCCAGATTTTTAATACCTCTTTCAAATCTTGTCTCATCTCTTTCTTCCCAATGGAGAGAAATTCCCATCCTTTTGAATAAAATAAAGAACTGGGGATAATGGAATTCTGAAACAAAAACAAATTGCTGGAGAAATTCAGCGGGTCTGGCAACATCTGTGGAGAGAAAGCAGAGTGAACATTTCAGATCCCGTGTTCTGACCAAGGGTCACTGACCCGTAACATTAACTCTGCTTTCTCTCCGCAGATGCTGCCAAACCCATTCTTTTGAATCCTTTTACATATTGTGAGTTCCTCATTCCTGAAACCATTCTTTTGAATCTTTCCTGCACCCTCTTTCTGATGCCTTCACATCTTTCCAAAAGTGTGATGATCAGAACTGCATGCAATACTCTAGTTGAGGCTGAACAATTGTCCTATAAAGTATAACATTACCTCCCTACTTGTACTCAATGTCTCTGTTAATAAAGACTAGGATTCCATACGTTATATTAGCTGCTGCCACAACCTTTTGAGATAACAAGGTGTAGAGCTGGCTGAACACAACAGGCCAAGCAGTATCAGAAGAGCAGGAAAGCTGACGTTTCGGGCCTAGACCCTTCTTCAGAAACTAGGCCCGAAATGTCAGCTTTCCTGCTCCTCTGTGGCCTGCTGTGTTCATCCAGCTCTACATCTTGTTATCTCAGATTCTCAGCATCTGCAGTTCCTACTATCTCTCCACAACCCTTTGTTGTTTCCCTTTAACCTTTTATCTAACTGTAACAAGTTGCATTTATAAAACACTGTTAACATAGTAAAGCATTTCAAGGAGCTATGCAGGAGCAGATACAAATGAGTATGAATCGGATACAATATGACAACAAGCTACGTTGGTTGATAATATATTTCAAGTGACCAAAAGTTAAGAGGTAGGTTTCAAGGGAATCTTAGGTAGGTGAGCCAGAAAGGCTCAGGAGGGATATTCTATAGCTTCTAAACCTAGTGAGCCAATTATAACCTATTCTGAAATGTTGACAGTGATTGTTGACTGCCTCAGTGATTCCTATAATATATCTATGATATATATAAAAGTTTTCTTCCTGTTCATTACCTTTAATTTCTTCAATTTAATCCCAGATTATTCCATGGCACTTCCAATCACTGGGGCGATCTATGTCTATCTACACTGTATATCACTTCATAATTCTAAATAGTTCCATCAAATTATCTTTCCTAATTCTAGATCAGTAGATAACTGAGCTGATCACAAGTTCAGTTCTTTGATCTGTGTTGAGTTGGTTGATCTCCACAGGACAGCAATGATGTCACACTTTGTCCAAATGCAATTGAGCAAGTAATTCCCCCGGTTTTTGTTCCTAACTCCTACCCAGCAATCTTTCTGGAAGTTGCGCATGAGTAGAAATCAGCAGCTGAGCATTCGAGAGATGATTTCTCACCTTAGCAGGCAGCTACTCTCATGAGTTTAGGATCAGTGAGGCAGTGATTACCTGAGCACCATATCTTGACCAGGAATACAGAATGCTTGCAGTGGATAGGTTTATCGAGCTTGGCTGGGCATCAGGAGGAATTGCTTTTCAGAGAATCATTGACCAGTGGAAAAGCAGTGAACAGGGGCAGTGAACGGGATTTTAAATCCAAAAAGCAGCAGAGAGATTTGTAAGAATAATGAATGTATCTACATAGAGAAGGAAGATGAGCCATTGGTGATTGTGTCTAAGAGTTGCCAAATTCTTCAAGAGCTTGCTTGGTAGTTCTGGGGTATTACCAGAAATTTGCCAGAAATACTCAGTAGCTACCAGCATCTGTGGAGAGAAAAGGATTTTACATTTCAGTTTGATTGCCTTTCATAGAATATGGAAGATAGAACAGTACGACACAGAAACAGCTCCCTTCAGCTTACCATGTCTGTGCAAAACAGGATGCCATTCTAAACCAATCCCATTTGTGTGCACATGGTCTATTCCCTGCATGTTCATATGTCTGTCTAAATGCCTCTTAGAAGTTGCTATCATATCTGCTTCTATCACCTCCTGTGGCAGCGCTTTCCAGGCACCTACCACCCTCTGTGTAAAAATTTGCCTTGTATATCTCGTTTAGACTCTTCCTCTCAAATTAAACCTATGGCCCCTAGTATTTGGGAAATACTGGGAAAAAGGCTCTGACTACCCACCCTATCCATCCCTCCCACAGTTTTACATAATTCTATCAGGTTGCCCCTCAGCCTCCGACACCCTAGCAAAAACAATCCAACTTAGTCCGACCTCTCCTTTTGGCTCATACACTCTATCTCAGTAAATCTATTTTGCACCCTCTCCAGAGTGTCCACAACCTTCCGATAGAATGGTGACCACAACTGCAGGCAATGCTCCAAATCTGGCCTAACTAAAGTTTTATACAGCTGCAAGGTGACTTGAGCAGAGAGATCTCGGTGTCTATGTGCTTGAGCAGAGAGATCTCGGTGTCCATATGCATAGATCACTGAAAGTTGCCACCCAGGTTGATAGGGTTGTTAAGAAGGCGTACGGTGTGTTAGGTTTTATTGGTAGAGGGATTGAGTTTCAGAGCCATGAGGTCATGTTGCAGCTGTACAAATCTCTGGTGCGGCCGCACTTGGAGTATTGCATACAGTTCTGGTCACCGCATTATAGGAAGGATGTGGAAGCATTGGAAAGGGTGCAGAGGAGATTTACCAGGATGTTGCCTGGTATGGAGGGAAGGTCTTATGAGGAAAGGCTGAGGGATTTGAGGCTGTTTTCGTTAGAGAGAAGAAGGTTAAGAGGTGACTTAATAGAGACATACAAGATGATCAGAGGATTAGATAGGGTGGACAGTGGGAGCCTTTTTCCTCAATGGTGATGGCTAGCACGAGGGGACATAGCTTTAAATTGAGGGGTGATAGATATAGGACAGATGTCAGAGGTAGGTTCTTTACTCAGAGAGTAGTAAGGGCGTGGAATGCCCTGCCTGCAACAGTAGTAGACTCACCAACTTTAAGGGCATTTAAATGGTCATTGGATAAACATATGGATGATAATGGAATAGTTTAGGTTAGTTGGGCTTTAGATTGGTTTCACAGGTCGGCGCAACATCGAGGGCCGAAGGGCCTGTACTGCGCTGTAATGTTCTATGTTCTATGTTCTATGTTCTAAATTTTATACTCAACACCCTGATTGTTGAAATCAAGTATGCCATATACCATTTTTGTTAATCACCTTACCCACTTGTGTTGCCGCTTTCAGTGTGCTATGCACTTGCATTCCAAATCCCTCTGAATACAATGCTCCTAAGGTCCTATCATTTACTATATACTTTCCTGTTGAATTTGACCTCCCAAAGTGCATTACCTCACACTTATGTGGATTAAACTCCATCTGCCATTTCTCCCCCAAACTTTCTGCTGTATTCCTTAACAACCTTCCTCACTATCGAAAACTTCACCAGTTTTTGTGTCATCTGCAAACTTATTAATAAGATCAACTATATTTTCATCTAAAGTTTTTGAGAAGATTTGTAGCTCGGGTTGTGGATGAGGCTGTAGACATGCTCGCTGAGCCGGTGGGTTTGGTTGCAAATATTTCCTCACCCTGCTAGGTAACTTTGTCAGTGTGCCTCTGGTGAAGCATCAGTGTTCTGTCCCACTTGTTATTTATATGCCTTAGTTTGTTGGGGTGTTTGGTACCACTTCCAGTTCTGTTTCTCAGCAATTGTACACAGGATCTAATTCAATGTGTTTGTTGATGGAGTTCCGGTTAGAATACCAGGCCTCCAGGAATTCCCTGGCATGTCTCTGTCTGGCTTGTGCAATTATGGATGTGTTGTCTCAGCTGAATTCATGTCCCTCATTGTCCATGTGTAGTGAGACAAGTGAGAATTGGTCATGTTTCTTGGTGCCCAGTTGGTGATGGTGTATCCTTATTGTCAATTTTCTTCTGGTTTGGCCTATGTAGTGTTTCTCACAGTCCTTGCATGGTATTTTGTATATTACCCCAGTTTTGCTGGGTTTGGGTATGGGATCCTATACATTTGTCAGTAGCTGTTGCAGGGTGGTTGTTGGTTTGTGGGCCATCCTGATACCTAGGGTTCTGAGTAGTCTTGTGGTCATCTGTGAAATGTCCCTGATGTACGGTAGGGTGATTAGTGGGTCTGGTCGTGTTGTGTCTTCCTGTTGTGGTCTGTCTCGGAGGTAATGGCGGATTGTGCTTTTTGGGTATCCATTCCTTTTAAAGACTCCATATAGGTGCTGCTGTTCTCCTCTGCGTAGTTCCAAGTTGCTGCAATGTGTTGTGGCTAGTTTAAATAGTGTCCTGATGCAGCTCCTTTTGTGGGCATTTGGGTGTTTGCTAGTGTAATTGAGTATTTGATCCGTACATGTGGTCTTTCTATATAAGCTAGTCTGGAGTTCCCTGTTGTTTTTGCATTCTATCATTATGTCCAGGAAGGGTAGTTGATTGTTGTTCTCTTTTGCTTTTGTGAATTTTATCCCAGTGAGGATGTTGTTTATGTGTCGGTGGGTTTCTTCTAGATTTATGTGTTTGATAATCATGAAGGCATCATCTGCATATCAGACCAAGAGTTTGGGTTGTATAGTGGGGAGCACTGTCCATTCTAACCTTTGCATTACTGTGTCTGTGATCAGTCCTGATATTGGGGATCCTATTGGTGTTCTGTTGACTTGTTTGCATATGATGTCGTTAAAGGTGAAGTGGGTTGTGAGGCACAGATCTAGTAGTTTCATGGTAGTGTCCTCATTGATGTTGCCTGCCTTCTTGATTTGTCCAGCAGTGTGGCAATTGTCTCTTTGGCTAGGTCCATGTTTATGGATGTAAATACTGCTGTTACATCCCAGGATATCATCATCTCATCCTCTTCTCTCCTGGAAGTGGTACCAAACACCCCAACAAACTGAGGCATATAAATAGCAAGTGGGACAGAACACCAACGATCCACTGGAGGAGCACTGATGATTTTACCTAGCAGGGTGACGAAACGTTTGCACCCAAACCCACCAGCTCGGTGAGCATGTCTACAACCTCTTACATTTTCGTCTGAATAATTGATATATACACATATATATAAAGAACAGGGTCCCAACACTGATCCTTGCAGAACACCACTGGTCACAGACCTCCAGTCAGAAAAGCATTCCTCCACAACTACTCTCTGTTTTCCAATACCAATCCAATTTTTTATGCAACTTACCAATTCACTGTGATCCTATGTGACTTGGTAAAGTCCATGTAAACTATATCCACTGCCCTACCTTCACTAATCATCTTCATCACTTCCTCAAACAACTGAGGCAAATTTGTAAGACAAAACCTCCCTTGTCAAAAGCCATGCTGGCTATCCTGAATAAGTCCATTCTTTTCCAGATCTGAGTAAATCTTGTCCCTAAGAATCTTCTCCAATAATTTCCCTACCACTTATATAAGGCCCACCTGCCTACAATTTCCTGAATTATCCCTGCTGCCATACTTAAACCAAGGAACAACATTGGCTATTCAGAAACAAAAGGAGAAATTGCTGGAAAAGCTCAGCAGGTCTGGTAGCATCTGTGGAGAGAAATCAGGGTTAACGTTTTGGGTCAAGTTTCTTCAAAACAAGTGAGGCTGAGTCAGAAGCAATCACCGAGGAATGTGTTGAGGCAGTGGAAATGGATTTTAGCAAATACCTGGTCAAATACCAGGAGTGACAATGAAATTAGTGATGATGGACAACAAAAAAGATTGGAACAGAAATCCTGTTGGAGACAGGAGCAAAAAGTCTTCAAGGTGAGCATGCCAAGAAGAGATGTGACAAAGAGAGAAATACTAAATAAAAACCAAAAGAACTGCATATGCTGTAAATCAGGAATGAGAACAGAAATTGCTGAAAAAGCTCAGCAGGCCTGGAAGCATCGTGGAGAGAAATTAGAGTTAATTTTTCGGGTCGAGTGACCCTTCCTCACAACAAGTGAGTCTGAGTCGGACACTGTCACTAAGGAATGTGATGTGGCCGTGGCTAAAAAGGATGCAAGGATTTCTGTCAGGGGCCCAGCAATCTCCTTCCTTGCCTTCCTTAGTATTCTGGAATAGATCCCATCAGGCCCTGAAGACTTATTTACATTAATGCTTTTCTATCTGAATTTATAATACCTGAAACAGTAATTATTTCTCTCTGTTGTTGAATATTCCTAGCATTTTCTGTTTTTATTTTAGATTTCTAGCTTCAATGTCATTTTGCTTTCGATCACTCTGGGCCTTTTAGAAGAGGAATTTTCTTGTGATCCTTTTTTCCTAAATTGACTGAATTAGATATTATACAATTGATTGATTGATTGATTGTCACGTGTACCAGATTACAGTGAAAAGTGATGTTTACAAGTATAAGCAAAGCATAGTAGGCAAGAATGTACAGATCAAAGTTTGTAAAAAAAAACTTAGACAGAGGCATACAGGTTACATTGCACAGGGTGAGCACTAAGCAAGATCAACGTTAGTAAGATCAGCATTATTTAAGGCTAGACAGTCCATTCATCAGTTTAAAAACAGCTGGGAAGAAGCTGTTCCTGAACCTATTGGTGCGTATGTTCAATTGCCTGTATCTTCTGCCTAACAGAAGAGGTTGTAGGAGAGCATTACCGGAGTGCGATGGGTCTTTGATGATGTTGGCAGCCTTTCTGCGGCAGCAATCTGTATAAATGGAGTCCATGGATGGATGCTTGGCTTCCATAATGGGCTGGGCTGTCCACACAACCTACTGTAGTTTCTTACAGTCCTGGGCAGAGCAGTTGCCATACCAGGCTGTCATGCACCCTGACGGTATGCTTTCAATGGTATATCTGCAGAAGTTGGTGACAGTCCTTATGGGCATGGCAAATTTCCTGAGCTGCCTGAGGAAGAATAGGTGTTGTTGTGCCTTCTTGACTGTCACATCTACGTGGGAAGTCCAGGACAGGTTGTCGGTTATCGTCACTCTGAGGAACTTGACGCTCTCCACCCTCTTAACCTCAGTTCCATTGATGTAGATAAGGGCATGTTGTCCTCCTTTCTTTCTGAAGTCAATGATCAGTTCTTTAGTTTTGCCGATGTTGGGAGAGAGGTTGTTCTCATTGCACCATGTCACCAAGCCCTCTATCTCACCTCTATATTTTGACTCACTCGTTTTTAGATATCTGTCCCGCTACAGTGGTGTCCTCAGCGAACCTGTAGATGATGTGCATTTGGAATTTGGCAACACAGTCATAGGTGTACAGGGAGTACAGCAGGGGACTCAGGATGCATCCTTGGGGGCTCCAGTGTTGAGTCTTATTGTGGAGTAGGTGCAGTTAGCTATCTTCACTGATTGCAGTCTGTGGGTCAGAAAGCTGAGGATCAAGTTGCACAGGGCAGAGCCGAGACCAAGGTCATGCAGTTTTGCGATCAGTCTGGAGGGAATAATGGTGTTGAGGCAGAGAGACTTGATGGGCAAGGTAGTTTCCCAAGACTGACTATGGCCTCGCCACTGTGGTCTCACCAGAATGATTACTGACTCTGTAATTGTAATCTTGCCCTGAGTAATAATGTTGTGAGCTCAAGTGTCATCTCAGGACAGGAGCCCATGATTTAGCTATGCATTGTAGTACTGAAGGAATATTGCTCAGTAAGAGGCATCAGTTTTTCAAGAATATGTTAAACTGGGGCTCCATCTGCCCTCTCTAGTAGACTTAATTTATCCCAGGGCACTATTTTGCAAAAAGCAGGGTGATGGCCCCAGAACAAAAGCAAAATGTGACAAAATCTGAAAGTAAAGCAGAAAATAGTGGAAAGTTTCAGTGGGATAGACAGCATCTGTGTAGAGAGAAACAAAACTAAATCTTAAAGTCAACAACCTTTCATTAGAAGCTGAGTAAAGGCATCACACTAAAATGCGATCTCTGCAGCACCGTGGCCAATATTTATCCCTCAAGCAACATCAACAAAGCAAATAATCAAGGCTTTTATCTCATTGCAGACAAACAGGAGGCTGGAAGAACACAGCAAACCAGGCAGCATCAGAAGGAAAGGGGCAGTCAACATATCGGGTATTACCCTTCTTCAGTCCTGATTAATGCTGCCTGGCTTGCTGCGTTCTTCCAGCCTCCAGTTTGTTGACCTGGATTCCAGCATCTGCAGTTTTTTTTCGTCTCTAACCATGTTTTACCTCATTGCATCTTGTTTAAGTCTGTGGTGCTAATATTGCTGGTTGTGGTTTATATTGAAACTGACTACACTGCAAAAGCACTTCAAACAGGATTACATGAGGTCAGGAAAGGCAATATACAAAAAATATTTTTTTCTCTTCATGTTTTCTCAGTATAAGTGTATAGTCTAACCAGCAAGTGCCAGCCATAACAAAATTTCCTAGAGATCAAGGACTAATTTTAGCTCTAAAGCTTCTCACAAGCTCTTCACTTACTCTGCTAGATACAAGAATGGCAGGAAGATAGGAAAAAGATACAATTGGGTGATGTGTGTTGAAGAAAGCTTGGGTCACTTCTGACAAAAGGAAGTTGTCACTCTCCCAATGTGAGTAAGCTAAGTTCAGGGGTTTCGTCTAATGTACTGACATATGAATGGCAGATCCTTTCTGGTGAAGATCACTGACATGAATCTGTTATTCATGGATCCAGTTGAGCATTTTAACCTCTGAGGAAATAGTATGTGGCACACTACCAGCAGCTGTTTTGTTTGGGTATCACTGGAGTGACGAGAAGCTGCTTCAAGCTGAGGCTGTGTTTTAGGATATCCATGAAAGACTCTCATTTTCCAAAAAAATTGGAAAGAGAAACAGAAGAATGTAAAGCCACTTACGTCGGATCAGAAATTGATTGAGTGTGTTGCTGAGTTGCTGATAGATGTCATGTCATTCTGAGACCAAAGCTGGCAGACCATGTTTTGGGAATCCTTGCAAGAGCAGCTCTGTGTTTCCGCATCTCGTTTCTCTGGTGTTACAGTCAAACACTGAAGAGGATGGCCTCAGCTCAACAATGCCCTTCATCCTGTATAATATTCAGCATGTAAATAATGTGGTGGAATCCAAGGCCCTGCCTTGTTTCCTGTTGTGATCAGCAGAACTGTATATTGAATGAGTATAGCAGGCAGGCAATGTGACATCACTCATATTATGCTATCACTCAGGATGGATTGATATTCTTATGACTTTGTTTTTATTCTAACTTTAGCTAGACAAGGCATACAAACTCTGGAAAGAACATTGGGTTTACTTGGTTACCTTAGGTTTGGAAGTGACACCAGATTTTACATATAGTTTAAAATATTGGAAAAAGTAAAGAACAACCTTAAATTAATGCAAGGTGGTCCATAATGTCTTTGAGTTATCATGAATGTGAGTTTGAGGAGGATTATGTTTTAACCTGTCTCCTTTAAATTAAGGTGAAAAAGAACAGTCTGGATAAGTGGGATAGCGCTCATTCTAAACCTTTGAGTTCAGTTCCAACAACACAGAAGAAGTTTGACATCATCTAGGACAAAGCAGCCTGCTTTGATTGGCAATCCATCCTTAAACATTCATTCCAATCCATTACTCACACACTGTAAAAGCATGTGTACTATCCACAAGATGCACTGCAGAAATTCACGAACACTCCTAACCACCCTCCAAATCCATGATCATCGCCATTTAGAAAGGCATGGGCAGCAGGTACATGAGACAATATCTGCCTGTAAGCTTCCTCCAAGTCACCCACTATCCTGATTTGGAAATATATTGCTATTCCTTCAGTGCTGTTAGGTTAATAGGTCAGAACTCCATCCCTAACAGCATTACAGTTGTACCTAGACCACATGGATAGCAACAATTCAAAAAGTCAGCTCACTTTTCTCTTCTCAAGGGCACCTAAGAATGGTAAATCAATGCTGTTCCAGCCAGTGAGGCCTATTTCATGAACAAATTTAAAACATGTTAGAAATCAGCATCCTGCAGTGTGAAAGGCTGGAAGATTCTGACTCAAACCACCTTACCACTTTTCCACTGACTTAGTGTACTCAATTAAAGTTTATTCAGTCAGTTTGTCTGAAATCACTCATTCATATCAGTAGAAAAGCGTTCAATTAACGTGCGTAATGATCAGAACACAGATCCTGAGCTTAATTCCTGTCTTTGGACAGCTTTTGACTTTTAGAAGGTGGAAATCTTACTAACCCCGTTGATCAATAACTCTTGAAATGGCTCTGAAGACAGCATCAGGTATGACTACGGTGAGATTTGTTCTCGCTGCAGAGTGCAACTGGGCAATCTTATCCAGATCTTATTCTAACCGCCCGTGTAGTCTTGTTTCATTCATTTAAACATTTAAACGTTTATAGCCCCAGGCAAATCTCCAATCATTTATCATTATAGGATCAACTGTAGTGATTTTTCTCTCTCTCTCTTCCCCTCAGTGCCTCGATGGTATGTTCAGCTATTAACCTTGCTTAGCCTGGAGGCACACTCCTAACTGTTTCAGCCAAATACCATTTGTTCAACATTATTCCCAATCGTGCCTGGCTGACCTGATGTGTATTCCCAGCACTCGAGAGCAGTGGTAATAATTGTTTTTATTTATTTTTCTCTCCCTCTGTCAGCACATGGCCGGCTGGCATAGCAGTCCAGTCACCACTTTAAACTTTAACTCATTCCTCCCCACTGAAGAGGTTGAAGAAGAGAGACAAAAGGAAGAGGTGAGAATAAAAGAGAAATAAAAGGGACTGAAAGAAAAGTTTTCTTAGTGCCATTAGGCAACTGCCCAGAAAACATTGTGACTCACAATTAATTGTTTCTTCCCCTAAGCATAGGGAGATGACATAGGGATTTAACTGTAACGTTTTTGTGTCTATTTCATGGACCTACATAGATGCAGCTTTACCAAATTTAATTCAGGAATTCTGAATTGAGAGGAAACTTTTATTAATAGGCCCTGCAGGTGACTGACTGAACGACTGGACACCACATTTCAATATTGAAAGAAGCTCCTCTACGCTTTCCTCTATGGTCTTTCCTTGTCAGTGCCAGCAGTTCTTAAAGGAGGCCACTCCAAAAATAACTAGCAACATGAAGAACATTTTTAATATTTTGCAGGATCCTGGCTGCATAAAATAACAGTGAGCCTCTTTCACTCCTTTCAGAACATTTCCCCTCCTGTGCTGACTGCTGTTGTGAATAGACCCAGCCAAATTGAGTGACCCGTTAGTCCAGTGTAGGAGAGACTTCAAACTGAGCAGCACCTGATTTGAGAGTGTTTAATGTGAACACAGGAGAGCCAGATTTTTCCTTTTGAAGTGGGAGCTGAGAATTGGACTAATTCCAGATGTTGTGATCCTGCCTCCTGAGTGACTTTGCTCAATCATCATATTTCCACTCCATTGACTAGCAGAGGCTGCAGCTGGATCATTGTCTCCCAAGATAGTAGGAACTGCAGATGCTAGAGAATCTGAGATAACAAGGTGTAGAGCTGGATGAACACAGCAGGCCAAGCCATTTCTGAAGAAGGGGCTAGGCCCGAAACTTCAGCCTTCCTGCTCCTCTGATGCTGCTTGGCCTGCTGTGTTCATCCAGCTCTACACCTTGTTATCTCATTGTCTCCCAAAGCAGGATGGGGTTAGAAACAGAGGCAGCTCGCTATAATGAGGCAGACATATTAGAAGTTCCACCTCCATTCCCTGTTTCAATACTCTGTTCTGTAGACAAGTGCGAATACCCTAACCTGATCACCAACCCCATTCCACTAACCATTGCTGGGGATGGGAATAGGAGCATGATGTCCACATACAGGTTCCACCCACCCCTTTTTCCATCCACCTCATGTGGAAAAGTCAATGGGTGGCATTTCCGCTTTTGAGGTTAAGTATCATGCAGGCAAAAAAAAACAGCAGGAGCGACTTTTGCTTAGATGTGTGTCAAATTTTCTCATGTGATGACATCTTTTAAAACTCATGAAATATCTGCACACGGATCCAACACCTGATATGACTGGTGGGTGGGCAGGAGGTTCTGGTCCCTGCTGTGACAAATTCACCACCTCCCCAAAACCATATTTTAAAAGGCAGATGGACAGCACTTCACTCCTGGTATTCCCAGGACCATCAATGGATCTTGAATCCTGTCCCCCACCCAGCCCTAGACATTGCAGAGAAGAAGCAGAGGCAGCCCTGAAACATTGCGACTGATCCCTAGAGTGGTTCCTGGAGATAGTGTTTGAGGGCAGGGACATCCTACTCCTCAGGAATAGCTACCAGAGGCCATCCTACATGATGAAGGCAGTGTAGTGGAGGTAGCTGAGGCAGTCAGTGCATTATTACCTGGAGATGTGACTGGGTGCAATTTTGGAAGAGTATCAAAGATCCCTATGGTGTGCCAGAATAAATATTGCTATCTATTAAATCCTTAAAGGCCCTGTAATGGTGTCCTACCATTGTAAACCTGTCGCTGTAAAGAATGAAGGCTACACAACACCTTGAATGACAGATATCTCATGACTACTCAGTGTCTCTCATTTCATTGCACCACCCCATGCTGGACTAAGAGCAACACAGTAGTAGTAAATCTCAAAGGAGTACGTATCTGGTTCACACTTTGAATGCGAAAGAACTGCAGCACTTAGCAGCTCACACGTCATCAGCTCACGCACCATTCATCACTGCCAGGAGAACCTACACATCAAAATGTTCTCACCCTAGGCTTGAGTGGGCCAAGGACATCGCCTCAAAGGTCATTGAGCGTCAACATCTGCTCTTGTTATTAAATGCAAAGTGTCAATGTGATCAGGTTCCTCCAACTCAGCTGAAGCTGTAAATGTCATAACCAGCTGGAATGGTCAGAACACAAAGATGTAAGAACATTGAAGTCACTTTGGGTGTATGGATGCCAACCTTTTCCAAATAACTTAATGTACCATTAATTTCTACATTCTTATAGTCGTATACAATCTGCATATATATCTGATATTTGCTTTCCCTTTTGGCATATCTTCAGTATAATTATCCTGTAGACACTCATGCACTGGAATGCAATGTTGCATTGAAGAGCTCATGTGTACAGGATAACAAAGTATGGAGCTGAAGGAACACAGCAGGCCAGGCAGCATCAGAGGAGCAGGAAAGCTGACGTTTCGGGTTTGGACCCTTCTTCTGGACCCATTTCTGAAGAAGGGTCCAGACCCAAACGTCAGCTTTCCTGCTCCTCTGATGCTGCCTGGCCTGCTGTGTTCCTTCAGCTCCACACCTTGTTATCTTCGACTCCAGCATCGGCAGTTCCTACTATCTCATGTGTACAGGACTTATCCAGGAGGAGGAAACCTTTCATAGCTGGGAAGCTTCAAGATTGTGTTACATGAGTCAATCAGCATGGTGAGGCATCTCTGCACCTCTGTGACAGATTAATGTCCCTTGCAAACAAAGGCCTGTGTGATACAAGCATTGCTCCCAGGTAAGCCATAGAACTCCATTGTGTTGCTCTGGCTATCAAGCAGAACGGAAGTTTATTGGTGCAAAGGGAATAAAAAAATGTACAGCATATGACAAAGCAGAACAACGTAAAGATTCATTGCAATACAACAAGCTTTTCCTTGAGAGCAGTGAGGCCTTATGCATCACTTCCGAGTGTCTACAAATGTTCATGCAAAGTGACTAGTTCCGAAATCTACTCACTCTTAGTATATCATGAGCCTGTCGGCCTTGTCTTCTTATTGTACTGCCCTGAGACTGTGCTGTCATGACAGCTCCCTGGATGGTGGATGCATAGCTACAGGAAATGTTGCCTGTGGTCACAAACATATTGGACATTAAGAGAGTGAAGTCCCTTCCTGTTCAGGGGACTGGCTGGATAATATGAAGGAGCTTCGAGTGCCATGTATGTGCAGTTGATTGCCGCTTGCACTTGAAGGAACCCAGCAATACCTGGAAGTCTCATGTCTTGGGAAGCTGGTCTCTCTGGGGCCATAGTGAACAACACAAACTGAATTGCTTTCCTGTATAAGGCATCGTAACCTCTTAATGCCCCTGTAGGCTGCCAATTGGAAGATGTCACATAAGTGCCCAATTGAGCTTTGAAAGGAGCCAATGGTGAGGAGGCGCAATACTGCTATAGCCTTCAGCCCCATTGGACACAGCACTTCCTCTTGAGCTAAGAGATTGCAGATTTGCTGCAGACCGTGGCAGATGTAAGGGATGGTTTCTTGAGTCATGCTAAGATATCTGCTACATTGTCTTTCACTCAACTGAAGGTACCAAACCTCCTTCTGTACACCCTTTCAATGCAGAATGGTCATTGTCACTGATGATTCTGGTTCCCCTCTTCATGTCCTGCTTGCTTATCCATAACTGCACCCCTCTGAGCCTTATGCCTCTGATTCTGCTGTCACAACTCTTCCCTTCTTTCATCCTCTTAGTCTTATCAATGCAAAGAAAGCTGTTGGTTCAGTGGTTCCACCATGTGGTATGGAATTACTGATCTGTAAAGAAAGAGCAGGAATGCAATGTGTGCTTTATCTTAATCCATGGCAACTTTGGGCCCTTATAAGGTGGTTCCTGTCTTGAATGAGAGCTTGCTCTGCCCCCACTGAAACATGGAGAGGTGCCCTTTAGATAACCCATGATTGATACTGTTTCTTGTACATGCTTTTGATCTTATCATTCCGACATACATGTACTAAATAGTGCAATGTGAATCTATTTGCCTTTCACTAGACCCTGCAATGCAGCCCTTGACATCAGAAGGTTTGGCCTGGCATAATGGTTTCATCCCTAAACCCTTATCACTCAGTTGGACAGGCACCTGAATGGTCCTGCTGATGATTGCACATTAATTCTCCCATCCTGAACCTACTCTTACCCTGATCATACTTCCATTGAGATTCCCATGCCTGACCTCACTCTTACCTACAAGGAATTCAGTTCCAACAATCTTTCTTCTGCCACCATACCTCAACATACTTAACTCGATGAGTTCCTTGCCCTTAGCATCCAGCTCCCCACATTTCATTATCTCCCTTGGTCCATGACTCTTACTCTTCTCTCTGCATCCCAGTTCACTCCCTCCATTCTGCAGGATTTCCTCAATGCCCCCAAATATTTATCCTTTAAGTTTCATTCTCTACTTTTCCTTACCACCCAGCCCAACTCACCGTGAACTTCTTTGGTTTTTCCTCCTTTTAGCTCAAACCCTCATTTGGTTAATCCCCAGTTTAATTTGCTTCCCCTTTTAATTTAATCTCCGCTTACCTGGTCCAGTTATGTATGCTGAAATTAGGCAGTCTGGCTGCCTTGTTCAGATAGGCTAATGGGCCTGTTCAACCTTCATCCCTAACATTGTAACTGTTTAAATGAAGGCTGTGCATGTGTGAGACTTCTCACCAATTAATGAGCAAAGAGTTGCTCCATCCCCAGAACTGTAAGAAATGGCTTCGTTCTGAGACTACTGTCAGAAGAACTGGAAGAATTAATTGACCCTGTCAGGTATATGCCTCGTTTACATAGCTGGATTTGCGAACAAATGTATTCCCCATTTTTCATTCATGAAATTCTGGGGTCTTGATAAGAATTCATGATATGCTGATGAGTGCAAAACTGGTTCACACCAATCACAGTCAGGAAACCCAAGCTGCCTGAAACATTCTGAGAATTTACTGGCCAAAGTTGAACCGTCCACCAGAAAACTGACATTTTGCTTCCCACCCAATGAAGTACTCCCAAACCCACACCCTGTCTCCCCTCGCTAAATCTGTGGGTGGGCCAGGAAATTTCCACCCTATCCCCTAGAGTTTCGAACAGAAATCATCACCATTCCCAGCATGAGATGGATGTGAAAAGAAATGAATGAAACTCAGGACTTTCCATGAAATGGTGAAGATGGAGCTAGCAGAGTTATCCAGAATGAGGAGATTAGGATAATATAAATACAGAAATAAATCCATTGGCACATTGGTACACAATAGGCATTACTTTCAATTGTTATTGAGGAATGAGTGAGAAGGTTTGAAAATATACCCACAAATAAATGATGGGAGCAGAATTCATGCCTTTCAAAGGAAAGTGAGTAACTATTTGCAAAACAAAATGTTTGAAGGATATAGGGAATGTTCATGGACTACAACTGGATGTTGTCATATGAAATTTAATGATATTTCTTGTTACATGGGAAATTGAATACAAAGCACATCTTATGCCTTTTTGGCTAGGTGTCAATTTCATTGAGTTTCATGGAGAGTTTCTCTTCATGGAGCCTAAGGAATTTTTTGATGTACTTTACCAAACTCACCCAATAGCTATCTAAATCTCTTATCTGATTTTAGCCCCATTCTACCACTATCTATATCCGGTAACAACTCACTAATTCCATGGTATTTCGGAATGGACTGGTACTATCATAACACTGATGCAATCTTTAAAAGATTGTTGTGCACTCCAATAAGCACATGGCATAGTGGTTCAGCGGTTAGCACTGCTGACTCATAGCACTAGGGACCTGGCTTCAAGTCCACCCTCAAGCGACTGCCTGTGTGGAGTTTGCACATTCTCCATGTGTCTGCATGGGTTTCCTCCAGGTGCTCTGGTTTCCTCCCACAACCCAAAGATGTGTGGATTGGCCATGCTAAATTGCCCATTATGTCCAGCAGTGTGCAGGCTAGGTGGATTAGTCATGGGAAATGGGTTACAGGGATTGGATGGGATGCTCTTTAGAGGGACAGTGTTTTCTTGATGGGCTGAATGGCTTGCTTCTACACCATAGGGATTCTATGAAATTTGCCCTACACAGTTTCTAATATTTGTTTTGGACTTGGAAGAGAAGGGAAAATTGGTGCTCCACTTTACAGCAGGAATCTGGAGGGTCTTCTGGACAGGTGATACAGAAGTGGGAAGTCCTTTTCTCAAAGAAGATGCATGAAGGCCATGAAACCATATCATGCCTGTCTGATCTGTGGTTGCCACCGAGGTCTGTGTGGTTTCAGCTTTCTGCAGGAATACCAGCTTTGCAGGAAGAAGGGCAATGACTTCTCCACTCCACCAGTTTAAGAGTTACCATATTCTCCCCAACACGTCACACTCACCCCACCCCTGCCACCTCCCCCCAAGGCTCATGCTCTACCGCTATTGTTGCTTCCTGCAACATCTTGTCTTTCTTACTGTCACTACAAACACTGCGTGCCCTCTGTGCTGCCTACTCATTCTCACCTGCTCCAACAGTAACAATTGTACCAACCACTTTCACCTCCCTTAATATCTGCCTCTCTCATTCTAGGAGGAATACAGCCCATAGTGGGGCAGAACGTGTTCAGAGGAGTGGTGGGAATTGGCTTCTCATGCCTCAAAGGATAAGAAGATCCTGACTCTGACCGCTGCAAGCTGTTGACTGACTGTGTCCTTGCCCTTGGACTGGTGCTAGAGGCTGCCCTTAACTGGCTGTGCAAAGGCTGAGAGAAGGCTATCTCCCTTGTCTTGACTGAGGACTGCTCTCAACCATGACAAGTCTCCTGGTTTTGTGCCTGCTCTAAATGGCATTACAGCAGAACTGTGAGTTTGCTATCTCTAGCTGAGGGGGAAGTTGTAACAAGACAAGGCAAGGAAGCTACCTTTATTCAGCATTTTCTGAGTCTAATGCTCAAAATCAGGCATGATTGCCAGCAGTTGATAAATGTTATCATTCAACTCTTGAACTTCAATGAAGTGGTCGTCTGACAGGTGTGAGGGACTCACTAGCTGATCAGAATTCATCTGTTAAACCTTACAAGACCAGTAAAGATTGAGCGATTAGGTAACTGACCCCTTATTTTGACCCCTTTAGGCTCTGTTCAGAGAGTCACACAGCACAGTAATAGACACTTTGGTCCAACCAATCCATGTCGAACTTTATCCCAAACTAAACTAGTCCCACCTGCCTGCTCCTAGCCCATATCACTTGAAACCTTTCCTATTCACGTGCTTATCCAAGAGTCTTTTAAATGTTGTGACTGTGCCCACATGCACCACTTCCTCAGGAAGTTCTTCCCACATGCGAACCATCCTCTGTGTAATGTTGAGTGCTTAGTGGGCTAGAATCTGGGGAAGGGGGAATTGACCAGTTTGGTAGAAACCTAGAAAGGAGGAGCAGGGTTAAGCTATTCAGCCCTGATGACTACTCCGCCATTCAGTTTGATCATGGATGAGCCTCCAACTTGGTATCCTGCTTCCGATTTCTCCCCATACTCTTTGATTCCATTAGCCCCAATAACTATATCTAACTCACTATTGAAAAATATCAATGTATTGGCCTCAACTGCTTTCTGTGGTGGAGAATTCCACAGGATTACCACTTTCTGGGTGAAAACATTTCTCCTCATCCCAGTTCTAAATGGCCTAGCCTGTATCGTCAAACTGTGACCACTGGTTCTGGACTCGTCAGTCATCAGGAATATCCTGCCTGCATTACCCTGCCTAGTCCTGTTAGAATTTTTATAGGCTTCTAGGTAGCTGCCCCTAATTCTTTTGTATTCTGGTGAATATAGCCCGAAATGATCCAATGTCCACTGATACGTAAGTCCTGCCATTCGAGGAATTAGTCTGATGGTGGATGGGATGAGGCAAAAAAATGAAGAGGGATGTGGTGGAGATACTTTTTTTTTGAATGGAGTGTACAATCAAACATGGTATAAATCAAATGTATGAACCAAACTCATCACCACTCACACGCCCCTCCCCGCTCCCACCATTTAGAAATGTTAAAATCAGCAAACTGTGATTTTTGTAGCTGACAAACACAGCAGGAATTATATTTAGAACCTGGTCTATTGTTGGGCACTGATTGTTATTTATGGCTGATTGGAGGAAAGTGTCACATTACCCTGATTGCTCTGGTTACTGAGATCATAGCACCAGCATCGCTGTCTTTAAATATTAGATTATAAAAATGGGAATGCTGAGGTAGATAAAACACTTCCCCCTGTAAATATGATTTTTTGATAGTTACTCAATAGATCTGTCAGGTTAAATTAAAAAGAGCTGAACAAATTGCTCTGTATGGACTGATTTTGGCAAATCTTTTCCAACACTTCTAATTATTATCCTTTGACCTTTTGATCAACCCTTCTCTATCCCTGACTCTTTTCATATTAACCATCATACACGTAATCCATTCCTTAAAGAATTAAATGTTGGAACTTACTAATGGCTGTTTTCACAAATGTAACAAAGTGAGAAGGTCCAGGATTCCTCTGAACATGGGTTCAAGCCCCATTTCAAATAATTTAGATAAGCTGCTGTTTGCATTTCCACTTTGAACCCGTCTATTGTTGTCAATCCGGTATCAGCTCAGGACTGTCAGCAACAAAAAAGGACCACAGTTTGAGGAGGAGGACACCAGATATGGTCAGGCGACAATCTGATATTCTGAAGGAGAAGCCTCTCTTTACATAAAGGTTTATTTAGACGGTAACCACCACTGATTAGCAGGGAAGGCCTTGCTTGGTGATATAGAGGCACCGTCCTGGACAGACTTTAGGTCCATCCTTTTTTTCCAGGAGCACACCCAGGTATTTGGGCAGCTGCCTCTAGCTCTGCAGGGATGGATAATATGCCCCTGATCTGGATTGTTGCTTCTTGATATTGTCACACGTTGCACCCATTTTGTTGGGTTCAATGAGCATAAAGAGGCTTGATTCCCAAGTCATTGTTTCTTCAGAGAGAGCCCAGTGTTAGTCTGCAGCATTTTAATGTTCCAAATTGTCATTAATAGGATAGGATGTTTTCTATGGTGCATCTATAAAAATTTTTAAGAATCATTGTGGACATGCTGAATTTCCTTAGCCCCCTGAGGAAGTAGAAGCATTGGTGTTCTTTCTTGACTGTAGCGTCGACATCTGAGAGCAAGGCACAAAGTTTCAACGCAGTAGAAGGAAATCAAGAATCCCTAATTAAATCACACCTTGCTTGGGTTATACAAACCTTTTCAGCAGAAAAAACAGTGGACAGGCATACATAGAGCAAGTAACCTTCCTGTGCCCCTGCCCTTCTTAGTCAAACATGCTTATTATTTCCCAGCCTCTGTGTGCAAATTTCTTGGTGTCAAATGAAGTGGTCACCAACATGTGGAGCAGGGAGGTATATAACCCACAGGGAGCCAGTTCATCAGTATCATGAGAAATTAGAGAGCTCACAGGTCTGTGGGCTCCTGGCCGCAAGTATAAACCAATCCTCATTCTCATCCTAACAATAAGTAGTGCGTAATGACAGGTTATGTGATAACAAAGCCTGGTGTGTGGTGTAGGGAGCCAGCACATGGAAGAGTTTAGGCCCTAAAATTTTTGAACTCGATATTGAGTCCGGAGGGCTGCAGGGTCCTCAAGCGGAAAATGAGGTGTCGTTCCTCCAGCTTGCGTTGAGCTTCACTGGAACACTGCAGCAAGCCTGATACAGAGATGTTGGCCTGGGAGCAGGATGGTGCGTTAAAGTGGCAGGCAACAGGTTGCTCAGGGTCTTTTTGTGAGCAGAGCATAGATGTTCTGTGAAGCGATCACTTAGTCTACGTTTCATTTCCCCAGTGTAGAGGAGACCACATTGTGAGCAGCGAATGCAGTCAACTAGATTCTGGGAAGTGCAGGTGAAGTGTTGCTTCACCTGAACGGTATGTTTGGGAGAGATAGCAGGAACTGCAGATGCTGGAGAATCCGAGACAACAAGGTGCAGAGGTGGATGAACCCAGCAGGCCAAGCAGCATCATAGGAGCAGAAAGGCTGACGTTTCGGGCCTAGACCCTTCATCAGAAATGGGGGAGGGGAAGGGGGTTCTGAAATAAATAGGGAGAGAGGGAGAGGTGGATAGAAAATGGATAGAGGAGAAGATAGGTGGAGAGGAAACAGACAGGTCGAAGAGGCGGGCATGGAGCCAGTAAAGGTGAGTGTAGGTGAGGAGTTAGGGAGGGGATAGGTCAGTCCAGGGAGGATGGACAGGTCAAGGGGGCGGGATGAGGTTAGTAGGTAGGAGATGGGGGTGCGGCTTGAGGTGGGAGGAGGGGATAGGTGGAAGGAAGAACAGGTTAGGGAGGCGGGGACGAGCTGGGCTGGTTTTGGGATGCGGTAGGGGGAGGGGAGATTTTGAAGCTTGTGAAATCCACATTGATACCATTGGGCTGCAGGGTTCCCAAGCGGAATATGAGTTGCTGTTCCTGCAACCTTCGGGGCATCGTTGTGGCACTGCAGGAGGCCCAGGATGGACATGTCGTTTGAGGAATGGGAGGGGGAATTGAAATGGTTCGCGACTGGGAGGTGCAGTTGTTTATTGCGAACCGGGCGTAGGTGTTCTGCAAAGCGGTCCCCGAGCCTCCGCTTGGTTTCCCCGATGTAGAGGAGGCCACAACGGGTCCAGCGGATGCAGTATACCACATTGGCAGATGTGCAGGTGAATATCTGCTTGATGTGGAAAGTCTTCTTGGGGCCTGGGATGGGGGTGAGGGAGGAGGTATGGGGGCAGGTGTTGCACCTTCACTGGTTACAGGGGAAGGAGCCGTAGGGCTGTGGGGGGTTGATGGGGGTGAAGGAAGAGTGGACCAGGGTGTCCCGGAGGGAATGGTCTCTGCAGAAGGCGGACAGGGAGGGGAGGGGAACATGTGTCAGGTAGTGGCATTTTGCAGGAGGTAGCAGAAATGGTGTCAGATGATCTTCTAGATGTGAATGCTGTTGGGATGGTAGGTAAGGACAAGGGGAACCCCATCACTGTTGCGGGAGGGAAGAGATGGAGTGAGGGTGGAGGTGCGGGAGATGGGTTGGATCCGGTTGAGGGCCCTGACGACAACGGTGCTGGGGAATCCTTGGAAGAGGAAGAAGGTGGACATTTTGGAGGCTCCCTTGTCGAAGTTGGCCTCATCTGAACATATGTATCCACAGTTCTTTCGGTTTCTTAAAAAAAAGGGCAGCTGGGCTATGCTCTGAAATACACAATCACACCTAGGACAACAACTTCAGACATCTTGGAGCCTTCAGAGATACCAAGGTATTCAACTCCAATTAATATTCTATCACAGAAAACACCAGACATTCCATACAATCGAAATACATTTGCACTTATTCTAAACAATCAGGAAACCTATTCACCTCAGATTGAAAGACATTTACACCTACTCTAAGGATCAGGAAGCCACTTCACCTCCAGAAGGGCAACGGTAATACTATTGCTAAAGCCAGATCTGGTGCCAATTTAAAAGACCTGTAATTTAGTATAATTGCAGGCCCCAATCTCAGCTGAAGGAGAGAGAAAAGGAAAGATAGAGAAGTAGAGAAGAAAGGAGAGCGATCCCTTACAGCTACCACACTGAGAAAGACTCCTACAGCCATCTCCAACCACCAGTGACTGACCACAACCTGCAAACTAAACAACCAATGACCTCTGAGAACCACCAACCCAATCAACACCACAAGGCCTCAGATGCATCCTGAAGTGAAAACTCGCTCACAAAACCCACCAAAGAGTTAGAAAACCCAAAATATTCATCGGATAAATCCACAACATGTTTCACCGCATCAGCGGACTCAACCCAGACTGAAGGCCTACACCATCCAAAGTCTTCAGCGAAGCACTGGCTACAGCAAGTGGGAATGGCCAGCTGTAATTCAAAACACATTTATTGCCAGTGGTGAGCTTAATTTTCTTGTGATCCAAAGAATCCAACCTAGCTGGCAGGGAGGGGAAGGTGGGTTGGTGACAGTGCAGGGCACCCCAGGGTCAGGAAATCTGATTAAAGTGGCTGTGTTTAAAACTGAGTCAGAGATAGTAGGAACTGCAGATGCTGGAGTATCCGAGACAACAAGGTGCAGAGCTGGATGAACACAGCAGGCTAAGCAGCATCATAGGAGCTGAAAAGCTGACGTTTCGGGCCTAGACCCTTCATCAGAAATGGGGGAGGGGAAGGGTGTTCTGAAATAAATAGGGAGAGAGGGGGAGGCAGATTTGCAGTGGGAGAGAGATCCCCTGAGATTTGTCCGGAGGGAGGAGGGTAACTTCTTCAGGCTAGGCATCCTTAGCAGAGGCTTCGCAGTGAGGTTAAAATTGAATCAGAAATAGCAGGAACTGCAGATGCTGGAGAATCCGAGACAACAAGGTGCAGAGCTGGATGAACACAGCAGGCCAAGCAGCATCATAGGAGCTGAAAGGCTGACGTTTCGGGCCTAGACCCTTCCTTGTACCATCATCTATCTTTCTCCTACTTTTTCTTTACTGACCTGATCGACTGATCATGGTCCAACCCCGTAAATGACCTAACTGGACAGCCCTAGACGAGAAGTGTGCAGATCCATGACTGATGACACTACATTTCCTTGCATACATTAGCTCTGGCCTCTGGACTAGCCACGATGGACCCACAGGAGAGTCCATGACAATTCCCCAGAATGCAAAGGCATGACCCTCCTGACTACATAAGCCCTGACCAAGAAAACCTAACCCATAGCCAATCTTCTGCCCCGAAGATGTACTTGACTTATTGTGCTGGAAGTAAGAAGCTAATTGTGGTTGTCAAAAGTCCTTAGTCAAGGGGGATCACTTTTGGTCAGGGATTGCTGGCACTTAACATCAAGGACAGTTTTAGATATGGGTCCAATTCTTCCTTAAGGTGGTCACAGCCAGGATTCTGTCATTATTAAGGGTAAGGAGGCAAATGATGGGCAATACATGCACCCATCATGACTCTTTCTGACCTATTGTGGGCTGCTTTCCAGGGATGAGTGAGGCAGATATTACAGGAGATGTAAGTATGTGACACGGCAATTACTGCTAATGTAGGTGTACAGACAGTGTGAATCGGCAGCACAGAGTGTGTGCAAGGTTAGAGTTGTTGGGAGTTAGGGTGGGTGACAGTGAGTAGGGAAATTATTGCAGCCGATAGCGAGAGTGGTAAAGCATGAGTCTTGGTGGCTGGTGGGTACAGTAGCAGAGATAGAGTAAGTGTGTGGTATAAAAGAGAGAATGCTGGAACGCATCCTGGCTAAGTGGAGAAAGATATTGACCTGTTTCCTAGTGTGCTAGGCATTCCTCCTGATGGCTGAGACTGCTGTAACCCAGACAACAACCTCACACCAGGCTGGCATGGTCTTGATTCTAGTCTGGCCACCTTTGCTGGTCTTTGAGGAAGGGAAAATTCTGTGTCGGCACCATCCCATCCAGCAGGAACTCCAGGATAGTGCCTGAGTGGGGCACCAATTTCCCGCTGTCTGTAATGTTCAGGACAAATGTCAGGAACCATGTAGGACAGCTCCGGACTGACGGTGCTTACCCGGGTGCGCAAAGAGCTTTCAAATCAGAGCCCTGTGCAAAGGATGCTGGTGAACTCTGGGATATCTGGTGAGTGACACTTTGTTCCAAGAATGGCATGTGGCAAGATGGTGTGGAAATTGGATGTCAGAGATAGCATAATGACAGTTAATGATATAAATTTGGTGAAATACAGTGGAAGACCTCACTAGGCTACATGGCTACACATCCTCCAAGAACTCAACACAACTCAGACTCAGCCAAAAGAATGTAGATACAGCCCAGGAAAGCGAAGATAGAAGGCTCATTTTCTCCAGTAGGCTGGTCACCAAGTACTTCAAACAATAGCTGAAGCAGAAACAGAAACCTGAAACATTCAGAAACACAGGCAGATGATCTCCAGTGAACAAGCAGCTATCTCAAAACATTGACTACCAGGAAATGCCTTGTCTAATAAAAGTGTTCCAATGTCCTTTCATTAAACTCAGTAAACAAAAAAGCAGGTATCCACAATCCTTAAAATTCAAGTCCACAAAAATTATTAAACATGAAGCTCTCGGGGGAATTAGCAAAAAGAGTGCCATAAGTGCGCTGACTCTCAACTTTGTTTCTTTGCTGTTCTTTGAGCTTTGTTTGATACCCAAGACCACTTAGTGAAGAATAGGCATAGGTAAATGACACAGTTTCAGGAGCACTATTCATTGGTCCTGCTGAACACAATACATTTCTTCTTCCACTGTCCATTGTTTGATAACATATCTACATCACAGCTCATTTGAGACAAGAAGTTGAGCTCTCAAAGATTTTCTTTGTGTTTGGAATGTCAGGCAAGAGTCATCCATTGTAATGAATCTATTTCTTTAGAACAGGATTTTTCAACAGTATACTTATAGGTTTAATGCTGGTGGAATAAAGGATCAATGATCCGGAACTTTGATGTATTCTGATGCATTTTTACTACATTGTGTTAGTTAACTCAGCAGTCTGTGGATTGAACTTGAGACCTTCCTGTTCTGCATCAGTTTAAAATATTCTTTAAGAATTCAATAGTTGTGAAGAATTATGTTAAACTTACCATCATCTGTTAATTACTTTTGATTTACTTACATTAGCGTCAATGATGGAATTAAATGAATACCTATAGATTTTCAATCCCTAAGACCTAGGTGGGGTCAGTCCCTGGTAATCTTTATGTTTCGAGCATGCATGCTAATTCAGCAAAAGTTACAGGATTCCCAAAAGGCTGCTGGAAACAAATCAATGACCTAAATCAAATAGTCAAGCAGGAAAATTAGGTTTATAAATGAAAGAGTCCCTTTGATGGACATAAACTTAGCAAAAGCTGAAAAAAATTGACCTTGGCAGACTTCAGAGGGCTACTTTTCTATAATTTGTTGTCAGATTATGGGCAATGCAAAGAAGGTCATATTTATTGACTATTTTCTCTGACAAAACAATGCTGGCCCTTCTTTTAGAATTGCTACGTATCTGTTGTGCTCATGGTGAACGATTAGATATTTTCTTATTAAGCTGTTCAGTGATACAACTACACAGCCTGTTGGCTCAGAGATAAGAATGCTACCGCTGCACCATAACAGCCTACATAGTGAATGCTTTATTTTCTGTTATAAACAACCACCAAATCACATGTCACTAATTAAACAATTAACTATTTACCATAGTGAATGTTTAGATATTTTCCAATCAACCTATTCAGGAATGCAATCATGAATGTTTATACAACTGAAAGTACTAATCAATGGAGGCCAATAAGAGTCAATTGTATAATGAAAACTAAAGTCATGTTTAGGCCAGAATAATAAGAACCAGAATATTCTCTTTCTGAGCACATCAGTGAACTAGTTGAGCCTGGGTTCATTACACATATAGTGTAGGTACTCTGTATTGACATGAAAAATCAGAAAACAGTAGGCTATATGGTTCCTCAAGCTTGCTACACAATCCATTGGATCACAGCAAATCTTTGACCTAAAGTGCACTTCCTATTTTACCTCCATAGCTATCATGCTCTTAGAGCCCAAAAATCTATTTATCAAAGCCTTGAATACACTCTGGTCTCTCAAAGGATTACAAAGATTTATAACCCCTAAGAAAGGAATTTTCTCATCATTTCAATCTAATTAAAATCAAAATTTCAATGGCTGATGCCTTATCCTGGGGCTATGGATCCTAATCCTGGTCTTTTGTGGCAGTGGAAACAGCCTTTCAAAGTCTGATTTGTCTAGCCTTCTCTCAGAAGCTAACGTTTTTCAATTCAATCACTTTCAATTATTCTAAACTCTAGAAACTATGCCTGAATATCTTGAACTTTCCCAAGTGCCCTGCTATAACTTCTTTAAGGATAGCTTCTAATATATTCCTAATGACTGATATTAAAATAATTGACCTATAGATTTCATCCTTCGACTTCCTTCACTTTTGAAGAAAAAAGTTACATTTGCTGTCATCCAATCTAATGGGACCATCCCAAATCAACAAGAGATTTGAAAAAGTAAAGCTCATGCATCAAATGTCTCGTTAGACCAAAGTGCATCTTTCACTGCATTGATGGTCCTCCAGGCATAGGTGATGTTGATCTCGGTGTGTGTCCCGGGAAACAGACCATGGAGCACAGAGTCCTGTGCCATGGAGCTGTTCAGGACGAACCTCAACAAAAACATTGCATTTCCCTCCAGACATCCTTTGCATAGGCACATTCCAGAAAGAGGTGTTTGACAGTCTCATCCCCTCCGCAGCCACTTTGAGGGCAGTGTGCGGTGGTGCAGAGAGTCTGAGCATGCATAAAGGATCTCACAGGCAGGGCCCTTCTCACCACCAACCAACCAATGTCTTGGTGCTTGTTGGAAAGCTCTGGTGATGAAGCATTCTGCCAAATCACTCTGCACAGGGAACCGCTCGACAAGATCCACCCTCTCCTTTTCCAGAAGGGTCTCGAGGATGCTATGTGCTGACCACTGCCTGATGGACTTGTGGTCAAAGGTGTTTTTCCTCACAAATTCCTCCATGAAGAATAGGTAGTACTGGACGGTCCAACTATCCGGAGTGTTCTGCGGCAACGAGGCCAAGCCTATCCTTCGCAACACGGGGACAGGTAGAACCTCAGTATGTAGTGACACTTAGGGCTTGCATACTGAGGATCTATGCACAGCTTGATGCAGCCACACACAAAGGTGGCCATCAGGGTGATGGTAGCATTGGGTATGTTTCTCCCCGCTTTGTCAAGTTCGTTACACATAATGTCCCTTCAAACCTGGTCCGTCTTCAACCTCCAAATGAAGTGAAAGGTGGCCCGGGTGACTGCAGTGGCACAAGTTCGGGGAACAGGCCAGACCTGTGCCACGTACAACAACACTGAGAGTACCTCAAACCGGATGACCAGGTTTTTTCCCACAATGGAGAGGGACCAGTGTTCCCATTTGCCTAGTTTCTGCCTCACTTTGATGACAAGCTCCTCCCAAGTTTTGGTGCACGCCCCTGCCCCTAAATACCCAGCACCTTCAGGTAGTCTGTCCTGGCGGTGAAGGTAATGAAGGATCGGTCGGCCCAGTTCCCAAAGAACATGGCCTCGCTCTTGCCCTATTGATCCTGGCACCCAAGGCTAGTTCAAACTGGTCACAGATGCTCAAGAGTCTGTTCACTGACTGCGGATCTGAGCAAAAAGCCGCGAAGTCATCCATATACAGGGAGGCTTTGACCTGCAGTCCTCCGCTTCCTGGAATAGTTACCCCTCTCAGTCTCACATCCTTCCTGATGGACTCGAGAAAGGGCTCTATGTAGCATACAAACAAGGCAGGAGAGAGTGGGCAGCCCTGCCTGACTCCGGATCTGATTGGGAACGTTTCTGATTCCCACCCATTGATTGAGACTGCGCTAATAACATTGGCGTAGAGCAGTTGGATCCAATTGCAGATTCCCTCCCCAAAGCCCAATTTGGAGAGAACATCTCTCATGTACGTGTGCAGTATCCTGTCAAAGGCCTTCTCCTGGTCTAGGCTGATGAGGCAGGCATCCACCCCCCTGTCCTGGCAAGTATCCCTGACAAGTGCGAGGCTCTCACTGATCTTCCTGCCCGGTACGGCACAGGTTTGGTCAGGGTGAATTACCAATCCCAGAGCAGACCTGACCCGGTTGGCGATGACCTTAGAGAGGATTTTGTAATCAACATTCAACAGCAAAATTGGTCACCAATTTCTAATTTCTTCCCTCTCCCCCTTCTGCTTGTAGATGATGCCTTTCCTCATGGATTCGCACATGGTACCTGCCCGAAGCATACTGTTGTACATCTCCAGCAGGTCCTGGCCAATCAAGTCCCACAGAGCGGAATACAACTCAGCCGGTAAGCCATCACTTCCAGAGGTTTTAATCTTTTCAAAGGACTCAAGAACTCATCCAGAGATATCAGTTGGTCCAGCCTCTCCCGCGTGCCGTCGTCTAAGACCTCCGTGTTAGAGGACAGCAATGACTGGAAGGCCACACTGCCAGTGGGCTTCATGTCATACAGTCTGGAATAAATTAAAACAAAATGCATATAGTTCTTCAAAGGTAACTGGTAAGTCAAAACATTGTATAGAATATTAAATATAGTGAAGAGTCATCAAAAAATTAATAAGGATGGAAAGTTAAAGCATTGGAGAAAACTAGCCAGAATATTTAAAACCTGAAAGTAAGAATTTATATAAATATTTAAAGAGTTAACAAAGTGAGCATTTATCCACACTTCTTTTAAGAGCTTAGGATGAAGTCTATTAGGATCCAAGCACTTGTCAGCCCACAGCTCCAACAATTTACTCACTACCATTTTTCTGGTGATTGTGATTTTCCTGAATTTCTCCCTCCCTTCCATTTCCTGATTTATTACTGCTTGTGGAACGTTACTTGTATCTTCTATGGCAAAAACTGATGCAAGATACTTATTTAATTTATCTACCATTTCATTAATTTGCATTATTGCTTATGTAGTTTTTTCGATAGGACAAATGCTCACTTTGTTAACTCTTTAAATTCTTCTTTAAATATTTATATAAATTCTTACTTTCAGGTTTTAAATATTCTGGCTAGTTTTCTGCAATGCTTTAATTTTCCATCCTTATTAATTTTTTGATCACTCTTCACTGTATTTAATATTCTACCCAATGTTTCGACTTACCAGTTGCCTTTGAAGAATTATATGCATTTTGTTTTAATTTGATAATATCTTTAACATTTCTTGTTAACCTTGTGCCTGATTGCTACCACACAATAAACTACACCTTGTTAAGACAAGACACCCTTCTTGTTACGACACACTTGTGCCTGTTCCTCTATCATTGAAAAGGGTGCAAAAAATGATCGAGAAGGCCATAATGCTACTATAACAAGTGGATACTACAAAACATGGCTACAGCAAGAATATCAATTGCCATAGGATTTCTTTCTAAAGAGTTTGCAAAACTGGAAATGCTGGAGAAAATAAAGGTGTCTAACCTAATCGATAAGTTGAAGTAAAGAGTTTGCGCTCTTCAATGCAGATCTGTCAACAGCTTAATGATAAAGAATTAATATGCGTAAATGAAGATGAGCTGCTTTGAACTCTGTAGAAAACAGATCAACATCTACGTATTCCAGACATGATCAAAAAAAAAAGATTATCTAGCTCAGAAATCCAGCTTAGACAAAGAAGAATCTCAGCTATAGTCCATGATGTACATTCAGGGACTTAAAGTGCACTAACTGTTGCTATGAGATAATTACCTGATTCAACAGGCAAATGTTCCTTTGCAAAAGACATTCAGAAAATTAGGGTTTGTCCAGATAAGCTAATGGGACAAACACTGGACTGACAGAAACAACTTCCTCCACGAAGGGCAAGCAAGAGGTATATGATCCTCTGACAGAGCGACAGCTTACAGACAACACAAGATCAAGGTCAGAATAAAGGTCAACGTTCCTCAAGCTCCAAAGCTGTACCAATTTTCAAAGTTCAAAGAGAAGGAGGAACTGGAAACCTCCAGACTGCTGGAATATTTATAGGACAACAGTTACAACAAGTCTCTATGGTATACTATTGGAATCAGTTGCTGGGGTTCCTTGTTGCTGATGCACTAAAGTTAACACTTGAAGTCAGACCCATCAGCTGTGATGGCTTCAGTAGTTGAATAAATGGTGTTTTCTTGTACAGTTAGGTTTCACAAGACAACAGATTTTGAGAGGGAAAGGGATAGTTCCATATTCTTCACAAGCTCTGTTGTTTCATCACTTTCTGCCTGAACTTCATTGAACAGAACAGCATTCGGTTTCTCGTATAACTTTTCCTTTTGTCTTTCCCTTCGTCAGAACTCCCCTCTCCGCGTATTTTACTTGGAACTTGTTTCTTGGAATTCTGCACCTTGATTAATATCAATTTTACACAGTTGCAACTATAAGTTTCTGTTCCAGGCTGATAAATAATCTTTCCAACTGTGTGGGGGTTAATCTAGAATTTGGGACTAGCCTCAAATTTTTATCTATTAGCAGACTCTATCATCTTTTCGAATGCAATGGTTATCATTTTGAAGGTCTCCCACTTTGATGTCTATTGAGGCAGGAAGCACTCATTTGTACATTACAAAGACCCGTTATGTTGCACAGGGTTGTCAACATACTGAAAAGCTCCCTTTTGTGATTTTGCACTGAGGCACAACTTTGCGACATTTCATTGTAACATACGTGTCATGACTTTTGTAGCTTTATGTCAGTGTTACCTTGACAGGAGTTGGTGGTGTAACAGCAATGTCACTAGACTAGCAATCATAAACACCAGGCTAATGCTGCTTGGTTATGGGTTCAAATCCCATCATAGCAGTTGGTGGGAAATTTGAGTTCAACAAAAGTTTACAATAATATAAAAAAAGTTAGCCTAAATGATGAACTGGGGAAACAACTGTTGATTGTCTTAAAACCCCATCTAGTCCACTAATGTCATTTTGGAAGGGATCTCTCCTCTCCTTATATGGTCTGGCTTATATGTGACTCCAGATTCACAGCAAGGTGCTCAACTCTTAACTTAAAGAGCGATAAATGTTGGCCTAGCCCATAATATTCACATTTGTGAACAAATTCAGAAAAATGACTTTTTAAAATGAACTTCAACTATACAAATCTTTAAAGCAACTACTTCCTTTCGACATGGTATTCTTAAAACCTGTAATATCAGATAGCATGTTATTAGCAAAACTTTGGGATGTTCCAAAGTGCATTATATCTGATGAAGCACTTTTGAAGTGTAGGAAATGCAGCAGCCAATTTATCCACAGTAGTCTCCTGCAATCTGTCCTGTCACAAAGTATTTGTAGCATGGAAAATATTCTTTGAATGGTCATATTCTAGGCCACTGCAAAGTGCTGTCTGCTTATCTTTGCATTGCATCTTGAGCTTCTTTGCATCTTTCTGAGAGAAAATACAAGACTTTGGTTCAACATGTCATCCAAAAGGCAACACAACTGGTTGGTCGGAACCATTCTGCCCACCCCTACTCAGTACCTCAATGTTGGGGGGGAGGGTCAGCAACTGGGGCAGGCACATAATTTTGCAGTGATGACCAACATGCTGCTTTGATGAATCCTTCCTATATGCCATTTCAGGAAGAACAGATCTAGGCTGGAATGACTACATGCCAATAAACAGCACTTAGCTTGCTAATATTTAAGGCAACTAAAAGGCCAATTTAAGACAGTTGATGAAAGGCCATCTGAAATTTTTAAGTTAGCCAGCGGTAGCGCTCCCTGCTACATTGCTGAGAGGAAGGTAACTGCCTGGAGGTGACCTGTCACTAGCAAACCAGGGGACCAGCTCCCCAGAATGAGTTTATCATCCCCTCCTGTCTATTTGGCAATTACTGCGGGATACCTCTGGAAGTGTTTCTGTCAGGACCTGAAGCCTTTTTTAATTTCAAAGAAATTAACGTATTGAGATGGTGCCTTTATATCAAGGTGCCGTTTGTCTTATGCACTAGACCAACTCCCCCCTTCAAATATGTCAAAGAGACGGCCTAGACGCTAAATTATATCTTATTTAAAAGACAAGTGTAAGCTGCTGTGTTCCAGATATAATTTGATTGGTTACACTACTCGGATTTAAGTAAGACACACTTTATTCTTACCCTACAGTTAAAAGCAAAAGGAAGAAGACTCTACTAGAAAAGTTAACAGAGTAATAGATTATTGAACTAAGAAACAGTAGCTGGTCCAGTAGTAACATCCCATAAACACACCCTTGGTAAAAACAAATTCAGTAAAGTAGATTTTCTCACGTGCAATGTTTCTCCAGTCCAGGAGAAAAGAACTCCAAGAGAAAATTCTTACACAGAGAGATACCGCAGCTACCATAACCAATTTCAAAACCCCAAGAACTACTGAAAGCTAAACTAAAACCCTGGTCCTCTGGGAACCTGACTCTACTCAATCATAATGCTTCTATGTTCCAACTTTTAAAAAAACCCAAGGCCTCACAAGCTGCTTATGTTATTGGTTTGGAACAGATAGCTTGATACCTGCAGCTCAAAACCTCTCTTCAAAAAAAAAATCAAGGACAAATTACACCGCTCAAAGCCTTAGTATCATCACAACTTACAAAGGCAGACTGCAGCTCCTTCTGTATTGGAATGTCCTACAAGTCAATTAATTTCAAGATCCACCCACTGTCCTTAACTGGATAATGAGTACATCTTATGGCCACTAACTGCCTAATCCAGGCAATTAGGTAGCTGTTTTTGATAAGGTGCTAGTTTGAGTTGTGCATTTGACCTTGGTATTGGCAGTGCCGGTCAAAATGGAAATCCTGCCCCAAGTTTTTTTAAAATTAGACTTGAACCAATAACTCAAAGGCAAGGATATAATTACTGAGCCACAGCTGAACCTAGAACCATGCTCCTCCTTTCTGTGCGTAGTTACACTTGAAACATTGACTCATTATTTCCTCTTACAAATGCTGACAGACCTGACAAATTTTTCAATTTCCCGTTATTTAATACTGTATTCATTTTACTTCTGCTGATAGCCTGCACCTTGATGAGTGCAAAGCTCCACATCTCAAAATAAACTGATTTTATGCTAGTTGTTCATGTCGTTATTGTAACCAGTCCACTCACCTTTCAATCATTGGCATTCAGTGCCTTATGTTGAATAATGTCTCCTTACTTTCACTATGGTACAACTAATTGAAGATAAATTACGATAAAAATAAACCACCACAGATACTCAATTAATTACTTGCTGGTTTGTCTTCTCACCATAAGAAGTCCATCTCTCTTAGTTACCTATCTTGTTTTCTTACCCTTCCACCATCTGCAACATGTGCATAGCAGCAGGAGTATGCTGCTCCACTTCCTTGTTGTTGAGGGATGTGTTATTTCCTGCTGAATTTCATTATAACTGTGCCCTTCCAAAGTGTAGGAAATTCACTTCTAAGTTTTCCCTTCTTTCCTGTTTTCAGGTTTTTGAAATAGTAACTCTTCACTACTATTTCAGATGAGTATCACCTTCTGTTTTACTTACTTCAACCTTGGTTCTGTCCTGCACTGCTGCACACAGGTCTCTGAATAAAACAAGGTCTCTGAATAAAACAAAGGAAATGGAATGCTCCCTTGAGATAAATTCCTGCTCCCTTATGTTGTGAATCATTTGTCACTATGTACTTTTTTATGCCTTCATTAGAAGACAGTAACTCTCTTCTCTGCATCAGTATTGACTCATCTCCACCTTAATGAACCATTGTCATCATTAAGCATACTCCGATGCAAGACTGCATGGTTGTGCAATGCTAATAAAGACACTGGGAGAGTGTTTGGCAGAGGTGCACATATGGAGACATCCTGGCAAGGAAATCTCCTGCTGATTACCAAAAATCTCCTCCCTCAGCTGATGAATCGATACTCCTCCATTTTGAACAACACTTGAAGGAAGCACTGAGGATAGCAAGGACACAAAATGTACCCTGGGTGGGGGATTTCAATGTCCACCACCAAGAGTGGCTCAGCAGCAGTACTACTGATTGAGCTGGTCGGGTCCTAAAGGACATAGCTGCTAGACTGGGTCTGTGGCAGGTGGTGAGGGAACTAACACGTGGGAAAAACATACTTGATCTCATCCTTACTAATCTGCCAGCTGCAGATGTACCTGTCCATGAAAGTATCAGTAAGAGCGACCACTACACAGTCCTTGTGGAGACGAAGTCCCGTCTTCACATATAGAATAACCTCCATCGTGTTGTGTGGCACTATCATCATGCTAAATGGGACAGACTTCGCACAGATCTAGCAACTCAAGTCTGGGCATCAGTGAGGCACTGTGGACCATCAACAGCAGCAGAATTGTACTCCAGCACAATCTGTAACTTCATGGCCAGGCATATTTTCATAGAATCCCTACAGTGTGGAAACAGGCCCTTCGGCCCAACAAGTCCACACCGACACTTGGACCATCCCATGCAGACCTATCCCCCTATAACCAACCTAATCTATACATCCCTGAACACTATGTGCAATTTAGCATGGCCAATCCACCTATCCTGCACATCTTTGGACTGTGGGAGGAAACCAGAGCACCCGGAGGAAACCCACGCAGACACGGGGAGAACGTGCAAACTCCACACAGACAGTCACCCAAAAGTGGAATTGAACCTGGGTTCCTGGTGCTGTGAGGCAGCAGTGCTAACCACTGAGCCACCGTGCCACTCCCTGAGCCACTGTGCCACCCCAAAGCCACCGTGCCACCCCTGAGCCACCGTGCCACCCCCTGAGCCACCATGCCACCCCCTGAGCCACCGTGCCACCCCGTGAGCCACCATGCCACCCACTTAACCATTACCATCAAGCCAGGGGATCAACCCTGGTTCAATGGAGAGTGCATGAGGGCATGCCAAGAGCAGCACCAGGCATACCTGAAGATGAGGTATCAAACTGGTGAAGCCATCAAACAGGACTACTTGCACACCAAACAGCAAAAGCAGCAAGTGATAGACAGAACTAAGCGATCCCACAACCAATGGATTAGATCTAAACTCTGTAGTCCTGCCACATCCAGTAGTGAATGGTGGCGGACAATTAAACAACTCACTGGAGGAGGAGGCTCCACAAATATCCCCATCCTCAATGATGGAAGAGCCCAGCTCATCAACGTAAAAGATAAGGCTGAAGATTTCACAGCAATCTTTAGCCAGAAGTGCCGAATGAACGATCCATCTTGGCCTCCTCCTGTGGTCCCCAGCATTACAGATATCAGTCTTCAGCCAATTCAATTCACTCCATGTGATATCAAGACCTTGCTGCTCCCCTAGCCAAGCTGTTCCAGTACAGCTACAACACTGCTATCTACACGGCGATATGGAAAATTGCCCAAGTATGCCCTGCACATAAAAAGCAGGACAAATCTAAACAGGTCAATTATCGCCCCATCAGTCTACTCTCAATCATCAGTAACGTGATGGAAAGTGTCATAACAGTGTTATCGAGCAGCACCTGCTCAGTAATAACCTGCTCAGCGACATCCAGTTTTGGTTCCGCCAGGGCCAATCAGCTCCTGATCTCATTACAGCCTTGGTTCAAACATGGACAAAAGAGCTGAATTCCAGAGGTGACGTGAGAGCGACAGCCCTTGACATGAAGGATGCATTTGACCAAGTGTGGCATCAAGGATCCCTAGCAAAACTGGAATCAATGGGTATCAGGGGACACACACTCTGCTGGTTGGAATCATAGCTGGCATATAGGAAAATGGTTGTAGTTGTTGGAGGTCAGTCAGTTCAGCTGCAGGACATTTCTGTAAGAGTTCCTCAGGGTAGTGTCCTAAGCCCAACCATCTTCAGTTGCTTCATCAATGACCTTCCCTCCATCGTAAGGTCAGAGTGCGGATGTTCGCTGACGATTGCACAATGTTCAGCACCATTCGTGACTCCTGGCTGACAAGTGACAAGTAACATTTACGCCACACAAATGCCAGGCTATGACCGTCACGAATAAGAGACAATCTAACCACCACCCCTTAGCATTCAATGGTGTTACCAACACTGAATCCCCCCACTATCAACATCCTGGGGGTTATCATTAACCAGAAACTCAACTGGACTCACCACATAAACACAGTGGCTAGAAGCAGGCTAGAAGCTGGGAATACTGCAGCGAGTAACTCACCTCCTGACTCCTCAAAGCCTGTTCACCATCTACAAGGCACAAGTCAGGAGTGTGATGGAATACTCCCCACTTGCCTGGATGAGTGCAGCTGCAACAACACTCAAGAAGCTTGACACCATCCAGGACGAAGCAGCCCGCTTGATTGGCACTACATCCACAAGCAACCAATCCCTCCACCACCGACGCTCGGTAGCAGCAGTGTGTACTATCTACAAGATGCACTGCAGAAATTCACCAAAGATCCTCAGACAGCACCTTCCAAACCCACAACCACTTCCGTCTAGAAGGGCAGCAGATATATGGGAATACCACCGCTTTCAAGTTCCCCTCCAAGTCACTCACCATCCTGACTTGGAAATATACTGCCTTTCCTTCACTGTCGCTGGGTCAAAATCCTGGAATTCCCTCCCTAATGATATTATGGGTCAACCCACAGCCGGAGGACTGCAGCGGTTGAAGAAAGCAGCTCACCACCACCTTCTCAAGGGCAACTCGGGACGGGCAAGAAATGCTGGCCGGCCAGCAACGGCCACATCCCACAAATGAATAGAAAAAAAAAATTAATGTATTGATCCCTTCACTTATTGTCAGTGTTAACTCCACTTCCTTTTCTTTCTTGTCTGTCCTTCCTATGGGTCACACTTAGTGAATATTCAGTTCCCAGTCCTAGTCACCATATAATCATGTTTCTGTCACAGCAATTGATTCATACCTATGTATTTCTGTTTGTACCTTCAGATGATCTACCTTTGTGCAACTGCTATGAGCATTTAGAGAGTGCCCTTAACTTTACCTTTTTGATACCATTCTTTTTGAAGCATATTCAGTGTTTTCCTAGTCTTCCAAAAATTGTTTTGATATCACCAACTTTGGGTTAACCCTCAGATTTTCATCCCCCTGACATGTTAGTTTGAACACAACTAACAGCACTAGCAAATCTCCCTGCGAGGAAATCATCCCAGGCACAGTCATTAATCCTGATGCCAGCATTTCTTGGTGGACATCCATCATTCTTCCATGCAAGCCTAGATCTTCAAGGTCTGAATCTGAAGTCCTACCTGGGTCATTGGATATGTAAACTCAACTTCCATTGAGTTGGTGCTTACTCCTCTAGTTTCTGAAAATGTGTCTGATAATTCATTATGCAAAGACCTCTCCTCTAGCTTATATTCTGAAGTGTGTGTGATACAAATCTCTGAGCTGCCACTTGCTCAAGGCAGTTTCAAGGACATGACATAAAAGTTGGAGTTCTGTGACTGAGATCAAACACTGGCTTTGGCATTTTAGCACCTGAGAGGAAAGAGAGACAAGGGTTAGTTATTAGATGAGAACCTAAAGAAGTGGCTCGTAAAAGAAACGACAGTTTGTCCAGCAGAAACTGCAGGAGAAATAGAAGTTAAGGGACTTACAGCTAAGGTGTGAAGTAACCAGATATGTGTTTCCCTGACCATGACTGGCCCCTGCCTGTATGGCCAGGATGTCCTTCTACAATGAGAAAGAAAATGCAACTAAACCTAATTTTCCTCTGGTTGCAGTCTCCTATAGTAATTTGTGCACAGGTTTCTCCTGCATTAAAGAAGGGAGTGTGCTACTGGCATTCTTGTGAGATATTAGGAGAGGTGTCTATAATGGTGGAATAGTTTATATGTTGTAAGAAAGGTGTGGAATGTGTGGAAGCAAATATTTCAGCAGTGCATTGAGCAGGAGGAGCAGAGTGTATGAGCATAGTGATTGCAGAAAATGAAAGAAGAGTGCGAGGGATATATTGTTCGTAGTGAAGCTTCAAGGTTTGCAAGTAAGAGTAAAGAAAGAGTAAATAACATTCTTACCTTGAAATTCTAATGGGGTAATTAAACTTCTTTTGCAGTTATAATCAAGTTCTGGAAGCCGAGCCACTGGTATTAGTTGACCTAGGGATTGAGTTCTGCTGGCAGCGAAGCTGTTACCCTAAACGTCTTTAGGTCTCCTGGAGGGACTAAGATCTCCTTCCTCATGCCGACCACCTTGACCAGGGACTCGATTGCTCCATCTGACTGCTTACAGTCAAGCTCCAGTTACATCCAGGGAGAACAAAAGGGTAAAGTCACCATTATTTTACCAGACCATAGAGCTGTTCTCCCCTCATTCAAGTTAAAATTGAGAAGGGTTCCTCCTCCTGGAGGTTACATAATAATTTCTGGATGGGACAGGCCTGACTGCAATACCTTCCACAGTCAAATAACATCCTGACATTCAATTTTTGGGGACAGGGAACAGCGTGTGAAAGATTTGAAGCAGTCATTGCACTTGGTGATTAAAGAAGAAGCAAGTTGTGTTTAAACTGAGCCATTTTAAATATTTGCCATTAGTGGCCTGCTGTAAGGCATTGGGAATGATGCCAAGACAAATGGACAAGGCTGGGAATTGAGGTAACAAATAAACTCAGCTTTAGCCAAATAAACAAGGATGATGATCTTTTTATGTTAAACACATCCCGTTTCTCCAATATCCCTAACCTTTTCTGTTCTACAAACTGAAAATGAATCATACTTTTTTTTTGCTTTCTGTGTTCCAGTCATTGCTCACTCTTAATTTCAGATACCCTGAAGCTTCAGACAATGATGGAAGGACAGGAAGATACTAAAAATAGAAGTAGATTGTCACTCAGTATCACAGTTGCAGCCGCTGCTCAGAAAATGAGGGTGAGTGCAATTTAGAAGACAGCAAAGCGATGGAATTTGTATGTGATGAGCACCGGACTCAATGTTGCTGCAGCCATGGTAGGAAGAAAGGAATGTGTGTCTGCCACATTTCCAGAAGGAATGATTGCAGAGTTCTACCGCAGTGGACTCCAAACAGGAAATCATAAACTGGGAATATACAGCTTGATGGGTCTTTTTCCTAGGGTGGAGGTAGCTTTTATGAGGGGACATAGTTTTAAAGTGAAAGGAGGTAGATATCAGGGAGACATCAGAGGTAGGTTCTTTACTCAGAGGTTGAGATGTGGAATGCATTGCCGGAGAGGGTAGTGGAGTCGGCCTGATTAGGGGCATTTAAGCAGCTATTAGATAGGCATTTGGATGATAGTATAAGGTAACGGTGGAGGTTAGATAGACCTCAGGTTTAGGGTAAAAGTTCGGCACAACATCGTGGGCCGAAGGGCCTATACTGTGCTGTACTGTTCTATGTTCTATGTTCTACATACCAGAATGCTGGATGGATAAGGAAGTCTGCACAAAAACCTGCATGCAATATGAAGGAGCATGAAAGAGTCTGGCATCAATGTGGCATAGGGCGTTGTGCTGGGCTTAGAGTTCATCTTCTCTGCTTTGGAATGTGTGGGCAAATCCAACAATACACTTGTGGAACATTGATGCAGCTTGGAATCACAGAGCAGCAACATCCATCCAATGCCTGACTGCTACAATGGACAATCAGACCTCAGCTAAAATAATGACTGTGGCAAATAGTATTCAAAGAGACTTCTAGGTTCCACATCAAGTCCAGCAAGCTGCTAAGATGACGGGAGGGCAGATGTCCTGCCCGCTCTCCAGATAAAAACATCCATGTCTCAGCCAAAGCCACTCAGTCAAGTGCCCCTGCTGATGCCTGTCAGACAACCAGCACAGACTGCTGAAGTCCATGCTGAATAGTGCATTTCAAAGCTGGGCCCTTCCCTGATCCATTTGTCCCAAACAAACATTGGCTAAGGGTTTACATTTGTAATTTACTTTTGTAATAAGCATTTCTTTTTGGTGACCAGCAGAACAGCTTGATAAATTAGCTACATAAATTTATAGTGATTTTTTTTCTTCAGTACCCTGAGAACGCAATGCACTTGTTCCTGAAGTTTGGCCTAATTGTGTCCATTTCACCCTTGTTAAATGAATTAATTTCTGCCCCTTTAGCTTTGCAATGAGGGAACGGAGAAAGAATGGCATTCAGGAAGCACTTTCACCTCAGGGTCAGCAGGCATGTCTTCAAGTGCCATTGCAGAGTGTAAATCCAGTGTAGTCCTGAAGGAATACTATGTTGGTGCAGACTTATCCTTCAAATTAGATGGATTTTAAAATTCTCCTCCTTGTTTTCAAATCCCTCTATGATCTTGTTTCCTTCTATCCCTGTAATCTCTTCCAGCCTCACACTCTTCAAGATATTAGCACTCATTTAATTCTGTCCACCTTAATGTCTCCAATTTTAAGTGCTCCCTGGTTTGTTGTGCCTTCATATCCCATATAGTTCAAAGCGCAAGAAATTGTCATTTATATTTCACTTTTACAAATGCCAAGGACTGACTTTGCCCTCATACATCTTCCCAATATTAATGATGCTGCCTTTACCCACCCTAAAAATGCATGCCTGTAATGTGTGAAACTTGCTGCTGTTTCACTCTTACAGATCAAAATTAACCCCTTGAGAATTAGACTGAGGGAAAAGCCTATCGAAGTGACAACTGAGGGTCACTCCCATGAGTGCTGATTTTGGTGGACTGATGGAAATGGATTATTATTCTAATAACTTATTATGATTTCAGATTTCAGCAGGGTTTATTGAAACAGTGATGGAGATGTTTACAATGCTTCATTGTTCAATAATCCCTTAGATTATTAATATCTAAATGATGAGAGGGTTTGGCAGGCAGGGCAAGACAGAGTTTATTTAATGCAGAGTGCATTTACTGACCATTAATTTACATTATCTTGAATCTGACCTGATATAGAACACATCACTCTGCCATATATCCATTGCAACACCTATTCATTTATTGGTGACTATTCAAAATAATTCTGAAAATAATTGGGCTGCTTAGTGCTATTAAAAAAATCCAGATAATGAAAAATGAAAAACTATATATTTTATGTGAGAACTTCAGACTGGCTCACGTGATTACATTGGTGTTACATTTCTGTCACCTGTTGGGGTTAAATTCAATAGCTCTGAAAATAGGTGCATGTACTGAAATTTATGACGAATGCCCATTCGTTGATTGTAATGCAGTCTGCCACCTACTCATTTCAGTAAACAGAGCTGCTGATCAATTGTAAACATACGTAGGAGGCCAAATATCATGAGCAGCCAACAATGTTTAAAGCCAACCTGTACAGCTTTAAAACTTTTGCCTGCAACTCTCAAAGGGGTGGTTAGAGTAGGTGCTGGCGGTTATGTAGGAAGTGATCCTGACCTGGTAAACATTGAAGATTTGTACAACATGGGAAAGAGTGGGCACATTGTGAGATAGAGTGAGCATAATGCGGGAGACTGAAAACTTCACATTTTCTGATTTGTACTGGAGACTGTGGCAGAGGAGAAGATGTTATTTTACCAGTTGGGATGGCTGTCACTTTTCTTGATTATCAGAACACAATTAATTGGGCTGGTGGTTAGGTGAGGCTCTTAATTGTTCATTTACACTTCAGGACCTTAATTAGCAGCAGATCAAGGAGGTCAACCGACTGCAGGTCTTCTCACTCAGAACTTAATTCCCAACTGCAACTTATAGGGAGGGGAACAAAGTCATTAGCTACAAGAGAAAGCCATTAGTCCATTTTTCTTCAAGGATAGTCCAATTAAAGGGCTACGTCAGATCGTCACCCCTCTTCCTCCTTTTGATATCCCCATACATCAACTGTTTGCAGTATCACTGATGGCAGGGACTGAGCCATTAGAATGATGAAACAGTGCAGCACACAGCAGAAAATGATGCATCTTAACATCTGCTGTGCCAAGTACTGAAGGGTGCAACTAGAGTGGTCCAGGTGGCAGAAGCTTTGTTTCAAGATCCCAATCGTTTGCTGTATTACATTTGATGTTGTAGCATGACATTTTTTAAATGCATTCTGCACACAAATTTCATGAGCTAATTGCTGGAAGATAACATGTTATTGCCCAGTTGGTTTGTCATGGTTACTGAAGTACAGTTGGCACAGTGGATTGCTGCAGAATGAAGTTACCATGGCTACTTGTAGGATATCTGGAATGATTTGCTTTCTGTGGCTGTGTAGCAGTTGGAAGTTGAGGTATAGGTCACATGGCACATGATACTTGCAGATTGTCACTTGTGCACTCAATGGTATCTTGGGAAAGATTATATTCATAGCAGAGCTGCAAAACTCCTCCAATGGTCTTTGCTAAAGGAAAAGTAAATGTTGTTAGCTTTCTTTGATTAAATAGTGTCAGTGTCCTCTGTTACGCAACTGTGGAGGGCCAACTGCAAGATGTTACGCATGGACATTAAGCATGATTCCTCAATTTGTTACGGTTCCAGATTGATGCATCAAATCATTAAGGTCCTGGGTGAGAAAGGATGAAGTGGCCCCCTTAGTTTGTCATAACAAGGTTAATTTAAAATGAATTCATTACCTTGTGGATACCTTTTTATCATGAACCTCATCCATATGAACTTATGTTTTAAAAGGAGGCAATTTGGCCAGGCTTTTTCGAATTAACAAGAGTGAATTTATTAATTACTAAGCACAAGAAGATTCAATAATAAATCAAGGGTTTCTTTCTCTGTCAAGTACTGTTTGATGTTTACTTGGTAATTTGGAGAAGTGTCCTGATTGTTGTCTCTATTCTGGAATCGTCTTCCTGGTGGAGAACAGTCTCTGATGTTACTTGCATCAATGACTACATTAAACGCTTGCTTGGTGCTGCAAACTCAGAATCACTTGTTAAAATGGCCTTCAGATTTTCAAAAGGAGTTTGCATTTCTCAGTCCAGCACCACCTTTGCTTTTTTCTGTAGTTGATCTGTTAGCAGCACAAAAAATGAATGATAATTGCAGGCTTTATTCCACATCCTGGCAGGTGTGGCAGGTTGTGTAAACCTTACTATATCCTTGTGGAACAGTTACTGGTAAAAATACTGGCTCATGAAGGCTTGGGTTTTGTGTATACCATCAATCCAGCCATTGAAATTTTGTGAGTTAGCTGCAATATTTCCTCACAGTACCTCAGCAATACCAATACCTGGTGGATCACTAACTGCCCCTGATATATTACAAACAATAAAAGGTCCAGGACCAATCCCTGTGGTACTCCATTGGACACCCGTTCCCAGTCACAAAATTAACCTTCTACCACCACCCTCTGTCTCCTATCATTAAGCCAATTTGGATCCAACTTGCCAAGTTACCCTGGATTCCATGACCTTATCAAAGACTTTGCTGAAATCTACATAAAATACATCAACTGCACTACCCCCATTTATACATCTGATCACCTCCTTGAAAAATTCAATCAAATTTGTTAGGTATGAACTCTTTCTGAAAAAGCCATGCTGACTATCCTTGATCAAAACTTGGCTCTCCAAGGGGAGATTAATTCTCTTCTTCAGAATTTTCTCCATTACCACTCTCCCTACCACTAATGTGACACTCACTGGTCTGTGATTCCCTGGTTTATCTCTACCACCTTTCTTGAAAAGTGGAACTATATTAGCCCTTTTCCAGTCCTCTGGCACCTTCCCTGTGGCCAGAATGGAATTAAAAATTTGGGTCAGAGTCCCTGTGCTTTCCACTCTCATTTCCCATAGCAGCCTGGGACAGAACCTATCCAGACTTATTGATTTTTACACTTTTAAGTCAGCTAAAACCTTCAATACCTCCTTACTCCTTATGTCAAACTGCTCAAAACCTCACATTCCTTCTTCCCAATTTCTGCACCGACATCCTCTTCCTCCAACTTGAAGACAGATGTGAAGCACTTATTTAACATCCTACCAATGTTCTCAAACAACATGTATGGATTGCTCCCTTGGTCCCTAATGGGCCCTATTCTTCCCCTCACTATCTTCTTCCCCTTGAGATAACAAGGTGTAGAGCTGGATGAACACATCAGGCCAAGCAGCTTCAGAGGAGCAGGAAAGCTGACATTTCAGGTCGAGACTCTTCTTCAGGATCCAGCCCTACACCTTGTTATCTCAGATTCTCCAGCATCGGCAGTTCCTACTATCTCTGTAACAATTTCTTCCCCTTGATATAGTTATAGAATATCTTAGGATTCTCTCTAATCTTACCTACCGGTATTTTCTCATACACCGCTTTGCTCTCCTACTTGCTTTTCTAAATTCTTCCCAGCACTTTCTACACTACACTTTGATTTGCTCCTTTTGTACCTGTTAAAAATTTATCTTTTCCTTCTTATCTAGTTCTGGATTTTTCTAGACATCCATGGTTCTCTGGGATTCTTACTCCTAATTTCACCGTAAAGAGAATGTGTTGGGCCTGTACTCTTGCTAATTCTGTTTTGAAGGCCCCCATTGTTCTGTAGATTTACCAAAAGGTAGCTGTACTGAGTCTACTTTGGCCAGGTCCTGCCTTATTTTAATAATATTCGTCTTTCCCAATCTAAAACCCCTTTTTTGCAGACCATCTTTTTCCTTTTCCATAACAAACTTAAAACATACAGTACTGTGGTCACTATCTCTAAAATGCTCCCCAGTGCCACCACTGTGCTGTCCATGCTTTCAAGACTTGGATGACCTACAGTGGGCACTTCAAAGCCCTTGTGAAGTATCATCAGCAGTGCCTTCACAAAGTCCCTAAATCTGCTGGCAGGAAGTATGGTTCAACTGCTGCATCCTCCCCCAAGCCAGCTAACCCAGCATCAAGATGCTAATCACCCCAAACTATATGGCAATACATAGAGTTATGCAGCACAGAAACAGACCTTTCAGTCCAACTTGTCCATGCTGACCAGTTATCCTAAACTGATCTAGTCCAGCATTTCTCCCATATCCCTCTAAACCCTTCCTATTCATAAAGCCATCTATTTGCCTTTTAAATATTGCAAATGTACCCGCCTCCATCACTTCCTCTGGCATCTTGTTCCATACATACATGCGTGAAACATTTACCCATCAGGTCCCTTTTAAATCTTTCTCCTGTCACCTTAAAACTGTGCCCTCTAATTTTGGACTCCGCTATCCTGAGAAAAATCCTTGGCTATTCACCCTATCCATGCCCCTCATGATTTTATAGAGCTCTATAAAGTCACCCCTCAGCCTCCGACACTCCAGGGTGAAAAGCCCCAGCCTACTCAGCTTCTCCCTGTAGCTCAAATCACTCCAATCCCGACAACATCTTTGTAAGTCTTTTCTGAACCCTTCAAATTTAACAACATCTTTCCTATAGTAGGGAGACCAGAACTGATCTCAATATTCTAAAAGTGGCATAACCAATGCCCTGTATAGCCTCAACATGACGTCCCAAATATTGTTTATGTGCCTGACACCAGAATCCTAAAGCACTGTTTCTACTCAGTACTGAATTGCAGCAGGATACTCACACAAGGACATTGGAAACACTTTAAAGCTGTTCTCAAAACACCACTGAAGAGCACAAACATCCCTTGCAAACCAACAGGATGTGAGTCCCTGGCTTGAAACTGACCAAAGCAGAGAATGTACATTTGGGAAGATACCAATCATATGTGGAAACTTCATCGGGAACACACAGAACCAACGTCAAGGTATGGACAGAGCACACAAACAATGTATTGATGCCACTCTTTAAGCAGCTACATATAGCACAGTCTACCATCTCACATTGGACATACATCTCAGTATCCATCAACCCCAAATGTAAGCAAGTTATTGACAATTCTGAGGGACTGTCTAAGAGCAAGGAGGTAGGTTAGGGAACTGCTTCCTCAACACCCTGAACAGATATGGCCTCTTATTGAAATTCCATTACAGGCTTCCCCTCTGCCCTTCCCTTTGTCTGAGAGCAATTGTTTTCAGCAAATTATCCTCTGCATCTGCCATCTGTGGACTTCAGGCAACTGAAGCAATAATGGAAAACACATAAAACTTCCAGAATTATAGCAACACCTACAAGAAAACAACCAGTGTCTAACCCTCAAGTAATTGATGGTCCTTCTAAACAGTGCTGTCAGGCACCCTTCCCTGCTGCTGATTTCATGTTCAACTGTGTTCTTAAAGACAGCATATTAGGTAAAACAATGAGCTTCAAACTGGTGGCGTTGGCATCAAATCAACATTGTACATTCAATAGCATCATGATTTTCTTGTTCGGTGTACTTTTAGCAATACCTCACTGTTTGTGTGCTAACATCCCTGTCTATGGGACACCCAGCATGCTTCAGTTGAAAAGAATACACACATACAGGATACACCATTTTGGAACTCCTACGATTCCTGTAGTGCCCAAAATATTAATGCAGTTGTTCCCAATTTCTTAATCTATATGTTCAGTAAGACATGTATTGAGACAGCAAAGGATCATAACCTGACTTCTTCCATGCCACTTGTACAATTGCAGTTGGAGTAAGGGAGTCAGTGTCAAGTATAACACACACGGTATTGCACTCAATTTTACTGCCCCCTCCTACCTTCCAACCAAGACAGTGTAAAATTCTATACTAAGAATATACGCAATAATATTAAACTTTATGGTTTCGATTTTGTGTAGCAATAACAGTTTCAATATTCGTTTTTATGTAGGCATCACACTGAATGTCACACGTCTGGTATTATAAGCTATATCTGTCATTCCTATGTCTGTAATTTAAACTGGAAACCTTTATCTAAGAGCAAAGCAAACTGTGAGAGATACAGAGGGAGCATTGTCAATTTTCCTGTAAGTTACACAGATTGATAATGCATTGAATATCATAATACTGTTCAAAAATCTATCAATCTTTGCCTTAAAAGCATTCAATGAGGTAGCCTCAACTGCTTCACTGGGCAGGGAATTCCACAGATTCACAACCCCTTGGGTGAAGAAGTTCCACCTCAACCCAACTCAAGTCCTAAATCTGCTCCCCCTTATTTTGACACTGTTCCCCTTAGTTCTAGTTTCACCTGCCAGTGGAAACGACCTCCCTGTTTCTATCTCATCTATCCCATTCATAATAGAAAAGAAAAGGGAATAGATAAGATAGAAGTTACAGTAATGCAATGCACTGTCCAAGCTATCAATATCAGAGTAAGCCCTGCTGGTGCTTTTCACTCATAGTGAGGTTAGTGCTTGGGCTCATCAGCTGTTAATGCTGCTGCCCAACAGCACTATATATGATCAGCCTCGCACTGAGGCAGTAATTGCTCCTTGGCAGGAGAAAGCCTCCATCAGGCGATGTGACCAGAGTTAATCTACCATTCTCTGCAGAGCTCATAAACTCCAAATGCTATTTACAAACAGATCAATGAAGAGACATAAAAACAAGATGAAGTATCAATTAGGACATGAATGTGCATTAGTGCAAAATTATAGTGGGGTGGGAAGGGGTCCCATTTCCTACAATTACTATGATGCACCTGTCTCTTTTCTGGAGATTTGCAGAGAGCAAGTACAAAGGATTCTTCTTGTGTTTAAGTTGTTCTATAGAAAGATGCAAGACAATGGGAGTACCTTATGGGCATCTTGAAGATATGCCCACTCCTGACCTCTGGATTCTGCCATGGAAGAAATATCGGACAATGAAGGCAGGCACGAGGAGCTGCCTCTGCTCTGTCTAAGCATGTGCTTCAGCTCCAGCATCAAAACGGTCCCGGGCTAAATCAATGTGAAGGATAGAAACTTGTCATTATTGTAACAATGTTGCAAAGGTTTTTCTTGACCAATTTTCAGGATGTTAAACATACTCTTTGTTAATGAGGGGCCAGACACCTGTCATTGGGCCTCTCTGATAAATTGAGCCTCCCTGCAGAAACCTACCATGGAAGTAACTAAACTATCAGATGGCAACAAGGAATTTTGATGTTTTAATTTTTTGTTCATGAGAAGGAGTGCTCCACTTGGCACCACAGCAATCCTGAAAGTCGTGACCACACACCCAAGTCCTACTGGTCACTTATCTGAGGAGCTAGCAACATGAAATTAGAAGCACCATTCAAATCAGCATCTGTGGAAAGCACAGTAAAATTTCATATTTACTAGGCTCACTCACAGGATGACAGTGAACAACAATTGACCTCCACTAACACACCTGTCCTCAATGATGGGGGGAGCCCAGAACACCATTACAAAAGAGGATGCTGAAATATTTTCAATCATGATCAGCCAGAAGTGCTGAGTGGATGTTCCAATCCAAATTGGTTTCCCTAGCCTTACATAAGCCAGTCCACATGATCTCCAGAAATGGCAGAATGCACAGGATACAGCATGGCTGTATAGATGCAGACGCTGGTTGCTCTTTCTGTCAAAATGCTGCCCAACATCAGCATTTAAAGTAACGAGCTCTAATTTTAAAGTTATGGACTGTTTTCCTGGACTTCCTAATCATAGAAATGTGTCCTTCATGAGATTCCAGCATTTGTACTATCATATATGTTCATACCCCTATGATTTGATATACCAGCTCATTTACTTTCCTCCACGTCATCACCTTCTTAGTGATGCATCAGTAGAGCAGAGAAGTCTGACGATGACACATGGCGAGCTGAATTAGTCTTTTGACAATGTGGCCACCAATAGTTACATGCAAAATCAGTATTATCGATAAAATTCGATGTTTTCCAATATCCATTAGTTCGACGAATACTAAGAAGCATGCACCTTCTCCACTTCCCCTCTGTAGAACACTGGGAAGAGTGTAACTGCTAACTAAATGTGCGTCATTAACCTACGTATCAATTTACTAACAACTTCTGAGTAAATATACTCAACAGTTCATGGTCCTCTATCAGTTCCGCAAGTAAGATCAACCTTTTTTTAGAATAAACATGGCACTGTTGATATGTAAATAGCTTTTCTCTACTGTCAATTGCCTTATTGACTGTTCTTTTTGTAATCATTCTAGAAGATGCAGAATGGTCTTGGTTATTTCCTTAGGTTCATAGCTCTTTAACATTTGTGGTAAACAAACTCTGCTTACCGGGAAGGAATGGAGCACTCTATGACCATAATTGCGCAAACGAGAGTTTTCTTTATTGTGTCATGGTATTATGTTGACTTGTGGGAAGTAAACTGGTGCCTTTCCTTGTCTTACTCCTCCACTGATCACAACAAAGTTTCAATTTAAAAAAAAGCAGATATTGCTTATTATATTGAAGAAGGCAGCTCACCACCACTTTCTTAATGGAAATTAGGGACAGGTGAGAAATGTTGGTCCAGCCAGTGATATCCACGATCCATTAATTAATTGAAAAAATATATGGATGTTAGAATTTGTATAACTCAGCGTCAGCAACAAAAAGTCAACCAAGCTCCTTAAGTAATGAATAAAGAACTAATTTATTCAATCAAAACCTATTTAACCAATATGTAAATATTATTAACAAAAGGTTGAAATTATGCAAGTGTAGGCAAATGTGCAACATATGTGTGCCCTTCTTGAAAAATAATACGTGTAATGACCAGGTCTAGGAAAAAAATGTAGAAAACTTGTAGATTGTTTTCATAAAAGTATTTGGACCAGTGAAAGTTAAATTCAGAAAACAAACATTCACAGATTGTCCCAAAGACTAATCTGTAGCCAAAATCATGTTGCACAGAAACTCTTGGCACAAGGGTTTCCTGCATCAGTTATTGCTGATCTGAATTCTCTCCTCCTGGAAACAATGGTGTAGATTTAAAATCCTCCTTTACAAACAGTCCACTTGCAGTGATGATGGCAGCCATTGAGTTTCAATTAAAACATGTTCATAGGGGAAATCTCAAAGAAAGAGAGTGAGTTAAAAGTTTTTGCTTCTGAGACAAATTATCTCAAACCTACTGTGTTCAAATCAGTAGCTTTATTACACCCAAAAACTGAGTCATGTGACCTCTCTCCGAAAACTTCACAAATCTCCCTAACAATAGAATATGGGCATCACTGGCGAGCCAGCTTTTGTTATTTATCTGTAACTATACTTGAACTGAAGAGCTTGGTAAACTATTTCAAAGGGCAGTGAAGTGTCAACCACTTTGTTGTCCATCTGGAATGTAGCCCAAACCAGAAAAGGGTTGCAGCTTTCCTTCCTTAAAAGGCATTAGTGAATTAGTTCTTGCAACACTCAGTGCTAGTTCTCATGATCACTGTAGATTTAATTGAATTACATATTGAGTCCAAAGCTACTGAGCTTGTGCAAAAGGAGCTATGTCAAGTCACATAGAATTGGAGCTTGAGTCTGTAAGGTTTCAGGTGAAGTGTCCTCTCTCCTATTTCTGCATCTTGTGTGTATTGTTATGCTCAATAAAACCTATTGATATTCTCTCTCAATGATGTAAGTCTCATATTACTACACGATGGCAATGGTGACCAGATCCAGGGAACAGGGGAAAGCAGTCATAACAGCATAATCTAAAGACCAGCCCTGCAATCTGAACTCAAAGCTGGGGGATTTAGCTGAAATAACTATTGCCAGCTGCAGTGGATGGCAAGTGTTGGACTTTAAATCAATGAGAAGAATTGACAGAAATTGACTATGGCAAATAAAGTGTTACAGAAATTGAAATTACTCATAGAGATGGGGAAGAAATGAAAACTCAGAAAATACACCAACAGCAAGCAGACAAAGAAACAAAGTGCATAAAGAAACTCCACCAGCAGGAAATAAATCTGACCAGTTTTATAGTGAGTTGTGAGGCAATGAGATAGATACCAGGGAGTAGCTAAAGGGACCACTGTAGTCTTTGGGAGTCCTAGATGTAGGGGACACAGAGGAGGGAAGTGGTGGGCCCACAGCAAGATGTTGACTCCTCAAAAGGTTCAGACCTATGTAGAGCTTAAAGTAAAAGGCAGGAAAACTAGTTTTTAGTTCAGCTCTGATGTTGAAATGTCAATCCTTTTAGGGACAGAAAACTTTAATGGGAGTTACTTTATTGGCCACCAAGCAGTGGTAATAATATAAATCACAGTAAAAACTAGAAAGTTACAGTTACAAGTAACAAGAATAACACAGTAATCATTAGGTAAGCCTAATTGGGATAATTTGATGCAGTACAAATTCTAGGGATGTGTGTGCGATGGTTTTCTAGATCAGTACATTGAGAAACCAATGTGCAGTGAAAAAAGGCTAATTAACAGTCTTGTTGTAAACATAGGAACATACAGAGGCCATTCAGCCCATCAAGCATGCCTGTCATTCAAAATAATCAAGGCTGATCGAACATTTCAATGCCTTTTACACCCCATCCCCGTCACCCTGTTATCAAAATTGGTAATTAGAAATCTATCTGATCTGATAGATTCTTTAGGAAAGTAACAACATATGATAGCATTTTACATTAAGTTTAAAGTAATGCAGTCCAATCAGAAATTAGGATCTTAAATTTAAACAATAGAAACTATAACAGGAAAAATTAGTAATAGTGTATTAGAAACTACATTAGAAGGTATGCTTGACATGAAATGGCTAGCATTTAAATAACTAGTAAATGGTATGTAACAAAATGATGTTCCTTTAAGACACAAAACTCCAGCCAGGTAGGTTTTCCAACCAGGATTTACAAAGGAGCATTAGCTCACATGAATGGAAGTTGCATATAAAATTGTCAAAACAAACTGGTAAGCCTGAGGATAGGGATCATTTCAAGTTTTGCAAAGGACAATCAAGAAACAGATTAAGAAAGAGAAAATAAAATGAGAGTAAAATCATGGGATTTATAAAAAAAAATCTTCTGTAAGAATGCAAAAGAGAACAGATTTGCAAAAACAAATTACAATCAGAGTGAGGAGAAACTTACAACCGAAAATATGAAAATGAGAGAAACTAAATATATATTCAGCCTGTCGTTACAGAGGAAAATGTTTATAAAATAGAGATCTAAAGACCAGTGCAAACAAGAAATTGTGTAATGTTAATATTAGTAAAATAAAGTGTACTAGTGAAATTAATGGGATTTAAAACAGATAAATCTCCTAGACCTGGTGAATATTGAAAGAGGAAGTTGTAGCGTTGTAGATGTGTTGGTTCTTATCTTTCATTACATTAATTACATTAAGGAGTATATTAATCATGGTTGATTTTAGTCTTCATGAAGATTAGGATAGTCAGATTGGCAGACGAAGCCATGAGGAAGAATTTGTAGAGTGTATCCAGGACAGTTTCTGAGAACAATATGTCTGTGGATCCAACCAGGGGTGAAATGAGGCAGGTTTAACAAATTATGTCAGAGCAAAAGATTTTCTAAGAAAAAGTGACCATAAGATGGTAGAAATTAGCATTCAGGTTGACAGGAAGGAACTTGGGTTGGAAACAAAAACAGAAGTTGCTGGAAAAGCTCAGCAGGTCTGGCAACATCTGTGAAGAAAAAAATCATAGTTGGCATGCCTAGAAGAGATGTGGCAGTGAGTTAAATACTAAATTAAAACCGAACTCTGATTTTTTCTTCACAGATGCTGCCAGACCTGCTGGGCTTTTCCACAACTTCTATTTTTGTTCCTGATTCACAGCATCTGCAGTTCTTTCAATTTTTATTGGGTTGGAAACAACAGCACTAAAATTTAATAAGAACAATTACAAGAGATTGAGGGCAGGGTTGGTTGGACTGGACTGCGGAAGGATTTAGCAGCAAAAGGGTGGATGAACGATGGTAAAATTTTAACATAATAGTTCATGACTCAAAGAAAAGTTGTATTCCAGTGAGGAAGAAGGATTCCAGGAAAGGAACAGGCTAACTATGGTTAATCAGGTAAGTTAAAGATAGCAACAGATTGAAAGAAAAAGCAGACATTGTGACAAAGATTAGTGATAAGGCAAAGGATTTGGTAAGTTTTAAAATTGAACAAAGGATCACCAAAAAAAGGGAGAAAATAACTTTGAGGGTAAACTTGCAAGAAGTATCAAGGTGGACATCAAGAGCATCTTTAAACATATTAAAAAGAAGACAAAAGCCAAAGTGAACATGGGCCCCTTAGAGAATGAGGGTGGGGAAATAATAATGGGGAACCAGAAAATAGTGGAGGAGTTGAAGAAATACTTAACATCAGTCTTCACAGGAGAAGACACCAACAGTATCTGAAAATTACTAAATAATCAAGGGGCAAAAGGAGGAGAAGAAATAAAAATAATAACTATCACTAGAGAAAAAGTGCTAGGTAACTAATGGGTCTAAAGACTGAGATGCATCTTAGGATATTAAAAGAAGTAGCTACAGAGTTATGGGTTACTGGGAATAATTTTCCAGGAATCCTTAGATTCTAGAAAAGTTCCATAAAACTGGAAAGCTGCCAAAATAACAGCTTTATTTTAAACAAAGGAAAGAGACACAAACAGCTAGCTAAAGGCCTGTCAGCTGAACATCTGTTATTGGCATTTGATAAGGTACCACACAATAGGCTACTTAATGAGAACCTATGGTGTTGAATGCAGTGTATCAGTATTGGTAAAGGACTATCTAACTAAAAGAAGACTGAGTTGGGATGGGGGGTATTTTCAAGATGACAACCTGCAACTGGTAATTTGCCATAGGCATCAATTCTGGTGCCGCAATTATTTACTATATATATATTTATGCCTTGGATGGGGCAAGTGAATGTGCTATAACCAAATTTGTGGATGATACAAAAGTTTGTGGAAAGGCAAGTGGTGGGGATGACGCAAAGAGTCTGCAGGGGGCTATAGACATTTTAAATCAGTGGGAAAAAACTTGAAAGATAGAATATAATGTTGGAAAATGTGTGGATATATACTTTGGCAAGAAGAATAGAGCTGCTGAATATTGTTTAAATGAAGAAAGATCAAAAGTTACAGAACAGAGGGATTTGGGTGCTCTTGTTCATGAGTTACAAAAAGTCAGCATCCAGGTTGAGCGGGTAATAGGGAAGGCATATAGAATGTTGGCCTTTATTTCAAAGGAAATGGAGTGTATAGGCAGGGAGGTTTTGCTAACACTGTACAAGGCACTAATCAGACCACAACTAGAATACTCTCAGCACTGTCGTCCTTAGAGATTGAGAAGGGTGGTTCTTTTGCAGGTCAGCAGACATCATCAGGAGGCTTGTGGGACCTGCCAAACAAGAGCGAAAGAAGGCATTGTGGCTGATAGTGTGCAACAATTGACAGTGACAGTGAGGTTAATGGGAGAGAGGCTGTGCCATGCAGAATGGTACTTACTTGTTTGGTGAGACATGGGTATCTCGGCATGCCTGCAGGTGCAGTTCCGTCTTTCTTCTGCCAGGGTCAGGACTCTGTCCTCGTGGGGTGTGAGGACATGGATGTTGACACTACTCCCCCAATCCACCCACCCATGTGAGGTCTCTCTGCCCTGTCATTGGCTTGTAATGAGAAAAATGGGGGAAATGAGTGAGATGGCATTGCTTGTAGCCCTGGTGCAAATGCTGAAAAAACTGAGGAAGCAGTGTGGAGGGCATGTAATGAAAAGCTGAGGGAATGTGTTGCAGGACAACAATGGTGGTGATGAGTCACGAGCCTTGATTCTTTCTATCTCCTGGAGTCCATACTGATCTGGGTGGTGACCTCAGGCCAGGTCAAGGTTGGCAAGGTCTGTTGGCATAGCCTCCTCTGCCAGTTCTCCAGGAAAAGGACTCCTGTCCTTCTCACAACCCTGTCCACCATGACCTCCTTGCCTCTGTAAGAGAAACATAGAATCATAGAATCCCTACAGTGTGGAAGCAGGCCATTTAGTCTATTGACATCACATGGACTCTCTGAAGAGCATCCCACTCATACCCACCCCCCATCCTATCCCTGTAAACCTGCATTTCCTGCAGCTAATCCACCTAGCCTGCACACCTTTGGACTGTGGGAGGGAACTGATGCAACTGCAGGAAACCCACACAAACACAGGAAGAATGTGCAAACACTACTCAGACAGTCATCTGAGGGTGGAACCAAACCTGGATCCCTGGCGCTGTGAGGCAGCATTGCTGACCACTGGGCCACCATGCTGCCCTATGGTGCCATTGTCCCTTTCCCCAGCATGTTCCTGCACTATACCCAGATCCCCTGATGTTTTTAACATATCTAAACCTATGTTGAATGTCTGAACCTCCATAGCCCTCTAGAATAGAGAATCCCAAAGATTCACCTGCCTTAGTGTGAAGAGATTCCTCCTCATCTCAGGCTTAAATGGTTTGATCTTTATTCTGAGACTGTGTTCTCTGATTCTAAACCACGTGGCCACAAGAAGCGTTCTTTGTTAATGTATCCTGCTGACCCCTATAAGAGTTTTGTATGCTTGAATGACATCTCCAGAAGGCTATGGAGGTTCAGCCATTGAAAGTATTCAAGACTGACAGCTTTATATATGTCGAAAACATCAAGGGATCTGGGATAGTGCTCGAACACGGTGTGAACTGGAAGATCAGCTTTGATTTTAATAAATAGACGAGTGGGCCTGGAGGGATGAATGGGATACATTCACTCCTATTTCTAATATTCTTAACTTCCAACAGCAGTGAACATATATTTATGTTTGATCTATTGCTATAGAAGTTAATTAAAATTTGAATGATTGTCTCTGGATTATTCATCCACAACTTTGAGTTTCTAGCCCAATAACACAATCACTGTGCTGTTATTGTTGAACATAATTGGAAGTCTACGTCAGGATCAAATAAGGCTCCACAGTTGCAAACATTGTAGTTCAGGCTGAGATGGAGGCCAGAGAAGGCAATGCAATTGTTCAGGAGGAGACAAGAGTTTGTAGGGACAAAGGATAATCAGTATTCAGTCTTCCCAGTGTTTAAACACACATTGTAGCTAATCCCAGGATGGATGACAGACAACAAGGCGCAGGGCTGGATGAACACAGCAGGCCAAGCAGCATCAGAGGAGCAGAGAGGCTGACGTTTCGGGCCTAGACCCTTCATCAGAAAAGGGGGAGGGGAAGGGGGTTCTGAAATAAATAGGGAGAGAGTGGGAGGCGGATAGAAGAGGGATAGAGGAGAGGATAGGTGGAGAGGAAACAAACAGGTCGAAGAGGCGGGGATGGGGCCAGTAAAGGTGAGTGTAGGTAGGGAGTTAGGGAGGGGATAGGTCAGTCCAGGGAGGACGGACAGGTCAAGGGGGCGGGATGAGGTTGGTCGGTAGGAGATGGAGGTGCGGCTTGAGGTGGGAGGAGGGGATAGGTGGGAGGAAGAACAGGTTATGGAGGCAGGGACGAGCTGGACTGGTTTTGGGATGCGGTGGGGGGAGGGGAGATTTTGAAGCTTGTGAAATCCACATTGATACCACTGGGCTGCAGGGTTCCCAAGTGGAATATGAGTTGCTGTTCCTGCAACCTTCGGGTGGCATCGTTGTGGCACTGCAGGAGGCCCAGGATGGACATGTCGTCTGAGGAATGGGAGGGGTAGTTGAAATGGTTCGCGACTGGGAGGTGCAGTTGTTTATTGCGAACCGAGCGTAGGTGTTCTGCAAAGCGGTCCCTGAGCCTCCGCTTGGTTTCCCCGATGTAGAGGAAGCCACAACGGGTCC
>NC_063335.1:94065934-94120657 GCF_021869965.1 Rhincodon typus
GGACCCGTTGTGGCTTCCTCTACATCGGGGAAACCAAGCGGAGGCTCGGGGACCGCTTTGCAGAACACCTACGCTCGGTTTGCAAGAAACAACTGCACCTCCCAGTCGCGAACCATTTCAACTCCCCCTCCCATTCCTCAGACGACATGTCCATCCTGGGCCTCCTGCAGTGCCACAACGATGCCACCCGAAGGTTGCAGGAACAGCAACTCATATTCCACTTGGGAACCCTGCAGCCCAATGGTATCAATGTGGATTTCACAAGCTTCAAAATCTCCCCTCCCCCTACCGTATCCCAAAACCAGCCCAGCTCGTCACCGCCTCCCTAACCTGTTCTTCCTCCCACCTATCCCCTCCTCCCACCTCAAGCCACACCCCCATCTCCAACCTACTAACCTCCTCCCTGGACTGACCTATTCCCTCCCTAACTCCCCACCTACACTCACCTTTACTGGCTCCATCCCCGCCTCTTCGACCTGTCTGTTTCCTCTCCATCTATCCTCTCCTCTATCCATCTTTTATCCGCCTCCCACTCTCTCCCTATTTATTTCAGAAACCCCTTCCCCTCCCCCTTTTCTGATGAAGGGTCTAGGCCCGAAACATCAGCCTTTCTGCTCCTATGATGCTGCTTGGCCTGCTGTGTTCATCCAGGTCTACACCTTGCTGTCTCGGATTCTCCAGCATCTGCAGTTCCTACTATCTCTGCAGCAAGTGTTGGTTTCTGGAGGAACTTCAACTCAGAGATGATGAGCTGGAGTCTGAGCTTTGGACACAGCGGCACATCCGGGAGGGGGGGACTTACCTGGACATTTTGTTTCAGGAGGCGGTCACACTCAGTAGATTAAGCACCTCAAATCCGATCAGTGGTCAGAGACAGTTGGGTGTGATTGCAAGTGAGGCAGTAAGAAGGATCCTGTATTCAGGAACAGAGGAGCCTCAGCTCTCGAGCTTGTCCAACAGGTACAAGGTACTTCTCCCTGTGAGGATGAGGAACAGGGCTGTCGGGAGGATGAGTCAGCTGACCACTGCACTGTGGTACAGGAGGCTATTCAAGGAGTGGGGGGGTGAAAGACAAGTGGTAGTTGTGGAGGATTCTATAATTAGAGGAATAGATCCTTTGTAAGCAGGATCGAGATTCCTGCATGGTATATTGCCTGCCCAGTGCCCGGGTGAGGAACATCTGACCAGCTTGAAAGGATATTGGAGGGGGAGGGGAGGATCCAGTCATTGTGGTCCATGTCGGGACAAACAACATAGGCAAGAATAGGAATGAGGACCTGTTTAGGGATTATCAGGAGCTAGGAACTAAATTAGAGAACAGGTCCTCAAAGATTATAATCTCTGGATTACTAAGCGAGCTATGTGTAAATTGGCATAGGGATGTGAGAATAAGGGAAATAAACACATGGTTAAAAGAGTGGTATGGGAAAGAGGGGTTGCTTTTCATGGGGCACTGACATCAGTATTGGAACAGGAGGCATCTGTACCATTGGGACGGTTTCCACCTGAACTGAGCTAGGACCAATGTTCTAGCGAAAAGGGTAAATAAGGTGGTCAACAGGACTTTAAACTAGAAAGTGGGAGGGAAGGGAAGGTTAAAACTCCAAAGAGTATAATGGCCAATGGGAAACAAAGCAGCAGGTTAACATCTGTTGGGGTGGATTCAACTGTATGGAAAAGTATGAAAAAATGAAAAGAAAGGAGAACTCAAGAGAGGTTAATAAATACTCCAGAGCATAAAATAGGACAGAGTGTTTGGAAAGGGTTAGAAATCAAACTTCAAGCACATGAGATAAAGGGATGATAATGAGAAGAGGCTTGGTAAATACAGGACTGAAGGTGTTGTATCTGAATGCATGCAGTATACGAAATAAGGTAAATGAGCTTGTGACGCAGATCAAAATTGGCAAGTATGGTGTGGTGGGCATCACGGCTACAAGGGGATCAGGACTGGGAGCTAAATATCCAAAGATATACATCCTATCGAAAAGATAGGCAGGTGGGCAAAGTGGGCAGAGGGAGTGGGGTTGCCTTATTAGTAAGAAATGAAATTAAATCATTAGCAAGAAATGATGTAGGGTTAGATGATGTACAATCTGTGTGGGTAGACTTGAGGAATGGCAAAGGTAAAAAAAACATAATGGGAGTTATGTACGGGCTTCCAAACAGTGGTCAGGATGTGGGGCACAAGATACACCAGGAGATAGAAAAGGCATATAAGAAAGGCAAGGTTACAGTGGTCATGGAGGATTTCAGTACGCAGGTGGGCTGGGAAAATGAAGTAGGAGTGGTTTGCAAGACAAGGAATTTGTGGAATGTCTAAGAGATGTCTTTTTGGAGCAGCTTGTGATGAAGCCCAGGGAACAAGCAGTTCTGGATTTAGTGATGTGCAATGAGGCAGATTTGATAAGGGAGCTTAAGGTGAAGGAACACTTAGGAGGCAGTGACCATAATAGGATAAAATTTACTCTGCAAATTGAGAGGGAGAAGCTGGAATCAAATGTAACGGTATTACAGTTCAATACAAATAACTACAGAGGCATGAGGGAGGAGTTGACCAGAATTGACTGGACAGGAACCTACAGGAAACACAGTGGAACAACAATGGCAGGTGTTTCTGGGAGTAATTCAGCAGACACAGCAAAGATTCATCCTCAGGAAAAAGAAGCATGGCATAGGGAGGACGAAACAACCATGGCTGACAAGGGAAGTCAGGGACAGCATAAAAGCAAAAATGAAAGCATATAATGCAGCAAAGGGCAGTGGGAAGCCAGAGGATTGGGTAGCCTACAAAGATCGACAGAGGGCAACAAAAAAAGGAGGGAGAAGATTAAATATGAGGGTAAGCTAGCCAGAATATAAAAGAAGATTGCAAGAGTTTCTTTCTATATATAAAGGCAAAAGAGAGGTAAAAGTGGACTTTGGGTCACTGGAAAATGACGCTCGAGAAGTAGTAATGGGGAAAACAGAAATGGCAGAGGAATGAACAAATACTTTATGTCAGTCTTCATGGTGGAAGACACAAGTACCATCCCAAAAATTCAAGAGAGTCAGGGCGAGGGCAGAGGTCAGTATGATGACCATCACCAAGGAGAAGGTGCGAGAAAAATTGAGAGGTCTAGAGGTGGCTAAATTACCTGGACCAGATGGACTACACCCCGGGATCTGAGTGTCATTGTCAATGGGATCAAAGGTTACAGGGAGAAAGCAGGAAAATGGGATTGAGAAACTTATCAGCGATGGTTGAATAGTGGAGTAGACTCGATGGACGGAATGTCTAATTTCTGTTCCTATGCCTTATGGTCTTATGATAAGATTGCTCACATGTAGTGTTAATTGGAAGGTTGGAAAGACATATCTTCTTTGTAGAGCTGCTGCTGTTAACTGAGTACAAAAATTCATTGGAGTACTACATCACATTTTCAGTCAATGATAGTGATTGATAGCAATTTAAAATACATTCTCTTAACGATCTATGGACATCATATCGCAGCAATCTGTAGGATCTTAGGGGTTCAATCTCCCTTGAAAACCATGATCTAAACTCAACAAGATCTATAATCTCCATGCAGTAATATCACATCTCAACCACAAATGAAATTTCAAGTTTAATACAACACATGACTGTGGTCACCTGGATCAGACTGTTCATCAGATTTTGAATGAATATGACCCATGAAAAATTGACACAGGATTCATGTCAATCCATCAAATGACAAATAATCCTCTGACCTGGCTGTCAAACTTGGACTCAGCTTTAAAGTTACAAGATGTCATGCATAAGATAAAGACTCAATTTTTTCAAATTGGTAATTGGTCTATTTAAAATATCCCTCATTCAGCCCGTTTATAATGTTTAACATGCAGTTTATTGAAAAGATTCACTGTTCATTTTGTTTGGAATCGATGTTTCTCAGTCTGTTCAAATTATCCATCAGTAAGACCACATGAAATATAGTTGTTCATTCATTTTGTTATTCACCACTCAGTCTCTTTAAAGAACACTATACAGCCTATTTAAAACATCCACTATTCAATTTGTTTAAAATATTTGTCACTTATTCTGTTTGAAACTGTTGTCACTTTGTCGGATTAAATACCTCTCAATCAGTCTATTTAATAACCTCATCCCTCAGCTTGTTTCATTCAGTCTGTTTGAAAATTCATTGTCAGTTCAATTAAAATATTTGTCATTCAGATTAATTAACATTCTCATTACTGATTGAATATTCATCAATCAGTTTGATTAAAGTACCTTTCATCCATTCAGATAGATTCTGACTTTGGGCAATTGTGTAGTACAGGTGATAGTGTGTCCATTTTACATCTCCCTCAATATTCATTATAGTTGAAGTCAACAGAAATAAAATAAAATCTTCATCATTCTACATCTTTAAAGAAAGTCGTTTGCTCTGTTGACAATGTTTTAGCTCACTGTCCATTTGGTTTAAAGTACAAGTTAGTCATTGTGTTTGTTATGGCTAGATATTTGTCACTCTGCATCACCTCTCAATCAATCTGTTAACATAGCACTGTGTTAGATTTGTCAATGAGTGGGGTTAACTTTCCTCAGTGAGTACAATCATATCTAAAGGTCACGAATCCCCTCTGAGTGGCAATGTGTTAACAGCTCCCAAATATTTAAGATCGGGCCTTTTACACTGTACAAATGCAATGCAGATCCAGTTTCAAAACCAGTTCTATTTGACTGCTGAGCTTCTCCAGCTTCAGTTTTATTTGACAATTGGCGAGAGCAGAAATTGATCTGTCAAGATTAGTTTAAAAAGCTTTGGATGTGATGCTAAGCTAAGGGAAAATGTGGGGCAGCCTCAACATGATGATCCTTGTATTAGAAATATATTTAAACATTGAAATGAAACTCCCATCCAATACAAATGAGAATTCTTGACCTAGCCAGAAAAGCACATGTTGCTGTAAAAAGGCAAAGGCCTGACATTACAGGGGAAGTTTGAAGTGTAGAGTGATAGCCATTGCATTTTTTTGACTCTCTAGGAAATGCCCGCAGTCTCCAGGAATTTAAGATCAAGGTCCACTACACTGCTGCCAATTAGATTGGCTGGAAGCTTTTGAGGGTGTGACGACCTCCTACTGGAAGATGGAAGATCATTCTCAGTCGGTTACATACACCTGCAGCACGTTACATCAGCAGGGTGACCCTTTTTGTTATCATTTCACTCGACTTGAATCAAACTTCTACATAAGTAGGGAGTGAGCAAGCAGTTTCTGCCATTTTTTTCACCTTCTTTGATTCTTTCTGTTTAGAAATGTTTGATATGAAAGGCCTACTCTCATTCACATGTCCTGATGTTTAGAGAGAAACTACAGGTAAGTGGGAAGAGAAAATGTGGAAAGACAGTAAGTCAGATCAGGGAGAAGTTTTTATTTTTTGTTCATAGGATATGGGTGTTGCTGGCTAGGCCAGCATTTATTCCCCATTCCTAATTGCTCTCGGACTGAAAGGCTGGCTAGACCATTTTAGAGAGTAGTTGAAACTCAACTACGTTGCTGTGGGTATGCAATGGCTTCTCATTCCCTTACCTTGACTGACTGTTGTGACGACCTCACCCAGGATGCCATGTTCTTCCCAGTTCACTCCTCTATATTCCTGATCTCACCCTATTTCCTCCTACAGACCCCCCTTCAGTTCTCCATGTCCTTGATGTCACTCCGTAGCCCCATTCACCTGGCTCTGCCTCATACAATCAAATTAGACAAGGAAGAGTGTTGACCTTCCACATAACCACACAAAGATGGTTAGTGCATGACAGATGAAAACAGATGTCTGAAAAGTTACAAACAATAAAGTACAAAGATGAATGTGCAGCAGGCTGAAATGAGACTTATATACCACAAATATGCTGTTGACTTCATTGCTGCATGTTAATCTGCTGTCAGATTGTAATGTTAAATTTTCAATAACAAGACAGTTTTGTTGGATGACACAAAAATAGATGGGAAGGCAAGTGGTGAGGATGAGCCAAAAAGTTGGCAAAGAGGTACAGTTTAACTGAATAGGCAAAAACTTGGCAGATGAAATGTAAGGTGGTAAGATGTGAGGTTATGCACATTGGCCAGAATAATAGAGAAACTGAATATTATTTAACTGGAGAAAGACAGAAGAAAGCTACAGTACAGATGGAATTGGCATTCCTTGTGCATAAATCACTAAAAAGCCAGCATACAGGTTCAGCAGGTAATAGGGAAGGCAAGTGGAATTTTGGTCTTTATTTCAAAGTAAAAAAGGAAGTCTTGCTAAAATTATGCAACATACTAGTCAGACCACAGCTGGAATACTGTGAAAAGGATTTGTTCCCTTTTTTTACGGAAAAATACCTTGGCATTGGAGGCAATCCAGAGAAGGTTCACTAGGTTGATCCTGGTTATGGAGTATTGTCATATGAGGAAAGATTGGCCCTGCACTCCATGGAGTTTAGAAGAATGGGTAGAGACCTTATTGAATCATACAAGATTCTTCAGGGATTTCACAAGGTAGATGTGGAAATGTTGATTCCTTTTGTCAGAGAATCTAGGACCAGAGGATGTAATCTCAGAGTAAGGGATTGCCCAGTTGGGACAGAGAGGAGGAAGAATATTTTCTCTCAGAGGGTAATGAATCTGTGGAATTCTCTACCAAAGAAGGCTGTTGAGGCTGGGTGGTTAAGAATATTCATGGTTACGACACATTGATTTTTAAATCACTAAGGTAATAAAGAGTTATGGAGAAAATGTAGGAAAGTGGAGTTAAGAGTAATCAGATCAATCATGATCTCATTGAATGGTGGAGCAGACTTGATGGGCTGAATGGTCGACTTTGGAGCCTATGTTTCTGGTGTTAATCTGCATCTAATCTGAGTCTGAGGGGCAGTCAGTTAGGTATGTGCTCCTACAATTCATTCAAAAATATTCAAATCCTGAGAGGATTGTGAATAGTTTTACTTAAAAAAACAAATATAAATGACAGCAATTGTTGATAGTCATAAAGAGTTAATTTGACTCATTAATTCCCTTTTGGGAGGGAAATCAACCACTTTTCCCTGCTCTGGTCTACACACACACCCACAACAATGTATTTGAATTTCAAATGCACTCTAAAATGGTCTAGCCAGACATTCAGTCCAACAGTAATTAGGAATGGGCAATACATGCTGACCTAGCCCATGTCCTATGAGTAAATAAAAAGAAACTTCTTCCTGGTCTGACTTAAGTATGTTTCTTATGCAATTTTCTTCCCACCTACCTGTAATTTTTCTTTCCAAACATTTGGACATACAAATGAGAGTGGGCCTTTCAATTTGTTTTGTCTTGCAGCTGGTTCATGGCTGACCTGTACTTCCATCCTACTCAGAGTCATACAATTTCACAAAACAGAAGGAGGCCATTCAACCCATCGTGTCTGGACTAGCTCCTGAAACAGCTTCCCAGCTAGTTTTTCATTCTCCAGCTCTATCATATGCTTGCTCACTTTAATTCCATTTCTTTGATATCCTCACCTAACAAAAATAACAACCTTAGTCCTGAGAGCTTTGATTAACCGAGTACACATAGTCTTTTCTGGGCAGATTTCTGCTACATTTTGTGTGAAGAAATGTTTCCTGATTTCACTCGAATGACGTGGCTTTAACATTAAGATTATGCCCACTTGTTCTAGTTTCACTTACCATACAAAATGCGACATCTTCCAAAATGCTCTCTTTTATCTTTTTTACCTTTGCTGTAGATCTGAGCCTACCTTGCAATCAATATTTCACTTCCACAGCTACTTGAGAGGACTGAAGGGAACCTTGAACAGTCTGTTTAATGTCTTAAGCCATTAGTAAAATATATAAAACAAAATGAAAATAATCAGAAAAAGTTCTGTTTGGTTCTTTCACTTTGCAAATTCTCCAACTTATTTTTTACCAGAAATTGGAGCTAGCTCAGCTTTTAATCAAATTCACTTGGACTTTTTTTGACAGGCGTAGGTCATCGGATTTCTGAAAAACATGATTTTTTTATACATTCAGTGTCATTTTAATGGCAAGGTATCTGCCACTGGACTGAGTGAGACCTGAAATAAAAGCATTTTAAGTAACAATCTTTAAAACATTGTGACATGCTGGTTTTCAAATGCTTTGCACCAGTGTGGCAGACTTCAGATCAACTTTGCCTCTGTTGAAAGGAATATGACATGAAATCTTCCAGTTTTAGACACATTATAGGTTTTTAGGAAATGGGAGGGGACAAAATGGATGCTTTTCTCCTTACCTCAAGTGGTAAATCTTTCAGACAATCCACTTAAGAGCACTGTAGACCCTTAGCCTGCTATTAATTTTCTATCTGGTTGACTTGATGTACATATTGATGAGGTACTTCCTGAGTGGGGAGGCGATTAATGCTGGCTGCAGTGTCAGGGGGACTTAATGTCAGAATCATCTTTGCCTCCTTTTTCCTTTGACACTAGACCCTTGGTAGCTTTGGTATTATGATTTAAGGCTGTCATAGCTCCTGGTCAGGGGGGACATTTGTGCATTGTTTAAAATAATTTATTTCTTCCCTCACACCTTACTCACTTTATTATGGGTAAGCTGACTGACAGATTTCGTGTGAGTTTAAGGCTTTTACAAACCACTTTTCTCTATTTCTCTGAAATTTCAATAACAGACTTGGTTATTCAGTGCAGATTAAAAGATAGAAATTAAGCAGTGCAATGCTATTACACATTTTTCTCCTGTTTTTCATCTTAATGAGACATCAATTAATCTGGGTTACCATTTTTGTCAACAAAGTAACAACATAAAAATGGAAACTGTCCTGAATTTACTATCACATAATTTTCAGACTTATTCAGCAGGGCACTGAATAGAAGCAAATGTGGGAGGAAGTATGAATAATTTGAGTCAAAAACAACAATTGCAGGAAAAGCTCAGCAGGTCTGGCTCCAGTGCCCCTTTTTGCTGAGCTTTTCCTACAATTTCTTTTTTGATTTCTGATTTCCAGCATCTGCAGTTCTTTCCATATAATTTGAGACATAGGCTCTGAATCTCTCAGTTAGGAATCATTTTCAGTATGGCAGGTGGGATCTGTTCTGGGAATTCCACCTCTATTTGTGGCATTACTGGTTCAGGATAAGATGCAAAGCACTGAACCTGCACTTTGCACTCCCAATCTGTTGCAGAGGGTACAGGGCATCTGTAGCACGGTACAATTTTTGTGGTGTCAGGCCAGTTTTCTCTATTGTTTACAGCCTCTCTAAGACTGTAAACTATAGTCTGGATTCAGAAACCTTTTGAAAGGTGAGTTCAAAAGATCTTACCTATGATTTCTCATGTTCCTTCCTCCCAATATCCCATATTCCATCATGCCGATTCAATGCCTAATCATATCCCTTTGATGACCATTCAGCCAGGATGCATTACATGCATTAGCACATGACCTATATAGTGACATGCAAATGTGGAAGTGCTGAGAAATAAAAAAAACTTCCTGCTAAAAATAAAACTGCTTTTCCAATAAAAGTGTCAATCATGCAGATGGTTAAAGTATCCATAACAAGCTTCAAATATTTGATAACTAAACTTTTAATCCAAATGGGGGAGGTGAAATTGTTGAAGAAATGTCACTAAACTAGTAATCCAGAGTCATCAGACTAATGTTCTAATAACAATATAGCAAGTAGTATGGGTTTGAATCCCACCAGGACAGATGTTGGCATTCAAATTCGATAAAATAACTAGAATTAAAAGCTAATCCAATGGCAACCATGTGACGATTGTCGATTGTCATAAATACCAACATGATGGTCTTGACAACTATCATCAAATGTTATAAAAACCCATTTAGTTCAATAATGGGACTGTGCTCAAAGTGAGACAAATGCTGTTCAGGGAAGGCAATCTGCCATCCTTATCCAATCTGTGATTTTAGATGTAAGGAATGTGGTTTACTCTTCACTACACCATGAAATGTCCCAGTAAATCATTCAGTCTTCTAACCAACCTGCCTCAGTAGGCCTTTTAACCAAACTGCCTCAGCGTTTACTGACCTTGTAACTACCTCCAGGACTGTCCTTGGGGTTAGGCTTCTTGGAGTGATTTGCCCAGGCCCAATGCTGGGACTATAGGCACCTAGGACGAATTGGAAGGCAGGGCGGGGTGAGCTTTGAATAGCCAGTGTGATTTGTCCCTTTGGAGAGTCCCCAGCAGGGTTGACTGTATCTGTTACATTCTGCTTCCAGGCTTGGAGGGCCTGACTCCATCCCACAGTCCCTCAGACATACACACAGACACACATACATACACACACAGACAGACACATACATACACACACACACACACACACACACACATATATAAACAGACACACACACACACATACATACACACACACACACACACACATTTGTGGTAATTTTTGCCAAGGTGGTTCAAGTGGTAGAAAAGTTAATGGAGGAAAAGCAGTACAGACAAATTTTAATGGTTCTAGGTCTTGAAGTCTTAAACCATGATGACAAGTTTCATCAACTGATTTTGTATTTCCTCAAATATAGAAGTTTGAGGGCTCAGCAAATGAAAGCATTAAAATAATAAAGGCATTTGACAGGGTAGATGCAGAAAAAACTATTTCCCCTGTGCTGGGCAGTCCAGATCTAAGGGATATATAATCTTTGAATCAGGCAATTCAGAAGTTAAATCATGCAGAACTAGTTTTCGAAACAATCAGCAGTGGAAATCTGGATCTATCCAATAGTTCATATTGTTGATGTGACACTGCAGTGATACTTGGCAATTTTTTCACACAGAGGGTGGTGAGTATCTGAAACGGGTTGCCGGAGGTAGTGTTGGAAGCGAATACAATTTTGTCATTTAAGAAACATTTAGACAGGTACATGGATGTATTAGGTATGGAGGGATATGGACCAAATGCAGGCTAGTTAGTTTAAACTGTGAAACCTGGGCAGCATACGTTGGGCAAGTTGGGCTGAAGGGCCTGTTTCCAGGCTGTAGACCTCAATGACTCTATGACTCTGATATAAAATACGATAATATTTAGCATACATGGCAGTGAAACTAGCAATATGACTTTCACTGATATTGTACAACTCAAACTTTCAGAACAATGATGCTCTCTCATGATTCTAACTGTGTGCTTTAAGCATCCTTACTAAAATTGCATTCAAAGAACTTTTATATCCATATGCCTTTTTCAAATATTGTACTGCACGACTTCAATCTATTTGTGGCCTAATTATTAGGTGATTTTCAATGACGGTTTCAGGATGATCTTTGAAACAAACATGTCTTTCTGGATCATCTAAGTTGACTGGTGACATTTCCATTCATGAAGTTAATCAAGTCAATTACATAAAACCTTTGAGCCTAAATGCCTGTGTTGAAGTCCCACCTGCTCCATAACATGCCTGGAGAGGTTGATTAAAACATCTATAAACCAGGGGAAAAGAACATCAAACATATTCCTACAGTCGCTATTAAAAGTTAGTCACTCAAAACATTGCATATGTGTTAAAATAATAAGAAAAAAGCTCTGATTATTCAGTTCATGAAATATTGATCAGGTACATGAGTGACCAATTAATAATTGAAGACATAGTGTGTAATACAGTTAAGCAAAATAATGTTTCAAGTGTTTTATCTGTAAGTAGTTTTTATCTAAAGTGCAGCATCCATATTCAAGAGTGACTGAATTCGACCTCTGGTATTCATCGTACAAAGTTAACGCAGGTTTCAGAAACAAGTATTAACTGTTTCATATTTGAGCAGTGAATATTCTGCTTTCACCCTTTCTTAAGGGTGGATACAGAGGTGAATCATTCTCATTAAATCAATTCTGCAATTTTAGATCATTTTCACCTCCACAAATATGTTTCTGAGCCAAAATTGAGAACTTGGAAGTTCTCAGGAAGGAACAGAGGAAGGACAGTTGGAGGAAGAGAAGAATTATTATATTTATTTGTCTCTGATTCATTCTACTTCTAAACACTGCCATGAATGTCATTCTTTTTATTCATTCACAAGATGTGGGCAGCGCTGGCTAGGCAGCATGTATTGCCCATCCCTGATTGCCCGGAGGGCAGTTAAGAGCCAACCACATTGCTGTGGGTCTGGAGTCACATGTAGGACAGATCAGGTAAAGACATTAGTGAAGCCAGATGGGCTTTTTCAGCAATGGATTCATGGTCATCAGTAGACTCTTAATTCCAGTTTTTTTTTATTGAATTCAAATTCCACATTCTGCCGTGGCAGTATTTGAACCTGGGTCTCCAGAACATTATCTGGACCTCTGGACTAACAGTCCAGCGATAATACCGTTAGGCCATCGCTTCCTCTCTCACACACAGCTTTAGCAGTACCATGTTATGATTTCAAATCTAAGTGGCTTCTGGCCTAGATATGGTGTAAGATATTAGGAGTTCATGAATTCCTTCATATTAAGTAATAAGTTATTAAATTACGAATATTTGACTGGCAGACTCAGCACTGGCACTTTCCTTATTAAAGCACTCACATATCTCCGCAATCACCTCACAGAAATGTCAATGTATCTGGAATGTTTCTGTTTGCATCCAAAGTCAAGGGAAATGCCTATTACATATTATCCCTGTCACCCTCAAGTACACCACAATATAAATCACTCACACCCTCTCCCTGCCTTCAATAATGCCCAAAGATCTATCTCTTCCAAACAAACTTGGGATTTACCCTGAATTTTCCGTTCATTGTTGCTTAAGTCTAATCCCCAACTTGTAATGTTTAATTATGGTGCCCTGACTGTTGCGAATTTCATTGTTTTCTGACTCTACAACTATTGCTATCATGGCAGAGGGATACATTATAATATTAACTTGCTGGGCAGTAATAAGGAAAATTAAATCTCTATATTTGTATTTTTTTTATAGAATCCCCACAGTGTGAAAGAAGACTATTTGCCCCATCAAGTCCACACTGATCCTCAGAAGGGCATCCCACTCAGACCCACCTCCCTACTCTATAATGCTGCATTTCACATGGCTAATCCACCTAGCCTGCACAAACCTGGGCACTAAAGCATGGCCAATCCATCTAACCTGTATATCTTTGGACTGTGGGAGGAAACCAGAGCACCAGAGGAAATCTGCACAGACAGGAGGAGAACTCCACACAGACTGTTGCTTGAGGCTGGACCAAACCCAGGTCCCTGGCACTGTGAGGCAGTACTAATCACTGAGCCACCGTACATTCCCAATATCAATATACCTTTCAGGGTATCCTTCAGGACACTTTATAAAAACAAGGTAGCCCTGAAATATATTCATTCAAAACAGCCCTTGGCCAGTCATTTCATTCCTACACTAGATTTCCAAAGCAACTGGTCTACTCAGAATTTGGTGCAACAGGAGACTTTCAGGATGACAGGAAAAACACCTTTAAAACATCCATGATCAAGTATTCCTGCCAGTTTATGGAAATCCCTTGCTTTTGACTGACCAAAAGGTTTATTTGGGAAAGCATCAAACATGCTATGAGAATTTGTCAGGAGCACAAAAGGTGAAATCAAGGAGCAAAAACAGAAATTGCTGGAAAGGCTCAGCAGGTTTGGCAGCATCTGTGGAGAGAAGTCAGAGTTAATGTTTCAGTTTCAGTGACCCTTCCTCAGGAAGTTCTGAGGAAGGGTCACTGAAACCGAAATGTTACTTCTGATTTCTGTCCACAGATGCTGTCAGACCTGCTGAGCCTTTCCAGCAATTTGTTTGTGAGTTCCAGCATTGCGGTTCTTTTGGTTTTGATTTAGGTGAAGTCAAGCTATCGGAGAGATCATACAAACATCCGAGCACCTCACCTGTTGTATTCTTCAAACACTGCCTGCCTTCAATTGGGCAGAATGTGCAAATTCTGAACTGGCCTTATCAAGCCAGAGTGGAAGCAAGTCATTCTCGATTCTGAGAAAGTGCCTAAGAAGCCAAGTGTAAGGTGGGGAGTTCATCAGCCATGTTGCATACAGTACGGTTCCATAAGCAATGATGAAGTAATGACTTGATATCAGTTTTTTAATCATGTCGTTTGAGGGATAAATTTTGGCCAGAGGCCTGTCGCAAACTTTACTGCACTTTCTAAATCCATGAAGCCTTTTATATCCAACTTCTTTGTCTCTCAATGGTCAGAGTCTTAAAATATACATTTGAAAGTCAGCATCTCTGAAGCTGCAAATTTCATGCAATGAAGTCTCAGCTAGATTGCAAGTTCAAAGTACGAATTGAACCCTCAATAATCAGATGATATGGTGAACACTCACCAAGTCATAGACAATTTGACAGAGGAAAATCACCTGACTTTCATAGAACATGCTCGGATTTTACTTTTACTGACAGAGGTTCTCTATCTCCAGACATTTGAAACTAAATTCAACTCTTCAAATAATCATGGTGAAATTTAAATTCACAAGACTTTGAACTATTACACTAGGCTTTCAGCTTACTAGTTCAGAAACATATGTACAGGTAATTACATTACTGTATCCGTGTGGTTCCTGAGACATTTCTAAACTGTAAAATTTAACATCATATTATACATTCCCCAAGTCATCAGAGGATGGCACACATTTATTAAGAAGAGTACTTCTCCGACAAGGTCTCATTCTTATTGGGTCTTTATAGTTTCTCATTTTAAAAAAAGGCTTCTCCCTGTTGGCCATGCCTAGAAGCAAAAAAACCAATATTCAAACAGAGATAATGGTTGAATATATAAAGGATATGTCCTTTTCTCCATTTCTCTCTCATCCTACCTTATCTCTTAGCAATGAGCTGTCATCTCCCCCTCATTTTATTCAATCAGCCCTCCAATAACCCAGAAATTCCTCAAAGACTCCTGAACATTATAAGTTGGAATTTGCAGGGTAATGCAGCTTGATCCTATTGACTGATTCCACCACTTTCCTACATTTCAAAAAGATTTGATTTATTTCTCTCCTGCTCCGAACTACAGGAGTTTGTCTATAGATTGTACAAGGTCGCTTAACTGAGGCCCAGCACTTATGAATCTTTTACAACTGACAGCTCATTTAGCTTACCCTTGGAATATTAACATGCTTTAAAATGCTTTTTATAGTTAAGAACTCTCTATTTTATAATTAATCAATCTTAAGACCCATTTAGGGGCTGTGAGTGGAACATTGCAGTCATTAAAGTATTGCTTGCATTAACTATAAAATTTAAAGTCAAAAAATTAAAATCAACTTTATGTTGAGCAAGTTACGTATCATGACAACATTCTTATTCTTTACTAGATTATAAAAATGTAGGGTTATTTGGAAACGTAGGTTGACATTCAACTTTTTGTGTTAGTTCTTTTGAAAGATTAAGTTTACTTTATTTTCTGTTCAGGTACACATGCAAATCCCTTGTGAAAGTTTTTTTTATTGAATTTGTTTCCATCACCCAATCAAGCAGTGCATTCCAGATTGTTACAAATTACTGCTTAAAATAATTCTTCTCAGCTCCCGCCTGATTCTTTTGCTGTTTATCTTAACTGTGTGTCCTCTGGTTACTGAGCCAAATGCCTGCGGAAATATATTTTAATTAATTTAGTCATCTTGTAAAGATATTGCCTTACTAAATTAAAAGGTAAAGATAAATTTGTCATAGTGTTACCAGACCATAGGGTTGCTCTTTCATTACAGAGAGATGGTTTAACCTAAGGGTCACCACGCTTCAGGTGAAGGGAGAGGTTAAGAAGAAGAATCCTTCAAGGTAATCTCAGCCAGTGCAGAATTGAAACCATTCTGTTGGCATCACACTGCATCACAAACCAGAGACCAAGCTAACCAACAAAGCCCCTGTTGCCCCACCTTACTGAATTTCATCACAGAGGAAATATTTATACCCAGGAAACTCCCGATTCCAAGTAATAAGCTGTTGCAGCTGATTTTAAAAAAATAAGTATGCGCATTAACTCACCCAAGAGACAACACAATTTATAAATGATAATGAATGCACTTTTCAGCAGAAAGAAGTTTGAAGGGCAGTGAAGCAGATCAGAGCTGTGAACTTTGAGGTCAAACTGATCATTGAAGAAGATTGTCTCCATCCATAACTATATGTCATGACACCTCTCAATAACAGTGATGCTTCATAATATTAGCCATACACAATAGCCTCTGATACACTATGATATCAATTCCACACTCAGAAATGCCCAATATGTTCTAATACCCTTTTTTCACTCTGTCAATATTTCCTTAATACACCTAAAGACCCATGATATTCCATGATATCTAAAATATCTCTGGAATTTTCTTAATAATAATCCATAATATCCTTTGATTTTCCATCATGACCTTTAGCTTCTGATACCTCCTATTGCCAATATTATAAGATATTATACGTAGTTCAGGAGGTTCAGACTCCAAGGGGTGAATTTTACCCAATAAACACATGTTCCTTGAGGTTAGATGTTGCAACTTTAAAATTCTGAAACCTGATCCCAGCCTACACAATTCAAAATTCATATCTGTCGGTACATGGAGCAACCTCTAGAGATGAAAAGAACTTTTCAGCAACCCTTATAGGCCAGAGGATGAATTGGCAGATGGGAAGGGAAGCAACTGAGGTTATGGATCAGATTGTACGTGAATAGGACCATGCTGACCTGACCATCCAAGATCATACTGTACTTGCCAGGAGTTGTAGATCAGACTGCTACTTTCTCCGTTACTACCTCCCACGGTCAGATAAAGCATTTCTACGCATGTACTCCACAACCACCCACCCTAACGTGCACTCAGCACAAGTTCACCAGCAGCTGCAGGCTTACAACCTGTGACTGTTAAGACTCCATGACATGCAGGGATAGCTGGATGACTAGGCCTCTATCTGAAACTCTACTCTTTGGCCGTATAACCCGTCCTTGTTAAAATTGGGGCCCAAATCAGAGTGAGATTGAAATAGTCACAGTTTAGCACTTTAACAAATAGAAAAAATGAACTTCATTGACTCAAATGTGGAACTTCCCCATTCAAATATTGAGCCCAACCAATCCTGAAATAGAATATCCATTTCACTGAGAAGCAAGACCAAAAAATACCAATAACACTATTCTTTTTGTCACACAGAAAGCCTTCTTTACCCTTAACTCTGAAAGTTTCACTAGTAAGAACAATGATTGCAACTAGTTAAATTCATCACCACAGCATCCTGACAGGAGATGAAGAAGCAAGATCATTAAAACTATCGAATCAAATAACTAACTTCAACTGGGAGAGTTAATATATGCATTAGTGTTGCAATTATAGTATCCATCACTACAGCAATTCCATAACAGTGTTTCTGAATCAATCATCTTAGTTTGCTGTGTCAGTGACCTTCTCACTGTCATGAGTTCAGCATTGGATCTGTTTCACTCCATCATGCTCAGCTCAACATTTGAGATTCCTTTAATAAGGAAGGCATTGATAATTGCTATTTTCAAGAAGAAAACAGTCAACCACTTTCCTATGAACTTCAATAGCACCATCATCTCCAAATTTCCCCTTATCATCTTCTTAAGGGTACGAATTAACAGAGTCTTTATGGAATCGGCAATTTCAGCAAAAGTACTGTAAGAATATGGAACAGATCGAGAACACACCTCACCTCCAAATGACTGCAAATCTAATAACCACCTGGAAGGCTTTTGACATTCAATACTTTCTTGGATTAGGGTACCTGCAGCAGCAATTAAAAAGCTTAATGTCAGCAGTACAAAGCTGCCCTTTAAATCAGTGCTTGGCTATTGAAATCAACATTCAACCCATTCCCCATTAGTCTGGACCTGCATTATTCTATCCATATATATTATCTACAGACTGTATTAACTCCACAAATTCACTTTGAAAGCTTCTTCCAGCCTGCAACCTCTAACATCGAGAAGAGGTAGATTGCCAACACTCACTGCACGCAGTACTTTCGGTTTTTACTCACTATTAATGTCAGGTAGAAATCTATGCTTTCTTCCATGCCCGCCACCAAAAAGAAGGCCCAATTTCAAATTAAGGCAGATTCAGGATAAGCAGGGAGTTGGGCATTTGGAATCCAGTGCAGAGTGCTGTATATGAGTCATATTAACTCCCAGCTTCATTGAAATTGAGCAAAGCTGTCTCCTGCCAAACAACAGTGGGCAGGAGTAGGATTTTGAGCAGGAGCCTGTTTTGAGTTGAGCAAAAATGACAGGGAAACGAGAAAACTTACAAATTTTTATGAACCCACCATTCACCTGAATTGTCATTTTAATGGCATATTGTCACTGTTCATTTTTGGCAAGCAAGGTTAAAATCTAAGACTTAATCTCCAGTCAATTTATCAAATTGCTAACCTTGATTGTAAGACAAGCATGTTCATTAAATTATTATTGCTGTGTTCTACAATTATTCTAACAATATCAGGTCACAAGCAACGCACTCATTTAACTGTAGCCATTAAGTGCAATTATAAAACAAATTTGACCGAACTTAAATCATAGATGTCAAATTTATGATTTAATATGATCAGCCTTCCTGATGCATTGCTGGTAGCAGTTTTATTATCGTCAAGTATACCATTATATTATAGGTATGTGTAATAACCATGCTTCAGAAAGTATGTGATGCTCCTGGAGTGGAGATTCACCCAATTGGTTCCTGGAATAAGATTTTTAAATGAAGAACTTAGGTCAGAGCAGCTGTTTTTGTTCCTTTTCATGCAAAGGAGTTTGAGGCGAGATTTTAGAGACGAGTAAAAGATTATCACTGGTTAAGATAAGGCAGATAAAAATAAAGATATTCCTATTAGTTGATGGTACCAGGACTGGGGGACATAAGTTTAAGACTTTGGACAAGATATGCAAGGGGGATATGAGGAAAAACATTTTTATACAGCACGTGGTAGTGATCTGGAACTCCCTGTCTATGAGAGTGGCCAGAACAGAGATGAACAATGACTCCAAAACAAACTGGATGGGCATATGAACACAAATGAAAAAATCTCACTTGAGTAATTAATCTCAAATGGGAACAAAGCTTTGTATTCTACATGGACCTTTCTGTTAAACTGCTCACTTAACAGATACAGCATTATAAGTTTAGGCAGTAAAATCAGTAGCTCAGCACAAATCCTATGATGGTAACACCCAGGCTCATATCAATAGGTGAAAAGCAGTAGCAATAACAGACTTTTCTTAAAAACTCCACAGACTTCTTAAAAAGTTTCAAGACTAGCAGACCTAAATCACTTGACAACTTTGACATTTATTTGACAGTTTATAGAATTGTATAGAATACTTACAGTGGAAACAGGTCCTTTGGCCGAACAAGTCCACACCGACTCTCAGAGCATTCCACCCAGACCCATTCTCCCAAACCCACCTAATCTACACATCCCTGAACACTGTGGGTAATTTAGCACAGCCAATCCACCTAGCCTGCACAGCTTTGGACTGTGGGAGGAAACCGGAGCACCTGGGGGAAATCCATGCAGGCACGGGGAGAATGTGCAAACTCCACACAGATAGTCGCCCGAGAGTGGAATTGAACCCAGGTCCCTGGCATGGTGAGGCAGCAGTGTTAACCACTGAGCACCATTTTAAAGGTTTAAAGTCCTTCAATATCTCTGACATCTTTGAGAATTTTATAGTCTTTGACAGTTCTTTGAGAGTTTTGACAGCCCTTTGACAGTTTGACAATTCCAATGGGCTATGCACATCTTAGATGCATTCATGTATATGTTTAACAATCTCAAATGAAACCTGACTCTCTAAAGCTTACCTGATCCCTCAGAGTGCACTTGAACCTTCTAAGGGCATTTGACAACCACTCCACCACAAAGGTGTCCAGAGACCATATTAAAAGGGATGTTCCAAAAGGTCAACTAGCTATCCAACTTTTTTTTCATTTAAGTTTAGTCAAAGGAATGTCAATACAGTGACTTTTTTAAAATTAATTTTTTTTTTAAAGTTGTTATCGATAGCCACATTACTTTATGTCAGCATGTCTCCTGAGGTTTTCTCATGGTGGATACTAGATGGGTTGGCATAGAGGGTGGAGCACAAAAGGAGGTATGTGGGAATATGGGTTGGAATGCTAGCAGTAAGCAGATACAGGTCCGGTGAAGGGCCATGGGGGACTATTGGAGGCTATGGGCTATGGTCTGTCGTTTGGTTATAGGGTAAACATGGCATGGTTACAGGGAAATAAGTTGCCATGGATTGTGTGGTGAGCCATGGGAGGTGCATACAAGGGTGTCATTCTGTGTAGGGATTAGACCCTCTCTTCACCTGACTCACTTATATTTTGACCCCCCCACTGGCTCTATTTATGTAGAGAGCTTGTTTCTATATCATTGAAGAACCTTGCTCATGTGAAAATCATGGCTTTCACTACTTTCCCGACAAGGTAGAGTCAGGAACAATCCCGACTCCCATTTCCTGGCTTTTTGGAGATCTGACACCAGGTCAGGTGTCAGATCTCTCGGTGGAAGAGCATTTCGGTGATAGTGATCACAACTCCCTGACCTTTACTGTAGTCATGGAGAGGGATAGGAGCAGACGGTATGGGAAAGTATTTAATTGGGGGAGGGGGAATTACAATGCTATTAGGCAAGAACTACGGAACACCAACTGGGATCAGATGTTCTCAGGGAAATGCACGATAGAAATGTGGAGGTTGTTTAGGGAGCAGTTGCTACAAGTACTGGATAGGTTTGTCCCACTGAGGCTAGGAAAGGATGGTAAGGTGAAGGAACCTTGGATGACAAGACATGTTGAACACCTATTGAAGAGGAAGAAGGAAGCTTACTTAGGGTTGAGGAAGCAAAGATCGGACAGGGCTCTAGAAGTCTACAAGGTAGCCAGGAAGGAACTGAAGAATGGATTTAGGAGAGCTAGAAGGGGGTATAAGAAAACCTTGGCAGGTAGGGTCAAGGAAAGCCACAAAGCTTTCTATACTTATGTGAGGAAGAAGAGGATGGCCAGAGTGAGGATAGGGCCAATCAGGAATAGTAGAGGGAACTTAAGTGCGGAGTCAGAGGAGGTAGAGGAGGTAGGGGAGGTCCTTAATGAATACTTTGCTTCAGTATTCACGAGTGAGAGGGACCTTGATGTTTGTAAGGACAGCATGAAACAGATTGATATGCTCAAACAGATTGATGTTAGGAAGGAGGATGTGCTAGAAATTTTGAAAACATGAGGATAGATAAGTCCCCTGGGCCAGATGGGATATATCCAAGGTTACTACAGGAAGCAAGGGAAGAGATTGCTGCCCTTTAGCAATGATCTTTGCATCCTCACTGTCCACTGAAGTAGTACCAGAAGATTGGAGGATGGCAAATGTCATTCCCTTGTTCAAGAAAGTAAATAGGGATAATCTTGGAAATTATAAACCAGTCAATCTTACTTCTGTGGTGGGCAAATTATTGGACAGGATTCTGAGAGACAGTATTTATGATTATTTGGAAAGGCACAGTTTGATTAGAAATAGTCAGCATGGCTTTGTGAAGGGCAGGTCATGTCTCACAAGCCTTATTGAATTCTTTGAGGATGTGACAAAACATATTGATGAAGGTAGAGCAGTGGATGTGGTGTATATGGATTTTAACAAGGCATTTGATAAGGGTCCACATGGTAGGCTCATTCAGAAAGTAAGGAGGCATGGGATTCAGGGAAATTTGGCTGTCTGGATACAAAACTGGCTCTCCAATAGAAGACAGAGGGTGGCAGTAGATGGAAAGTATTCAGCCTGGAGCTCAGTGTCCAGTGGTGTTCCGCAGGGATCTATTCTGGGATCTCTGCTCCTTGTGATCTTCATAAATGACTTGGATGAGGAAGTGGAAGGGTAGGTTAGTAAATTTGCCGATGACACGAAGGTTGGTGGAGTTGTGGACAGCGTGGAGGGCTGTTGTAGGTTGTAACAGGACATTGACAGAATGCAGAGCCGGGCAAAGAAGTGGCAGATGGAATTCAACCCAGAAAAGTGTGAAGTGATTCATTTTGGACGGTCAAATTTGAATGTAGAATACAGGGTTAATGGCAGGATTCTCGGCAGTGTGGAGGAACAGAGGGATCTTGGGATCCACATCCATAGATCCCTCAAAGTTGCTACCCAAGTTGATAGATTTGTAAAGAAGACGTATGGTGTGTTGGCTTTCATTGACAGGGGAATTGAATTCAAGAGCCGTGAGGTTATGCTGCAGCTCTATGAATCTCTGGTTAGACCACACTTGGAATATTGTGTTCAGTTCTGGTCACCTCACTATAGGAAAGACGTGGAAGCTTTAGAGAGGGTGCAGAGGAGATTTACCAGGATGCTGCCTGGACTGGAGGGCAGGTCTTATGAGGAAAGGTTGAGGGAGCTAGGGCTTTTTTCATTGGAGCAAAGAAGGATGAGAGGTGACTTGATAGAGGTTTACAAGATGATGAGAGGCATAGATAGAATGGATAGTCAGAGACCTTTTCCCAGGGCAGAAATGACTATTACGAGGGGGCATAATTTTAAAGTGATTGGAGGAATGTATAGGGGAGATGTCAGAGATAAGTTCTTCACACACAGAGTGGTGGGCGTTTGGAATGTGCTGCCGGCAGTGGTAGTGGAGTCAGATACTTTAGAGACTTTTAACGGACTCTTGGATAGGCACATGGAGGATAGTAAAATGTAGGGTATGCAGGGTAGATTGATCTTAGTAGGATAATAGGTCGGCACAACATCATGGGCTGAAGGACCTGCACTGTGCTGTACTGTTCTATGTTCTATGTTCTATGTTCTAAATATCAGCTCAACCATCCCATTTGTGAGGAAGTGCATCATGAGAGGCCATCAATATGTGATAACCACCAAGAAGTCAAGCAAGTAGGGCATTCAGAAGATATTACTCTACCCAGAGAATTTTGAAAACATTGAACTCACTATCACAGAGCACAGTTGAAGTGAATAGCATCAAAATATTTAAAAGATAAGCATATGATGTGGTAGGGCACAAAGAGTTATGTTAATGGAGTTAGATGAGAAGGAACAGAATGGAACATAACTACTGACATAGACTGATTGGATAATCCTCTGGGACTTCAGGCCCCATCAGTTGGAGGAGAGACGGATGAGAGACATTGGAAGAGAATTGTGGTCAGCTATGTCAAAAGTACAGACGGTTTGAGAAAGCCAACAAAGATAATTTATCACTGTTATATGAGATATTATTTGTGACTTTAATATAACATGCTTCAGGGATGGAAACCAGATTGGGCCAATTCAAGCATGGAATCCCAGGAAAGATGAGCATAGATTTGAAAAGCAGCAACATGTCCAATAACTTTGGAGAAGAAAGGGAGATTGAAAATGGGAGGTATTTTTCAAAAGCAGGATTTTCATTTGACGAGAGTGGTAATAAAGTCAATACCTAGGGAGAGGGAACCATTACCAATACTATTTAAGATGGGAAGCAAGGAATAAAACTTAGTCATTAGCTGTTTTTTGATGAGAGGGTCAAAGAGGCAGGAGACAAGGGGAGAATATAGATTATAGAATGCAGCTAGCTTGCTAGTTTTCTTAGTGACAATGAAGTCCATGAAATCCCTATTGTTGAAGTACAGATAGAGGAGCTAGGGAGAGGCATTATGGAGGCAGTTTATAGTAGTGAAATTAGGCCAGGGTTAAATTTGCAGCCCAAAATGATACTGGACCATTGGCTTCGGGTATAAAGAGCAGGACACAATATTGCTTTGTGCAATTAAGCCAGAAGTGGCAGTAAATAGTGAAACCAATTGGCCAGCATACACATTCAAGTTTCTATCTCTGGGACTTTAGGAGATCAGAAATGACAACTGCTGACGGGTAAACAGCCATCTTGAGAGAGATTAATGTTTTTAATAGGGCTCTGGTATCAAAGAATGAAGTGCAAATCTGATTAAACAGGTTAGCAGCAGCAAAAATGGTTGGGTGAACTGACCAAGGCTAGAAAGATTTGAAATGGTAACTTAATTGAAAGTGAGTGCCTTCCAGGGGTATGCACAGATGAATTAGGGTTCGATGTGGAAAGGGGAATGTAGTTTGAGAATGACGTATGTGATCAGACATATTCTTATATGAGATTAATACAATAAAAGGCCTTCAATAGTGCTTTCATTAGCTGAGGGATAGCGTTCAAGTGCAGGAAGTTATACTAGACCTGTGTAAAACATTGGTTAGGCCATAGCTGGAGTGTTGTATGCAGTTCTGGAATCCATATTGTATAAGGGATATGATTGCACTGGGGCGAATGCAGAGGAGATTTGCCAGGATGTTGCCTGGGTTGAAAAGTTTCTGTTATAAAGAGAGATTGGACAGACTGGAGTTGTTTTCCTTAGAGCAGACGAGATTGAGAGGGGAGATGATTGGGAGTATAAATTTATGAGGGACATAGATAGAGATTTTTCCCCTTGATGAAGGGATCACTCACCAGAGTGCATAAGGTAAGAGGCAGAAAGTTTAGAGGAAATGTGAGGAAAAGCTTTTTCACTCAGAGGGTTGTGGTAATTTAAAACTTACTGCCTGTAAGGCTGGTAGAGACAGAAAATGGCATAACATTTAAAAAGTATTTAGATATGCACTTGCAACGCCAAGGCATATAAGTCATTGGGCCAAATGCTGGAAATTGGAATTAGAATAGTTAGCTGGTTGTTTTTGATTGGTGCGGATGCCATGGGCCAAAGGGCATTTTTCTGTGCTATAAATGTCTATGACTCTATAAGTTAGGAGAGAATGTAACGAAATTAGATGATGGTCAAAATCACCAAGGAAGAGAAACTGCTCATAGCAGAGCCTGGAGGAGGAAAGTAATGACGATAACTTGGTGAAATGGTTTGTGTTACTTGGCTGGACAGTAAATAACAAAGATCTTAAACAATGGAAAGAGATGTGGAAATGCTCAAAGAAGCAGATCCTGCCAAAGGGAACTGAACAAGATGTGATTCACAGGGGGAAATTATAGGGTCAGGAGTGAGAGGAGTGAATTAAACACGGAGAAGATTCAAAGGTTAATTCCCAGTGAGGTCATTGGTAGGGACTGTTGCACACAAGGAGGCAATGCCACAAAGAGTATATAAATTTACCCTTGGACAATACCCAGAGGTATAAAGAAAAGTTGTCAGCGTATCTAAGAGGGCAGAAAGTCTGATACAGCAGCAAGAGAGTAGAAAGATTGAGGAGACCTAATAGGTGGAAAAATCAAGTTGCTTCAAGCAGCAACTAAGACTGCCAGGGATACTTAATGGAGCAGGAGGCAAATGTCAGCTTCTCAACAATGGGATGTAAATTAGTAATTATGTCGGTGACAGATTAAAGGCAGATTGTGCTTCCGAACATGAGGTAGGAACATCTTTTTAATAATTCAACAGATTAAATGGTAACTTTGGAATTAAGCACTTGGCAAACAAAAAATATATCTTCGTATTTATGACTCATTAAAGATTGCATGTAGCAGGCAATGTACTCTTCCTGGCAGATTTGGACTGAATAGAAGCTGTTTTACTTTCATTGGGAACATTGTTGAACCAGAGGAAAAAGCTATTGATGGTTGAGATCAGATGACAGCTGTGAAAGGGGTAAGGAGTCTGGTTGATCAAAGGAAGAGGGGGCAGCCTGAGGGGAACTGGGGGAATAAATTGGACTATACAAGGAGTATCAATGTTTATAGACAATTACTCAAACATTATTATGGGAAGATCAAGGGTTTCACAGTGAATTTCCATGGTGAGGTCCTAAGAGTTGAGGGTAACAGAGGATAGGTCAAGAGGAAACGTTACAGGTGATGGATGGAGGTCAAAGGTAACAGGTGAGAATTTCAGTGAACTGGGATGCTGGGATGGTCAAGGGGATAGTTCTAGGGTGAATAATAGTAGTTTAATATGGCAGGGGTGGATTGAGGATTGCCAAAATCAAGGGAAAGGTAATGGCGCGAGGTCTCAGTTGTGATTGCACTGTTGGTGTAATGGTACTAGTTGCCTATGCTTTATCCAGGTCACTATAATAGGGAGCGAGATTACATTGTCTGTGAGGAAAATGTGCACAAAGACATAAAATTACATAAAATTACACTCTATCAACACAGAAAAAAATGGTTATAAGAGCAAAATCTTAGCAAAAAGTTTGTTTACATTCCCTTGCTAACAGGTGATCGAAAGAAATTCTCTGGAACAAGTAAAAGATTCAATAGGGTGGCTATCAGAGAAAATATTCCCTCAAGAGTAACAGAACAGAATCTTAATACACAGATTCAGCCATTGAGGAGTGAAATCATTTATCGTTGAAATCTCAAACTCTCTCCTGCTAAAGCTATTAATATTGGTTAACTGAAGCTTTCAAGACTGAGATCAATAGATTTTTATTGGGTAACTGTATCAAGTGATATTGAGCTAGAATATATAAATTGAAGGTTTTAGATCAGTCATCATTTGTTTATATGACAGAACAATCTTAAGGGGCTGAAAGGCTCGCTCATGCTCCTGAATTAGTGAATATTTCAATTGAGAAAGTTAGTATTTGAATTTTAAAAATCCTCAGTTGATGCATTTGAAGTAACATTATCAAGAAACTCTGTGTTAATTTAGTGTTAAACATTTCAGCCGTATTGACATCCATCTTCAAAAATTAATTTAATCTTAATGTGCTGAAGAAAAATTATTTTTTTCATGCAGACCTGCACTGGAAAGCAATGAGATTGAAATGCTACAAAATATGTAGATTTGCATCCATAACTCTTCATTTTTGTATCATTTCTTTGTACAGCATGCATTTGGGTAATGTGCTGTGAGGAATTCTGTTTGAGAGGATTTTTTTTAAAACAAAAGTGCAACCTTTGAGATCATAAGAAAGGAAAATCTGTCTATAAAGGCATAAATAGAAGCAGAATAATTTATTTGGTGCCTTGAGCTTGCTCAGCTATGAAAAAAAACCACAGATAATCTGATTGTGGCCTTAATTCCATTCTCCTGTATGTTCACCATAACCATTGATTCCTTTGTAGATCAAAAATCTGAGTCAGATTATCAATTTAATTCCACAATATTCTAAATTCCTTCCTAGTCTACTTCTTGGTCCCTTTCTACGAAGGTATGAAGTGTGACTCAATGGTATTCTGGCCAATGTTCATCAATCAAACCACATCATTAAGACAGATTATCTGGTCATTATCATATCACTGTCGTAGGACCTTGCTGTGTGTAAATTGGCTGCTGCATTTAACTCTGCATTATATCAGAGACTTTATTATAAAAATTACTTTATTGCCTGTAAAATATTTGGGATTCACAAACACAAATCTTTCCATAATAATAATATGCTCAGGTGATGTGCTCTCCTGAATTGGTATCAAATACTTCAAAGACAGATTTCCAATATTTTTCCCCAGGTTTCTTGTCCACTTCTTATCATCTCAAGGACAAGAATAATCACTTTTATAATGCCTTTAATGTAATAAAACATCTCAATATTTTAATTTATGAGATTACAATGTCAAGTCTAATCCATTCCAAGGAAGGGTCACTGGACATTAACTCTGATTTTTTTCTTCACAGATGCTGCCAGACCCGCTGAGTTTCCAGCAACTTCTGTTTTTTGTTCAAATCTATTCATAATAGTCTAGGAAAACTGGGCTGGAATTTACATTGCCCTGGCAGCAGGTTTGAAGACATAAATTCCACGACTAGTCTCCCTGACCTCCACCCACCCATTCCAACCTGTCTGTAATTTTAAGAGGGTTAGGGGAGGCATTGATTAGTCCACCTACCTTGGACCCTGTTAAGCTCTTGACTGAAGTATTGAAGCTTTTAGACCTTCATCTCACAGCTGCCATTATTTTCCATGTAACAGGGGAGGCCCAAGCCATTCAGGAAGCCCAGCAACTTTAGATTCACTGGATAATGTTAGGCAGGTAGTGGATGATCTCCTTTGGAGGTCCCTTAGGCTCGTTGGACATAGTCTGCTCCCCACCCTATGGTCATTTCCCAGTAATCCTTCCCTAATCTCTTGAACCCATCTGTCCACCTTACTCGCTGTCCTCACTTCCCTCACCAAGACCTTAACCAGGGATTATGCAACATACTGATTAAATGATTTGTGACAGTTAGCCCAATTATCAAAGTTGTGACAATACACATCCTCTTATCCCAAACAAAAGGATTTTTTGAGGATGTAACTAATAGCATAGATGACGGAGAACCAGTAGATGTGGTGCATTTAGATTTTCAGAAAGCATTTGATGAAATCCAATATATGAGGTTATTGAAATTAGTATTCTAGTATCATCTTTCCAAGTTGACTGATGACACAAAATGAAGTGGGATTGTGAGTGGCGAAAAGGACATAAAGAGGCTTCAGGGTGAGTGGGCAAATACATGGCAGATGCAGTATACAAGATGGATAAATGTGAAGGTATCTGTTTAGGCAGGAAAAACAGAATAGCAGAGTATTATTTAAATGGTGACAGATTGGGAAAGATTGATGTACAAAGGTATCTGACTGACCTTGTACACTGGTATGCAGGTGCAGCAAAGTGTTAGGAAGGTAGATGTATGTTGGCCTTCATTGCAAAAGGTTTCAGTGCAGGACAAGGACGTCTAACTGCAACTCTACAGGGCCTTGGTGAGACCACAAGGGATTATGTACAGTTTTGGTCTCCTTACTGAAGTAAAGGTATACTTGTCATAAAGTGAGTACAATGAATGTTCACCAGACTGATTCCTGAAATGCTAGTTTTGTCATATGAGGAGAGATTGGTTTGACTGGGCCTGTATTCACTAGAGTTTAAATATTACATAATTCTGACAGGGGTGGTCAGACTGGATGCAGGATGGTGTTTGCTCTGGTTGGGGGGACCAGAACAAGTGGACACATTCTCAGGACATGTGGCAGTCATTTCAGGCTGAGATGAGGAGAAATGTCTTCACTTAGAGGGTGTGAACCTGGTGAATTCTCTAGCACAGAAGACTGTGGAGGCAAAGTCACTGAATATGCTTAAGAAAGAAATAGATGGATTTCTAGAAACCAAAAGTGTCAAGGCGTGTGGCGAGAGAGTGAGAACATTGGGTTTGGATAGATGGTTATGTTGAATGGCAGGCAAGGATCAATGGGTTGAATGGCCTACTTCTGCACCTAATTTCCAAACTTTGATGGGCCGACTCTTACCATAAATCAAACAGCTAATTATCAGTTTTATGGCATTTTATGGATGGTTTCTCTCACTGAAGCTTAATGAATTTTCTCATGCAATCATCCCAAACTCACCTTATGAACTAGGTATCACATTCCAATGGTGCCCCTCTTGGCTAATACTAGCCTGATTTTCCCACTGGCCATAGCCAGAATTATTTGCCATTCCTGGGATATTCCAGGGATTCCTGGCATCAGCAGCATATATGAAAGGCCATTGTGTACCTGGTCAAACTTTGACAGTACAGAGCTGCCCACGTGGTTGCAAACATTAACCCTAAACATGCCAGACAAGGCGAAGTTAGTGCTCCACTGAGTGGACTAGGAGCTGGAGGTTCTGGTGGGTGAGATGTTGCAGATGTTCTCTTCCTCCAGGACCAGCAGAGGAGAACATGACACCACAACTTTCTAGTCTGGTCCAGAATTGCCACCCAGTCACGTTGGCCTCCATGGTCTGGAGAAATATTCAGCAGTGAAAGAAAAAGAACAGTTACCTATTCCACTTCACTAGGGTAAGTGGCATCCTCTGTGCCATCATTAGACTGATGAATGGATTCTCTAGCTTCAAATAAAGTTGATCTTGTTATTGTTGATCTGGCTTTGTGCACTTCCTGTGCAGTGTAACCTGTATGCCTCACTTTATCAAATCACCCTATGATCTGTATGTCATTGTTTGCTATAACCTGCTTGTACTACTCACAAAATAAAGCTTTCCACTGTACTTAGGTACACGGGACTGCAATGAACCAAATCAAATCCAATCCAATCAAATCTCTGCCATCTCAGTATTATACTGCACCCACTTCCCACCAAGGCTCAGGCTCTACCCCTCTCAGTTTTACCTACAATATTTTCATTAGGGCTGGGCCCTCTTGGCGCAAACAACTCCTGGGTTGTCGAATCAAATCTTTAAGGAAAATGGGCTTCACTGAAGGGAAGGATCCCTTCACCATACAGGGGACCCTGGGACTGCACTGAGATGTAATGGGAGGGAAAGAAAGAAAAAGACTTTCTGAGGGCACATGGGTGGCATGGGTAATAAGTCAAGGTAAAGAACTTTGCACATTTGTGAACATGTTTTCACCATAAAGCTATTGTGCAAGTTTCTGTCTCGTGTAGCTACAAGCATTTTACGAATTTGAATGTATAGAGCCCACCCATCCTTAGCACTACATGATGTTACATAGTCCAAAGTGTGATGTGAATAGCTTGTGGACCAGTGGCAGGCAGTGGGTATCTGTGTAATGATGTTACCCTATGAAGGGCCTTACATCACTTGAAACTCAAGCTGTTCTCTCTCAGAATGAAACACTTATCCTGGTATCTCCAGCTGAGATAGCAGCCATTGTCATCTCCATTGTACACTTGTTATTTACAGAATGCTAGAGGGCAACAATGAATTAGCCTCTTATTTCTGTAAATTCCTCACCATAAACATTCACTTCCTGCTACCCCTCCTCGTAACCTCATAGACTTTAAACTTCCCCAAATTCCCACTATGCACGCCCATCTAAGTCTTCATCTGCTCACTTTACACTTCCCCAGCCCAAGGCATATCAAGTAAACCTGTTGGATCTGGTAGTACATTGTTTCCATCCCCTTGTGAATGCCAAGTTGCTGCTTACAGTAGACGATCCTCACTCCCACATTAGCCCTTTCACCTCCCATGATTTATCCTGCCCTCTTATGTATTAGTTTGCACCCTCCCCCACCTCCCCCAAGATTATGTTTTCCAGCCTCCCTCTCACACAACTGGTCCAGATAACAACACCCCCAACCCCATCCCAGGACCTTTAGCAGATGGACTCCCAGAATGATCATGGCCCACTCCCTTGAGCGACTTAACTGAACAACCCCAAACAATGAGTGACCTTTGAGAGGCCTAATATCTGACTGATATCTGTACAGCTCCCAACTGTGTCACTTTGATCCCCCTGGATTGATTGCACTGAACCCACAAGGCTGACCGTGACATACCCTCCATGAACTAAAGAGATACAGACCCTAAGATCCTGATGGCTCCAACAGGCTACCTGACCATGCCCAAGTCACTGGTCTGATAACAGAGGCTTCCCTTGACTTACTGTGGGTGTATCCCTGGACTTGACTGAATACTCCATGACTACTCCACTTTGACCTTGAGACATGGCTGTTTGCTTGCAGCACATACAATGTCTTTCAAGTTATGTGGGTGGCACATGGCTGTCAGATATCTGTTCAGACTTCCATCTCAGGAATTCTTGGCATCAAGTTTACATCCAGTGGGTGGAAGAATGGGTGCCTACATATTAATGATGGACAATTAGGTAATAATTAGGTGATAAAGAACAAAAATCCCCATTATTAGGTCTCTCAAAGTTCAATAGCGAGAATCCTGTCTTGATATCCGGGACTTCATTAGGAAAATGCACCTTTTTGGTTATAGCTTTGGCCTGGCTCAACATCTCAGCTGATTTTCTCAAATTACTCACAATAGCCAACATTGTTTAGGAAGGGAACATTCCACTATTTCTGTGTCTACTGTTTTGCCTTCTCACATTATATCTTCAATGAAAGTGCCAAACATACATCAATTGTGAAAGTAGCCAGGCAGAAAGCTAATTCATTTCATCAATATGTATCCCCTGAAGAGTTCGGACAGCCATGAACAGAATGGAAAAAAGATGCATCACATTCATTTTGGTGCCTGAGAACTGTCTAGAAACCACTGTCAATATGTAAGAAAAGAAATCATTGGAAAAGTGTCTTAAGCATGAAGTCAGTGCAACATTATCTATTTATTTATCTATCCTATCAAAAATAGTTACTGTTAAGCTCTATGTTCTGTTCAGCTCTTGGGAAATGGATCCAAATTCTCATTTGCTTCTGTAGAAACCTAATTTATTTATGAAAAGACACAATGTTGGTAAGGATTCTATGCAATCCTTCTCTCCAGCATTGTGCCCACTCATGTGCCTTATCTCTTCTCATGTACAGGAATCTTCAGTTCATCAGCCTCGGACACATGCATAACCTGGAAGTCTGAAAATGAGATGATCTGTTGTGTCCACTCACAACTTAAAGGGCCATCTTGGCTCCACAGTTGACAGTCTAGCCCCTCAGTTGGCATGTTCCATATGACCTAAAGCTTTAATAAATATCATGACATTAGCGTGCATATAACTATGGTAAACTACACTGCGTAAACGGCGTGTTGGATTGAGTGGTGAATTTCACAATCATAGAAAAAAATCAAAATTCTTCACGCAAGATACCGAGAGTCATTGTTGCTCCTCACAATGTTGGGAGTGTCACAATGATTGAAAAATGTTTTTTGCTGTCCTGCTAGGAGTCATTGATATCAAAGAACAAAGAAAATTACAGCCCAGGAACAGGCCCTCCAAGCCTGCACGAACAGTTGGTCTAAATCTCAGTGGTCTGAATGTTAGTTGACTGTGACAAGATAATCAGTTTCATTGAATAGGTCTTCTCTAAACTTTATCCATGGTCTGGCTGGAATGTTTTAAGATGTGAGTGGTTCATTAACTTGCTTAGCTTAGATATTTGTAGCAAGCACTTCACAGTCTGATGTAGCACTTAATCCCATTGCTCATTGCTGACCAGTAGAGCACTTTTCTTACCTTCCTCAGATTGGACTTTATTCCTTATGGGTTTGCATGGATGCACCTCAACATCACTTTTCCCATCTTCTTAGGGATAATTGACTCAGTCCCTTTAGACAAGATGGCATCTCTGTATGCCCAGTATTCTCTTACAACAGTAGATGTCCTTAATCACTTCAGGATATCCTTTCAGCACAACATCCTGTAGCACTTGAGGAGTTGCACCTCATTTTGTAGTTTGCTTGATCTGAATAAAATGTTTGTCTGTCAGCATCTGTTCATCAGTCAATGTGTTGGTATAATGTGAAACACTGCAAAATGGCTCTGAAGGCTTGATGACATGTTTTATGGTGCAGAGCTATTTGTCAGAATATTAACTGATATCTCTCCAGCAAACATCTGTAAAGGCTTGTTTTACTTTCCAGAAAAAAAACGTATGTGCAAAGCTTCTTCCAGTTACAACATGTTTCCCTATGCTTGACTTGCTTCCTATTCACTCTTTTGGTGTTTTCCTCATATTTACATTTTTCTACTGATCATCTTGTTAGCTGTCTTTCACTGCTAATAATATCATGGATTTTCCTGAAAATCTAGCTGTTAATCAGGCGGTGTGGAAAGAAAATGGTTTATGTTTCTGATCAAAGTGGAGAAAATAAAGCAAGAGGTGAAAAGATTGGAAATGGAAATCATTATTAAAGAAATTGAATACAGTAATTGAGCTACTCCCACAGCGATAATATGAAAAGGCAAATTCAGTATAAGGTTATGTGGGAATTATGAAGCTACTGTTAATCAGGAACCATAATATAAGCCATCGGATAACTTGCTAAACATTGAGGATCAATCAGAGATAGTAGGAACTGCAGATGCTGGACAATCTGAGATAACAAGGTGTAGAGCTGGATGAACACAGCAGGCCAAGCAGCACCAGAGGAGCAGGAAAGCTGACGTTTCGGGCCTAGACCCTTCTTCAGAAATGGGGGAGGGGAAGGGGATTCTGAAATAAATATGGAGAGAGGGGGAGGCGGATAGAAGATGGATAAAGGAAGAAGATAGGTGGAGAGGAGACAGACAGGTCAAAGAGGCAGGGGTAGAGCCAGTAAAGGTGAGTGTGGGTGGGGAGTTAGGGAGGGGATAGGTTAGTCCAGGGAGGACGGACCTCCCTGGATAGATAAATAGATAATTAAACCTGTCCTTCCTCCCACCTATCCCCTCCTCCCACTTCAAGCCCCACCCCCATCTCTTACCTACTAGCCTTATCCCACCCCCTTGACCTGTCTGTCCTCCCTGGACTGACCTATCCCCTCCCTAACTCCCCACCTACATTCACCTTGACTGGCTCCATCCCCGCCTCTTTGACCTGTCTGTCTCCTCTCCACCTATCTTCTCCTCTATCCATCTTCTAACTGCGTCCCCCTCTCTCCCTATTTATTTCAGAACCCCTTTCCCCTCCCCCATTTCTGAAGAAGGGTCTAGACCCGAAACGTCAGCTTTCCTGTTCCTCTGATGCTGCTTGGCCTTGGTTCATCCAGCTCTACACCTTGTTATCAAGGATCAATCACTATATTGTCAGGAGGGAGATTTTTTTCTAAATTAGATCTGACAAATGTTATCTGCAAATTGAATAAGATGATGAGTCAAATTCATATTTGAATGCTAATACCTACGCATGGGTCTGTTCAGTATCATAAGTTGCCATATGGTACGATGATGTCATCAATACATATAAAGTCATAGTTTAACAATCAAAACTGATCATGAGCCACTTACAGCTATTTTTGAATCCAATGGCTTAGGACCCATTTTAGCTGCAGCCTACTTCGAATTTGTCTGCTTGTAAATGTGACATGAAGTACAGATGATCAAAATATCATTGTAATTTCAATGCAATGTTTTGATTACTACAACCATCCAACATAGAATGCACCAGGGAAAATGTATGTTTCTTTTCACACATAGATAAGTTGCCACTCACAGCAGATGACATCGACAGAACAATTCACAGAGGTCACATTGTTGCCATGGCAAATGGGTGAACAACGCACATATTGGATTTAGAATTCACGCTTCTTTTTTAAAATCTGTAAATATGCGTTGTTAGTTGATAAATGTTGCGTTATGTGAGAGGCCAGAATTGTGATTCCAGAAAGGTACAAACCACTGATGCTATGAGATCTTCATAATAAACTCTGAGGGAAGAGTTTGATAGATTCTAGTGAGAAGCTATCTTTGGCGCTTAGGATTAGATAAGGACATAGAAGACGCAATGAAATAGAATATTGAGTATCTCAAACTGTAGAAAGGGCACCATTGGTGCCTTTACAGTCATGGAAATGGCAGCTAGAATCTAGCAGAAGCTGCACATTGATTTTTCCAAATTTGAAAGGCAGCAGCTATTTATTGTAATAGCCATTTGAAGTACATAGAACATAGAACAGTACAGCACAGTACAGGCCCTTCACCCTATGATGTTGTGCCGAACATTTACCCTAATCCTGAGGTCTATCTAACCTCCACCGCTACCTTATACTATCATCCGTATGCCTATCTAGTAGCCGCTTAAATGCCCCTAATGAGGCCGACTCCACTACCCTCTCCGGCAATGCATTCCACGTCCCGACCACTCTCTGAGTAAAGAACCTACCTCTGACGTCTCCCCTATATCTACCTTCACTCACTTTAAAACTATGTCCCCTCATAATAGCTACCTCCACCCTAGGAAAAAGTCTCTGGCTGTCTACTCTATCTATACCTCTGATCATTTTGTACACCTCTATCAAGTCACCTCTCATCCTTCGTCGTTCTAAAGAGAAACGCCCTACCTCTCTCAACCTTTCCTCGTAAGACCTTCCCTCCATTCGAGGCAACATCCTGGTAAATCTCCTGTACACCTCTTCCAATGCTTCCACATCTTTCCTGTAATGAGGCGACCAGAACTGGACACAATACTCCAGATGTGGCCGAACCAGGCTTTTGTATAGCTGGAGCATAACTTCACAGCTCTTGAACTCAATCCCTCCATTAATGAAAGCTAACACACCATACGCCTTCGTAACAACTCTATCCACCTGGCAGCTTTCAGGGAACTGTGGACATGAACCCCAAGATCCCTCTGCTCCTCCACCCTGCCAAGAATCTTTCCGTTAACTCTGTATTCTGCTTTCAAGTTTGTCCTTCCAAAATGAATCACCTCACACTTTTCAGGGTTAAACTCCATCTGCCACTTCTCAGCCCAGATCTGCATCCTATCAATGTCCCTTTGTAACGCACTGTTGCGACCCACCTTCATATCGTCCGTGAACTTACTAATCCACCTTTCCACTCCTTCATCCAAATCATTTACAAAAATCACAAGTAGAAGAAGACCCAGAACAGATCCTTGTGGTACACCACTCGTAACTGACCACCATGTTGAATATTTTCCGTCCACTACCACCCTTTGTCTTTTAAGGGTCAGCCAATTCTGAATCCAATCTGCCACATTTCCCCCTACCCCATGCCTCGTTACCTTCTGAATGAGCCTACCATGGGGAATATTATCAAAACCTTACTTAAATCCATGTATACCATATACACTGCTCTAACTTCATCCACGTGTTTGATCACCTCTTCAAAGAATTCAATAAGGTTTGTGAAGCATGATCTACCCTTCACAAATCCATGCTGACTATCATGAATCAAACTGTGCCTTTCCAAGTGGTCATAAATCCTATCTCTCAGAGTCCTTTCCAATAATTTGTCCACCACTGACATAAGACTAACTGGCCTGTAATTTCCGGGGTTATCCCTATTCCCTTTTTTGAACAAGGGAATGATGTTTGCCTCTCTCCAATCTTCCAGCACTAGAACCTTGGACAGTGAGGACGAAAAGATCATTGCCAAATGCCCTGCGATCTCTTCCCTCACTTCCCATAGAATCCTTGGATAAATCCCATCAGGCCCGGGGGACTTACTATCTTCAAATTCTTCAAAATTCCTAGTACATCTTCCTTACTAACATCAACCTCCTCTAGCCTACCAGCCTGTTTCACACTGTCCTCCTCTACAACTAGGTCCCTCTCAGTTGTGAATACCGAAGAAAAGTATTCATTAAGGACCTCTCCTATCTCTTTAGGCTCCGTGCACAAATTCCCCTTACAATCCTTGATCGGCTCTAACGTTTCTCTGGTCATTCTCTTATTCCTCACCTATGTGTAAAAAGTCTTGGAGTTTTCCTTGATCCTATCTGCCAAGGTTTTCTCATGCCCACTTCCTAAGCCCTTTCTTCAGCTTCTTCCTGGATAACTTGCATCCCTGTAGATCCTTTTCCGTTCTTTGTTTCCTAAACCTTACATAAGCATCCTTCCTCCTCTTAACCAGTCATTCGACCTCTCTTGAGAACCAAGGATCCCTCACTCAACCGCATCTTCCCTGCCTGCTAGGGACAAACATATCGAGCACACACAGTATACATTCCTTAAACAATCTCCACATTTCAATAGTGATCTTCCCTGACAGCATCTGTTCCCAATTTATATTACCCACTTCTTGTCTGACAGAATTGTAATTACCCTTCCCCCAATTATAAACTTTGCCCTGCTGTATGTACCTATCCCTTTCCATGACTATTGTAAAAGTAACAGAGTTACGATCGCTACTGCCAAAATGCTCTCCTACCAACAGGCCTAACACTTGGCCCGGTTCATTGCCAAGCACCAAATCCAAAGTGGCCTCTCCTCGTGTTTGTCTATCTACATACTGTGTCAGGAATCCTTCCTGAACGCACTGGACAAAATCCACTCCATCTAAACTATTACAACTAAAATGTTTCCAATCAATATTTGGAAAGTTGAAGTCACCCATGACTACAACCCTGTGACTTCTGCACCTTTCCAGTATCTGCCTCCCAATCCGCTCCTCCACTTCTCTGCAACTATTAGGGGGTCTGTAAAAAACTCCCAACAAAGTGACTGCTCCTTTCTTGTTCCTGACCTCAACCCAAACTGACTCTGTAGACATATCATTCTCGAACTGCCTTTCAGTAGCTGCTATACTAGCCCTGACTAGCAATGCCACTCCCCTGCCTCTTTTTCCACCCTCCCTATTTCTTTTAAAGCATCTAAATCCTGGAACTTCCAACAACCATTCTTGTCCCTGAGTTACCCAAGTTTCTGTAATGGCCACAACATTGTAGTTCCAAGTGTTGACCCATGCTCTAAGTTCATCCGCCTTATTTCTGATATTCCTAGCATTGAAGTATACACACCTCAAACCATTTCTGTGTCCACAATTATGCTCCATCGACCGCATTTCTTTCTTAACAACCTCACTTCGTGTTGTGTCTGTTGGAAGGCTGAATACCTCATCCTCTGAATTACAAATCCAGTCCCCCCCCCGCCAGTCTAGTTTAAACCATCCCGTACAGCTCTAGAAAACCTCCCTCCCAGGATATTTGTGCCCTTCTGGTTCAGGTGCAACCCGTCCTTACTCTACAGTTCCCACCTTCCCCAGAATGTGCTCCAATTATCCACATAATGGAAGCCCTCCCTCCTACACCAGCCCTGTAGCTACATGTTTATCTGCACTCCCTATTTCTTACCTCAAGATATTTCCAATTAATCAAATAATAATGAGCAAAACTTTACAGATATTGCACAGTTTAATTGCCATTCATGGGTTCCTGGAGAATATTGTATCTGAGAACAGATTGCAGCTTTATTCAAAAGATTTTTCAAATTTCATGAAAGTGAATAGGGTAAGATATACTTGAGTTCAATTGTATCATCCTACTTCAAAGGAGTAGCAGAGCATACAGTGTAAATCGTAACGTGTGCTCTTGTTAAACAGATACTAGATACAAACTGGAAGAAATCTCAGATGGCATTGAATCATAAAGCGAGAATTTGTTTTGCTTCTTTAATGTAATATATGTCATACCACTAACAATAGAATGCTAGTTGAAGACAGTCTTATTCAAACAGTGTATCAATAGTGTATGTTTGTTCAAGCCAGTTTTCACAGAAGCAATCTTTATTTTTGTTTGATCAAGACCATTTTCTGGAGTTCAGGAGGTCTTAGCATTGTGATCATTACTTGATTGGTTTCTGGCCAGGCGGCTTCAACCTTGTATATGGACAATACAGGAGATTCTTCTTGCATGCAAAGAGAAAGTACCTCAATCTCTCTCTCTCTCCTATGTGCAGAAGTAACACAGAAATCTCCTGTAGCTGTCTGTCATTATTTCCCTCTAAACTGCACTCTCTGCAAATTCTTTTGTTGAAAGGAAAAAGGGAGAAATCACTTTAAGAGACACTGAAAGGATTGAATCTTCGACCAGTGAATGAGGGATTGATAATTGTTGTATCCACAATCCCGTGTTTTTAACAAAGAATAAGAAGTCTGAAGATAGCCAAAGACAACTTTACCATCCGTGATGGTTTTGGTGTCAGAACTATTGCTTCTGTTGCTCTTCCATCTCTGCCATAATACTTGTGCTATCTTGTTTTTTGCATGTCTGTTTGTATGTGTGTGAGAATTCTTTTTTAAAAAGGAAATTAGTTTAAGGTATAGAGTTATAAGTTAGCAAAACATATTTCTTTGCTGCCGTTAGTTAAAAACAATTTGATTAAATAGAAAGATTGAATGGTAGGAATATGCAATGGTCTGACAGCATCATGACCTGAAATGTTAACTTTATTTCTCTCTCCACAGATGCTGTCAGACCTGCTGAGTATTCCTATCATTTTCTGTTTTCCTTTATCGATTTACCGCAATATTTTACTTCATGAAATTTACTCAATGGGCTGCCTGAAATCACTGAATGCCATGTATCAGCCATGGGTCGATGGTAGAAATCTGCAGTGCAGTACTGAGAGGATTCTTCATTGTCTTCATTGTCATATCTTGATGATATGTTTAACCAAGATCCCATATGCATTTTCAGATAGATTTCAAAGTTCTTAAAGCACTTTTTTTCCAAAAAAGCAAATTATGCGACCTGGTCAATTTTTATCCCTCAAACAAAGATAAAGTTAAAAAATAATCTGGAGCTAGACAGCTAAACAAAATCTGCCTTTCCACCTCTATTCACAACACAGTAAAATTAAACTATTGAAGACCCCCAAGTAGTCACTCCAATGGTTCCTAACTGGACTTTTGAATAACCAATCCAAGGCTTTATAATTAATTTATTTCCAGATACCAGTTTTGTATCTTAAGCAAATGGTCTGACAATCTTGATTGGCACTACATCCACAAGCATTCACTCCCTCCACTACTGACGCTCAGTAGCAGTAGTGTGTAATATCTACAAGATGCACTGCCAAAATTCACCAAAGATCCTCAGACAGCACCTCCCAAACCCATGACCACTTCTATCTAGAAGGATAAGGGCATCAGACATATGGGAACACTAACACTTTCACATGTCCCTCCAAGTCACTCACTACCCTGACTTGGAAATATATCACCGTTCCTTCACTGTCACTGGTCAAAATCCTGGAATTCCCTCCCTAATGGCATTGTGGGTCAACCCACAGCAGGATGACTGCAGTGGTTCAAGAAGGCGGCTCACCACCACCTTCTTAAGGGCAACTAGGGATGGGCAAGAAATGCTGGCCAGCCAGCGATGCCCACATCCCACAAATGAACAGAGAGAAAAAAAAGACCTGGGTCTGTTTCCATGCTGTATAACTCCATGGCTCTATATCTCTATGACTTAACTATTTATTAAATACGCAATAACTTTAAGAGAGAGAAAATTAAACAATATGATAAATTGATTAATGCCTGTGCTTTAAACCTGAAAGATTTGTTTTCAGCCCCATTCACACTCAAAAAAGACAAACAAAAACAGTTAAGGGATAAATTAAAGAAAATAACAACACTGGCCATATTTTTAAATGTATCTCACGATGTGTTATTTCACAGGCATAAATAAGGACTCATAGGTGTTTTTCAGAAATGTTGATCAGGATCACCTTCTCAGTTCACCCAGGCAAAGGTCAAATGCAGCAATACTTCTAATTCAACTTTCTACTCTTTGGGTTTCCAGAAGCTGGAAACTGGATTAGGTAGGGAACTTTCAAATCTTCATGCTGTCTCAACAACAGTCCGGAAACTTCTCTCAGAAAACATTGTTCTAAAAGCAACTTTAGTTCTGGTTCTACCCTGGTAGACTGATCAACTCTTCCCGAGGCCTCAATTACAATTAAACAACGAACACCTGCTTGAATGTAGAATCTCTTCCAGACTTACTGGAACCAATTCCCAGGCACTGGCCTCACTAATAGTTGTTTACTTAAGCACAATGCGCTTCCTAGGTTCGCTGTGCTGATTGGAGCCTTTATAATCAAGGCTCAGTTTGCAACCAGCCTTCATGCTTGGCCTCATAAACAAATAAAACCGGTTTGGTCTGTACTTTCCCTTTTACCACAAGCTGTCCCAAAGTCAAGCAGCCATTTCCGGCTCATTAGTCAAAATTGATAAAATAATATAATTAACAGTTTGTAAGACGTTGCAGTGTGTAAATTAGTTGCTGTATTTCTACATTCAGTCTACACCTCAAAAAGTACTTAGTTGGCCCTGAAGGGCCTCCAAGGTCATGAAAAGTATTACGTACCTGCAAGTACATAATTTTCTATCACATATCCACATATATATCAAGGACATTGAGTTTTCATAGCACTTTCGGAGAATGAGATCAGCTCTGAAGAAATCCCTGTCCAACGATTGACATTTTATTTTGGAAAATTAAGTGTTTAGAACAAACGATAGTTCCCTTCACTGTGGTCTGGTGGTTAAAAAAAACAAACAACTGAGAGACTTAAACATCAATTAGATACAGTGATGGGAAATTCAAGGTATCAGAAGAGCAAAGTCAAATCAAAAATATAGCTTTTTCTTGTGCTCAGCATTCTTTTCTTATGAATCATTCAATGGCTGTGAAGGCCGTTGATTATTACCTACTGTCCTGTCTCTAACACTGTTGCGGTGATGTGAAAGAATAGAACAGTAGCAACTCTTCCTTATTGATTCCTCTTCATCATGTGTAGATTTCATCGGTCTGTTCCACTGGCTCAGATAGGCATTAGAAATTCTTGTGCTATTTAAAGAGGAGCAGGGAAGTCTCTATATCCTGACCCACATTCTTCTCTCATAGGACACCACAATTAATAACTTCAGAACCTATGATGACAACCTTGCCTTTTCTCATTATATCCCTCTGCCGCACAAGGTGACCAATCAGCAGACTGAACTATGATGTCCCAAGAGGTGTCAACAATTATGGAGCAATGACAGGTAAATGAAGTCAGGGTGCAGATCAGTCATGATATAATTGGATGGTGACACAAGCTCAAGGGGTTGAATTCCCTACTGCTATGTCTTGTTGTTCAATTACAATGAACTAGTCACATATAACCATAAATATCTCAGCCATAATACTGATTTGTACTGTTAGTTGATTTCACCAGTCATATTTCCTTGGATAGCTTAGCTGATACAGCAGACAATTGTAGTGAATGGAGTAATAAAAGTCATACACTCTTACCATAAAATCACTACAATGTGGAAGCAGGCCATTTGGCCCATCAAGTCCACACTGACCCTCCAAACAACATCTCACCCAGATCCACCCCATCCCTGTAACCCTGCAGTTCTCATTGGTAACCTATCCAGCCTGCACATCCCTAGACACTATGGGCAATGCAGCATGGCCAATCCACCTAACCTGCACATCTTTGGACTGTGGGAGGAAACCCACACAGACACAGGGAGAATGTGCAAACTCCAAACAGACAGTCCCCCAAGGGTGGAATCAAACCGAGGTGGCTGGTGCTGTGAGGCAGCAGTGCTACCCACTGAGCCACCATACCATTGCAAATTTTGCAGATGATACAAAACTTCGAAGCATTGTGAACTGTAAAGAATGTAATGGAGAACTTCAAAAAGAACATTGACATATTGGTGGATTGGGTGGGCAAATGGCAGTTGAAGTTCAATGTATGGAAATGTGAGGTGATTCACTTTGATAGGAAGAACATGGAAAGATAATATTTAAAACAAAATCACAATTCTACAAGCGATGCATAATTTTACAGGCTGAATATATACATATATTGGCATGAAGCATGAAGTTAATAAAACATGCAGTATCCTAGTGCAAACAAAATATTGCAGATGCAGGAAATCTGAAATAAAAAAGGGGGAAAAATCAGCAGGCATCCAACATCTGTATAAAGAGAAACAGAGTTAACAATACTGCTGTCGAAGGAGCTTTGCCAATTTGCTGTTACACATTTTGCAGTTGGTAGACACTGCAGCCATGAGAATTGGTCATGGAAAGAATGAATGTGTAAGGCATTGAAAGGATGGCAATCAAAAGATTTAGTTTGTCTTGGATAGTGTTGCGCTTCGTGAGTGATATTGAAGCTGCATTTGTTTAGTCAAATACAGAGTACTCCATTACAGTCCTGACTTATACATTGTAATTGGTGTACAGGTTTAGATGAGCCAATATATGAGTTACTCACCATGAGATTCTCACCCTGACCTTGTAGCAATGTTACTAATACTCCTGCTGAATGGATCCAACATCAATAAAGTTATGGGTATGGCTATAGGTGCAAGGCCAGAAGAGTGAATTTACAGAACTTTCTAGACCCTTGTTCCAAGTTTCCCTCCACTAGATAAATAATGAGCAAAAGGATGCAGATCATCAGTGATTGTCCCCCCAACAAATTAACATGATAACTCGCGGAACAGACCCATCATTCCAATAGAGAATCTTAGCTTAGGAAATCATGAGAAATACATCAAAGATAAAGACTCCATACTAAATAATAATTACTCTCCACCTTATCCTGCCCAATAATTAGCCTCTGCCAAATTTTAATTTCTCAGAAATAATAAAGAGAAAACTCTACCCCACTGAACATAAATTCCATGCTTTTCCCCATAACAGCATTTTCCTTTGAGGTGTGTTATAGCCATTTATGGTAAAAGATTTGCTTTGATGACAAGCATCTATGGGTGTTGTTGTGGTGACACTGCCTATGTCCAGCAATGGTGGGAGAGGTGTCAGGTGGTTAAATTGTCCAAAGGCCAATTGAAGGCCTTATATAGTTCGTAGTTAAACTAAAGGGTAGGAGGTAGTCTCCTGATCAGGTAACGTATGCTCAACAGAGATTAACGCTCACAGTAATTCCTTTATTTCTTCTCATTTCACCCTGCATTCAATCAGGAGGTGCATTTCAGCCAGTACCCTCTTAAGTAATGTATAATGCATTGTTAGAAACAATTATAAATATTGGCTTTCTCAAACCATTTCTATCTTTCAAAGTCTCTATTAGTCATCAACAATGTTTGACGTACCAGTTTTTCTTCAAGAATAAGACTGACTGATTGTTGACTAGTTGCTATTCTTCATCCTGCTGCTTCCAATTCAAGTGTAATGTTTTTCTAGGGGCATAATGTGAAATGTATAGCTCACCGCAAATACTCGGCTAATTCTTCTGGTGTATATGGCAAAGCATTCTCTGTTACCAGATTTCTATAAGCAACAAATTGTCATTTAACTCAAAGGCTTTCCCGACATATTTTCCTGCTTCCCATGTGGATCTTATTGTTGTTACATAGCTAAATCTTTGTATACAGGTGTAAGTAACTCAGTCACTGTGGTGGGCAAATGAGACCCTCATCTCTGTCTAGTTCACCCTTTAAGGGTGAGGTTACAGCCTCTTACAGACATGAGTCAGGGGTTATGGCCCCACCCAGTTAGGAGCAAGATTGGGGAGAGACGAACCCATGTATCCAAGATAGCTAATAGATCCCAATCAGCTTTGATTTCATAGAATAGAATCATAGAACCTCTACAGTGTGGAAACAGGCCCTTCGGCCCAACAAGTCCACAGAACATCCCACCCAGACCCATCCCCCTAATCAACACATCCCTGGACACTATGCGTAATTTAGCATGGCCAATCCACCTAACCTGCACATCTTTGGACTGTTGGAGGAAACCAGAGCACCTGGAGTAAACCTACGCAAACAGAGGGAGAATGTGCAAACTCCACACAGACAGTCACCCAAAGGTGGAATCGAACCCAGGTCCCTGGCGCTGTGAGGCAGCAGTGCTAACCACTGAGCCACCGTGCCACCCACTGATTTGATTATTATTGTCACATATACCTAGGGTAAGTGAATCTTGACACAAATGCCTGGAGAGGGTGTGAAAATTGACAGAAGGCAGTTGAGTTCATGATACTTTCCTGTCAATAACTGAAGGGGAATTCCAACCAATAACTTAATTGTGTGTCTAACCTACAATAGCTTTTCATCAAAATTGTCCTGATCTAACCTGGCAGCATATGTGCACCCTCAAAATCACAAGAATTGCTCAAAGGATAAACCAGTAAAACTTGGAAATTATGCAAATGGTCCAAACTCATCATTAGGCAATTATTACTGCTTGACTGCTTCCATAAGTTATCATCTTAGTTGAGCAATGTATATTCAGTTGAACAGTTCCAAGAGTTTATGATGGGATTAGCTATTTCTAGCTGAATACCAGGCAAGTTGGCTTTGGAGGTATCGGGTAACAGATGGTGGATGGGAGGAATGAGGTGGCGTTAACTTGGCATTGGGTCAATGGGGTGTTATGGGTTGGCATGCATTGTATCTTGAACTCATGCATCATGCAACGTATCAAGCATCTTGAACCAAACTAAATCTTCTATGAAAGCAATACTACAAGGGACTTTTTAATCAAAATGATGGATATTTCTAGTATTTTCTATTTTTATTCCTGGAAGTGCTACATGTTTTAAAACTTGAAAAGGTTAGGGGAACTGACAGACTAAAATTTTTCTGGTTACTTTCCACACTTTAGTTATGGAAGTTGATCTAAATTTGGGAAATTTGGGCCTGAATTTGGGAAAATGATAGTAAATTTAATGTATCTGCCATTACAGTTATGTAAATTATTTACTTGCCAACTGTGGTGAGAAATAGATATTGCTTGACTCAAAGTAAAGTACTTCAATGATAGAGGAATGAAAGAAAAACAACAAGTGCTGGAGAAACTCAGCAGATCTGGAGAGGTAGAAACAGAGTTAATGTTTCCAAAGTTTAGAAGAAAGTCATATTGAAGCATTAACTCTACTTCTATCTCATCAGATAGTGTCAGATCTGCTGCATTTCTCCAGAAGCTTCACTTTTTATTTTTATATGAGTTTTCTACAAATTGCAGCAAATTGCTCAGTGATTTGTGCTATTTCACTATTAGCATTGCAAAGGTGGGAGCTGCTGTCAACATTCTTGTCAGTTTCAAGGAATTGCTGCATATGCACATTTATTATGAATTAAACTTGGTGCAGAAATTTAGTTTCTTATTGATTGTATGAGAATTCTGTTAATGATGGGACTTATATTCCTGCAATGCCACTTACCATACCAGAAAGATAATATCTGAAACTGTGATATTTCGTTTCTCAGGAAATACAGGAGTGCTAAATACTTATGAGACTTTCTGGTTTCCATGCCTCTATAGCACCTTAGTTAAAACTCAGTTGCTCATCCCTTCAGATGCCGCAAGCCAAGAATGACCACTCAAACTGCACTGCCCAACTCTGGAGATCTGGAGGTGTTGGTGGATGGGTTTGTGAAGCAGAGGGCAATCCTTTTCCCTGCTAACTGCCACAAGAGGTCATTCCACCAGACCCAACCAGCTTGGACTCAAATAGTAGCACTGGTCAGTGCTGTGCTCCACATAAAACAGGATGCCCAGCAGTGCAGGAAGAAGGTCACTGATCTTCTGCACTCCACAAGGGTGTGTGCCATCTTCTCATAGAATCATAGAATCCCTACAGTGCGGAAAAAGGTCATTCAGCCCATTGAGTCCACACCAATGCTCCAAAGAACACCCCACACAGACCCAGCCCCTTCCCCTGTCCCCTAACTCTGCATTTACCATAGCTAATTCACCTAGCTGTACATTCCTGGGACATTAGGAACAATTTAGCATGACCAATCCACTTAATCTGTACACCTGTGAACCGTGAGTGAAAACCGGGGCTTCACTTACAGATCCAGCAATCACATTAACTGCCCACACATGTCACCACGGCTGATAGACAACAATTTTCAGTATCGGTTACATCATATCCACTAAAGGCTCACACCCACCTCATCTTCTCAAACCATAGCCCTTCTCGTCCTTTCTGCTTCCAGCTCTCTCAAAGGGAATAATTCATCATCTCTTCTGCTCTTGCATCACCACAAACCACATTTCCTCTATTTTCATCATACTCAATCTTTCCTTTTGACTCATTGCATGAAAATCTAGCTCACAACCAGAGGTTCAAGACTGCCAGTAGGATGATGGACGTCCACACTTTCTTTCAGAAGGAGGTAGTAGAACTGGCTGAGAAAGATATGATAGGGAGATAGCAATGGGCAATCAATTCAGTAGACTTCACTGTGCTGTGTTCTCCCATTACGGTCATTGTTAACTTATTCTTCATGTCCAGAATCTTTCAGCCATCTTCTACAATTAATTTTCTCCCTTCCTGCATGCAGGCACTAGCAGCACCCAGCAAACATCTGGTAAGAAGAGGTGAACACCAGACACACTCAGTTCCCCATCCACCTCTGAGGTGTAAACCAGTAAAAACTCAGAGAATGCACCAGCAAGGTATTGACCTGAACCTTCCACCAGCTCAGATACCTTCAAACTTGGATCTAAAATCTGGGCACAATCTGGTGAGTCCATCACAATCACATCTCCATCAAAGAAGAAATGTTTCAGGTTGAAGTATGCAGGATTCTCAGAGAACTTGTCAGGGTAAAAGTGGGATGGTTGTTTTCCCTTGCAGTAAAGTCCAGGATCACGGTATAATCTCAGAATAAGGAATCGTAACGTTAAGATTGAGATAAGGAAGAATTTCTTCTCTCAGAGGGTAGTGAATCCGTGGAATTCTTTACCACCGAGAGCTGTTGAGACTGGATCATTAAGTATATTCAATGCTGAGGTAGATTTTTAATCAATAAGGGAATCAAGGATTGTGGGGAAAAGGCAGGAAAATGAAGTTGAGAGTTATATAATCAGCAATGATCTCATCAAACTGTTCTGGAAGGGATGAATAGCCTTCTTTTGCTCCTATATCTTATGGTCTCTGGTGCTTGAACACCTGCTGGAGTCCAAATACCTGCTCAGACCCAGGCAGAAGGCCTTCTGTTCTCAGCTATAAATGACTTGGTCAAACAATAGAGACAGTCTCAGCAGCGTGAAGCAGGGTTTGATAGACACTGTGAGTAGGCTGTCTCAAAGGATGGAGGAGTTTGTCAACATTCTTAGCACAGTTTAGGCTCTGGCATCCATGCACCTGGCTGCCTCGATGGAAAGGGTGGCAGTCCTTTAGCAACCAGGTCCAGCAAAACACTTGGTGGCTGACACTCGCTTGCTTTAGCCATGAATGGCCAGCATCAATAGCAAGGCCTGATGCGAATGAAGAGCAACACTCCAAGGTGCCCATTACTCTCCAGGAGACATGGTGGTGCCAGCAGACACACACTGCGAGGACACAAAGGACCTCCAGAATATTCCGTTCAGGATATTCCACCTGTCTCTCGCTTAGGATATTAAAGCTTGTAGCAGTTCAAACCTAGAAGACTGAGCCTATATCTGGACTGGATACTTTCAGAAGGCTCTAGGATTCTCTAGGCTCAAAGGCACCACTATATGATTGCCCAAGTCTTCCAAAAAAGACTGGCTAACCACTGAGCAGCTCTCTCTACTCTGGCTGCAGAAGTCAAGACTGCACTTACAGTTAATGGGAGCCAGAGGAAGAAGAAAATTATAGAAATACAGAAAAATAGAAAATAAGAGGAGGAGTAGACCATTTGGCCCATCGAGCCAACTGCGTCATTCAATATGATTATAGCTGATCATCCAACTCAGTGCCCTGTTTCTGCTTTCTCCTGCTACTCTTTGAACACTCTAGCCCTAAGAACTATATCAAAGTCCTTCCTGAAAACATTCAACATTTTGGCCTCAACCACTTTCTGTGGGTGAAGAAATTTCTCCTCATCTTAGTCTTAAATGTCCCACATTGTACCCTTAGACTGTGACCCCTGGTTCTGGACTCTCAGATCATTGGCTTTCCTTGTCCTGTACCGTTAGAATTTTATAGGTTTCAATGAGATCTCTCCTTATTCTTCTAAAACATACCCAGGGCACCTGGTGACACAGATGAGACATCATTGTAAATAATGTAACACTTTTGTTAATACATTATCACTCACAGCGTGACAATGTCTGCTGCAGTACAATATTCCCTATTGGACCCATATAGGACACACCCCAAAGTTGAGCAGGATGTAAGAAATGATCTTCCTCAACTCTCAGAAGCAATTGATTCCTTCACACCAAATATCCTACACAGCAAAATGACCCTTGAGCTGTGATGTTGAGGATTGTACCCAAAGTGCTGTACATCAATGTGGACAACTATGAGGCTAACTGCTACGTCTAAAGAATGTGCTAGGGCCTGGCCCACACACATTGTTACACACTTAGACTCGCTTTATGAGTGACAGTATGGAATCAGTAATGATTCTACACATCACTTTAGGAAAGGGTTAATCTAATGTATCTGCTTTTCATGGGAATACACTGGCATTCAAGGCTGGAAAATGGGTAGCTCACATGTCCAGTTCACCTTCTAGCGTAATAGCCTATTAGGAAAAGCTGCACGAAGTGCACTCCCTCCCATTTTAAATACTTTCAAAAGGAGTCTTCATGCATTTCAAAGAAATGTTACAGTCTTAGAACATTCTGAAACGTTTAAGGATTATTGATGAAGGAAGAGTTAAAGGTGCTTCCTTAGGATTTGAGTCAACCTGATGGCTGTCATAAGGGACTATATTGTACATCGCTAAGACATCGTATCCTCACAGATGTGTTCAAATTCCACTGTGCTAAATTTGTAGCAATGGACTCAGCTCAGGGCCTCCACTAGGCACCCCAAAGTGTGCAGATGAAAAGAAATAGGCCTCTCTTTCTGATTACTGAAACCAAGTCAAACCAGTAAAACCATTATTGAAGGAAACCGACAAACTCCTTTTAGCCAACTGCAGAACCAAGAATGTCCAAACAATCAACAACACTTTCTGAATGACCTTAAAGCCAAAACATTTTGTGATCTATTCATCATTGACCAGTCGAAGACTGATTTTGTTTCTACTTTTAATTTTTAGGCTCACCTCTAATTTTTAATCTGTGTTTATGTGTGTCACATTTTATTACCATTACTTGCATTTAAGTAGCTAATAAATTCACTATTTTCTCAACTCAAGGGCTGGTTATATAGGCTCTTTTTAAAATATCAATATATTTGGGCTGGGCAAAGGAATCCATGAGGATCAGGATCCTTTCTAAATTAAACTTGTTAATTAAACGAAGGGAAGTGTTGAATATAGAAGGGGAGACAGATCATCCTTCCTTACCCAGGAGTAAAGCTATTTGGGGTATCCCATCCGAATCTGTAACAAATTGGTCAACTTCACTGGGGTCCACTTATAACCCCATCACTTGAGTCTTTCTAATCTGGCCTTCATACCTCACATTTTTTTACCACCAGTCTGGTAATACTCTATTCTCTGGAATTCATTTAACTTGTGTCACTTTTCAATACCTCTCCACATCCTTGAAAGCATCCTCAAGATCACTCTGCTAACTTTTGTGTCACAGATTTGCAATCATCTCTCCTTTATTAAATGATTGAAATATTTACAATATGAAATTTTCTGTAATAAATTTTGTCACTCCAGCTTGAGGCTCATTGCAGAAAAATATGGAGTTATTGCAAAAGTATCAAATTGTTCATAAATACGTTGAAAAATTAATGAATTATGTACGGTCAAAATGTTATAAATTAAGTTGATAAAGAATTGTTTCAATGAATTCACTGAAAATAGAAATTGATTGTTTCTGCAGTTATTGTTTCTATTTTAGGATAATCTACATACTTCTAAGGTGACCCTTGTCACTCACCACATTACAAGAATAAACAGTACAAGTTTTTCTAACCTATTCCAGAGAATCTGATTCCATCCCACGGGCTTAAGATGGAATGTTCATCTATGAATTGTTTTACCAGAATTGTGCGTAATGTTCAAGATGTGGTCTAACCCAAATATTTTAATTTAATGGCTTCAGAAAAAATGTCTGACCATCATGGGAATGAGAGTTAATGATCCTTTTTACCAATAATTTGACAATACAGCATGTTAGAAACACTTAACATCAAAGCAGGCTTTCAGTGTGCTTGAGTGGGCTGGTTGAAAGAGCTGGGCTCCACTGTAATGGGTCATGATTTTCTGTGCTTTCCCCACCAGAACCATCCTCGTACAATCCCGCTGTAAGTACACCTTGGATCCCTATGTTCCAGTGTCTGAAAATATCTGATTAGATTCCTCCCTTGTTTTCAAGAGATCTAACAAGAGAAAAACAAATAAAAGAGACAGGAAAGAATGAAAAAGGTATGATTGGCTAGACGTCAATCTCTGACCCAGTCAATTGATATACACCTCATAAAATTGAAGGAACAATTGCTCCACATTTCTGGCTATGCCCACAACTTTACACTATTATGGTGGCTTCAAATTTAATCATGTTTGGAGACCTGAATTTGCACGCTAGAATTTTTTTATACGGATCAATGAAAGAACAGCGGAACTTTTAGATAAAAGATTTCCTTAAAAGTCACACATATCTTGCGAGAACTGGTTTGTGACTGTAGACTCCTTGGATGGGTTTATAACAATTAACTTGTTACTTCTGCTTTGAAGTTTGTTTGGATTTTTCAATTGGTGACCGGCTGAGGAAGGAAAATTCTTCCCAGCTCAGCTCTTCTGGTTCTGAAAATGCTGTGGACTGAAATTGGGAAAAGTTACTGCTTTAAACCAAGGAAACTGTACAAGAAGAAGATGTTTGCAGTGTTAAAAGCAAATCACTGGAGCACATTATAAGTTGTATATACAATGTTACCTTATTGGAAAAAAGGGAGAAGTTCAGACAAATCTGCATCGACTATGTGTATTCAGGATAACTTTGCCAAGAGACAGTCTTGATTAGCTTTTCAATTGTCACCAACTGTTGAGGGTTCAGGAGAGATCAGCATGGTAACAATCCTCTAATTAGACTGGAAGCAGCTTAACACATCCCTGTGGCAGCAGATGGTGGGGAACAAAAACAGAAGAAGACACAAGCCCCAAAAGCTCCAGAAGCCCCAGAAGCCCCAGAAACTTGTTGCATCGGCATCACTATCACTGTTGCCTTGCTCTGAAAAATTTCCCTGTCCAGTCAAAAGAGCAGATAAATGTTACATTCAGAATAGTTGGAAGGAAGAATACTAAAACCCGCAGGAAAGAAAAAACCCTGGGTCCAACCATGTAATCAGTCAACTAATGACTGATCATCTCTATGCAAGTAACATCAAGGCATCAAATAAAGGAAAAGGATTATGGGAAAAAATGTAGTTTTGTTGTTTTGGATTGGTGATACAGAACTATGTTACTCTGAGTATTAATATTTTCCCTTTTCACTCATAATATTTGTCTGTCTGTTTCTCTTTATGTATCTCTCTGTGTTAGAGAGGTTTAAAAGTGATAAAGTTTAAGTTATATAAATTGGAAATCCTGTCCTTCTACTATCATTGTTTTATACTATGCAGTCATGGATTAACAATTCATCTGGTCTACTTGTTGACTTAAGTTAAAAACAGTTGATTACTTTTCTTTTCAATCTTCTTTTCAATGAAAAGTCAGGCAGGCATATCCTTTTAACTTGAATTAGGTAGTAAGGTAAAATTGAGCAATTAGGTGTTTTAATTGTTACAACTTGGGAAATAATGAGGTTTGATTCACAGTTCACTATTCCTAATAAATTATGCCAGTGTACATAGACAAAGGATCCATTTTGAAATTAACATTGTTGCAACCAGCCAAGAATGTGGGTAAATAAAGAAGAGGAGCCAGTTCACCCCTTTTTAGCCAGGACCTTAACATTTAGGCTCCCATCTGGAACTGTAACAAATTGAGAAACTTCACCCAGGATCTGGGTTTAACAATATCTGTAGCTTTTCTACACTCTTAAGTTTTCTTAAAGGCCACATTTATTACCAAGACCCTAAACATATGCTCCATAGTTAATCAATCCCACGCATATAGCATCTGAGTTTGAAGAACTATAATATTACAAGCCATTGTGAATTTCCCTTTGCAAAGAATGGACAATTCAATCTCAGAGTTTGATTCAAAGCTGGCCCTGCAGTGCACTGTTACTCAATGCACTCCTTTCCTTACTATCCAATAAAAGAAGAAGAGAATTTGTTAGTAGAGAACAAAAATGTCCATACAAAGAAGACTATCAGAGGTAGATGAGAAGGTGGCTTTGAAGTTATAATCAGATCATCTGCGATCTTATTGAATGCCAGAGCAATCTTGAGGGGCTGAATGGCCTACTACAGTTCCTTTCTTCAAAATATATTCTACTGTGGAGAAATACCCTGTCTTGACTTTGCAACTGCATGTATGGCCAGATTAAAATCAGGAGTTATAGGAACCACGGACAAGAAATAATGGGTTGCTGAACCCTCTGCAGCAAGATATTTATTGAGATTTAATCTTGATAAAATGGAGCATGGATTGGCTGAATCATGACTCATTATGATTATGACTTTTGCCACGGGAGAAAAATACTTAGAGATTGGGGTTTCAAATCTCTAACATTGAGCACAAAGTGCTGACATTTCAGTGGAGAACTCCAGGCTCCATTTTTCATTTCACTTGGGCATTATAAAGTCCATAACACCTTTCAAGGAAGAAAAAGGGAGATCCCCCTTATGCTCTGACAATAATTATGCTTCAAATAACAACACTAAAATATTCCATCTGCCAAATTTTTCTCCCCTTGTTTAACTTATCTAAATCACTCTGCAGACTATTTGTGTCATGTTCACCAATTGGCTTCCCAGCTATTTTTGTGTTATCCTCACCATCTGGCTGCAAAACATTCACTTTCCTCATCTAAGTCATTAGTATATACTGTAAATAGGTGTGTCCCCAGCACTGATCACTGTGGCACTCCACTGGTTCCAGTTTCATGACATCAAGTTAAAATTGGCAAGGAAATCTTTTGCTGACACCATGTATTACAACTCCCTTGACTGATGAGTCAGTGCTCTTCCATGTTGAACATTATTTAGAAGAAATGCTGAGGGTCACAATGGTGCAAAATGTATTCATGGTGGAGACTTCAATGCCCATCGCCAAAAATGGCTCAGAAGCAGCACGACTGATCAAATTAGCTTTATCTGTTATACTGGTTCTGTGGGACGTGGAGAGGGAACCAATAAGAGGGAAAAACATACTTAACCTGATCCTCACAAACCTGCCTGATGCAGATGCTTATGTCCATGACAGCATTGGTAAGAGAGACTCATGCGCAGAACTTGTGGAAACAAAGTCCTATATTCCCACTGAGAATACCACCCATTCTGTTGTGTGGTTTTATCATCTTTCAAAATGAGATCAAGTTCGAACAAATCTAACAACTCAATACTGGTCAGCTCTGAAGCACTATGAGCCATCAGAAACAGCAGAATTGTATTCTAACGCAACCTGCAACTTTATGGTCTGGCATACTGCTACTCTACCATCAAGCTAGGGTACAACAGTGATTCAAATAAAAGTGCAAGAGGGTATGCCAGGAGCAACCCCTAGCTTAACTAAAAACAACGTGTCAATCTGGTGGACAAAGTCAGAAGTCACACGACAGCAGGTTATAGTCCAACAGAGATAGTGGGAACTGCAGATGCTGGAGAATCTGAGATAACAAGGTGTAGAGCTGGATGAACACAGCAGGACAAGCAGCATCATAGGAGCAGGAAGGCTGATGTTTCGGGCCTAGACC